>NC_073691.1:140660078-141317960 GCF_029784155.1 Uranotaenia lowii
GAAGAAAAACATCTGATTCTTCGGGAAAAGAAAGTAGTCAAACCTGTTGCCACTCAGGTTCCTCAACATGGGTCATTGAACCGGATTGTCTTCGAACTGAAGGCACGAATTTTTCCGGGACCGTTTGTATCCCTTTCAAGAGTCTGTCCATCAAAAAGTTGAGTTCGGGAACCGTCGTCGTCGTCGTCCCCAAGGGGCTTATTTGACTGGCAGTCACGCGTATGTTTGGCTACTAAAGCCCAAAAAGGGGTCTCTCATTTAGTTAGATCCCTTCGGTTCGGACCGAGTAGGATCACACGCCTGGCAAATGTGGCAAAAAAGCTGACCTGGGAATTAAATTTTCTATTTGTATCCGCCATCCATTCGGGTGATGACAGTTTGCGGATGGACGAAAGGCCACCCCGGGTAGTTAGCGCAAGTTCCCACAAGGAAGCAACCAGGAACGCACCGGTATGTACAAATCCGCTGCTAACGGGTTGTCCAATCGTCTCTCTAGCTAAACAGTCCGATGTCAGATGATCAGTTTGGCCAATTCTTTGCGTTCGTCTTCCGCTTGGAGCGAAAGTTCTGTAATTAATTTTCTGACCGCGTACGCGATCCCGACTTGACTTGCGCATGGGGTTTCTCTCTCTGTCTCTTGTTAGGCCGATAGTTAGAAACCACCTTAGGAAGAAGCGCGACGATAAAGAAAGTCCAATTAAAAGGAATTTCCATTTATGGGATCGGGAGCGCGCGCGCACTTTTTCCAATTCCCCTTGGATGGGACGAAGAGTGGATCCCGGCACATCAGCGTTTTTGAAGTGAGATTTCAACAAAGCGATAATATGTTCCGCTCCTTGAATCTCCAGAGGAAGCGGAACGAAACAAAAACGAAAGCCACCCGTGCCACATCTTCTTAGGATCCGTCACACATGGCGGGGATGCCAATTCGTGGTCCATCGTCGGCGAACTTAAAGGACAACCCGTGACGGCCATTCCAGTAGGGCTGAGATGCACATCATAAGAGCTGTCATATTATTTGCTCGATTACAACTACTCTGGACAGGCTTCTGCCTTTCGGAACATCCCCGGAGACAGCGTGCGCGGTACCTACTTGAAGAAATCTTATTTTATGCTTGTCAACAGATATTAGAGCTACGTCAGCGGTATTTTTTTACTCTGCTACCGTTTCTGTTGGATTTGACGAGCAACCGGTTGACATGTCGTTCGTTTCCTTTGAGGACGTTGAAGAACTTGCGAAAATACCAAGGCGCCAAACCGATGCCCCCTCTCGATTCATTCCGATACGCTTCTAGTCAGTAGTGAGATAATTGATCTCTAATTACCACATGGGAACGTCTTTTCTCTTTTTGTGTCCGCAGATCTGTGTGTAGCTTGGCGCTTTCAAGCTAACATTTGTGTTCCTTCCTTCAGTCGTAAATCAATCAGCTTGTTTTCACATCGTGTCGATCTGTTTGTGTTGACTCTACGCCGCCATTCTCTCGGATCACCGCCTCGAGAATGGATCGATTTATATTCTATCAACGATTGAAGTTTGCGATCCGGGGTCTCCCCGCCAGGTTCGTTGACAGAGTCTCAGCAAGGAATCAGACTTCTCTCTCAAAAAAGTTTCCGAAGCTGAAATTTATAATTGACATGTTCTAAAATTATTTCATATGCAATCGCCCGGGCAGAGTGCAGTCACGAACTTCCAACCCAACCTGCCTATATGCTTAAGCCTCTGAAAACAGGCGCTGGAAGCGCAAGCTCGAATATTCGCAGTCAGTTGAAACTTGCTTCCACGTTTTTTTCCTTTATTTTTTTTTCTACCCATTTCAATTACGACATTCCGCTACATTTCACCAGATGGGTTAGCGCTATGCATACGCCCACAGTATAACATTGTATTACTTAATAAAATTGAACCGTGCTCTTGCAATGGTCTCGCAATCGTCAGGGCAAACTGGCCAACTAAGACTAACGGACATCAATCTGGAAGATTGAACGTTAAATTACCCGTCTCCTGATCCATCAAGACGGATTTTGGAGAAGGAAAATTTCTTCTCTGAAGGACGAACCTCAAGAAACTGTTACCAAAACCGCAAGAATTTTTTGAAAAAAAAAGTCGGCTTATCGAAGCTTCAGACCGACGCACAGTGCAGCGTCCCATAGACAAAAATCAAAAATTCGAAATTTTTATTTCACCAAATCAAGTAGGCGGTGCTTTTCATATATGTTTGAAGTATGCTGCATTTGTATAAGTAATCACTTGGGAGCACTTATATGCCTGTATCAGGCTTATATTGTTAGATAGTTTCAACGCAGCTCGTGCACAGTATTTTTTCAGAAAAAAATAATCAATTTAACTAATTTTTCTCTCATCTGTTAGTGACTTTTAATGTGTTAACCGCAATGGAAACTGAAGAAGCAAGTAAGTAGAAGACATTAAAGGGGTTATCTCTGTGATTTATTTCCATATATACAAATATGAAGGTGTTATTGATAAGCGTACTTTAAATTTCAAGAAAATGGACATTCAAACTTCAATTGGACATTACAAAAATATATACCAAAATACCTCTCTGATTTTTTCTCCAGTTATCGTTTATAGTATCCTCTAAAAGCTCCAAATAGTTTCAGCTGCCCGAAATTGCCCGTTTTACAGATATTTACGTTTTTCTAGATGATGTTTTGACTGTTGAAAATTACGATTTTTCACTAGTCTTGTTTTAAAGGGTGGTACAGACTGGCCATTCCAAGCAAAAAGGTTGATTATTCAGTCTTCTTTCACCTCAGATATTGGAAAAGGAGGGCAAAAATACTGCATTGGAAGAAATATCTTAATTTGTGCAAAAATCGTCATTAAACACGTATTTTTCGTGGTATTTTAGGTAAAAATGGCGTTTAAGCTACTTTTGCGATCACGAAAAACAATGTTTTCGGAATAAATTTCTATTTTGATCTAAATGACATATTGTTCAGAAGGTAAAATAATTTTGTATGATTTTTTATGCATATATGTATATGAGTCACTTTTGTGAACATCGTTTTAACATACGCCATTCATGCCAATAATAGCTCACATCATTTCCAACAACTTTCTATATGACATGTATGAGTAAAAGTGTCAAAAAACATCAGTTTTGATTTTTGTCCCGGTTTCCCATACATTCAACGCACTGTGCGACGCGGAGACTCTGTTCTGTTGTATTCGGGCTATTTTCGAGTTGAGAACTATATAACAAACACTGTTTTTTTCCTCGTACCATGCCGACCTTTTTTTTTTTTAAATATATGTTTAATGAATGGTTGGTCAAATACCAATGAATACGAGCGAGATTTCAGTCAAATCTGGCACTTACGGATCAAATCCGACACATGAATATTGATTTCATCACTCAATTTTGAAAGTCTGTAAAATCTGGGCATCATCAGCAAAAATCTGGGCAAAATCTGTGTCTGACCAATATCTGGACGAAAGGTCAAAAGTCTTGGTTTTAAAGACAAATCTGGGCACCTGGCAACCCAGCCTCCGATAGAATTTGCCGATCGAAACACCCGTGAGAGAGATTTTCATCCGCAAGAACACAATAGGTATACTAGCTCTTATCAACTTCAAATTTGCTCTCGAAAAGTTGTACATTCCTATTCAAATTTATCGTCTCTTGTGAAGTTTGTAGCGTTTTAATTAAGTATTTGTGGTTATTAAGTTTTGAGCGTGCAGTAATGGTATTAATTCGAGCCAAAATTAACTGTTTATAATTAACAGTGTAACCTGTCAAACGACATTGCACAGCAAAACAATTCACTGTTTCTGTTTGTGTCGCGCAGTCCGTTGCATCCCGAAGCCGTAAATTATAAAGGACCTGGTCGTTTCCCATCGGCGAGAGGTGAGCGAAAACGATTCGGAACAAACGGATTGGATAAACATCCATTCTTTTCAACTCCCAGGCATCTCGCTACAACATCCAGCCTCGACGATGAACACGTCAAACCATGCTGAGTCGAAGATGGCAGACTGTGCTGGTAGTATCAATTCCAACGGCTCCAACAGGGTGCGTGACAAAATAGCAAAGGAAACCTTTGAGAAAAGGAGAAACAATGTTCATTTTCTACAGGGCCGTTGTTGGATAGCCGAGTGTCGTTGTTCGGGAGCCCAGCTAATTCTTTTGGCCAAGCCGGAACAGAACCAGTCGGAATCAGACAGCGGAGGTGCTCCGGGCAGTGTTGCGTGCCCGTGGAGCAGTACAATCAGGCAGGGTTGCTAAAAATTCCGCGATATTTAGCTGTGATAAACCTGTGCCGTCCGAGCGGTGATATCTAGAGTTTGTTTTGATTAGGTCGTATGAACCAATATAAACAAAACTGAGTTATTTGCTGCAAACGATTGATAACCATGTATTTTATATTTGGTAAAAAATCGGTTTCATTTTATCATCGAATAACTTTTACACAATGATTTGAATTTAGGACGTATGATGACTTTCTTATTTGTCAATGCAACTTGGTTTTTGCGTCATTTTGCGCTGCCGTGTATTTGCCGGGATGCAAAAGGTCGCTAAAACAATTCGTCAGGTTGGTTTTTACGACGTTATGCTTCGTCGCATAAAGTTTGTTGTCAAATTGTGAAAATTCGTGTAAATTTAATCGAAAACTGTGTCCAGGAGTGATCTTAGCTGTCCTAATAAAATAACTGGCTCCAAATTAGCGTTGGTGAGTACCATCAGCTTCACTTTCCACTGTGTGAATAGTTAGTATCATTTTTTCATTCCAGAGGCAAACGAAATAATCAAATCAGATGTGCGATGCTCTTTTACACTCCTTTAACGGCCAGTAGCGCCAATAGTAGTGGTCGAAAATGTCCGGGTGGACTCCCAACGGCAAGTCCCACAATACAATAATAACAAATGCCATCGCTCAACGATTTCAGCGTGCTAATTGGATAGCATTACCATTTAAAACCTTTCATCAAACAACTCCGAATGAAAAACTGAGGATTTGGGCCAATCAAATGAGTTTTAGTAACCAGAATTTTCAATTGATCAAAAGGACGTTTGCGCCAGAAGAGAAATGCATTATGTCGTAAGTACCACTTCATTTATAAGAACTGAATTAATGCAAGTTTCAAGTACATCATTATGTTTAGCGTTCAGTTTTACATTAAATTTCGAATTTGCAGACGAATTTGACCAGTAATAACAAAGTATGAATTAAAAAGGTGTTTCGGAACTTTAAAATCGATTTTCTCAAAACATGCCAGGTGGTTCATACGACCTAATCAAAACAAACTCTAGATATAATTGTTGTTATTGTTTGGATGTTATAGTAGGAAACGGGCCCGTGAGTAATTATGTAAGCTAGCTTATGTTTTTAATATGTCGTAAGAGTAAATTGTGATTGCACCCACGAAGATTTGGGTTTTGAGTATTTGTGTTTTGGGTAAGAGTTAGCCGTGCAGCACACACTGAATGTCAGTGGTGCTCAACTTGTTTCACGTTGAGGATAATTTCTCGCTCACAGACGAGAGAAAATTTCTCACTATTTTGCATGGAGTTAACACGTTCGTCGCCTTGGCACCCATATTCGGGTGACGGGTGTATTTCCTGGGAGGCCCCGTCACATCAAAAAGTATGTGGCGCTCTCACTCAATTTAGCCGCTCAGTTTAGCCACACGTTACAAATAGCGGAATTCTCCCTGGTTGCTTTCTTGCTCCGAGATTTTCTTTGGGTCCGGCAAGTAAAACAACCAAAATGAGCGTGGCGACGAACGTTTTAAGGGCGCGGAGAGTCCGAATGCTTTTGAAATTGGCAAAATTGAATTTGAAATGTATTTTACATGTAAATAACTTGATTGGTAATAAAACGGTAAAAAATGAACGTAAATAGCTAGAAACAGCCCTCTCTGTGCGTTTGTTCTTTCGATCGCTTCCAGTTTTGTCGGAGAATATTCTCAGAACTAGAACTGACCGAGAGAAAATAATTAGTTATCAATATCAAATCTGCTCGGTTTGCTATCCTGCAACTGAATGAGTTTTCGTCTCAATTTCAAGAGTTCACTGCGTGTACGATTCAAACTGATTTCGCATGTACGCATTCGTATTCGTTGCCTCTAGGTATCTTGGCAGGACGAACCGAATGAAAATATTTGCGTTCTTGTGTGTGGTGTCGCCGAATTTACCGTTTTATTCTAAGTTCGGTGACTCAACTCTCAATTTGTTGCATGCTTTATCGATTTCTGAGAGAACGCGCGAACTAGGACAGTGCGATAAGCACAATTCTCGGTTCAAATGTGCTCATAAAGATGAGATATGAGACGGTTTGAAGTAGAGGATAAAAATTTATCAGCTATTTCAGTAATTCTTATAAGAAGATTGCGTCAAGAAAAGCGTTCTTTACTTGATTCATTTGAGAGACCAAGTATAACTGCCCAATAGAAGGGTTTCGCTAAGATACCAATTTTCGACCGATACGACGAGAAAAACAGTTTAAGATTCTACTAATAATCGGAAACTGAAAAGCTCCAGTTAAGCCAGTTTCGGAACCGGGGCGTTAGAGTAATCTGGAACATTCATCTAGGTGACCCAATTCGGATCGGATTCCGCGGCAAGTAAATCTATCTTTGACCTCACAATACTCAACAAGGCTAATTTGGCCGCATCAATCGCGGTTCTGTTACTGCACTCCACCCTCAAAGAAAAACCTGTTCATTCGTCTTTCCCCACGCTTTCGAACCTTCCAGACAGGTTTGGTTTGGTCTTCAAATAAAGCTCACTGGGTTTATCCTGTTTGGCGGAATAAAGACAAAAAAATCGGCGGTGATGATAATCGCACTCGGGCAGGCGAATTGTAGCATCAAAAGGGTCCATTGGATCAGGACTAGATTTGGCGGACATTACAAAATCTGGTTACTGGTTCGCGTTTAAAGAAGGGGGAGCGCGCGATCTTGAGCAATGATAGCGATACTATCACCTTACTGTCTGCTCGGTTTGCCTTCGGGAAGACCGGCCATAACTGTAAAGCCAAAAGACTAGCGCGAATCATAGCTCAACAAGCTGCTCGCTCACTTATTAAATATTTATTTAAGCAATCAATTTAAATTACCTTCCGGGGTATACATGGCTAAGAATCGGACGCCGGAGATCTGGTCCAGTTCCGAATGATTCACAAGTCACCTGGTAACACACATTTGCCATTCGGGCATATCTCAACCAGCTCTGACACGAAAAAAACCATACGAGAAGATTCATCCCTGGTGCCGTGCTTACATACTCAAGTCAATTCCTGTGGTTATCGCTCGCTTATCTTGGCAGCTTTTTTTTTCTTTCTTTCGATGTATAGCTCGATTCAACCTGGCTGCATGACATGTTGCCTAAGTTGTTGAACGCGAGGAGCGAATTTCTGCACCTTTCACTTGACAAGCCCTGGCGCAAACATGCACTCCAAGCGCACCCAAAGTGGCGCGCTGTCTAATCTCTAGTTTAGAAGCGCGTTTTCGGAAAGCTCCCTTTTCGATAACCAAAAGGATCTGAACCTCTAGCATTCCGTATCTTGAACACGCTAGGCTCCGCGCCGACCGGAGTTAGCTCAAGTACTCTAATCAATAAAATTAACATTCTATCAATGCGCCCACGAGTTGAGTTTGTTCAATTTTCCACCATGCAGTTATCTTCGCGGAATTTCCCGCGGCCCCGGGCACATTTACACAATACGGCCTTAATTTGTCAGTTGACTACCTCTTTGGATTGGAACTCTCAACAAGTTCAACAAGGCTGAGAAATGAAACGGAGTGCATTTCCGAGCAACAGAGCAGCCGCAGCAGACGAATTTGCATTTCTTCCTGGAATCTCGAAGGGGAACAGAACAAACGCAATATTTTTTTTTTTGGTTGATCTTCACCGGAACGGGGCTTCTCCGGCAGAAGGAGCACGTGGAAATGCTGGCTGCACTCGTTTCGAATTACCATACAATGTTAATGGGTTGCACCGCGGTGATAATGTTAGGTTGTATTGCCGCACTTGCTACCGGAACGCCCCCTTTTGGTGTAATCAGAACATCGCTAACGACAAAGGTGGGAGGTTGATACATACGCTTTCGAAAAGTTTCCTCGGAAAAAACAAACCGAAGGAGTGAGTCTCGAGGTGTCAATTTGCCTTTTCCTCCTCATCCACATGCGCCCACATAGCAGAAGTTGAACCAGGGTGCCACGGATGATGACATCCAAGAATTTGCGCTAATCCCGCCTGACATCTCGATTATGCCCCGGGAGGGATTAAAGTCCAAGACAAACTGTTTGTCACCCCTTATGATTGTTAGGAAGATGGCTGGCTATATTTGTAGACACGCCCCCAGTTTTGTTCATTTCTCAATAGCAGATGTCTTCAAACTGAAGATCACTCCATCGCATGAAAGTTTAAAAAAATGAAATTATTAGAGATTGAGACCTGTTATTATTGATGCCTGGAGTTCCCAAAAACTTGCACCTCTGAAACGCACAATTAGTCTGAGTGAATTCGAACTTCTCCAGCGATAAAAACCACGGCCGTTGAGTGCTGAAATGGAGCAATCGTCTCTAAAAGAAGATTTTGCGCTAGGTCTCCCAGTTTTCCCTTCAATAAAATCGGTTCAAGCGCGTGTACCTGAATAATGGCTCCGAATGGCGGCATTGCTTTGCGTGGCGCTAATTATCCTAACTAACACACTCCTGAAGTTGGGGTCCCTGCCACAGAAAAGGGGGGCAAATTGTTAAATTTTACACCCATGTGAACACCACACACGCGTGGAGGTGTTGTTTGTGACGGCCATGTTCTAGTTCCCCGGTAAATTGTCCGGGAAAGTGGGTTCTCAAATTTTAATGGACCCTAGCACCGGCAAGCTTGTCGCGTTTTGTTTGCAACAGGCATTTGTTTCCGCTCCCGTGCGTATTTAGTCAGAAGTCACGCAGCCACGTGGGAGTTTTTTTTTCTTCTTTTCGTCGTTGGCCGGGAAAAATGTTTTCTAGATTTCTTGTGAACCTAGGTGTTCCATTCAAAAAGATTCTTGAAATTTTGAGATTTTTTTTATTGAAAGGGAGAAGGCCTCCCACCACGAATGTTGAATTCATACGCGCAGAATTTTTGCTCAAAAACTGAATTCACTGATTGGAACTGTCTAGAACTTCTACCAGATCGAGATTAGGGTTTGAATTAAAATGTGTCTTACTGTTGTTACTTGTTGTAGACGTTTTAACGAAATCAGTAATCACTTCGATTTTAACATCACTAAAGAAACATTCAAAATTAGAATAAGTAGGTCATAAGGAAAAGTCTGTGCGAATATGTTTAATTCGAAGACCAGTAAATAAATAAATAAGATAAAATGTGTCTAGTATTTAAACCAACGCAAACACATCCCAAGCAATCAAAAGTCCCATAAAACTGTTACAAAAAAGGTTACTTTATGTAGCTCAAAATTTAAGTTCTTATTCACCCACTCTCCATATTCCAATGGCCTCCAGCTCTCCAGCTTCCAAAAATTCGTTAAATGAGCAAAAAATTCTCTCAAAAAATTCCTACATATATCGCGTCAGAATGGTAACTCAAGTATGATATTGCTTATTGAAAAAAAAAACTTGCCCGGCTTGAGGATCGAACCCCGACCTTCGTGGTGAGAATCGAACAAGCTACCACTAGGCCACGTCCAAACTAAAACTCGAATTGGTGATAGCGCAACCGCCCAACCAGACAGCCAGCCAGCCAGGAAGAAAGCACCTCAGTGCACTTTTTTTGACTTAGTAAATCCCGTTTTGAGCACTTTTGTACCCTTCATGTGACTTGAGTCCCTTACAACGTACATATAAATCACTTTTGCAACTTTCAAGTTCATTAATGGGTACATATAGTCCACTTATGCGAATTGAGCAAAATAAGTTACATACAACGTGTTCATTAATCACTTTAGCAACTTTCAAGTTCATTAATGAGCACATAAAGTTCACTCAAGGGAATTGGGCCGTTGATTCTTTTTGTCAGCCAATATGTAACTTTTAAAGCCTTCATTCATGAAAATATGTGACTTTTGGTTTCTTGGGATATTTGATCTCAATGAAACTTGATGTTTCCTCGAAGAGAATCCATGAACTCAACACTAAGTCGTATATGTATATTTAAATGATTTGATGGCTAGCATCTTACAAATGGTAACCCCACCAACCCACAGAAAATGTACTATGGATGCTGTGATTGGGATTCGACCTCATGACCGTTAGCTTAGAAGACTTGAAGGTTGTTCTCTATGGCACGAGCAGCGGTATTAAGATATCACGAAAATACTGCAAAGATCAGGTAGGATTAGCCTAGTTTAGAGTAAGGTTGCAAGAATTTTTTCAGCACGCAGCCGGGCCAGGCAATTTTGTTTTCAAAATTGTCGATCGATATCCGGGAAATATCCAGGCAAATTTTGTGAAAACCCACAAATTACGCAACAAAAATCAAGAAAAAAAAATGATTTTTTTTCACCAACATTTATCGACAGATTTTATATCGTATTTTAGGCATCACCTTTTATGATTAATAATGTAAAACTTACTCGAAGAAATTCGTTTTGGCCGCATAAATAGAAAATTTTTACAACTCAATTTGAATTAATCCGGGCAAAATTCGGGCTTTTTTCAATGAAATCCAGGCACCCGGGCCGGGCCGAACTGTTGCCAAATTTTGTTATTAATATCCGGGCAAATCCAGATAAAACCGGGCAATCTGGCAACCTTAGTTTAGAGTCAACTCAAATCAGAAAGATAGTTTTTTACCCATAATTTTAGATTGTCAGATCACTAATTCTACTCTAGAAATTGTTGTCCAGAACTTGGGAAAAAAATTCAAAACTACCGATCTACAACCTAGCTCCTTGGAGCTTTGAAAAAGTATGGAATTTCAATATAGGATGTTTAGATCCCACTTTAAGAAATGTTTATGTTTTTGATGTATGTTTAACACCATTTCGTGTGAAGCTTGAATCAAACACCAAGCTGTTTTATTGCGAAATTCAATGCTTCTTCGAAATCGGTCTGAAAGTTTGTAAGAGTCTTAGATTGAAAAACCAAAATAAGGCACGCTTTAAATGAACTCCACATATTTGAAATTGAATTTCTCAACTCGTAATAATTTATGACACAATTTTGTTTACAACTGCAAAAAGTTTTTAATTAAAATTTAGTCTTCTTGGGTGTAGAATTTCGTTAGAACATCTCTCGTACAGAACGAAGAAAATAAACAAAAATAAAACGTTTGTATCTTTTTCTTAAGAAGTCAGATTAACTCGTGGTATTTGAAAAACTTGACAAATGGTTTTCAACCTTTGATTTTAAATATCTTTGTTGTTTTCTGTAGTTTTGCCCGAAATTTGTAATTTTTTGTCAATAGAGAGATTCAAGGGTTATTTTTCGAAAATAGATGAAAATTCATTGACGGAAAATTACAAAAAACAAAACTGTATAAATTTAGTTATTTAAAATAAAGGTGCACAAATTACAAAGATATTTCAAAAGAAGGTTTTATTCAGGGCCCTAAATTAGTCTAAATCAGCTCTTAAATCCTTGAAATTTGAAACCATTTTTAATCAGTGTTTCATTTTTTTGTACCCATGCATTGAAAAACTCAGTAAGCCAAAAATTATGGAATTTCCTAAGCCTGAATCGAATTGGGGTCAATTTCGTATTTCTTAAATCCCAAGGTTTTGAAGGTTTTCGTTTTGGTTTCAAGCTGATCCATGTTTTTTTTTGCAGAATTTTAAAGTAACGTTCACATTAGTGTTAAAATTTATTTATTTTAGAGTTGTAGGTTGAGAAAATTTAATATTTTATTCTGAAGAACAAACATAATTTTTCTTTTGAATCTGAGACAGAACCATTTAATCGTTTTTGTGCCAATTTATAAATCCTTCAAAGAAAATTTTATCCTGAACAACTTTGTCGAATATCGTAACTTAATATCTCTCCAGATAACTGAGGTACAGGACTCCATTCTGCGTTCATCGCAGAATTCATTTTTTAATTTTTTTTTTGGGACGGATAATCGAATCCGAAGGGAAATCGATTCGAGAAATTTTACCCACGAAAACTTTTTTTTTGCTATTCCTGAATGTAAAAATATGGTAGGCTAATGCTTTAAAAAATACATTGGGGAAAAAATCGGCGAGTCAGATATTCAATGCAGATGAAAGTGGACTTTATTTCAAAAGTAAATTTGAATCTCTCGCGTTTGTTTCAATAAATGAACCTTGGATTTGAATTTAATCTTGAATTGAAATAAATTGAAACTTTGATATTTTTTAAAACCACAAACCAACTCGTTTCGCAGATTTTAACAAAGTTGTTATATGAATTGAAATTTTAATATCAAAGACTTTCAGGATGTCAGGAATAGTTCTTATTTAACTATTGAAATTTCTAAAAATTGTAGATTCTAATTTTTAAAAGCATTGTATGTCTGAAACACTGAAATTGATTGAATGAAGGATTGATAGCACATCGAATATCTCTGGATGATCTTAATCCTTGATCGAAAGAAGCATAATAAATTGATTCACAATCAGATTTTAATTTTCGTGAAGATTCATCAGTTTATCAGTTGTCAGAGATCGATTTTACCCAAAACTGACCTATTTATTAAATTTCATTCATTCACCAATAATAAAAAAAATCAATTTTTAGCATAAAGGCACTAAAAATCTTGTTACCCTGTAATATTTTAAAAGTAGTTGGTTGTTCCAACGTCATTTTCAATGACAAATACGAAAAGACTTCATCTACAAATAACGAACCCGGCCATTAATCCTCTTAAAAACTCAAAAGGTTCGTCGTTCTTTTTCCGTTGAAGTCTTCCAATTGTCTCATTTCGATACTGTTATTCCCAGATTTTTCTCGTAGCTGCTGGTAGGCTTCGCGGAAAGGTCAATGGGGATAGGTTATTTTTGTCCCAATCGAAGACAGAAGAATCCCAGTTCACGGGACTAATGGCCACGGTCCGTGGTTCCGTTCAAAAACAGAAGGGACTTTAGAAATTTGCGCGCTTCCAACCAAACAAACTACCGGATCCAACAACAACACAAGCGACAAGGGGATTCATTACGGAAAATGGCATTCTTGGCTGTACACGACTTAGAACAAGAATCTAAAACGGTTTCTCGGCTACATAGTTCGCTAATGGAAGTGATCTGAGAAGTCCAAACGTCGTCGTCGTCGGTCGGGAGCTGTGTACGCGAGTAATCGTAACAATAAATTCGCTGCATGTTACACATATTCGCCGCTGTCCACGGAACCTGGAACCTCTGGGAAGATTCTCTGCCGGTCCGAAACTTTTTGTTCACATCGTACAAAACGTAAGAACCCCGAAAGAATCGAGGAAACAGAGAAATAGGGGGAACCGTTTGCCCAACCATGTTTCCAGAACCGGAAAGATTTACTTTTATTTTCATAGAAAATTTCGTTTTTTTTTCTCTCTTCGCGCCCGTGCTCTCGACATGGAAAGTGTGGAAGCAACGGCGACCGGCCATAGCGAACGACATTTTCCAGAAGTCATGAAACTGCCATTAAGATGATGATAAAGTTTAGCTTTATGGAGGCCCATTAGATGAGTGACAACAACATCCTGGCTCCGGAGTGTGGCAGCGGGGAGTCCCTTTCCCATTTGAGTATGCCATTTCGTTTTGCGGCTAAAGAAAACAGCTGACCGGGATCGGCGTCGTCGGTTTTGGAGATTCTAGACCGGGTCTTTTGGTCTATTTTTCGGTTTGTTCAATTTTTAAAATTTCGTTGTGTTAGCTTATAAGTTACTCGTGTCTCAAATGAAAATTTCTTTTTTTTTCGTGAGTAGCTTAAAGAAAAATTATTCCTCGATCACGGTCAGCTCCCTCGTAAATGAGGTCCATTTGCTGATCAGACATTAATCCACTATTAATCCGTCAACATGCCCATCAGAAGCTACGGTTCGAACATCGCTCCAGATCGAACTTCAATTTCCTACACCCGGTTATGAGATAATCCTGTAAGTCGCGCTTCATTCACACTATGCATCGGTTCTAGACTTGACGCAAAAAATCGCAATCGGACGGACCTGATTGTGGGCCATCTACAGCAGATGACTATGGCCATCGATTGATTCATCTATCTATCGATCGATTTATCCCAGATGGCGATGATGATCAAGATGCTGATGGATATTGTAAAAGGAATTAGTGAAGCCACCGATAATTGTAGCCTTGCTCTTCGAGATTTTCTTCCTCCATTGGTCATGGCCCTTTACAAAACCCATTCTCGGGCATGGTTCTACAAAGTTTAGGACAGGACTGTCATGTAATCCCAACACATCCTGAAGTAATCTCGTTGCAAAATAAAAGTGATCGTTGCAACGTCAAGATTACCAACAAATAGTTTTCCTAGCTGCTCGCGAACCATTCGGAACTTCCCCCATAAAATGTTACGATAATTGTCAGCTTCCAGAGGCTTTTAAACTTCAAGGCCTTAGACTCCCGTAGCTGCCCAGGTAATTGCCTCCCGGGTCCCATTCTCGCCCCAAAGGAAAGCAGTTCAATTATGAAAATTTAATGACCTCACTCCACCTCGGGAGCGAACGACGGATAGATACTTGGCATTGGAAGCAAGTCATAATATTTGAGTTCAATCTGTTCGTAGGGTCTTAAGAACTTCACCTGTCCCAGAAGAGTTCCTGAAACGAAACACCTAATGCGCGCTCGAAGCTGATGAAGAATCAATTCCGATCAACTCTGTTGCGGCTTTCCTCTTGAGATCCCATCTGTCAGAAACAAAAGTTAGTTGACACCCAACGCCCAAAGACAGAACGCGACGCCGCGGTCCCTCCACAAAAGTTAGGCGGAAACGGCTGAGGCGGAAAGGTGCTTCGCGCATAATAATAATAGAGATGTTTAGGATCGTTTCCCATCGGCAATTGTAAGATCTGTTGCCGTTTAGAAATTCCCCCTGTTGCCGGACTTTTCCACTCGGGATGGGCGTACATACTTGATTTTCATCGGCATTATTTGCAAGTGCTGCTGCCACGAAAAAAGTGCTGCAAGGAAGTGATCTTTTTTGCGGCTACCGCCGAGACAGTGAAATTGTCGGCAAAGACGAGAGATCCCGGCGGCAGCCGGCAGCAGCAGGTTACGTCCGGCACGGTTGCAAAAACTGAGCAATTAAAAATTATGAAATATGCTCATTTACCGGGCAACAATTGAACAGGTACCTTTCAAGAATTTGCCGCAGCGTGTTGCGTCTTCTCTGCCCGTGGTTCCAGAAAATTTAATGAACATCATGCGCTCCATACACTATCTGAACTTTAGAATAACTTTCATTATCAGGCAAACCGAAATGAATGAAAGGAGAACTAAATTTGTTTCGATGACGAAAGAACTTCTCGCCAGTGGGTGAGTAGATTCATAGTGTTTTATTTAAATTTCTATTTGTGCCCTTTAATTTGACATGACTAATTTTTTGTCGATTCATGCTAAAGTTTCTACTTAACTGAGATTTGTATTTTTTTTGCGAAACATACATTGAGCTATGCGTGGGTCAACAATACAGACAAGTACCATCAATGACAGAAGGACAGTTAAAAACTAACTGCAATTTGTCTTCGTTATTACTCAAATTTTAAAACACGAGTTCGATTCGTGGAAATTATGCTGTCATATTTGATAATCTCACGAGTCTGACTCGTAGTAACGAATTTCGAGTCTGATTCGTGATGAAAAAATAGTGCTTAGCCAGAAAAAAAACTCACGAGTAACGAATAAGTTCATTTGATTCTAGATTCTCGAGTACCACTAGTGGTAAAAATAGAGTAGCAAGGAAGGAAAAATCCGGACTCGTTTTTACAAAGAGGTTATTCTTTAAGTCTATCACGAGTCTTGCTCGTTGTTAAAAATTTGGAACCGAAACCAAGCAAAAATCCACGAGTTAGACTCTTAACAATAGATATGTGACCCTTTTGCCTAGATCCACGAGTCTGGCTCGGGGTTAACATTTAGTGTTACGAGCCACGAGTCTGGCTCGTAATAACGAATGACACCTAGAATTGACTTGTCTGACTTGTCAGAAAAAAAAATTGTATTATGCCGAATAGGTGAACATAGAATATACAGCCTAGAAACATAAGGAGTTTAAAACGTTAAAAATTTAGTGCCGTAGGTAAGTAAAAATTAATTAACCCTAGGTCCTAGAACGACGAGTCTGAATCGTTGTAAAAACAATTGTTAAAAAAAAACAAACTAAAATTTCACGAGTCTCACTCGTGGCAACAGATAGATTGACGCTTATGCCCAGAACCACGAGTCTAATTGGTGGTAAAATTCCAACGGCATGGTTTGTAGTAAAGAATGAACTCTAGAAGCACGAGTCCGACTCGTTGTAAAAACAAAAACCTCACGAGTCTGACCCATAGCAACGAAAATATAGACCTTTGCTTAGAATGACGAGTCCGACTCGTTGTTTAAATTAAGTGCCAAAAAAGGGGCAAAAATTTCACGAGTCTGACACGCTTCAGCGAATAGATTACGCTGAAATAAGAACCACAAGTCTGACTCGTTGTAAAAGTTTAATGCTAGGATTAAAAACAATTAAAGCCAAAGACCTTGACTTTTGAATTTTTTAATTTAAAAATATAGTGGCAACATTGCAAAAATACAAACTCGTTTTAACAAAGAGGTTACTCCTTAAGTCTACCACGAGTCTGACTCGATGTTAAAAATTAGGAATCGAAACTAAGCAAAAATCCACGAGTTTGACTCGTAATAATAGATTTTGCCTACATCCACGAGTCTGACTCGGTGTTAACATTTAGTATAACGAGCCAAATTTCCACTAGTCTGACTCGTAATAACGAATGAGACCTAGAACTGACTTGTCTGATTTGTCGGAAAAAAAATTATTGCTTTATGCCGAATAGGTGAACATAGAATATACAACCTAGAATAAGCTTGCCAGATTGCCCGGTTTTATCCGGGTTTGCCCGGATATTTGATGCAAAATTTCGAGAAAGTCCGGTCCGGCCCGGTTGCCCGGATATCGTGAAAAAAGTCCGGATATTGCCCGGATTTTATCACAATTTTCACAAAGAAACCAAGAAAAAATCAAAGTTTTTGAGCAAGTTTCAGCAAAATCGATTAACGGTATGGAAATTTTCAACGGTTGTTTCAAATAATTTCGCTGATTTACTTTTATAAATCTTTAAATATTTAAGTGTTCCAAAAAGTTTTTGGAAGTCTGCAATTACATGAATAAAATATTAATTTCATTTTTTTTGCATTTTTCTTTTGCTTTTATATATAATAAGACCTAAATTTTGCCCGGTTTTTGGATTTGAAAAATTGAAATCCATGCCCGGATTTTGCCAGGTTTTTTTTGAAAAAATACCCGGAATTGCTAGGCCCGGCTGGGAGTGGAAAAAATTCTGGCAACCTTAGCCTAGAAACATAAAGAGTTTGAATCCTTAAAAATTAAGTGCAATTAACCCTTGGTCCTAGAACCACGAGTCTGAATCGTTGTATGAAAAATTGTTAAAAAAAAAACAAGTTAAAATTTCACGAGTCTAACTCGTGGCAACAGATAGATTAACGCTTATGCCTAGAACCACGAGTCTAACTCGTGGTAAAATCTCGACAGCATGGTTTGTAGTAAAGAATGAACCCTAGAAGCACGAGTCCGACTCGTTGTAAAAACACCATAAGTTATCAAAAACCTCACGAGTCTGACTCATAGCAACGAAAATATTAGACCTTCGCTTAGAACGACGAGTCCGATTCGTCGTTTAAATTAAGGGCCAAAAAGGGCCAAAGAATAGATTACGCTGAAAGTTAAATGCCACGATTGGAAATAATTTATGCCAAAAACCTTCTTCACTTTTGAATTTTTGAGACATAGCCAATGTTAAAAACTTTAGATTTTAATTTTTGAAAAAAATCAATTGGATGTATTTCTACCACAAATTGGCCACATAGTATTTTTGGAATCAATCTTCTCTACAATAGAATGATTAAGATTTGTTGTCTTACCAATCGAGTTGCATTTATATGCCCTAGTATATATCTATATGATCCAAATTGCTTTATAAAAAATGTCTTTTACGTAACGTATTCTATATTGTACCCCTACAATAATCCAATTGTGATATTGTTCGACGTACCAAGGCCAACTTATGTTTTCCTCCAAAGCTATGGGATTTAGAACTAACTTTTGGAACTATGATCAAAGATTTGGTAACTTAACAAATTTCTGAAAAAATTGTTGTTTGAAAAAGAATCCAAAATCTTTCAAATAATTTCTCCTCCTTTCAAGAACCTTAATTCTCAAGAACAACTCAAGCATTCTCGTTACCAGAGGTTTGATTTCGGTAAAAGTTCAATGACACCGGCAAGTGCCCAATAAATTCCTAAACGAACTCGAGGATGCCGCCGAACGAATGGGAATGGGAATGCCTTGTTTGTTCCCTTAATTTGCACAATAGCTCCAATTGTTGTTGTGCTTTAAATTGCCGTGCCACCGCGTCAAAAGCAGTCGTCATCCATTACCAGAACAACAGATCAACGAGAAGCAACCCTCGATAATGCCCAACAATTAGCCTAATCGGATGAGATTCGAATCGGGGCTGCCCCGGACTCGTATTTTTTATTTTGCTCCCATCATTCATCTATTGGCACTTTGATTTGAGGCTGAAGTTCACAGTGTGTCAAACTCGGGTTGTCTAGTTTTTTTTTTGCACGGAACACTAGTCATGAGAGGCTCTTGCTTTGAAAGCGATACGTTGCCGTGCCGCCTGTCAGTCGTTATGTCGGCCTTGAGAGGGGATCTGGCTTCCCGACTCAATTCGAAATAAAATTTTTGCCCAATCATCACCTTTGCTGAGTGTTTTGAGATTTTTTCTCTTTCTTTTGATTGTTAATCTACGCATATGGCAGCAATTGCCTTGTCAGATCTCGTCTTTTTTCTGTGCAGAATTGAGCTTCGAAGTTTTCCCAACCTCGATCAATCGTTTCAGAACTTTCTGCCAGTTCAAGTGAAATATTTGGAAAAAGCTGGACTTACCGGCAAGTAAATTCGTTCTCTCCGAGGCACATCTCCAGGCAGTCTCGACGGTTGATGACGGAAGCGGTACGCTTGACGTGGCCCTGCAGTTTGTAGCCCTGGACGCGGTCGATGCACCAGGCCCGCTCGCACGGACGCAGCTTCAGGCAGCTCTTCTGGGCGTAGATGGTGAACACTGGGAACTGGGATTTGGTGAGGGCACCTGGAAGCGAGAAGAGCGAATTTGATCATTAACAAGTCGAACTATCATAAACTCCATCTGATCTTTAAATCGTGTATCTTCAAAGTGGACTTTTGAAATCGACAATTTTAAATTAGTCTTTTGAATTTCGTGATTAGCAAGGTTTTTCGTAGAAAAATATTTGCAGCTTGACTCAGTTAGCCCATAAGTATAAACCACGAGTTCGACTCGTGGTAAGTTTTAGTGTCATTAGTGAAAATCCCAAAAATAAGACTCCTTGTAACGAAAAACGAGTCTGACTCGTGATAAAAAATTAGTAGGATAATTTCCCAGAAATCTGACCCGTAGTAACGATTTAGTTAACTCTTGAGCCTAGAATCGTCCGAATCGTGTTTTGATCCTGGAAATCTAGTCCGAATTGTGGTAAAAAATTCTTGCCATAAAACAGCAAAAACCCACGAACCCGACTCGTATCAACGAAAAGGTTAACCCTTAAGCCTAGAACTACGAGTCAGACTCGTTGTAAAAATCGAGTCTGACTCGTGATAAAAAATTAGTTGAATAATTTCCCAGAAACCTGTCCCGTACGTAGTAACGATTTAGTTAACTCTTGAGCCTAGAATCGTCCAAATCGTGTTTTGATCCTGGAAATCTAGTCCGAATTGTGGTAAAAAATTCTTGCCATAAAACAGCAAAAACCCACGAACCCGACTCGTATCAACGAAAAGGTTAACCCTTAAGCCTAGAACTACGAGTCTGACTCGTTGTAAAAATCGAGTGACATGAAATAAGAAAAAAATCACGAGTCTGACTCGTGGAAACCGATTGATTAACCCTTAAGCCTAGAACGACGAGTCTGGCTCGTTAAGTTCAGTGTCACAAGTGGATATCCCATCAATCCACCTTTAGTAAGGAAAAATATGTTGCAGCAAATAAATTAATCCTTATGACTGGAACTTCGAGTCTGACTCATTTTACGAAACAAGTATTATAAGTAAGCAAAAGGTTAAAGTTAAATACCAAGTTTTCGTTTTTTTTACACGATAAGTATTTCCCGTATAAGGCAGCATATGTGTATTTTGGCTTGCTTTGATTCAACTTCAGATTCTAAAATTATCGCTGAAATTCAGTTTATGAATGAGGTTTTTTATCGTCTAATCGCCATGAGTTGAAAAAAGGAACTATCTGAAAACTGTTCCAAACTTCAACGAGGGGTGGTGTATCTTTAAATTTTATTTATTTTTTATATCAGTTGATTATTTCAAACGGAGCGCCCTACAATCTGCTCTTGTGGAATGCACATTGGAAACAAAATTAAACCAATTTTAGTGATACATGCATAGCTCAAGGTTCCGACTCATTCTGAAATATCTGAGAATCAGCAAAAAAATGAACCTCCAGATTTGTTAGAATCATCTAATGAAATCTGCACGTTCTAGATTACCCATTTCATCCGGATGCCCATCGGGGGGGAAGTACGCATCATTAATCCGGCTCTGTCCGATGTTAGGTTCCAACAAGTAATAGCCCAAGCGGAGACCCCGTGAATGATTCAAATGCGATTACGACGTCCTCCACTCGATGATTCGAAATCGCTCGCGCTCCTCGGACCTCGGAGTCTTCTAAATAGAGCCATTTCTCATTGGTCCGGATGACGTTCAGCAGCAGGGCTTGCAAATGAATCCTGTCATCGGCAGTTCGTTTTGTATTAATGTTGGCGCGGATGTATGAATGATTCCGATCCTCCGGCGGCTCCAGCGAATGATGGGGCGTGTTTCGGATCTTGGGGATCGGAGCTGGTTGGGTGGCTGGCAGATTAAGATTGACGTCTCGATCGACGCTGGATCGATTACCTGCCTGGGCCCTGGGTGGAAGTTTGAAGACCATTGGGTCTCGTTTTAAGATGTTTCGTTATAGGATTTGGGTTTGAATGGGTGTTGATTATAGCTTGGTTCTGCTTTGGATTAAGATATCGATGGGTCTGGTTGGACCTAGACATAGGGCACACGAGCCAATCGGTGAATTTCTATTATTGCAGTTCGATTTCGAGCGACTGATGTATTACTGCGTTGCAGTTGGGTCGCCATTAGCTGGTTTGAAGATCGTCGTGATGTTTATTATTTGAAGCCCTGGAGGGGGCCACGATTTGTAAGCGGATCAAGGTGCATATAAATTAATAATTCATCTTGTGATACACGATTCTGCAGCTGGTGCCTCTAAAGGCAGGTTCAACGCTGCCTTCTAGAACTCTTGTAGCTCGGAAAGGTAATTCTCACTTGCCAATAAATCAGTGGTGAATTTACGGACGACCTTTTCTCCCGTTACCGCGAGCTGTTTTCGGGATGGGACGGGATGTGTCGAATTAGAGCATGTAGATCCATACATTTTAGAACCGGGATTTTATGTCCTCCCTATTTGGAGCCTAGAAGTGATCCCAAATCACGACGACAACGACGACCCAGAAAGTTGTGTGTAACTAAATTGCAAATCTTCTCATCATTCATCTCTGCCGATGCAGCACCTTAAAGGCCGGGTCGATTGAAAATCGATGAGAATTAGCAATATATGCACAATCACGAACAGTGCAGAAGAGAGTTCCTCCTCCGCGAAAATCGTCTAACGGCAACCAACAGCCCTCTTCCCGGGCAAACAAAGTTACTCCGGTTACTCCAATTTTTATTTATGTACATCTAGTTTGTATCACGAATTAAAAGAAATAACTAACGACGGTGGAGGTTCGCTGCTCGCGATCTGCTCCTTTGACTCGTCCGGGTCCAGGTTGATCCACAGAGCCAGAGCCAGCTGTGGAGGAGCCGAACCGCGCGAAATGCCTCCAGGATACATGACAGTGAAATGGAAATAACATTTCAATTCAGTTTCACTACAACGGCAGCAGCAGCTCAATGTTTGCGGATGTTTTCGGGAGGTACCTCGTTTGTGCGCCCGATGATCCGATGTCGTCTCACATTGATCGCGCGAAGGTGAACGTTCTTTGGCGAACTCTCCTCTCCCGGAAGATTCACCCCACCCCAAAGTACCGCCAGCTTCTGAGGGCTCCCTCGAATTAGCCAGCAGCTTCCAAGGAAAAGAGGTCCGAAGGGTCTCCTCCGTTTGGGAGATGCCACAACGACTCAAGTCCCTGTCGAGAAAAGTGCCTTTCACGAAGCAGTCGGAGACAATACAAACGACATTCCGTCCGCGCGCCGCCAATCGCCCTTTGACTGGAAAGAAGAAGAAAACGCGCGCGGCGCATTTTTACCCTTCCCAAAACATTGGCAAAGCCGCGCCGCAGTAGCGCGACTGAGTCGAATTCCCGCCGAGAGATAATGATAAAATCGTGTTTTCCCAAGATCCTACTAGAGAGGACCTGCCTGAGTTCGGGGTGCTTCCTGATTTTTGCGGAATTTTCTCCGCTGACATTTGCGGTATATTATGGCTGAGATTACAAACTTTGAAGACGACAGCCGCAATCTTTGGGACCCGACGACGAGGAGCGAGGACCAATCACGGCGCGTTTCAACCCGAACCCCGCAATTTCACATTGTGTGTTTGAGGGAATAACAAAACGGAAAGCCGAGAGCCGATAAGAGTTCACAATTAGATCAACTCATCGGTAGCTCGTCGGTTTTGTGTCTGTGTCTTTCTCTGGGAAATGAATGGGAAAATCACACCGGATCGTAAATCAGGCATCCGCTGCTATAAATCACTTAGTGAAGGTTTGACCACATCCTGTGACGGAAAATTGCGTTTATATATGGTAGGATGAATACGGCTAGAAAATTGAAAAGTGATGAGTTTTACATCGTTTGGCAACAATTAACTGCTTATTCCCAACAGCAAGATGCGCAGCTCACTTATATTTATTAATTTCATAGAAACAACTTTAAATTGTTAATTTCTTACCCGCTCAAAATTTCGGCACTGAATTTGTGCACGTATTTTAAGTTGCAACTCTTATTTGTGGTTAAGGTGTCCAAACTATGATTTAACTTTTTTTTTGCAACCCAGAGGGTGGGTTGAAAAAGATGTCCGTGCTAGTGAAAACCTATTAACACATTAAGGACCGCGAAGAATTCATAGCCCGAATACACCAAAATTTTGCATTCTCTATATCAGAAACGACTGAACCAAATTCTATAAATTCAGTATCTTTGATTTATCGAAAGTGTTG
The DNA here is from genome assembly GCF_029784155.1 of Uranotaenia lowii. Lineage (NCBI taxonomy): Eukaryota > Metazoa > Arthropoda > Insecta > Diptera > Culicidae > Uranotaenia > Uranotaenia lowii. Next base: position 140,683,479 of record NC_073691.1, read on the forward strand.
TACACAATTATGTAGAATAACGTTTCTTTATAAAATAAAGCAAAAAAACGACCCAGAAAACATTTTTGTAGCTATATTCATGTTATGTTTTGTTACACGTTCCCTATAAATTATAGAATGATCGTATACAAGTTGAAAAAACACTAAAGTAGAAGCAATATACATACAACAATTTCATTTCTTTCCAAAGTGACGAAAACTACACCAATTGGGCTTTATCCGATACCTTAATCGTACCTATCGGAAAAATGCAAGAGAACGCAAGATTTTACTCTCATAGCCTTCAAATCGTTGCCAGCGACAATATTCCACAGTTCTCTCATTGGTCAATATTACTCAACTCTGTTTATCAGCCATCTGAATGCACTGCTTGTTGTAGAGAGAACATGACGATGATTTTCTCACTTGAAGTCCGCGCGGGAGCAAAATCATTTCAAAATTTACAAACATGGCGAATATTCTTTCATATCCGACTTAGACTGACTTCAAACGACATTTTATACGATCTTTTCACTATCCAATTGGAATTAAGATATCATTTCTGAAACGATTTCATGTTTTCTAGGGAGATATCTCGTAGTTGGTCCGCTATGTGTTAAGCGATGCAGCAAAAAGCAGCTGTTTTCAGGTAAAATTGGTTGTTAAACTCTGGAATTACATTCAACCGATAGATGACTGAAAAATTGGAAAGCTTTCTGACCTGAAATGAAATCAGGAGCCTCTTATATCCTCTACGATATCATATCCTCAATTGCATGTAAAAAGGTAATGTTCTGCACTCACCACATAGGGTTCTAATTGTCTGGTTAGTTCTCGAGTTATGCCGAAGGTTGTACTTGATTTGTATGAGAGCCCCTTCTTTTTGTCGAACCAACATGCAATCATTTTTGGTATTCAAATGCTCTCACATGCTAAATTTGGGCATATATGCATTAATGATTAATGTAATCGTAAATTTTGTTTCATTTGTATGGGAGCCCCGCTTTCCTGTTCCATTGAAATTAAGCAGTTTAAAACATTCATAGAAACTTCCACTTCTCATAAAACCTGCGTCAATTTTGACGCAAATCGGTCTTGTAGTTTCTGAGAACAGACAGACAGACAGAAATGTTTTTAGTACTTTGTAGGTACTGATCAGATTGGATCACATTGGTATAATTTTTGCCTGCTATTATTCTTTGAGCGCTACAAGAATAGTATTTCACTATGCATTTTGCTTGTTAAAAAATGAATGATTGACAATCATCAATATTTTCTTCTACAATTTGGCTTAAATTGTGTAACGGACAACTCAAGAATAAATTTAATTTTTTCCAAAATTCCGAATTTCAAAATTATGGAAAAAGGGTGCAAAATAAAAATAGTACCACTTATGTATTTCTACAAAGATCAAGATTATTTCTTAAAATTTATTATGCAGAAGTGAATAAAGTTGCTTATTCAAACTATTTGAATAAATAACTGTATTTTTAGACGTGTTTTAGTTCTCCAAAAAGTTTTAAATGGTTTTCAGAAATTTGTCTCTAGCACTCACGAATTTGACACGCCGTTACACCATTCTGAGGGATGATCCCAAACTTTTGAACGATAACTTAAGTAGCTATTTTATTTTCTTAAAGTACATTGCAATTTTTTTGCACTAAATTGAACAAGTGTGTTTTGATGAGTATTAAAAAAGTAGTCGAATGCAACTCGTATTTTGAAATTGGGTCCACCCCACCCTTAGATGATCGGGTTTGAATTTTAAGTGCAGTTTTTGGAAAATGTCCCAACTTTAAACTAAGTTTAGGTAACATAAACTTAATATGTACTTTTTGTCAAAAAAATACAAAATTTTCATGTTTTCTAAGGGGTGATCTCAAACTTTTGGCCGGCAGTGCATCTCGTACCCAAACAGCTTCCCATGCCAAATTCGATCCCATTTGCTTGAATAATTTTTAAATTATGCCAAAAAAAATTGTATTAGGGGGGTCCCACCGTCGTACTCATTGGGTGGTATGAAAAAAACCTAGTAATTGCTTTTGCTAAACTGAATCGAGCAGTCGAGCAGTCGCTTAAAGCAATTGCTTCGGTTGTTATGAATAAAGTTTTTTTTGACAGCTGTTTTCTCAGTCAGAAGCTTTTACTTTTAGAACAAGCTAGTTTGGTATGAATAAAGCTCAAATCTGAAGCAATTGCTCGACCAATCTCCTGGCAATTGCTTAATTTTCTAAGCATGCTCGGTAGCAGACTTTTCTAATAAAACATTCTTTAATAACGTCATGAGTTTATCAAATAAGCAATATTTCACTTCAAAACAATTCAAAAAGGCATTTTCAACATGGATAAAGAAAGTCGAAGTGATAACCCAACTTTTTTCATATTCCTGTCGTTGTATAAAATCATTTGTCTAAGATGACAATAACCAACTCAATTAGTAAATATTTCAAATTAAAAAAAATCCGGCTATAGTGGAAGAAGTCCCAATTGGCTCAAAGTAAGAAATAAATTGTAATAATTTAAAACATTATACAGATCTCTCATTTTTTTTATTCATTTTTTTTATAATTCTAAGATTTAAAAAAAAATCTAAATTAAAATGCGCGCCTATTGCCTTTTTTTGATACATCGGATTATCCCGATCCAAATACATGTGGGATAGCTTATGATAAATATTAAAGAGGCCATTTTTTGTTTGACAATATTCGAATATGTCTATATTCATTTTTCTTTAAACATCAACATACAAGCACGCATTAACAAAAAAAAATTCCAGTCGTTCTTACACCCACCACCCGCTTCGTCGAATTCAAGGCTACTTTAGCCGTACTTTTCAATTTTCTGATCGTCTTCTTTCATTTTACTTTAGAAAACTTCAGATTCTGCTGGTTGGATAGCTCTATTTTTCGAAGCAAAAGCTATGTTCTAAGACTTTAGTACACATCCGCTAAGCAAATGTTTATTCATACCAAACTAAGCAAATGCTTTGGACTTTTGCTTTGATTGATTTCGAGCTAAGTAAAAGCTACCGAAGCAATTGCTAAACCTTATTCATACCACTAATTGGGATAAGAGTGGTGCCTCAAATAAAAATATAACCATTTCTCGTACCCTAATCCCTTTTTATGTGAAATTTGATTCCATTTCTTAGATAAGTTCTCGAGTTATGCAAATAATTGTATCATCGCCATCCCCAATGGAAGAATGGAGGAATTTTATATGATCTTATAATAAGGTTGTCAGAATTTTGTCAGCATGTATCCGGGCCGGACAAACCGGTCATTTTTTGTATAAAAACCTGGCAAAATCCGGGAATTCGATTTCAAATTGACGACCAAAAATCCGGGCAATATCCGAGCAAATTTTGTCAAAACTCAGATAATGCTCTACAAAAATCAAGAAAAAAAAAATGAAAACAAAATATTTTTCCATCAAAACTTATCGAAAGATTTTGAACCATTTTTTAGGCTTCCTAAAAACCTTTCATGATTATTATTATAAAACTTGCTCAAAAAATTTCGTTTTGGAAGTATTTGTTTTTTTTCGTTTAATTTGCCAAATAAAGTGAATAAATCCGGGCAAAATGCGGGCATTTTTCAATGAAATCCGGGCAACCGGGCCGGGCCGGACTGTTTTTAAATTTAGTATTAAATAGCCGGGCAACCCCGTATAAAACCGGGCAATCTGGCAACCTTATCTTATAACTATTTCTCGTATCACATGCTCTCCCATATCAAAATTGGTACCATTGCTTGATTAGTTCTCAAGTTATGCCAAAAAAAGTAAAGTAGTCTCTTTCCCTTTCCTATCTCCCCACTGGAAGGAGTTGGTACCACTGATCACACTGACATGACACTTAGAAGAAAAATCCGATCATTTTGTGTCTAATTTTGCCACCTATCGTCGGTAATGTGAACCTTTGAAAATTCGTTTAAAAATCCCTGCAGGAAAAGTTTATCAATTTAGTACGATTGTATCGTCGAAATTGCCTATTGTTCCTTGAAAGATGGGTGACATTTTCCTACTGGGATAGCATTTCATCAAAAGCCATCGATGCGCACTCTGTAATCGATATTGCGTACTGCTGGAAAAGTTATCCAACAAACGAAATGGTCAATATCATATATCAATAGAAACCATTTATTGTTTTCAAATACCCTTCCATGACAATTTTGGTTCCGTTTGCTCTAATTGTGCTCGCAATAAAAATCGTATGGGAGCCTCACTTCTCCCTTTCTATCTTTCAAATGGAAGAAAGGAGGGGTCTCAAATAATCATTGAAATATTTCTCGTACTCAAATACCATCCCATGTCAAATTTGGTCCCATTTACTCAAACTATTTTCGAGTAATGTAAAAGAATGTAGAGGAACCTTCCTATTTCCCCACTGAAAAAATTTATCATGCCCTAATACTATCCCATGTCAATTTTGGTTCCATTTGCTCGATTTGTTATTCAGTTATACAAAAAAATGTAAGGAAGTCCCCCTCCCTCTCCTATTTCCTATTGAGATGAGAGAGGGGTCTTGAATAATCATTAGTACATTTCTCGTACCCAAATACGATCCCATGCCAAATTTGGTCCCATTTGCTTAATTTTTGAGTTATGTAAAAAGTTATATGATCCAAGCAATTGAAATAGTTTTTGGCGTTTTGTTTTGGTGTCTTGTCAGTCCATGAGAAATGAGAAGGATTAGAGAAAAAAAAACGGTTCAGATCGTTACAACCCATAAGAATCGGTCGACGACAACACTCCACCGGTTTCATCAATACCCTTCCGGATGGAAACACTTTCATTTGAGCGATATGAGTAGTAGTATTTTCGGAGTTTGAAAAATCAACCATCGAATCATCGAAAGCATTGCCTGTCCCAGATGTCTTAGCGAAAAACACGGAGCGGTCCCAAAAATAATTGGAGCTATAATTCATGGGTTTTCCATCCGTGGTGGAGGTATGACAACATCACTAGTCGGGTGAATCGTTTCCCAATGGATCGCCGCCACCAAGAGACAATTATGAGTGCCAACTTTTTCCCAAGTTCACTTTCCTAAGCATCGATTCGGTTTCGGGGAAAGGGCCTTCAAGGGGACAAGTTCCGGGGGAGCTCTCACGCCACAAAATCTCGATCTTCTTTGATCCGGGGAAGGGCCCAGGGTGAACGATGAAAGGGAAACCACTTTGTTTGCTCTCATTTTCGCTACGGTTCACTGAATAGTTCCCAGCCGCAGCTGACTGAACAACATCTGTGCGGCTGAAGCTGGAGCTATAAAGATGTCGCGCTTTGGCCTCCGGCGAAGATCTCGAAACAACAACAAACTCATCATAACTGGTGTGTGTTGAGCGGTTTTCGTTTAACAACCCCGATCAAATCGAAATTGGAAACGTAACGGGAGAGTCTATTGGGCAGCAAAAGCCGAGCTAGAAATTATTGTAAATTTAATAGTTTTACAGTTGAGTTTTGGGGTTCCCTAGGGTTGTGATAGAGGCCAACTTCTGTTACAAATGTACGTAAACCTTTGGTTATTGAAAATCTCTTCAGGTAATTTTAAAATTTTACATTTTTCAATCAATTCCAATTCCAACCATTTTGAAACAAATCTTCACTTGAAAGTTGTAAGTTATGTAAATAAAAACTACTGGTCAACTTTCGTTTCCCCGACGGTATCTCAAACTTCGTCAATGCTGCTTTCGGAACCTAGGAATTGCATAAACAAAATCAAATACTCTTCTACCAGCCGCCGCAACCGAGATTTATTGCCCGGGAATCATTTCCCATGACCAGTGGCAACCACCGGACAGTCATCAGCGAGCGTGGCGCGGTTATCGCAGGAAGTGGCATTATTTGATCCGGTTCCTTCAAAATGAAGAAGACCATCATATCTAAGGTTTAGCCGAGGAAATGAAACTGAAACCGAAGAACAACTTTGGTATGTCTTATTTAATATGAACGCTTGATTAAAATAGTTAGATCGAGGTTGAATCCAATATTTTTCAATTAGGTATCAAAGTATCAATTAAGTCAGTAACAGAATATCACTCTTCGTTTCGTTTCTCGGCTGTTGATCTTATCTTGGTTGCTTCATTTTCAAAGATGGAATTGCTTCAGACAAAAGCGAGTCAGACTGGGTAGATACATATAGATATGTCTATGAAATTCGACAACCGAATAGCAATTCACGTTCGATCATCGATAGATCAGTGAAAGCGTTTACCACATCCAATCAAACCGAACCGACAAAAAAATTGTTCTCGGCTTCTCTTGGGCTGAGCTCTCAGTTGAAGTGCCTGGGAATTTACAACAGCTGTTAGTAGAACGCAGGGCCAATCGAAAGCTAGAACGATCTGGAAGAAGACTGGAAAGCTGCCAAAATTACGATTCCCACCCAGTACTTAGGAACTTGGCAGCGAAACACCTCTTGTCAGCATTTTTTTGCGTTTTCCATCTTCTTGTGAATTTTTTTGAGTTCCAGCAAAAGCGAAGAACCGCACTGAAACATTGAATGCGATCAATGACTTTATACGTTTAGTTACCCGATGACGCAAGATTTGTTTGGCCAATATGTTTATACAACTGAGAATCCCTCTTTTTGGTGGAATGGAGTGTATGGAAAAGTATCCCGTTAATAGAAAGGGAACTCGTATACTTGCAATGACACATCACAGATCAACATTTTCCCTTATCACTTAAAGGCCCAAGGTAGGTGATCCTCCAAACTTAAACAACTGTAAAATGCTTTTCCCTGGACCAAATTTCACCAAACGACTTTTGATGACCTACTTAGAGTGTTGAGTTTCAATTCGTGGACCATTCATTTACAATACATTTGAGAAAATTTGAGCAACGTAATGAAATGTAGAGGCCCCCCACTTTCTTTAAAATAAAATTTCACTACTTTGCCCTCATATGCCTTATTCCATGACAAGCACATGGTTATTAATTTTATATTCGCTTCAACTTCGAGGTTCTAATTTCTTCATTTTCTTTTAAATTCTAATGAAAAATGAAATAAGTGTAAAAAAATAAGACTGAAAATCAATGCCTTGCCTTCAGTAAGCCTTCACTGAGATAAACAAGAGTATTGGTGTAAACTTGACACGAAATCATGTGATTTGCCATTTTCTTTTTTTTAATTTCTACTAACAGATCTTGTTCCTTTCAAATTATAAAAAAGTGTCAATATGAATGTGATAGAAAACAAAAAACTTGATGCGCAAAATGTGAGGCGTGAGAAGGTAAAATGCGACGTGAGAAGTAAATTATACTGTTCGTGAGAAAATGTGAGCACCAAACCGTGCAAAGTGAGACCCCAAAATGTTTTTTTTTTGTTTCGATTACAGTCGTTTTACCATCTTTATGCACCCACAAATCAGACTCTATTCCAATTATGAGCTTCCTTGGAGGTGAAATGATCGGCATAAGATACTATGCCGGGCCGGCACTAACAAGCCTTGTCATCGCAGGCATTGTCCTGCCAGAGCAACCGCATTGCATATATGTCTGAAAGAAACCAAGCAAAACAAACATCCCAAATCCCATCACAAGACAAAGCAGGACGGAAACAATCAGCCAGCAAGGATATTGTCGAATGATGGTAAAACGGAATTAGACAAAAAAAACATTTCTTTGTTTCTAACCACCGGCTAAGATGTCCGGCAGTAAGCAGCTGTGCTTGTGTATGTAAACTGGCAATAGAAAACAGTTTCTCGGTTCCCATTCCCATTTTCATATCATTCCAATCAAACACAAAGGAGGATGGAAAAAAACACCGAAAAACGGCAGATATATGACAATAAACCTTCGTTTGCTGACTGACTCAGTTGGTACACAGGTTAAATGATCGGACTGGCAAGTCGAAAAGGGAATGTTGCATTGGGTTCGATTCTCACTTTTTTTTATTTATTATTTTGGGATAAATTATCCAATGGGATGAAAATCCTATAAACTGTTTTTCTTGTTTCGCTTCAATGTACTGGTCATGCATAATTTTGCTTGGGAGCTCGAATTTTTATGCCAGTAGTACTTTTCCAAACATATCATCTTTGGTACAGTACACTTTTCAGCGCATTTTCGGCATAGAGTTAGCTCCAAGTGGCATTGAAATTTTTCAACCTCTTCTTTGAGTGTGGTAACGTTGCAGTCGACAGACAGTGATTGAAAAACTTATCTGATGCAACTGTGATCGATGTTTACTCCAACACCCGAAGTGTTGGACGCGATATGTTATATGTACTCAGAAAACCCAGAAAACATCAAATCGCCTTAGAAGTGATAACTAAAATCATTAGCAATGTTAATGCGAATCGCAAATTCTACCAAATAAGTAAACGATCGTAAAAATGGTTACTTAAAGTCGGTAAAAATCGGATATCACAAAAAGTTCGCCATGTTTGTAAATTTGTTTTCCAGCGCGGGATTCAAGTGAGAAAACAATATGGTTGTTCTCTCTGGGATAAGCAGTGCAACCAGAATGTTAAAAATCAGGGGGTTCATTTGGGAAAATTGTGCAATGAAAGAAGCAGCAAATATTGTCGCTGGCAACGGTTTGCATGCATTGAGAGCAAAACTTGCGCTCTCTCGCATACTTTCAGGGCGTACGAATAAGGTGTTGAATATCGTCCGCTTTGTATAATTCTTATAGCTCAAGCCAGAAGTTAAAAATATATGTGTATATTGCCTTCACTTTGGTAGGTAAATCCTTTTGTTTTGAGTTTTATGCGATGATTCTATAATGTATATAAAACGTATAACAAATTTTGTTGCGAAATATATGTACCTACAAAAATGTTTGCTGGGAAATCATCAGTGAAAAAATGAGAAAAATGAGAAATAAGACAGAATCATGAGATGTGAGACCCGAGATGTTAGACGTGAGATGTGAGGCGTGAGATGATGATCTGAGACGTGTGGACCTGATGTAAATGTGAGACGTGAAACGTGAGGCGTCAAAACATGAAAAATGAGACGTGAGATATAGAACTTGTTCCTTGAGGTGCGAATTTGTTGATGGCTTCGGAAAGGATATTCAGTTTCTAATTGCAAATTTTTTTTCACCCAATCGTCATATTGTGTAAGTTTCATTCCACTGGCGGTCGTTAACAGCTTTGGAATGAAATGCGAATGCCGCAGTCTCGAGTTTTGAGATGGTGTCAGACAATGAACTTGGAACCTATTAAATGACTTTTACTCGTAAAGTTCTTTCATTCGGTACACGCAGGTTTTCATTCTACTTCCGATCTTTTACGGCTTATTCCAAAACAGCAGTCACCATCGAAAATATCAGACTCTTCGATTTTCTGTGTATGTGAAAAGATTTTTCTCTCTCTGATAAAGTGGAAGTTGACTACCAACAATATTTGGAAAACAAACACACACATATACAGTGTCGGACAATAGAATAGGACCGCTCTAATGCAAAATGTTCAAATCACCTTTAAACTGCCAATTCAAATATAATAATATGCGACACCTAGCGGCAAGCACTTATTGTAGTATGCCAACTTTGTATACTGCACGTTTGTTGCAATCAAAGCAACCCGTTTGTTCTACTCAACCAGAAAGCTGTCAGAGAGTGAAAAAAGTCGCGTCATAAAATAAGACCAGCGCATCGGTTCGAATGTTCCTGCATTTTCAGCGCTCTAGATTTGAAGAAAAGGTGTTGTTTTCGGTGTTTTTTGTCCATTTTCGTGTCCTGGTAAGTATTTCCCATAAAATTAATCATGTAAATCATGAAAAAAAAAAAAAAAATAAAGATTTCCTTCCTCCTACTCTGTTTTCAGCGAAAAAGCGATGGGTCGGGCACAGCACTGCACGGAGGTCCAGGGAGCGATCATCCGGAATCTGTACAAGGCTGGTAAAAGCCAACGCGAGATTGCCGATTACTTAGGAAGTTCGAAAACTTTCGTTTTCAACGCGCTTCACAGCACCGGCAAACGGGAAATCACCGGCTGCCACCGCAAAACGACGCCGAAGGACGATTCGGCAATCAAGCGGGCCTCGCAAAAGGACCCTTTCAAAGCGTCCAAGCAGATCAGAGACTAGCTGAACTTATCTGTGAGTTCCCGGACGGTTCAGCGACCGTTGGCGGAGAAGGGACTAGGAGGAAAAAGTCCCCGGAAGGTGCCGATGCTGACGCAGAAGCACTTGAAGGCGCGGCTGAAGTATGCGAAGGACCACTTCGATTGGGTCAGTCCGGAAAAGGAGAAACTATGGAGAAATGTGCTGTGGTCGGATGAGACCACAGTGAACCTCATCGGCTCGGACGGAAAGAGTTGGGTCCATCGCTCACTCGGCTGTGCGTATATGCCCCAGTATACAAATAAAACATTCAAACATGGAGGAAGTAGCATCATGATGTGGGGGTGCTTTTCTTGGTACGGGGTGGGTCCCTTGTACTGGATCGACCGGATTATGGACCAGCATCTCTACGCCCAGATACTTCGGGAAGTAATGCTGCCACACGCCGAGTGGGAGATGCCCCTAAAATGGCAGTTCCAACAGGACAACGACCCCAAACATACCGCTAAAACGGTTAAAAAGTGGTTCCAGGATAATAAGGTAGACGTTAAGGAGTGGCCAGCACAGTCCCCTGATCTCAATCCCATAGAGAGCCTATGGGAAATAGTTAAACGTAAGGTGTACACCGAAAAATAAAAAAAAACAAACAGCAGCTGTGGGAGAAAATCTAGGCGGTGTGGTACGCTATCCCGGTGAGAACGTGCCAAAAGCTGGTGGAGTCGATGCCGAACCGGGTGCGAGAAGTGATGCGTAATAAGGGTTATACCACCAAGTACTAACCCTGCAAATCTATCACGGTATGAATTTCCTTTTTTTTTACCATGAATTCTAAAGCGGTCCTATTTTATGTCGCGTTATTTTAGTCAGTAAGTATGCTTTAAACGCGTTTTTAAATAAAGGACAATTGTTTTAACTACGGATGATTTTAATATCTTCGAAGAGTGGAATTTACAATTTGTAAATGATTTGATGCACTTTAATGGAAATTTTTTTTCTCAAAGTTCTGTCACTTTCTGTTTTGGATTGAACTGTGGTCCTATTCTGATGTCCGACACAGTAGGATGGCAGTGTTATTTCATGTTTCTTTGAAGAGATACAAATCTAATTCAAATTTATTTAACACTAAGGCGTACATATTTCAAGGACTTGATGGCTAGCATTTTACAAATGCTAAAACCACCAGTCCACAGTAAGAGTACTATGTATGTCGTGACCGAGATTCGATCTCATAACCTCTGACTTAGAAGACTTTAATGCTATCTTCTAGGCCACAGTCGGCGGCTATTTGGGTACAAACATTTTTTTTAACTTTTGAAGTTAATTTAAATATCAATAACAGATTCAAGGAGGCATTTGTTCTGAGTTCCCTCAAGTTCATTAAACTATGAGCTTTAAATGCTTTCATTTTAGCCATAGTGTGTCTTTTGATTACTTACTGAAGTCCGTCAAAGTTCCTAAACAGTCCTATACGGAAATACATACTTCACTTAAGGTTTATTGAAAAGCCCTTGACGTACATAAAACGCACAAAGTTAAACTATCATATTCTATTTTTTTTAAATTCGTTGAAAGGACGAATCGAGGCTTACAAGGGAACTGTTTTCAATTTTATCGGAATACTTTTTACTCAGATGTTTGTAGATTTGTTTCTAAGAAAATGTTATATCGTCTTAAATGTTTTCCCCCAATGAATGGGTCAATTCATGAAGCAAACCAACCCAAATATTGGGCTACTTCCCCATTCAACTCGCAATAATGGGTAAACTGTTGATTCAAGAAAGTAGGATTCTTTCTTGTTGGACAAACCGATTAATGCTCTAAGGGCCAGGGCGCATGTTGTGAGGCCGTATCTATGTACACCTAGACAAGGGCCATTTGATTCACTACCGGAACGAATAGACCCCAACCGCGGATCGCCATCAGATTTATGAGAGTTGGCTTCCTAGCGAGGCTGAAATTCCGATAGTGTGCGCATTCACCCGCTGCAACCTGGACCAGATGCCGGAACGGTTGGAGGTAATAGTTGAAAACAAAAAAAAAACACGAAAACAAATGTTGAAAAAAGAGCCATCAGCAGCGATGTCGATTAATAAATAAGCCGCGCACTATCGCTCCTCTTCTCGTTGAGGTACAACAATAATAAAACTATACACTTGCTCGATTAACTTGCACGAAAACAACGGAATGGGAAGCTGAGGCGCAGGGCAAAGGAGGACTCGAAGCGTGTGTTGTGTGTATGGACAGGCGCGCGCGTCGGCATCTTTGGAAGATCTATGGGAGGGCCGTGTCGGGAACATTGATTTTGGCGCATGCACTCGGCTGGTTGGCTGCCCATAATTCACAACAACAAAAAAAGCAGACGAATAACTGTGTCACGTCCTGCGATCATCACGACCTGGCCATAGATCTTTTGTGAATGGGTCACTTTCGAAAACACAAGCTGCTTTTCCCGCTCACGGTTTGGGGGCCGTCAATGAGTTGGGTTGCTAACAATTCAGCGGAAATTGACCAGCTGTGAGACATCGGACCGAAAATGCTCCAACCACGTTGGGTCCAAAATATGAGGCTAGCGAAAGTTGCATTTCACAAAGATACTATGTATCAACCTGCATCCCAAAAACAATATTCTCAATTCAAAGCGCCGAACCTTCGGATGACCCGCAATGTTTTGACAAGTGATTATCGGGATTTTCCCACTGATTCAACAAATCACGGTCTCCGGAGTGTATTCACTGTTTAACTGCACGCCAATTGCATGATGACCCTAGATATCTGGTTCCGATCGATAAAAATACGGCACACAATTGTAAATTGATTTTAATTATCCCGTTAACTATCGACGGCTTCCGTTGCCGTCTGCTGCCAAACCGAGACCAACTGAACCCAAAAAGGTCAACGAGCATGGGTGGGAGTCTCGCTGCAACCCTGCGGACTTCTTTTTCTGGGTCCTGAGAACTGGGTGGTCAATTGATTCCAGTTCAACCTCCCACGGGCTTCGGCTAGATTCAGTCTTGGGACGGAAAGCGCGCGCGCTATCTCTAATTATTTTACGATTAAATGCTTCAAAACAAGCGACTAATGCGAGCCGCCGATGATTTTATGCCGCTGCCGGGGAAAGATAGATAAAAAACAAAAGAGCCAAACCTGAATCGACGACGACGCCTGTGAATCGGCCTCAGAGGGCACACGAACAATTCCACCGCAGATGCATCTAAGCTGCAGCGAACCACGCGACCGGATCGACAAGACCGCAGGCCGAAGCTAGATCTATATTGACGGTGAAGGAGACGAGGAGACTCGCTGGCGACAGCCGAGCGGCAGAAAAGGTGGGAAAACGATGGGATTCGATTTTTAACCTTTCCTGACATCATTTATTCTCATTATCGATTTCCTACACACACACTGGTTTTATTTTCCCTTGCGGGACTCAAATCGCCTCGTAGAGTGCTGGCTGTAGCCGCAGGACCCCACGCAATTCGATCGCCCCATGGATTGTTGGGTCGATATCATACTTAGCCTTTGAGGTCTATCTTAGCTATTCTTCTACGCTAGCCGTCGAGGATATCGCTTCGAACAGATGCCACTAAGCCTGGTTTCGTACTGCTGACGGATGCTGCATGTGTTCACATTATGGGACCGCGCGACCAATCGATCACACGGGATGCTTTAGGCACTTTCCATCGTGGACCCAAGCATGATTGATCGCAAGTTTCCGGACGAGGTCCCTCGCTAACGAGCCTCGATTGCTTTCTTGCGTTGGTTTCCGTAAAGTTTTCCCCAATTTAAATTAAGTATTCCTCACCTCTCTTCGAAAAAAAATGGTTTGTCAATTTACCTTTTATCGTTAAATTGAAAATCCCGAGTCTGTGCATAACTTGTTCTTATATAGAACATAAGTACCACAAATTTAATTTTCTAATGATTTTTGAAAAATGTTGCTATTCAAAAAGAACCCTTAAAAAGATCGGTTTAAAAGGTTTCGAAAAGTTACTCGTCTTGTTTTACATCTCAGATCTGCCTGGTTCTCTATTTAAATGTGTAATGTGTAAATATGTAATGTAGGATATGATCTAACCTACAGTAAACAGCTGATGAACCCTTTGCAGAACAACATTTTTCACATGGAAGAGCATTGGAATTCGTACACCTAAAAAAGAGGTTGCAGAATCGCAATGCCGATTTATACCAACTCTAAGCCTAAAATAACATGAAACGTGCGCTGGACCAAAGATTAGGGGAAAAGTGTGGCTGATACAGCTGATACGGCCATGTGGCTGATACGCGCTACTCGTGTTTTGAAGAATCTGTTACATTTTAAGCCTGCAAAAGATTACCAATTTGTTATAAATGCTGTGATAGGCTATGGCAAATATGAGTTTTTACTTAAAATACCCGTGTGTCGTGAAATTTTCATAATTTAAGGTTTTATTCATTTCGATGTAAATTTTAAAACACTTTCAATATGGTGTCACCAAGCAGAGAAAAATGAATAAGACTAAATTTTCTGACACATTGATAGAGGAGTATCTAAACTACGATTTTTGGCTAAAAAATCATACTGAACTTTCTAAGATATGTATTTAAGGGGTATGTTTTATCCAGAACCCGGTAACGTTACACGATTTGTCTATGTATCGTGTGACCAACATCTTTTAAATATGTGCTCATGAATCTCTTTTTTAAGCTTTTTTTTTCCTCAGATTTAAGCTTTTTTGCCTTGAGAGCATAGGAGATGAAAGCTTACATCTGAGGAAAAAAGCTTAAATCTGTCAAAAAAAGAGGAAAAAAGGGAAATCTGAGAGATGTGCTCCACACAGTTTGAATAACATTGCCGGGATGTGGTTTTATCACGGCCCATGCGCTCATTATAACGTGCTTATCGTAATATGCTGAAAGTAACATTAATCTTTCAAAACGGCCAATTTCCATTAAAAGTGAACCAAAAGTCTAAAACCACATTTTGAGCGTTAATTCAGCTCACAAAATCTACTTTCGTTTTTTTTTAAATAATTTTGATT
Organism: Uranotaenia lowii; assembly: GCF_029784155.1. Lineage (NCBI taxonomy): Eukaryota > Metazoa > Arthropoda > Insecta > Diptera > Culicidae > Uranotaenia > Uranotaenia lowii. Next base: position 140,698,490 of record NC_073691.1, read on the forward strand.
AGTCCATTTTGATTTTCTTTTCAGTCAAAGTGTCTATAAGTATTGGTGTGTTTTCGGTCTTTGGTTGCTTTCGGGTGTGTTCGGCTGCTTGGCGCGTATTGAATACACAGCGACGCATATTTGCAACACAGTTTGGTTCTGTAGCTTTGAATATGGTTTTTAAAAATCTAGTTTTTGAAGCAAAATAAGGAATTTGAGTAAAAAAAATCATAGGCATTAGTAGAAAACACTTTTCTTCATCGAGTACACTCATTTTTTACACATATTATAAAGGGAATACATAGCAAATCAGCGATTCGCTTAGGTAGCGCATAATAGAGCATGCTCCCCTACATGATTAGCTGTGTCAGAATTAGGCATAGAGACTCGAGCTCTCGAGCATTACCACTACATACAAACATTCAAGCGAAACGAAAAAAATGTCGACGAGAGAGTGAGCATCGAACTCAAAACAACTTTCTCAACGCTTCTTGCCAGTTGCACCACTTTGTCATATTTTCTAAGTGAATCAGTTGGAGAACGATGTTTATTTTTGTGGTTTTTCTGTAATGACCAATCAAGCATTGAATTTTACCGGCTTACCAACACACACAGAGCGTCCGGTCTATTCATTGGAATGTATTCTTGCTTACAGCTGAGCAGCTTGGCCGGTGGTTGTTTGCATCTTCCTTTGTCTTGCGATTGGATAGAGAGGGACGTGAAAATGTGTGTTTTATTTAGAGCATTCGCAATGCGGAATAATGTGTTAATGTTATGCCAATTTTGTGCGAATATCTTCATGCCATGATTGGAATAGTTTTTGATCTTCGGGTGTATGCATTTCTGTAATATTTTTTCTAACATCATTGAAAATTCTAGTCAAGAAATCCAATCTTTAGCAGTCATTTGCCAACAAAAGGTGTTGAAATTTGACAAAAATCTTGTTTTTATTGTGCCTATGCCGGAATTCAGTGTGCAAACAACACCTAGAACAATCATATAAGCTCAAACTCCTGCTTTGAACCGACAATTTAAGATACAAAAAAATAGTATAACTCACAAGCTGGCCATTGTCATTAGTGTGTTAATCTTATGCCAATTATGTGCGAATAGCTGCATGCCATGATTGGAATAGATTCTGATCTTCGGGTGTATGAATTACCGTAGTGTTTTTTCTAGCATCATTGAAAATTTTATTCAAGAAATCCAACCAGTCATTTTCAAACAAAAGGTGTTGAAATTTGACAAAAATCTTGTTTTATTGTGCTGCATGCCGGAATCCAGTATGCAAACAACACCAAAAAATCATATAAATGCGTTTGCAAATGCTTTCAAATGACCGCGTAAGCGTCATGTTCAGACTACTGTTTGAACCGATAATTTAGGATACAAAAAAATAGTATAACTCACCTGGCAGCTTGTCGGAGTTGGACGAGAACAGCACGCAGAGCCCCGTTTCGTAGTTGACCGAGGAGCAGGAATCGTTGCTCTGGCAGGCCTCGAGACAGTCGGTCAGCATCAGCGTTCCGGGGATCGAGTCCAGCAGTTTGTTCGGTGCCGAGAAGACGTAGCTGTTGATTAAAGAAGATAGAAAGAGTTTTACTGGGAAAGTTTTAATTTTATGCTATGGACGAAAATATTTCCGAGATTTTTTTTCGGCGGACATATCCGCTTTTTGTTTTGAATGTTGTTGTTATCAAATCTTCGATTTATAAAGAGTATGGTAGATCACTATCAGACTATCGACCGTACCGTTTTGCAACCGAAACCCGGCTGTAACGAACGCCATGATAAAAAACTGAGAAGAATATATATCGATAAATGCGTTTCTGAGTTAAAGGCAGCTTATCTGAGCGATCACATGTCATCTTTCTGTTCGTTCGCACTGCAAGTTCTCTCGCTTTTGGGGCGAACCACGCTTGGCCTACTAATGTGTGGTGGTAGATGTAACAAAAATGCTTCTAAATATATTCTACCCGCTCATTTTCACCATCTTTCATCTCATCTAACGTTCTATCCATCTACAAAATCTTATAATCTTAAGATGTCCGTACTGAAAAGGACATCACTTTTTACCGATAAGGGCGTTAAATCGAAGTAACAAAACTTTTATTTATAATTCATTTAACCAGGTTTTATCTAGCTTTACAGTAGTTTTTCTTCTTCTCTTTTTCAGGTAAGAGGCGTGATACCAAATTGTTTTGAATATTTCATCGTGGTAAGTGTGTAAATCAGTGATTGAAATCCTCATCAATTTTCTCATCAGGGGCATTCAAAATACACGCTTTGAGGCCTCGCATAGCAATACAGAGACGATACCTAAACATTTATTCAAACCTCCCCCCATGAGGAGGATCTGCTCTGAGAGACACTATTCGTTTGCCGCCCGAACGAACTCTCTCAACATTCGGTTGCTACATGATGCATGAAGAAGACGAGGCACACATACCTACTCATTTACGTTATTGAATTTGAATGACTCAAGCCGATAGCTGTCGTTGAGGAGAACATTTTCAACCTCGCCGCAAAGGTTGAGGCAACAACAACAACAACCGAACTTATTGCATTGTACTGGCCCGCAACGTATGGTGCAAAGAGGAGGGAGGGAAAAGAAACGAAAAAACTAGCTGCCAGCGTGCGGCTGCTGTGTAATAATAGCAATAGCAGAATAACCTCAGGTATTCGATCCAGACACAAACGAGGAGACTCGGGTTTGCTATGCCTTTTGAATTCGGTTCCCTCAAGCTTGTAACAGGAGATGAGTGAGAGCCATTCGTTTGGTTTTTTGGATTCGCTCCCTCGAATGTATATTCTTCGAGAAGGCGGGCCATGTTGAGAGCGTATGCATCATCGGTTTTGTCGTTTTCGCTGCCGCAAAGCAACCTTTGCTTCCGAGTAAAGCGTTTAGCGAGTGAAGGTTGATCAATTCATGCTCAACAAAATACAATCACTGGTGTAAATTGACTGTGACGAAAAACTCAAAAAACTAAAATTTGCAATTTTTACAATACATATGTTGTATGTATTTTAAGAAAAAATGAAAAGAGTTTTGTTAAAACGTTTTTCAAAATAAGGTTCAAGTTGTTGCAAAACCGTTACTCATTTTTCTTATAAAACTCCGATTATGTTATATACGAGTTTTATAATTTGTATCTTTTTTAGTGTTGAAAATAGCTGTAAAGCAACTTCCAGAAACTTTTAAAAATTTAGTTGATAATTTTATTTTGTCATCTAAATTATGCTCTTGAAGCCGGGTTTAAATTTGATAAATGATGAACTAAAAAACCTATACAGAAAAAAAATCAAAATCTGTTTTCATGTTACCAATATTTTACCATAACATCAAAAACAAAAAAAGGCTCTAGATTTAGTTTGCCAGATTGCCCGGTTTTACCCGGACTTGTCCGAATATTTGGCACAAAACCGGAAAAGTCCGGTTGCCCTTATTTCTTTGAAAAAAGCCTGTAATATTCTGGATTTCTTCATTTTGTATGCAAAATCTAACGAAAAACTCAAATTGAATTATTATATTTTTTATGTTTGCGTCCAAAAACGATTTCAATTTCTAAATAGTTATGGACAGTTTTTTGGTAGCCTTTAAAAGGATTTGAAATGTCCTAGCAAACATAAAATCGCATTATAAATTATCGATTAAGTCGCATATAATGTCAATGCGAATCGCATTTTCTACCAATTAAGTAAACGATCGTAAAAATGGTTACTTAAAGTCGGTTTAAATCGGATATCAAAAAAGTTCGCCATGTTTGCCAAGCTCTGCGAGAAGCAGTGCAATCGGATTATGAAAAACCAGATGGCTCATTTTAAAAAAATGGCCAATGAGAGTAGCAGCAAATATTGGCAACGGTTTGCATGAATTGAGAGCAAAACTTCCGCTCTCTTGCTTACTTTCAGGATGTACAAATAAGGTGTTGAATATCGTACAATTTGTAAAATTCTTATCGCTCTGGACATAAGTTAAAAATATGTATGTATGTTGCCTCCACTTTGGTAGGTAGCTGCTTTTTTAAGGTTTTATTTGATCATTCTATAATGTATATGGAACCTATTTTGATCAAAATTAAGATTTCTAACTTTTTCGTTCATGTCACAAGAATCATTATAGTAGTCATTACAACAGACAAGTCGTTAAAACAGATGGCCGTGCTAGGGTAAACTATACTGTTTCAAAATCCATCAATTCGGGAAAAGGAAATATTTTCAATTTGATGTTTTCTTTTAAGTTAAGTTAAACACTGGTCTTGCATTCTAGATTTCTACTTTTCAGATTTTTTTTTTGTCAATCAATATCGATAAGTTGAAACGTTTCTCTTACCCGGTCACCAGTTCGAACGCGACAAAGTCCGGATCGCAATCCTCGTCAGTGTACTCGTCGATCATCTGGGAGCTGTTTTCGGCGCTGCCGCTGCTGCTGGACACGCCGTCAGCTTCCGTCGAGGCCGGTGGACTTCCGGTCGATTGCAGTGGTTCGCCACGTTCCACGACGACGGCTGCCGATTCGACTCCGGATGCGGTCGCAATGTTATCCTCCAGCGGGGCATCGGCCGGTTTCGAGATGGGCAGATCGAGCCGGGATCGCCGTTTGGCGCCCTCTATGCTGAGTGCCGACGCTAGTAGCAGACAAGCTAGCAGGGCCGAGTGTAACGATCTGGGCAACATGATGGCGGCTCCTATCGGTTCTTATCTGAAATGGGCAAGAGAAGAAGGCAAAATGGGCTTAGATTAGTAAACAGTGGGAGTTGGGACGATCCAAAAGCTAAATGGCATTTAGGATGATGAGTCATCTAGGTGGAAAATCAGCTGTCAAAGGCCACGGCACAGCAATTGATTAAATTCGCAATGCATCTACTTTCAATCGCATCTGCTGCCGGGGAGACAGTCGTGAGAACATTGGGCTTCGACTCCATAAATGGTCACGCGGGCTGAGGAAGATTGAATGAATGAGCTATCGTCTCTGATCCACAGAGAGATCCCATGTCGTGAAAGTGGATTCCGAAATTGGAACCCGAGTTGCTACATTTCTCGGATTGTGACTGTTTGGGTGTATCTGCTGTGTTTTAATTATGAATCCGATCTCCGGAATATGTTAACCTTTAAGGTACGCTCCGGAAAATTCCTTTAAGGCTGTGCGGTTGACAGCTGCGGAGTCGCTCATTTGAATACGAGGAAATTAAATCATATTATTAGATCTTGGCTCGGTTGGCTTGCTGCTGCTAGCTAGGATTCTCGGCAGAGCCGGATTAGAGGGGACCATTTTTCTAGGCCATTATTTTTTTTAAATTAAAATAATGATTGATAAGTAAATGAGACTTTGAGAGTCAAAACACTTCAATGTTGAAATCTAATCCATGAAGGTTCCAAATACGATTGTTTTACAATAATCATATTCAAGTTCACTTTGAGTTAATATATTTGGTAAATTGTACTTTTATTAAAAGCCTTGGAGGCATTTCAAAAATGTTTGACTGAACAAAAGCTCTCTAAATTAAGGTTGCCAGAATTTTTTCCACTCCCATCCGGGCCTAGCAATTCCGGGCGTTTTTTCAAAAAAACCTGGCAAAATCCGGGCATTGATTTCAATTTTTCAAATCCAAAAACCGGGCAAAATTTAGGCGTAATTATACATAAAAGCAAAGAAAAAATACAAAAACAATTGAAATTAATATTTTATTAATGTAATTGCAGGCTTCCAAAAACTTTTTGGAACAATTAAATATTTAAAGGTTTATAAAAGTAAATCAGTGAAATTATTTGAAACAATCGTTGAAAATTTCCATACCGTTAATCGATTTTGCTGAAACTTACTCAAAAACTTTGATTTTTTTTTTGTTTCTTTGTGAAAATTGTGAAAAAATCCGGGCAATATCCGGACTTTTTTCACGATATCCGGGCAACCGGGCCGGACCAGATTTTATCTAAATTTTGCATCAAATATCCGGGCAAACCCGGATAAAACCGGGCAATCTGGAAAGCTTACTCTAAATAGACCTTAGAGAATTTTCGAAGGTGATGGAAAGTATAAGAGAAACATGAGGTATCAAAGAAATCATGAACATAAGCCGTGAATATTATCATTGGCTAACACGCCGTTGTACTGGATCGGAGATTGCGGATTAAGTCTTGTCGGTGAGCCGTTGTATTTTTTTTCGAAAAATTAATGATTTTCACGGCTTAGGTTTCTTCTTCTTTTTCTTTCTTTGATACCTCATGTTCCTCTCATCAGGTAACGGACTAATTTTGGACAAGGGGACTTATTTTAGGTCACATTGTTTAGCTCTCTTATGTAAGTTTTATTTTACATACATTATTTAAAATTGTTGGAAACGCAGGTTTCAGTGGTGGAATAGAGTTATCTTTATTCATTTTTCGTCAGTCTAGTCATAACATAACTACACAATTCATTAGCGATTGCTATTGTCGCACTCTCCACTTATCATATTCCTTAACTGAGAAAGTACTCATTTCTCAATGAGAACTTTGGTACTCTTACCCAGAATATCTGGCAACACTGCAGTGTAACTGCTAACCACAATATGAGTAAGCATCGGGAGCGTGTACGATGATGATATTTGTACCGTGTACATCATCATCAACCTATTGTTCTCAGCCATCATCAATTGAAGAGAACTGAACCAAAACAAACTGTTGTGGTTCTTCGACGGCGGTTGTTGCTTGATCGGACCGATCCTCAATCGGGAAAATCGTAAGTCTCAACAAAAATATTACGAATTATGTATTGAGTTCCTTCGTAACCCATAATGAGTAATTTTATGACGAAATAAATAAAACTGTTTACTCAAATGTTGCAAAACAGCTGAAGCGTGTAACTGAGAGAATGAAATTTGTTGAGGGTTTTCTGAGCTACTAAAAGAGATGAGAGAGAGAGAGACAGGAAGGAAGTGAGTGATTTCGCGGAAAAGAGCGAACATTCAGTTGGATAAATTTGGAAGTAACTGACGCGTTTTGCTATCGCTAAAAAGTGTTTTTGATATGAAGAATTGTAGTGCGAATTCGAGCAACAAGGCCCAGAGTCACGACAATAAGTAGCTGTAGACAAGGTTGTCCAAAATAAGTCCCCTGGTCCAAAATAAGTCCGTTACCCTACTTTCCATTACCTTCGAAAATTTGGTAATTTTCAGGTACAAAGGTGTGTCAAGCGAGCTAAGAACATAAGTGGGGGAGTCAGATAAAAAAATTCAAAGGATCCCTTGTCAGATTGTGATATTTAAAACAAAGTGTTGGAAAGGTCTGGTCCGGCCCGGTTTTCCGGATTTCATGAAAAACCCATTTTTTTTTGGTTTTTTTTTTAATCATATGTGGTTACCCAATTTGCCCGAATAGTGCCCGAATTATCCTCTGTCCGAATTTTGCAGGGTTTTAAAACGAATTAGTAATTTGTAATTGTAATTGTAATTTTATGTAATTGTAATTTTATTGAGTAACGATAGCCTTCTTTGGTACTGCATAAGGTTAAGGAAACTATGAAGAAGCGGTTTAACATAAAACGAATTAGTCCGGATTTCCCAGGATATTCTTTTTTCTATGACTAAGTTCACCTCAAAAATTTATTCAAATGTATAAGTGTTCAACTGGTACGAGCCCTCCTCCTAGAACTAAATCCGGCACTGTCTCCTGAAGCTGAAGAAGATCTATTTGACCCGTTAGTCTGATAAGGAGCAACAAATTTTCAACGATGTTCAACCATCCCGGGTCGCTATTATTATTGTTGGGGGACAACACAATTTTGACATTCGATATGAGTATGAGCAGGAACTCCCTTTTTGGAGCCAAACGGTGTCCGCTGGCAAGTACCGCAATAGTTGCCTGACCCATAGACGGGTTGAACCGATTCCAAATAGAGCAAACAAGCATCCTCTCAATTAGGGCTCGTTATCTTGAACCGCGCGACCACACCGGGGCCTTTTTAGCCATCGACGTCATTGCTGTACTTCTCACCCCCACCTTCCAATTTTGCCCTTGGAATGCTACGGGATGAGTCGTCAAGTTTGGAAGCAGTGGAACAATTTATTTTTACGTCCCGGACCTGCTCCAGCTTCTCGGTTCCGTCGATTTGCAAAACCAATCGACTCCATCAGCTTCAATTGTGTTGCTGCTGGCCCACAACCAGAACAGGCAACAGTTCTAGGGAACAACCGCAGATAATGTCCGGCAGTCGCCATCGGGTTCCTAATGTTCTTCAATTCTGTCATGCCCAACAACGACCGACTCTTACTATCCCGGCAGCCGATCGCGGAAACACGCCCGGATCCGGAATGGACAGAGGTGGCTTTCTAAGTTCACACAAACAAGGGACACAAACTAGAAGCGAATCGAAAACGTATGTAAAACCGATTCCCGCCAAACGATACCCGGCCGCCAAATCTGGCAGGGGCCCCCTGATTCTTGACGGTCGGCGGCAGCGACAAACCAAACTAAGAAAATAAACTCCCCCTTCTTGGTTCTGGGACCTCCGGTGAAAAATAAGCCAGAAGCAGGACTACTCTGGACCGAAAACGGACGGTAATAACATGATACATCTTTCGCGACCAAACGGTTTGTTGCTGCAGTTTTGTTCCTAACAGCTCGTTAAGTCCCACCTAGCAGCTAATAATTCAGGGGCAGTGTAAATACCTGCCCTAACCTCCTACAAGGGTCCTACACATTGCAACCTGGGTCCAATTTATCGCCGCACCCACGGATCTAATGATGATTTTCTTTAAGGAACGGATCTCCCTTCTGGGAGGTCGGTTTCATTCAGACTTCGTCCTGGCTGTTAGAAATTCTCCAATTTGGGGACACGGAAATTGTTTCGAAACAAATTGAATCCCGAAAACGGTTTTGAAATCATATCACATGGGAATGTTCTTGCTTTCAGACTAAAGGCGAGAAAAATAAACTTTAGATGATCGTTACAATGTATTGCGCGGTAACTTTCAAACTCAATGGACGTGTGTTGATCACGATTTTCGGTTGGTTTCGATGGATCTTTTTTGCAAACCAACCGCAATGGTGTCGCTAAACCCTATGGAGATTTTTTTTTCCTAGAGCTGGGCATATTTCGAGAGAATTTCCTTCTTTCACTTTTCATTTTTTTCCCACGATGGTAATGCATCTGTGTGTATGTTGAGTATCTATCTATTCCACTCAAGACATTGTCTAAAACAATAAAAGCTTTATTAAATGCATATTTTCATTGCTTGCTGACCACTTCACCAACATTAACTAACATTTGCAACTTTATTTGGAGGAATTAAATCGTCAAAATAAGAACATTTGATGTAACGAAATTTTTGCATGAATCTCTCTAAACCATATGATTAATTCTGTCAGAACTATGATAAGCTAAACATTCCAATTTTCCCGGTTTTATCCGGTCTCACCCGGATTTTCAAAGAAAAATTTATGAATAGTCCGGTCCTGCCCGGTTGCTTGGATATCGAGGAAAAATGCCCGGTTTTATTCACAATAAGTAAGCTAAATCTATACAAACCAAAAACTCCGATCAACATGATTTATGATTTTTGTTTCAACATACTTTCAAACATTTTTTTTTTCGAAATGTTAACGCCGCTGATGTGCCTCGTTAACATTTTTTTTGTATTTATCTTCCAATTTTACTCTTGATTTTTCGTGAGAAAACCCTAGATTTTGGCAGAATTTGCCCGGATATTGTACGGTTTTTGAGATGGAGAATTTAAAAATACAATGCCCTGGTTTTGCCCGGTCCGAATACTTTCAGAAAAAAAATCTGGAAGGCTTTTGCCAAATTGCTAAGCTTGCCAGATTGCCCGGATATTTAATATAATAATTTCGAAAGATCCGGTTGTCCGGATTTCGTTGAAAAATGCCCGGATTTTGCCCGGTTTTATTCACTTTATTTGCAAAATCAATAAAAAAAAAACTAACATTAAGTTATTATGTTCTGGGATATTTGCAAACGAAAACGAAATTTCTTGAGTTTTCAAAACACAAACACGTTTTATAAGCTGATGATGTGTTTTGATGAAAACAAAAATTTCAAGTGTTGGTTTTCATTGAATATTTCCTGTTTTTTTTGGCGAAATTTGCCCGAATATTGCCCGGATTTTGGGGTTGACAATTTGAAAAACAAATGCCCGGATTTTGTCAGGTTTTAACATAAAATAGCCAAGATTTATCCGGCCCGGACACGCTCGGGAAAAATTCTGGTAACCTTACTTATGGCCCACTGAAACCCACAAGAAATCTTCTCTACCGAACACCAAAAACAGACAACTCTAGTGGAAGATAAAAAATTTCCAGGTCCTTGTCAATTTTTTTCTTCTTTTTTGGTAAATTATTCTGATTCAATAAAAGCTTTGGAGATATCGATTTAAATAAGAATGTTTCCTAAAAGCTTGAAAATTTGAAGTTAGGGGGAGAAAAACTTATAATTTGTGTTTGAAATACATTTCTGAATACACGAAACTCACAGCTGTGGAAAAGAAGAATCTAAAATAGACAAAAATAATCTGATAATAATCCGATCTCTAAATGAGTTTAAGTAAACCAACTCAGGTAATAAATCAGTTTAAAAGAAAAAATAATAATGCGGGAACAGTTTATGGATTTTTTTTGTATATTGCACTTGATGCAAAAACTCTAAATTAGCTATTCAAATCAGTTAAAAACAAAAATTTCAGCGTAAAATATTAAAAATGCCACCAAGATCTGTCAGAAGAATGAGCGTGAACAAAATATCATCAAAAAAAAATCTCATAAAGCTTACATCAACAGAGAATCATTTAAAAAGAACTCCAGATAACTTTAGATTTCAGAGATTACACAACCAGAAATGTAATACAAATACATAATTCGAAGAAGTTTGAAGCAGAATTGAAAGCATGTTTGGGTCAAAGCAACTTTTTTTTTTCCTGGGGATGATTTGTCAGCTGAGAACTTTCCTTGAAGATCGATAGTTTATTTTGACCATCGGACCAGAACTCTTAATTAAAACTGTTATCCTGAATTTAGAATCTGAATTCAGGTGTTATATATTATTCTGCTAATCTTAATAAGGGTTATCGTAGGAAATTCGTAGGATTTCCTCGTCAAATTTCTCAGCTAGAGCGTACACCAATTTCCATAGAAATTATATTTTTATTATCATTTTTTTCAACACCACAATAGGCATTCTTTTCCAGTTCTGTAATTTTGAATCAAAAATGAAAACAGAAATTATACCTTTTTGTTTATACTATTACAAAAATAGCGAAAATTTAACTATGCCCTAACACAAAACTTGACGAGCTCGAAAAAATCCGAAAACACCATCCAATTCCTAAATTCAAAATCAATAAATATTGTAGTTTAAAAAATCCGAAAAAATCCGAAAACACCATCCAATTCCTAAATTAAAAATCAATAAATATTTGGGTTTACTTGGCTTTGCTGGGAAATAAATGTTGATCAGTGTTACCGACTGTGAAAAGGCTTCGGTGAAAGGAATTTGAATCCGTATTCGAAATTTTGGAGGGGAAATCATGGGTTCTGATTTTTTAATTCTGAATTCTAGTTTTTAGGGCTAAACTCTAATCTCAATACTGAATCTGATTCTGGATTTGTGTGTTTTTTTTTAATTTGAATCCAACACCTAATTTTCATATTTTAACGCTGGTTTCCAATTATATCTTAAAATCTCAATCTCTGATTTTTGAACATGATTTCGGTATAGTCGTTTTATTAAATTTTTCAAATTTCTCAGACTATGCCATTTCAAGTGTAAAAGATTGTGGTTGTAAATTAAAAGTAATGAAAGTATCAACATTAAATGTTTTTCAATTTCGTATTCAAAAACCCGATAAGGAATCAGGATGTAATTTTTTGCTGAAATTCAAATTGCATATTGGTATTTAGGCTCAAATAAGCACTCATACATTATTGTAGATTGGCCAAGAATAAAAAGTTTGAATTTTCAACCATGAGTTCTGACTGAAAATTCAAATTTTATTGAAACTGCTGATAACTTGGAAAATTCTTAAGTTCTGTATGAGATAACCTAACATTTGGTTCAACATTTGTTTGTGGTCTGTATTTAGAGTTTCTAACAACTTTCATTTAATCGTTCCAAAAATAATAAAATAACAAAATATACCTAAAAAAAAATTTTTCTTAGACTATCACATTCAGCTTCAAAAATACTCAAATTTTTGACGTTTTAATTTATCTCAAAGCTTCTCTAAAGCTTTGCTCTTTCAGAAATGGGACACTTTCTTTTGCTGATGCCTCATTTACTAGTAATCGGACATTCAAAATTTTGACAGCATTTTGCTGCCTGTAAAAAGCACTATTCGACCTTTTTTCGAAATTTAAAATTCACGCGTTTTTGAGATATTTACGATGAAAGAGAGAGAGAGAAAAAAATAATTTTGCACAGTTTCCACCAAAATCCATTATTATCAAATTGACAGCTCACAAAACCGTTGATTATTCAAAGAATTATTGTGAGTAAGTGGTGGAAAAGTATCCAAACACTTTGAAAAATGTCCACAAATTTAAAATCAAGCATTGGAGTGAAGCACGTGATCGGCAACTACGGTTAAGAAAAGGTTGCCAGAATTGTTTCAGCACGTATTCGGGCCGGACAAACCGAGCAATTTTTATATAAAAACAAAATCCGGACTTTCGATTTCAAATTGACGACCATAAATCCGGGCAATATCCGGGCATATTTGGTCAAAACTCATAAACTCCTCAACAAAAATCAAGGAAAAATATTAAAAAAAATTTTATCAAAACTCATCGATAGATTTTGAACCGTATTTTAGGCTTCCATAAATCCTTTCACGATTATTTTTATAAAACTTTAATTTGCTCAATTTCGTTTTGGATGAGTTTGTTGTTTTTTGTTTAATTTGCCAAATGAAGTGAATAAATCCGGGCAAAATCCGGGCATTCTTCAATGAAATCCAGGCAACCGGACCGGGCCGGACTGCTCTTAAATTTAGTATTAAATATCCGGGCAAACCCGGATAAAACCGGGCAATCTGGCAACCTAAGGTTAAGAGCCATCAAGGAAGTCAAAGCTCGTACAAAAATTTTCAACTTTTAATAAGCGAAAACTTAAGTGTAGATCGCTGAAATGTCTCGCATATTTTACTTAAATTAGCTAAACCTATCGCCCAGCTATGAGTCATTAAAACCTTACTTCAAGCAACATTTTTTTGCAGTTCCAGAGCTCTTAAGCTGAAAAGCCGGTACCGAGGCAATGAGACAGATGATATCTGATGGACGACATTACATACTTTAATCCCTAGCAGATTAAAGTAGGTATGTTTTTGCTGGTTTTTTTTTTTTTTGTAAAAAATATCATGATTTGCCAAGACTCACTCCTGTGGAGGAAAAAACAATTTTCAGAACAAAATTTTGGTTTTTGTTGTTTTAAAAAGCTTATAAATAGTACCCTTTTATGTATATTTCGCAACCTACGATCTTAACTTACCGATAATACTTTAAGTTCAATCTTATGATGGTTTTGCTTTGTTTTTGTCAGATTTTTCCAGCAGACATTCCAGTAAAAACGTTTTTAGTGGCACAAAAATAGTCAAGTTTTGTTAATCTCGAAACAGCTGAATCCACCAAAATGCCCCCAGATTCTTTCAAAAGAAAATCATTGGTCCAAAAAGAAGCGAAAATTGGAGGAGGAGGATGTAGCCACTCAAAATAAAGATTTGACTAAGTATAAGTGGGAAAAACTGATCAATATCATGACTGAAAAAAGTGTGCGCCGCTCGATGGGAGATACCAAGAATAAAGTATAATTTTTTCTTATAAAAACGTTAAATATTTATTTTTGAAGTTTTTCTTTGATTATCATACCTTCATTTTCTCCATAGAAAGTATTTCGATCAAACGAATGGTTTTTTCGATACACGCATTCGTTACTGTCCCATTTCTAAATGAACTAAGCTTTGATCTTTAACAGTTGTTTGTTGAAAAAAATAAAATGGCTGATGAACTAATATACTGATTAGCACCGAGTGTGAGTGTGTAAAAATTAAAACGAAAATTAATTAAAAATACACAAAAAATGTTCGAGTTGGGTCGAATTTTGCCTTGATGTTGTGTTGCATTTTTTTTTATCACTAGCAGTTGATTGAAATAATCAAAATAAAGAAAACAAATTCATCTTGATTAAAAGAACCATTAGTTCATTTTTCTAAACCTCACAACAACCTGAAGCGACACTTTAGGCGGTATTTTTAAATTTTCAATATATAATGAATGTGTAAAAACAAAAAAAAAACATTTTCGTCGTCCAAGTTCACAGAAATCGCTTGAAATCAGATAATGAATAAAGGCAAACATCGGACACTAATTATCTTGATTCGAAACTTAGAAGAGGAGTGAACAGCTGAGAGCAACCATTCGGAACGAATTGAAATCGGTTTTAGTGGAACAAAATTCTGTTTTTTCCTATCGTTCCCGAGCACCAAAAAACAAAAGACTTCAACGGAAGCAATGACGACGAACTGTGCTGCGATTTATTTTCTGGAGTTTTTTTCGAGTGTTCTATGCATTTGTAGGTAGGAGGAGTTCGCTTCCATTTTTAATTGTAATTTGAAGAAACTGCTGATGAGCAATGGTTGAAAATAAGAATGAGATGTGTGTGTATAACATTGACAAACACGCTGCTCTCCAGAAGAATTTCAATTAGAGAGTGGAACTTCATGAATTATGGAACATTCTTGCTGCGGAAGTTCGGTTTTAATTACTTGTTTTCACATTCGTTCGATATCACCCCGGTTAACAGTCTGGCAGAAGATTAACAGCGCAGATAATGGAAGAAGGTACTGTTAGTTTTTACCCGCGTAAGTGTTCATTAAAACAATGATGTAGGTGTTCATTAGAAGCATTGATTGCATTACAAATACGCGTCTGGTTTGTTTCAATTTGTTGTTTTCGCTACTCTAGCTATAGAACATTAGTCGGCTGTTGATGAATGAGTTCATTTGTGCAGTTTTTTTTTTGTTGCAGACATTATCCGCGTTTCAGTGTTCGGCTTAAGTGGGTCCAATCATTTCACGAGCGCATGGTTAACCTAATGGTTCTCCTGGAATGGTGTGGAATAAGTTCAGCAAAAGGGACCAAATCAGATTAGCAAACACTATTTTCAAGGTAAATATCCGTCGGTTCTAAGTTCCACCGAAGTATCCAATCATCATTACCATCTTGGTAAGGAAAGAAACCGTTGATGATGGGAGCTGTGTGTTATGGAAGTTTACCGTTCGCGTCAGAAAGATCGTCAAATTGAACTATAAATGAAAATTTCTCCAAATAGATGATCAACCGGTTAGTCTCCAGGTTAGAAGCGAAGGCCGGATCCGTAAATGGGCTCCGGGAACCTGGAAATGGACTGGGCCTACCACCTGCCGGAGGCTGAGAAAGGATCGGTCTTCCACAACGAACGAGCATTTGGCAACAAAAGTCAAAGATTATGAATGCAAATATTGCAGTTTGCGGTTGACCGCGGGGTTTCTCGGCCATGCCGCCCCGCTCCGTTTACTTATAAGAGAAGACCAGTATCTGCGCAAGGAAATCGACAGTTTTCTTGTGGTTTTCCGAGGCTCTCGCATTAGCCTTACAAACTACCGTGATGCTGGTGCGCGAAGTGTCTTTCAGGTTTAACTGCCGAACCAAAGCTAACAGAATTAGGACCCCCGAAGGTTCCTCAGTGGCCTAATTCAAACCACATCGATCCAGATTGGTTGCAATTCTGCCCGTCCCGAAATAATGCAAAACTTGTTGTTACAAAGTCTGCCCAAAAGGGGATCAACCGTGCGATCTCACACTGGGCCCGGAATCTCGGGGTGCTGCGGATCCGCGTGGAATCACGCAGCGCGCACCAAAACTTACCACGGCCCAGTGACCTTTCTTCGAGGCTGACTGGGTGCCACAATGCGCAATGTATCAACATCCATCCCTGAGAAACCGGACCCTGGCGGACCAAACCTGCCGCCAGAAGTACTGTCTTAATCCGGGGCATAAATTTATGGCCGCCTTCTGGAAACCGCATTCAGGACCGACGAGAGGTCGGCTACCGATTTGAGTCAGTCTCTCGCTCGCGTCTTTGTTCATGGGTCGTGATTTTGCGAATTTGCTTAAATCTGCAAGGTGCTTCTCGAAGGAGGAAGGAGAAGCTTCCCAGTTGGTTGATATGATGAATGGTGGAACACCCGAAACAGAAATGGGCTCGGAATGTTGACTAACTCGGTAGCGTTTTGGCGGAATTTTTGGAACGCATGATGAAGTACAATAATTCAAGCAAATAAATCTTACGGTTTACGTAAAGCCCCAATAAAAAGTAACAAATCCCACTGATTAAAAACCATTTGTTCCCCTCGACAATCCAATTCGATTTGGAGAATAAACATTTTAGAGGGTTTCGGCTAAAGTATGTTTTTTGTTTTTCAAGAATAAAATCTCTTTAGAGCTTTAACAACTGCTGCGCCTCTAGTGGTTCTAACATGGAAATTGTAAACCAATAACAGCCCCCCGTGATCTGATTGGATTTTTTACAGGAAGCAGTAAGTTTCATCAATACCTGTAGACAGGGCCGTAGGAAGAACCTGCTCATAAATGGGGAGGGGTGTTGGTTAACAACACTTTTCCTCTAACTTTTTAACTTGAGCAAATCATTCATAAAGAAAAAATTAAAAATTATGAAGGTTTTTTTAAGCGCGCCAGATTGCCCGGGTTTATCCGGACTTGCCCGGATATTTGCACAAAGTTTGGACAAGGTCCAGCCCGGCCCAGATCCCGGATTTCGACGAAAAAACCTGGATTTTTCCTGGAGTTCTTCATTTTAATTGCAAAACCATATAAAAAATTCGAATTGAAATTGTCTGAAAATGTTTTTTCTCAAAATAACCAAGAACGGATTTTTGAAATCACAAAAATATGATTTAAAATTTGCTGTTTGTTTCGATGAATATTTTTTCGAGTGTGTCTCTTCTTGACTTTCGTTGAGTCATTTCTGGGTTTTGACCAACTTTGTCCGGATATTGCCCGGATTATGAAAATTTTGTAATCAAATGCTCGGATTTAGCCAGGCTTTTAGATAAAATAGCCCGAATTCATCCGGCCTGGAAACGTGCGAGAAATACTCAGGCAACCTTATTCAATGTAATTATTCAGCTTTGAGTTATTCTTTCTTTCGGAATGAAGTCCGTGAAATTGCATTTTTATATATGTAGATAGATTTAGAAAATAAATAATGGATTTTCAAGATTTCATTTAAGAGAAGAACTTTTTGTAAATACTTAACACTCGAAAGCTGTTTTAGGAATATCGGTTTAGGGAAAATTTCACCTGTAGTTCGTTGGTGTTCCTCTGGATGCAAATGTATAACCATTCTTTGATAATATTAGAATCTTCGTATGGGTAATTTCATCTAGTTTCTTAATATTTTTAATCAAAGTAGATATGTTTAACCAGGTTATCTGTAGTTAGTTCCGAATAAAAAAAGTCCCGAAATTTTTTTTTTCAAAAATTATTAGTAATTTCTGACAGCTTTGCTAAATTTAAGCGTTTCATTGATTTCTAGAAATGTCAACAATAGATATATCCGTCGAAGCATAAATATGTTGGGGTCCGCTGAAAACTATGAGTGTTATCACGGATTTACCGGTAGAAAAAAGCTAACTTAAAAAAATGACATAAAATTTTGGCTTTGTTCAGTTGTATCTCATTTCTCAATGAACCGATTTTTAAGACTCAAATTTTCTCGGTAATTTTATTATTTTCAAAGAACATACTTGGTCTTAGTGGTGGTTAGTTTTCAGTATATTCAGTATATAAGTTCTTTTCCCCAATTATGATTCGAACTGGGTTTCAAGAACAAAACACTTAGTAAAGAATGTGAAAACTGATCCCAGACATCGAATTTTGATGTCTATGAGCAAGTTTGAAACCACAAAACTCGGAATGGTTCTAACCTAAGCTAACCAGATATTTTTCTCCCAATATCCGGGCCGTGCAATTTCGAATTATTTTCCCCAATATTCACCAATATCCAAATTATTCAATATAGATCATCAAGAAAAGAATTCGAAACACTATATATTTACACGAATTATACAAATCAGTCAACTTGAAGTCATGTTTTAAGTTTCCAAAAAATCGTTCATGTTAATTTGGATGGAATTTGCTCGAAAAATTTCGACGCAAAATGCAAAAATCTAATGAATGAATTCAATTTTTCGTTTGATTTTCCATATAAAGTGAACAAAATCGGACAACATCTGGGCAACCTGGAAAGCTTAGTCTCATCTTATTGAAATTCGATATTCGGAACTAAATTTTAATCAATAAGGAAGATTTTTTTTCTGAAATATTCTACTAGAATTGTGGACCGGGAATTAAATTTCTAGGTTTTTGCTTTAATTCTGAAAGTACGAGATTGCTACTCTTGTATCATTTTTATCGTTCATCAAAGTTTGATTAAGAATTTGAAATTTTTGAGTTTAGAGAAGAAAATTTCCGTTCCTACGGCCATGCCCATAGAAGATTTAGTTTTGAAATGAACGGCGGAGATGAAACAAATTTTAAACACAGGCGTTGTAAATCTAATGTAGTCGTAAAGAACTGCAAAAAATACCGAAAAAAAATCATAAAATCGACAGGCAGAGAGTTAAAATATTCACAGTTAACAGCGTGAAGGTTTCAGTGGCAAGTATGATGTACGAGTAAAATTTGACGAAATACGTGGAAATACAAGGGAATTATGAACTACCGTAAAAACTATTGCGACGGTTGCTCCTCGCGAAAGAAAGTTTTGGATCTATCTGGCTCGATTGCAAAATAGTGTTACGGCCAAAGATATCGAAGAGTTCGTAATGGAATGTCTCCAATGCGAATCAGCTGAAGTTCATGCCCTGGTTCGAAAGGATGTTGATGTTTCCACGCTCAGATCAATTTCTTTCAAAGTTGGGTTGGATCCTAAGTTGAAAGACACTGCGCTTTCCCCAAAGACTTGGCCTGCTGGAATATTATTCCGAGAATTCGAGGATTTTGGTTCAAAAAACCCTTTAACTCCTGCTGTCACTTTCTCACCAGTTGCACCATCCATGGAGACTCCTGGCAGTTCTACTCCTCGTGTGGCACCAATTCACTGAACGCCTCTACCTATGGTTTACCGAGAATGGACAACGAGTCTTCTTTAGCCTCGACAAGCAACCGCATAAGACTTTCGAGTTTCTCGTCATCCGAACCTTCCAACAGCTGTCGTGTTAACTTCTACGAACATCACCAATTCCTCGCCTCTTCTCGGGCTTCTTCACCGGGACGCAACGAGTCAGGTTTTACGGAGACCTCGGAGCCCTTCGACTCAGTCGCGCTGATTCCTGCCAGCGGCATCAGTCGTCCCGGCCCTGAGTTCGATTGCGGCGATGAGGTTCTCCAGCCTGCACAAACAGGCAAGTACATTTTTCGTGTTGGAACCTTCCCCTTGCGTGATGAAATTTCCGATTCCAGCCACGCCGACCTACATCATCTGGCCTTTCATGAGCATCATCAAATCCTCGCTTCTTCACGGGCTTCTTCACCGGGACGCAACGAGCAAGGCTTTACGGAGACCTCGGAGCCCTTCGACTCAGTCGCGCTGATTCCTGCCAGCGGCATCAGTCGTCCCGGCCCTGAGTTCGATTGAGGCGATGAGGTTCTCCAGCCTGCACAAACAGGCAAGTATTCAACTTTCGTCGACCTTCCCCTCCGTGATGGATTTTTCCGTTCCAGTGAACGACGATCCGGTGTGTCTGTCGGGTCTCGAGATCAACTAAGTATCTACTACCAAAATGTCGGCGGTATCAACTCCTGCGTCAACGAATATCTGCTAGCCACCTCATGCTCCAGCTACGATATTGTGGCTTTCACCGAAACCTGGCTGAACGATAGAACCCTTACCAGTCAGGTTTTTAGCTCCGACTACACAGTGTTCCGGCGTGACCGTGGTCCTCACAACAGCACTAAATCCTCCGGCGGGGGTGTTCTGATTGCCATCCGATCCGGTCTTTCAGTCACTCCAATCGACGACGAATCATGGAACGACCAGGAATTAGTGTGGATCCGTATCGATCTGGGCACTCGAAAGCTCTTCGTTGGGGTTTTATACCTACCCCCTGATCGAGCCAAAAGCGCGGTCTTCGCAGAGTCGTTTTCCCGCGGCCTTTCCCGGTTGTGTTCCCTTACTGTTCCCGAGGACGACATTCTTATTATTGGCGACTTCAACTTGCCCGGACTTAAATGGTGTTTCTCCCAGTGCGGTTTTTTGTTTGCTGATCCAGCGAGATCTTCATTTACTACGCCCTCTAGTTTGATCCTCGACTCACTCAGCACAGCAACTCTCCGACAAATTAACAGCGTCGAGAATGAGAATGGTCGCTTGCTCGATCTCTGTTTTGTTAACGACGGATCCCAATTGGCTACGATTGAACTGGCTCCTGCGCCTCTGGTTAAGCTTGTTCCTCACCATCCGGCACTGCTGCTTTCGCTTGAAATCTCTGAAGTTGTGACTCCTATCAAGAAGCCGGCATCCTTTTTTCTCGATTTCAAGAACGCCGATTTTGTCGCTATTTCACAAACGCTTGACGCCATCGACTGGAATTCTGAGCTCGAATCTTCCGATCCAAACGCTGCTGCTATGAAGTTCTCCCATATCATCAACTACATCATCGATCGTCACGTACCAAAACGCTCAGCAGCCTCTGACCTACGTGCTCCCTGGGTCACGAAAGAGTTGCGACAAATGAAAGCACTCAAGAACAAAGCCCTCCGCTACTACTTGAGGCACAAGTCTCTCCACGCCAAAAACCAGTATCGCAAACTTAACGCAGCTTATAAAAAAGTAAGCACGCGTTGTTACCAGGGCTATCTTATCCGGATTCAGCGTGGTTTTAAAACTAGACCCAAATCGTTTTGGCAGTACATTAAGGACCAACGGAAAGAATCGGGCTTACCGTCCTACATGTTTTTGGAAGACAAGTCGGCGACCTCAGACCTTGATATTTGTAACCTCTTCGCTGACAAATTCCGTAGTACTTTTGATTCTGGTTCAATATCCACGGAGCAGTTGACTATGGCGGCTAGAAACGTCCCACGTCAGAGCACTTCCTTTCATCACATCGTAATCGATGACGATACCATCCTGAAGGCGACTGCTAAGCTGAAATCCAGTGTTTCTGCAGGTCCGGATGGCATTCCAGCGACTTTTCTAAAACGCTATATATCACATATGCTGACTCCTATAAAACGAATCTTCCAATCATCGCTCACGGAATCCACGTTCCCTTCCATTTGGAAAGAGGCTTACATGTTTCCGGTCTACAAAAAAGGTGACAGGAGGAACGTTAACAATTATCGCGGTATTTCTGCCCTATGTGCGATCGCCAAACTGTTTGAGCAGGTTGTACTAGATCCATTTTTCTCGTATTGCAATTTTTATTTCTCTAACGAACAACATGGATTCATGCCCAAACGCTCTACGACAACAAACCTGTTGACGTTCACATCTTCCGTGCAAGACAGTTTTGCCATGGGATCTCAAACCGACGTAATCTACACCGACCTGACCGCAGCTTTCGACAAGGTAAACCACAAAATAGCCATAGCCAAACTAGATCGTATCGGTATCTGCGGCTCTTTACTGGAATGGTTCCATAGCTACCTGGTAGGACGGAAACTTATTGTACGATCAGGTGAATCATTTTCCGATCAATTCCGTGCCTCTTCTGGAGTACCTCAAGGGAGCCACCTAGGACCCATCATATTCCTGATCTACTTCAACGACGTGCTGTTGCTTCTCGATGGACCAAAACTGGCGTATGCCGACGACTTGAAATTGTTTCAATCCATCAACAGCCCCGAAGATGTCAACGTATTACAGAGCCAGTTTAACATCTTTGCCGCCTGGTGTGATGTCAATTGCCTTCCCTTGAACCGCAACAAATGTACGGTAATTTCGTTTTCACGCAAGCGGCTACCGCTATCGGCTGATTATTTTCTTGGACATGAGGCAATTGCACGAGTTGCGCATATGAAAGACCTTGGTGTGATCCTGGACGAACGGCTGGATTTCAAGATCCACACAAACTACATCGTCGATAAAGCTTCCAGATGCATGGGTCTTTTATTCCGCATGACAAAAGACTTTAAGGATATTTATTGCCTCAAGAGTCTTTACTGCAGCTTGGTTCGATCGTCCCTCGAATATGCCTCGGCTGTATGGTGCCCCTACTACCAAAATGGCTCGGAGCGTATCGAGGCCATCCAGAGGCGTTTTTTGCGCTTCGCTCTCCGGAACCTGAACTGGCAAGACCCGTTCCGACTCCCCAGCTACGAAAGCCGCTGCCGCCTTATCGACATCGACACGCTGCAGGCCCGCCGGACCGCAACACGGGCCTCTATTGTTGCCGATCTGCTTTCGTCTAGAATCGACTGCCCTGCACTGCTAGAAGCACTCCAACTCAGCGTGCGATCCCGTGGCTTGAGGAATCGTAATCTTCAGCTCTTTGCTCCTCTCCGACAGAATAACTACGGAGCTAATACAGCGCTAATTGGTGCAATAAGGACGTTTAACCGCTTCTCCGACCATTTTGATTTTGACGTTTCGAGGGAATTATTCCGAAGAAGAATCCTTAGTGCTTTAAGTATAGTATAGGGTAAATTCCGTGTAATTGTAGTTTGTCTTTAATTTTTAACCTATTATTTGGATCAATATTTGATCTGTTGATGAAAATAAACAAATAACAAATTAATAACAAATTATTCTTATGGACGATGAAAAAGCATACAGATGTACACACAAATATTATGAGTTTTAGATAACTTTACTGACATAAACTTTTAGGTTGCCGAAGAAAACGGAATTACAAAAAATAAAACGGAAATATTCTCACTGGAGCGACATCAAATTTTACTTGAATTTATTTGCTTCTAAAACCTGAACGATGCCTGCTGCTAACAACAGCCCGGGAAATAATCCAGATTTTAAAAGAAATTCATTGAAAGTAGCAAACCAGACTTATAAGTTTTAAAATTGCGTAAATCCTATAGCTGACACAGGGGGTCTCCAGAAACGGTAAAAGTAATTAAAATTATTTTTTTTTTTCGAAAATTTTGCCAATAATACTGTCCTACATCCTTAAAACAATCGTATTCAAAATTTGATCTATTTGCTTTATTTGGTTTTCGAGTTCTCGTCAAATAAGTATTTTATCAAAAAAATCACCTTTAGAAATACAAAAAAAAATATCTCAAACCTTCTTTTTCCGTTTCAAAGAACTCCTAAATTTGCCAAATTTGTATGGAAGCTGCCCTTCCCTCTCACAATATGAGCACTGGAATGTGGGAGGAAAGAAACACTATTTGCACCTAACCATTTGCATTTACCCTCTCATGTCGAATATCAACTAATTCCCAAACTATGCAAAAAATGTATGGGAGCCTTCTTCCTCTTAATAAGTCCATTCCCTAAAAAAACTCGAGGGATCTCAACCTATCACTGAAACATTTCTCGTATTCAAATACTATCCCGAGCCAAATTTTGTTACATTTGCTTGATAAGTTCTCGAGTTATGCAACAAAATCGTATGGAAGTCCTCCTTCCTTTTTCCATTTATAGTAGCCAAATCTCTGAAGCGTACCGCTCTCTGAAGGCAAATTTGAACCCATTTGCTTGATGATGAATTGGCGTGTTGTAAAATCAGGGACATATTTTGTATCATTTGTATGGAAGCCTACTACTCCCCTTTTCAAGTAAGGGGGATAGGTCTAAAATTATCATGGAAAACTTCTCTGGTCCCAAAAAACCCGCATGTCAAGTTTCATGCAAACTGTTCCAGGAGTTTCCGATTGTATAGGAAATATGAAAACAAAACTGAATACATTTTTAAAACGTTTTTATGTGTGTTGAAATTTTAATTTCATGATTTTTTATTTGAGGGTGAGTTTTAAAATCTTTATTTTTCATTGGAATTTTGATTTCTAGTTGGTTTTCTTATTCCTTCTCTTCAATTTTTCTTTTAATCCGTATTACGAATCTTAATATGGTTTCAATTTTTTTTTTTCAATTGAAGAACCTTAACTATCCATGTAATGGTCGTTCTTCCAAAAAATTTATAAAAATATTTCATACATTTTCCTGTTCCTCTTTTTCCGTGATTCTTTACTCAAAAAATAGAAACATATAGTCTACTATTGTGAGAAGTAAATAAAAAAATAACAAATACCGCGTTAAAGAATATTGAAACTAGCTGATTTACAAAGCAGCCGAATATTTTAACCATTTAAGTAAACAGCTGTAACATTATGTGAAATTTCTAGTAAACAGAGTAAACAGTAGACTGGCCCATAACAAAAAAACCTTATATTCCACGCGGCACCCCCTAAATTGGTGCATTTAGGTAAAAAATGTCTTTCTGAAAATTTCAGGTCATTTGGCAGAAGCACGAGCTGCGCAAAGGACTTGAAATTTGTAAGGAGATTTTCAGCAAAATGTATGAAAAATCGACATACTTTCACTCTTTGTGTTCTAAAATATGTTTTCAGTATGCTAGGAAGCTCAGAATTTAAGGAATTATAGTTCAAATAATGACAAACAAGTTCGTAGAAGATGGTGACGCAATACGAGTTGACTGTGATGAGTTATTTGCAATTGAATGTATAATTTTTTTCGCATTTCTTCGATATATCGTGAACGGTGTATAGGTGCCTGTTTGTCATTATTTGAACTATAATTCCGAAAATTCTGAGCTTTCTAGCATACTGAAAACATATTTTATAACACAAAGAGTGAAAGTATGTTGCTTTTTCATACATTTTGCCGAAAATCTCCATACAAATTTCAAGTCCTTTGCCCAGCTCGTGCTTCAGCCAAATAATCCGAAACTTTTAGAAAGACATTTTTCACCTAAATGCACCAATTTAGGGGGTTCCGGGTTGAAAAAAAAGTTGTAAAAATCATCTCATACAAATTTAGGCCAGTCTAGTAAACAGTCAGAAAAAATATCCTTACCTGGATAAATATTTTCAATATTTTTTCGATGAAGTTGAACTAAGTTCTGTAGAATTGATTACTTTTCCATATGCCCTTTTGACAAAAAAATACATTCAAATAAGACAACATATCACGTACAAATCGGGCTTGTGATATAGCTCAGTTGGCAAGTCTGTTGTCTCCTGAGCCGATGTCCGCGAGTTCGAGCCCAAGAGTAAACATCGAACACAGTTGTACCGGATAGATTTTCAATAACTGTCCGCCAACTGCAACGTTGATAAAGTCGCGAATGCCATAAAGATGGTAAAATGACTATAATCGAAACAAAAAAAAATCATGTGCAAAGTTGGTGGAAAAAATGGTATCTACTGAGCAAAAAAGTATCTATTGAGCAAAAAAAGTTACGTGAAGAATCTGAAGTACAACTGATTTGCTGAAATTGTTCCATGTCCTTTCTTGACGAAAACTATCTTGTTTTATATGCCAAACATTCCGTAGATGAGGCTCTAGCTTACGGTTGCCAAATTGCCCGGTTTTATCCGGGTTGGTCGGATATTTAATACAAAATTTGGGAAAAAAAAACCAGTTGTGTTGAACATTTATGCATCCAAATCGAAATTTTCTCAGCATTTTTTTATAAAAATGATCCTGAAAGATTTTTTTAATCTGATGAGTTTTAATGAAAAAAAAAATTTCTAGTTGTTTTCTTGATTTTTGTGGAGTTATTCCTGAGTTTTGAAAAAATTTGCCCGGATATTGCCGGATTTTTGGTCGAAAATTTCAAAACAAATGCCCGGGTTTAAGATAAAATAGCCAGGATTTATCCGGCTTATATAGGTGCTGAAAAAATTCTGGCAACATTACTCTAGCTGCTGATCCAAGCCTGTCGACGCTTCAAACTACCCTAGAGATCATTTTAATAGTCCTACAACGTCTGATTACCATCTGCAGTAATCCGTTGGCATTAGTATTTATGACTTCGGATATCGCACAACACGAAGCCATAACCTTCTTAGTAGATTTGAGAAAAAAAAAAGTGCCGCAAGTTAAAGTGCAAACTCGCAGTTTGCACGCAATTCGATTCCGACCCAACACATCTCCCATCTCGGATCTGGAGCTCATAAAAATTTCGCTTTCTTCAAATATCTTACAGCCACAGACTGACAGGCACCTAGACCCAACAACAAACTCAATGGGTCCAACACCCCCGCAATCGTTTCGCGGCGCCACGAACGCCAATCAAGGGCCAAGGCTCATGCCAATCACTATTTTTTTTCTGAAAATGTGGCGGCTCCCAGCCTCAGGGGGTCCCAGAATCCGTCCGCACTCACTCTCTCTCTATATTTCTCAGTGGAGGAATGAAAGTGAATCAACAATCATAATTTGAACTATGAATATCAACATAGTTTGTTGACGGCGACGACGATGGAATCATCGCAAGGGTCTGCTGGCTGTTGAAGTGAATTTGCTGCTGCCGCCTTTGGGTGGTGATTGATGATGATGATGTCTCTACAGGCTCTCGTCTTTCTTTTGCAAATGGCGTTGAGTGTATGGAACGGTCGCATAATGTTGCATGTTCTGGGATCATTGTCGGGGAAGTTTTCACCTTGGTGCCATCCATGCCAAACGTCTGTCGCGTCACGTCGTCGCGCACCGAAAGGGTCTCTTTAAAAGTTCCGAGACCTGATCCCAGGCTCCTAATGGCCAATTATTAAATCGGCCCATCGGTAATAGAATAATGATAATCATTTTTATAACCGTTGCCTGCCTGCTTTAATAGAGATCATCAAGCTGAACGACTAGGAGAAAACTGTGTTTGCAGGCTCTGATCTACAGCGACTAGCTGAGAAAGTAATTTGATCAACATGTTAAAAAAGGCTTGTTTTCATAGCTTTATGTAGAATTTTATACTCAGCCTAAAAACGGATCTAAGCCTCTATCGAGATGGAAAGTTCTATCAAATTTGTGAATCTGAAACGTAGTTCTGAAACCTAGCTGTTGAACTTATTTCAGAATTCGAATTTTGATAATTGATAGGGAAAAAATTGTTTTTGGAAGTATATTCACCATGTGGACCTGGGTTATATTTTTTTAAATTTAAATTATAGTCGTTTAACCGACTTTATGGCATTCGCGACTGTTTATCAACGATGCAGTTGGCGGACAGTTATTGAAAAATTTATCCGGTACAACTGTGTTCGATTTTTACTCTTGGGCTCGAACCCGCGGACATCGGTTTAGGAGGCAACTGACTTGTCAACTGAGCTATACCACAAGATCTGAGTTATAGTTTAGGAGATGGATTCTCAATCTGCACTATGAATTCTTATCCGAGCACTTACACCCAGTGACCGAAACTTACGCCAAAAATGACATTCTCGATTGGTGTCATGGTAGGCATAAGAATATGCCCGCAGAATGTATAAAGGTAGACGAGTATATTCTACGGCCCATAGCAGCCTGAACCGGTCAAGCAAAATCTATACGAAAGTATGTTTCAACAAACTCGGAAAGAATAGTTTCTCAAAACAGGCAGCTGATGAAAAAATATGGGATTGCTTGCAAGATAAATTCAATTTTCGCTTTGCGTTGGCATTTTTCGTTTGCTTCAGCATAAAAAAAATTGTGATAATTGATTCTTTTTAGATTTTTATTTTGACAAGCGAAACTGAACTACTAGTTTTTATCCAAGAAGAAGCCTTTGATACTTAAAAAAATATATATATATTTGGATCAAAGCATCTTCTCTCGATGTCAAAATTCGCATCTTCGCTTGATGTCAAAACTAGCATTTGAAAATGCCCAAAATTACTCGGTACTTCTAGTCCAGATCCTCTACTAGTCTGACTCCGTGATTCTGAATAAGATTGATACATCTGAATTTTGAATGTTGTTCTGAATTCGTCAATCGTCATACTAGTTCGATACTTCAATCCGCCTTCAATTTGTCACAACCGAATTAAGATTCTGAATCTAAATATGTATAAGACATTTATTTTTAAACTATAGATCACTTTTTCTTCTCCTGAATTTTGTTATAATTGGCATAAAAATCGCGATGTTCAAAGAGATGATACATTGAATCGCCAAACAGATCAGAGATTTTAACATGA
Source organism: Uranotaenia lowii (assembly GCF_029784155.1). NCBI lineage: Eukaryota > Metazoa > Arthropoda > Insecta > Diptera > Culicidae > Uranotaenia > Uranotaenia lowii. The sequence continues at coordinate 140,726,609 of NC_073691.1, forward strand.
TCACAGCATTATTTTTTAGATTACTCATTATCCGAAGGTCAATACAGCAGAAATGCGAGCAAAAAATTCAATCATAAATTTCACACCTCCTTCAATGGCTATCGATTCCAAGTGATGGAACAAACATATGTACTGCCTAAATAGTAAGAATCAACTAGAATTGGATCCCCACCGTAAGTGTTTATGGGCTGCAAGTGGTTGTTTTTTGCCCCTGATTCGCTTTAATGGTCGGTCACACGATGTTGCTGCTCTAGGTTTGGAATTGTGCGAATTTTACATTTCCCTTCACGCGGAATGGCATCTGCTTCCTCATAAAGGAAAAAGGTTTGCCGGGCAACAGTTTTTACACCCCAGCTTGTTTTTGCCCACTTCTCCTTGGGATTCAGCAACAATCCATAACCAAAATACGTAGTGGCAAAGAATGATATTTTTCTATACCCGGTAATAAGAGTGGATAACATACTGGGAAAATAATGAAAAAAAAAAACAAAGTAATAACAAACCCTGCGGTTGATCAAGTTCAAGTTCATCCACCTCTTTCCACCATCATTGGAGATGCATTGTTGTTTTCCATCTCAGCCGAGGAACATATGGGAATGGCGAATGCTCTAGCCATCTAGGCCATGCTGACTGGAAGACCACTTGGTCAGAAAAGAATGCATAACTGCATTGTAACTCCACTGCACGAACAAATGTGCTCGATTGGATTCACCTAGAAGTGATACATGTATTTTTTATTATATTTTTTGTTGGAAAAAGTCTCAAAACAATTCGAGTTTATGCTTGTCAGATCCTGTTACACGTTCCCGTGGAGTGTGCTACTTAGGCACATCCTTAAACTTGTTGGGCAATGTTGAAAGTCTTCCCGAGCAGACTTTGATGCCAGAATCGATAGCATACTGTAACCATAATCAGCTATCAATGCCAAAATGATAGCATTATTTGGTGTTATATTTTTTCCGATTGCAAAATTACGTTTCATTTAAGTATCAATACGTTGAAAAATGGTGGCCAAACGATACCAATATAAGGCATTAAAAGCAAAATGATAGCACTTTTAGGTGTTGATTTTCCATTGACAGCCAAATAAGGCATCATTAAGTTTTCATTTATTTTCGCAGAGCAGAAAAGTGATATCAAAATTATAGCATGATTTGGTATGCAATTTTCTGCTGAGAAAAATATTTTTTTAAGTGTAAAGTTTTAACTGAACTGAGAACAAACAAGAGCAGACTTTGCAGAACAGAGTAGAATTGAATAAGATGACAGAAATTTACATCCCTAATTCGAATGGAATTAAAACTTGAGATCAGAATGACTGCATAATGTGGTATAAAATTTACGTGATAGCAAAACTAGACGTAATAATGGTATCATCGCCCAATCTTTTAAAAGTGTTAACTCATTAAATGAGCTGTTTTAAGCCAAAGAGGCAAGTGCATGAATAATCAATTTCGAGATAATAATGTCAAACTATTCTTCATATTTCAATGTTTCTCTGCGGTAAATTTCAGATTTTTAGAATTTCATTTACCAACTTTTTTGATCGAATGAAAACTACAAGTTCGCGAAAAATTTACAAAACGAAAACTTCAAAGGGTGTTTTGTCGGAATTAGCTTCTATGCTGCCAAATACCGTGCTGCTTTTCGAGGGTTCAACCGTTAACAATCTTAATTCCACTGGTTTGTTCAAAGTCTGCAGCAACCTGGTTGAAAAAAAAACTTCAGGTATAATGAGCAATATTTCGCATGCACGTTTCAGGTCTTGTTATTCTTAACAACAAAGCCACCATGATCATAGCGGCTAGTCTAGCTCGACCATCGCTTCTTTTTTTTCTAAAATTTACGTATATTTTCATATACTGTTTTGTTTTTGATGATTTTACACTTCATTTGTTGACATTTCCGATGGCACTGTGGGAACAAACACCCCAAGCATAATCAATGTCTTTTTTTTATTAGTGCAATGTTGGTTTTTGTTGTTTTTCGAAAGTACCTTTTTAAAATATTTTCGTTTAAAACAAATTCAAAAATAAAAGTTCAAAATTAAATTTTATGAAAAATTTGACTTTGACTTTTTTTTGCGTGTTTTTTCTCACAGTGCTTCAATGCTGTCGGAAATGTAAACAAACAAGTAGGTAATAGAAATGCACGAGCATATGAAAAATATCCGTAAAAGCGTGAAACAAGGAGCATTTGCGATCATCACGACGTTCACAAAAGCAGTTTTGGTGGTGACTTAGGAAACGAAGATGAACTAGACCTGACACGTCTTCACTGGCAGAGTTTCTGGTTTGTTCTCGTAAGTGCGAAATGTTTGTTCATTATTATTGTTTTTTGGCCAGGCTGCTTCTGCCTTCAAAGAAACCATCGGAACAAGGATTATCGACGGTTGAACCTCCAAGAATCCTGCAACGTTGTGAGAACGTCCTGGACAACTCCCGGACTTGCTGTTGGTCGTTGGATTCAGGTTGGTCAGTTTGGCAGGTGGCAAGAGTTTCATCGGGTATGTAGCTAATTTATAAAACTATTCTGAACGGATTCGGATTTATTTTTAACCTTCCAAAGCCGTTCGCTAAATATCCGTTTCGGGGAAATATGAGTTGTAATTTGATTTCGTTCTCCTGGCTGTAAATGTTAACCGATTTTGATGATATTATATTCATTGTGTAGGTAATTTATTCTATTTACTCAACATTTTAAAATAAAGTCGATATGTATTACCAGGTTTTCAGAAACTGGTTCAGAAAGTTAAAAGTCCGAAAAATCAATTTTATTTTTAAAATACTCATAACTTCTGACAGCATTTCTGTATTTAATTATTTCATTGATGTTTGAAATTGTCAAGAATCCATCTATCCGACAATGTATAGATATGTTGGCGTCCAATGAAAGTTTTTACCGCTATGACAGATCTTCCGGTAGAAAAAAGTCTTACTTTAAAAAAACGACATCCAGTTTTGGCTTTGCTTAGCTGTATTTCATTTCTCAATGAACCGATTTTAAAAACTCAAATTTTAGTTTTTGGCGTTAATTTGATCATTATTTTCATAGAACATACTTGGTCTGTCAAAACTACCAGTTCATCAGTATATTGGAATGATGATAAAGATGTTTGAAATGTGCGCTTCGGGTCATATTGACCCGAACGGCTTTGGAGGGTTAAACGTTACATAAATCGAGCATTAGAATTCAAAATATTCAAACCCGAAATTCGAGTAACAACATAGATTTGTTCATAGATCCTCCAAAAAGTGATAGAAAATCACTTGAAGCATTCTTTAGTTTATCTGGGCTCATCAGCCGTTAAACCTCATCACAATTTTCGAACCAAAACTATAATAACTTTACTTAAGTTTTCTCTGAAGTGTAATTCGAATAATGCGAATAAATTTGCGTTCTTTTTGCAAGATCCAGTTTGGCTTTTAACATACTGTGCATTTAATATCTGGGTAATCTAGAATGTTAACTTGGAAGCACTTTTTAAGTTTAGATTTGTTTTTATTTGTTATTCTTGTAACTTGAAACCCCATAATGTTACTCGTTAAGTTCAGTGTTTCATTCTAAACATAAGTATCAAAATGATGATTGCCAATGCAATGAGAGCTAACTTCAACTTTTTATATACCTCCTACCATGCAAACATTCACAAATGATAAAACATTTTTCGAACGATTTTGTATATCTCACCAAACTCACCATTACTAAAGAGAGCAAACGTTGTTATATTTGATAAGGTTAAAATCCCTGGAGAAAAAAAAAAGTTATATTTGATCAATAATACCTTAATTGCCTACATATAGGCGTTTGAAATATGCTTGATGATTGAACAAATTCTGTTCTGTAATTGTAAGAAACGCGTTAATATACACTGAATTCTCTAATTATGTCAAGAAGTTTCACCGTAAAACAACAAATGAACTATGAAGTTTGATTTATTTCGAATCAAGCTTAATTTAAATAAAGTTTCTGAAAATCAGGCGAATCTGTTCTTGAGTGTGAAAGACTGAGAAGACTGTCACGTTACAATTGTTTGTGTTGGATTGTTTTCTGTAAATTTTGATTTTTAAACTGCTCAATAAACTGAACAGTTCCCTTAAGAATAATTTCAGTTCATTTCAATACTTTTTGGACGATTGTGAAAAGGCGGCGTCTTTTATTTTTGATTACCTATCCGTTAGGTCAAAACAATTCGTAACGAGTTAACAGTAATAGATTTGAAACATTTATTTCATGGCTTAATTTGAACGATGAATTTGATTTTAGAATCTGAATAAAATTTGTGCTCAACTTTATGCTTGTGTCTATGATTTTACTTATTATTACCTCTTATTACTCGTTATCAATTCTTTTGGCCTACCGGATATTTTGACAATGCGTGAATATTTATCGCACATGTATAACGGAGGCTTGCATAAATGAAGGCGATTTTAGTGCTCGAGCAAAATTTTACCAAATTCTGCTATCATGCTTTGTTAGAAACATTTGGTATCATTTTGCCCAAATAACTATGAAACAATGACCCAATATTTCTCTCATTTCTCATACACGGATTGCACAGTTATACTAAATTTTGATTGTATTGATAGCTCATTGACACCTCGTTAGGCCAGCCTTTTCCAAGAAATTTTGAAAGCACACCGATACCTAATTTTGGATGTAATTGAAGCCAAAAAGTGGCATCATTTTGTTCTCAAAACACGTTTTGAGACGGTGGTTAAACGAGGTATCATTAAGGTTTCAGTGAAACCTACATTTGGTATAATTATGGTATCGATATATGAAAAGTGAGACCCAAATTTTGGCATTGTACCACCTTTATTCGGGCAAAATGATACCTGATTTTACTTTCAAGGCATGATAGCAAAATTAGGTATAATTTTGCCATAAAAGTCTGCTCGGGTTGTCTTGCTAGGCACATCCTTAAACTTGTTGGGCAATGTTGAAAGTCTTGTCTTGCTAGTTTACCAAATTTGATGCAAATGTATTGAAAACTGTTCAAGTTTTGTCCTGTTTTATCTTAATTTTGTAGGGGATTTTTCTGTTGTGACAGAATGAGTGGTCTTCGCAACGCAATAAGTCATTTTGTTCCGCCCAAACACGCTTGTGTAGCCAAATTTTCAAAAATTCCTCGAAGAATTTCGAGTTGTGTCAAATTTTTTATTGCTTTTGTATGGAAATCTCCTGCCTACCCTTTAAGAAACAGACAGATTTTCTACTACCATGAATAATCTCTTAATGTCAAAACTAGCTGACCCGATAAACTTCGTTTTACCTTTTATTTAACAAATCGCAGGAAAATATATAACTTCATCTACACGTCTTAAACTTCTTCGAGCTTGTGATTTTTTATTATTTCGTCATAAAATTGTTCGAGTTGTGTTCCATTTCCCCCCCTTCCCTAAAAAGTGAGATTCTCGAAACTATTATACCAACCACTCTAACCCAAAAAACCCTCGGATACCAAATTTTTACTTCATTCCGACCGTCCCTTTATACGTGATGATGTTACAAAGAAATCGTTCATTTTTATATATAAGAATAGGCAAAAAAGATAATTTTCTATGGGAGCCTCCTTTTCATAAAAAGTGATATTCTTGAAACTATTATACAAACCATCTCTGACCCGAAAAACCCTCGGATACCAAATTTCACTTCATTTCGACCGTTCCTTTATACGTGATGGTATTACAAATAAATCGCCTCCATTTTTATATATAAGATAGGCAAAAAAAGATAATTTTGTATGGGAGCTAACCTTTCATAAAAAGTGAAATTCTCATTACTATTATACAAACCATTTCTAGCCCAAAAAACCCTCGGATACCAAATTTCACTTCATTCCGACCGTTCGTTTATACGTGATGGTCTTACAAGGAAATCGCATCCATTTTTATACATAAGATAGGCAAAAAAGGTAATTTTGTATGGGAGCTCCCCTTTTATAAAAAGTGAAATTCTCGAAACTGTTATACAAACTATCTCTAGCCCAAAAAACCCTCGAATACCAAATTTCACTTCATTTTGACCGTCCGTTTATACGTGATGATGTTACAAAGTAATCGCCTCCATTTTTATATATAAGGTAGGCAAAAAAGAAATTTTTTATGGGAGCCCCCCTTCCATAAAAAGTGAGGTTTTCGATACTATTATACAAACCATCTCTGCCCCGAAAAACCCTCGGATACCAAATTTCACTTCATTTCGATCGTCCGTTTATACGTGATGGTATTACAAAGAAATCGCCTTCATTTTTATATTTAAGAGATAGGCAAAAAAGATAATTTTCTATGGGAGCCTCCCTTTCATAAAAAGTGAAATTCTTGAAACTATTATACAAACCATCTCTGACCCGAAAAACCCTCGGATACCAAATTTCACTGCATTTCGACCGTCCCTTTATTCGTGATGGTCTTACAAGGAAAACGCCTCCATTTTTATACATAAGATAGGCAAAACAGATTTTTTTGTATAAGTCCCCCTTTCATAACAAGTGAGATTCTCAAAACTATTATAAAAACCATTTCTGACTCGAAAAACCCTCGGATACCAAATTTCACTTTATTCCGACCGTTCCTGAATACGTGATGGTCTTACAAGAAAATCGCCTCCATTTTCATACATAAGATGGGCAAAAAAGATAATTTTGTATGGGAGCCCCCCTTCCATAAAAAGTGAGTTTCTTAAAACTATTATACAAACCATCTCTTACCCGAAAACCCCTCGGATACCAAATTTCATTTCATTCCGACCGTCCGTTTATACGTGATGATGTTACAAAGAAATCATCCCCATTTTTATATATAAAGTAGGCAAAAAAGATAATTTTGTATGGAAGCCTCCCTTCCATAAAAAGTGAGATTCTTGATACTATTATACAAACCATCTCTGACCCGAAAAACCGTCGGATACCAAATTTCACTTCATTCCGACCGTCCGTTTATACGTGATGATGTTACAAAGAAATCGCCTCCATTTTTATATATAAGAGATAGGCAAAAAAGATAATTTTGTATGGGAGCCCCCCTTCCATAAAAAGTGAGATTCTCGAAACTATTATACAAACCTTTTCTAGCCCAAAAAACCCTCAGATACCAAATTTCACTTCATTCTTACAAGTAAATCACCTTCAATTTTATACGTAAGATAGGCAAAAAAGATAATTTTGTATGGGAGCCCCCCTTCCATAAAAAGTGAGATTCTCGATACTATTACACAAACCATCTCTGACCCGAAAAACCCTCGGATACCAAATTTCACTTCATTGCGACCGTCCCTTTATACGTGATGATGTTACAAAGATCATATTTTGAACCTTTTTGTATGGTAGGAGTCCCTTCAAATTTCAATAAAAATTATTACACCAGTAGGTTTTGATAAAAGTGTGGAGGAGGTGAAGGGGAGTTTTGAAGAAATAATCTTTTTATATCAAAACTTGATATTGTCCAAATTTCGATATGAATATGTTAAAAACCGATCGAGTTGGGTTGTATTATAGTAGTTTTTGTATGGGAGCCTTTTTCCGTCAGGAGAAAGATGTAAGTTTTTCAAAGTTTTCTCTAAACTTTCCGAGCGATTCCAATACTGTTCCCATTCGAAAATCTAGACCAGCTGTATTCTCTTTTATCATCAACGGTTTTTGTGCCCGTTGCTTTCGCTCGTCTCGATCCAAGGCTGGCTGTGTTGCGCCTTTCGGTGTTTGGTCAAGATGCTCTGGTTTTTGCGCCCGGATGCACGCGTTCTAGCTCTAGCTATTCGGCGGGGCCGCAATCCTGGGAATAATCGATGCAAAAAGTAGCTCAACAAGTTGTTTTTCTTATGGTAATTATTGCAATCAATCGATGTAAAGAGCGGCACCGACTGAGGAAGATGGGCAGGGAAATGGCATAGCGAAGAGTTAATCGTTGTTGTTTTTTTGCTGCTTTCTACTGTTGTTTTCGGACCAATCTGGCACCCTAGGCTGAGTACTGAGTGGGGCAAGAAAAGCTGGTCAAAAGACGGAAACTCCCTGGGTACTAATATTTGTCATTAGTGGAAAATGTTCTGTGGGTAGGTGATGACTGAAATGGTCTATCTCTGAGATCGGTTGGAAGCCGGGTATAACTTTTATAGACAATTAAGCTAACATTGCGCGACACGTAAAAGTTGAGCGTTGAGTTCCAGGAATGCTCGGGAATCCGTAGACCCCTGACAAAGCGCGGGTTAATTGAAGGAAAAGATTTGCTCGCTAAGAATGTTTCCCAACGGGGGAACGAGCGCTCTAATGAGCAAACTTTGTATGGGCAAGGGATGCCCTAGCTGGTCAAACCAGCAAGTTTCAGCTAAAGTGCATTAGATAATGATGATGATGACGATGGCATTATTGAGGCTGTACCGGCAATAAGCTACGGCCTCTAATGAGGTGCGAGTAGCTGTGGACTTGTGTAACCTTTGACTTTCGCGAAGTTGTTCTAAGATGGCCTGGGAACCGGGAGATGTGCCATGACCTGGTTATTTACAGTTAGACGTCCCGGGATGCCAATAGATCATCGATACATTGTGAAAACATTAAATGATGTGAAAAAATGGCTTACTCTATCAAAAGCGGGCTCCTCGCTGTTAAATGATTTTGACAATTCAAAGTACCTGTAATGAAAAGAACGAGAGGAAAAAGTCAGTTTATGTATATTATTCATAGTTTACTTTGCGTCATGGGTGTATGAGTATAAAGTATATACATAGGTATGTTGAAAATCCACTATTTAATTGATAACTATCTTTTTCTTAAGAATATTCATCTTTCAAATTGTAACTTAAATTTCCAAGGACTATGTTTAGAGGTGCAAAAGGCTTCGATTTGTGCCGCCGCTCTTTAACGCTTCATTATCAGCCAGACCGAGACCTACGTGTCTGGGAATAAATCTTCGCCCAACCATATCCTGCTGCGGGAAATATTCCGCACTAATTCTAACATTCATTTATTATTTTCGTTCCCCTGAGACCAGTCCTACAAACTATTATCATATGTTTTGCACCAAACGCTAGACTCGCGAGATTTGCATGGAGATCTCAAGGATTCTTTGCCGTGAATTTTTTCATCTTAAAGCAGCAGCCGCAAGAAGTTTATTTTTTTTATTTCTCAGTAAAAATCCGCCGGTGGCGCTAGTGATGGACATCATCATCATCATCGCGATCGCCAACACCATCATTCCGAACCCGTCCGAGGAGAATCGAATGTTGATGACCAGCAGGAGACCTCACGTACGCAACGCGCACGAAAAACAAATCCGCAAGATCAACAACAACTACACAGAATCCCTCAATCCGGGGTTGAGATGATGCAAAAAATGAAAACCGGAGGATAAACGACCACTTGTCTTATTTACTGTCAGAGTTAAACGATCTAAGTGATTTACATGGACCGCACCGTGTTGTTGTTTGGGGTGAAGAGATTTGTTGAGGTAGCACACTTGTTTATGTTTATGTGTTTTTTTTGCATTTCAACCTGACAGACAACACATTTGAACCATTGAATGGATCTTTAATTCAATGGAAGCTGGTAGGTTCCAGCTTTGGTTTGAGTTTTAATAAAGGTATGTGGGGACATTCGCCCGAAAGTGCATCCACAAAATCCTGCACTTAGCCGGATGGGCCACGAGGTTGAAGGTTATCTGACCGAGTTATAAAGACAAATTCACGATTTTTTTTTATTTGCAGTAGGGTTAATTTGCAAACTAGGGATAAACTTGTTAATTATAATAACAATGTAATAAAAAAAACCTTCCAATATTTTCATACAAATTGTTTAGAATTTATTGAAATTCAAGCAAATTTCAGAAAGAATTCATAACTCATTTTCTCACATTATATCACTTTTTTTTTTTTTTTATCAATAAACTTACTGAAATTGGTTTCATTATAATCTTCGTGTAAAGTTACGATGGCTAACATTTTGTTTTCGGGAATTGACATCACGTTATAGGTCATGTAATTTTAGTATTTATTTTTCATTATTTGCAGCTTGAAACTTTGTACCGTTATAAATATGTGTAGCTATTTTGTCTTGAATGTGTAGTCAATCCTACGAATAGAGTCAACAAGTAGCCAAAGATGCGTGTATTATTTTTAGTGTGTAAGCTGTCAATCGAAAACACATGGGTAAACATAAACAAAGATCGAACAAAACAACATCATTCATCGATTTCGCAGTTGTAGTTGGTTTCGCGCACTTCGTTACATACAGGTTGTGACCTATGAAGCACCGGATTATTCCGCACCGGCTGAAGACCCAAGCAGTTAGCATGTGGCCAACAAACCCAGCTGCAGACAGTCGGAGGTGCTTCGGACAGCTGATGTGCGCCCATGAAGCCGTGTTGCCAGTTCCTGTGATAGCGTCCCGACGCAAAAGCTGTGATATTCCTGTGCCGAATCAACTGTGATATGGACAGGGTTGCCAACATTTTTTTTTTTTCAAAAATCAGGGAACTGGTGAAATAAAAATCAGGCAAAATCAGGCTACGATAAAGTAACGGAAATTTTGCTAAACGTGATGACTTTTTTTTGGTCATCGCTCTAGAGATGAAAATCTTAGTCTTCTTCCCACAACTACAGATCCCTTTCCAAATCATCAACTTACGTGCAAATTTATCTGCGAAAACAAACTTGAATCTACCCGCAACATTCCCTTTACGCTTCGCTAGGAAAAATTTGTAACCGGGTATTTGTCCAAAATCCATTTTATTATTTATTATTATTATTTCTTTATTTCATTCTTGCAACGTAAGATTACAATCTTTTTAATTGTTACAATGTGGTTGTTTTCTTGTATTTTTTATAACTAATAACATCGTTCCTAATTTGTTACGTTTTAAATGCCGTTCTACTCCATGAATTCCTCTAGCAAACACCTTTTGAACTCTGATTTGTTTTGAATTGTTTTTAAATTGAGAGGAAGATTATTCCAACTAACAATACCTCTAACGAAAAAGGATTTACCGTAGTAAGTCGAACTATGCGGAGGGATAACAATATTACCAGTTCGAGAACTCCTTAATGGGATTAGTAAAGTTTTCAAATAAAGTGGTTTTCCTGTTTTTAAAATCCTATGCATTATCACACATGAGCGATATTTCTGAAATTCGACAAATTGAAAACGTATCTTACGCAGGAATTAGGAGCAATGCGCATTCTGTTTACGGATCTTTCTAAAGCATTAGAATAAAGAAAATCTCCATAAATGAACAAGGGGAAAACATAAGACTTGAAAAGTTTAAGTTTAGTAGAAACGTCCAGGTGATTTGTCGTAAGGTTTAATCTTTTGAGTGCACCATAGATTTTACAGCATTGAGCATTGATCTGACGGTTCCAAGAAAGATCCCGATCGAAAATGACTCCGAGGTTTTCAGCGTGGTCAACAAATTGAATAATAGTGTCGTTGAGAACTAATGGAGGAAAAACTGGCGAGGATATGTACCTACTACCGAAACAAAGAGCTTTGGTTTTGGAGGGGTTTATAGGTAAAAGTTTAACATCGGACCATACTTTTATTTTATCAAGCTCTTGATTTATTTTGGAACAAAACTCGTTCAAATTTGGAACATTTTTCTCAACAGAACAGATGGAAGATCGTTTATAAAAAGCGAGAAAAATAGTGGTCCTAAAATCGATCCTTGAGGTACACCTGATTCAATGGAAGTAAACTCAGAAAAATAACGTAAGATTTGTCGTTCATCAAAATGCATCCGTTGTACTTGGTCAACACTTTCTCGTACAACTTCCTTGCCCTGGTTTTGGCAACCAGGTTTTGTTTCAGCGTCCTGTTGGGGTGTTTGCTTGCATGATACGACCGCAAGCCTTCTCGCAAACACATTCGTCGAGCTGTACTGTGGTTCGTCTTGAACTTTTTCGCCAAATCACGCAAGGAGATTCCAGGATTATTGTGAACTGATCGAATTACCTTTGCTCGCAGCTTCCGGTACTTTTACGCCTGGTTTGTTTTGCTCGATCCACCGTAAGGGTCTCCCGGTAACGTTGCAGCACCGAATTTACAGTCGATTGCCGAATTTTTCGAATCGTGATGAAATTTTCACCACTAAGTAAACAAACCATTCGTATCAAAACACTGTCAATAGATTCGCGATGTGACAACTAGGGGCGCTGCAGTAAATGAAAAGGTGCGACCAGATTCTATGTGAAACAGACTTTATTCGGATCGTAAAACTTTTATCCAGAATCACTAGGCTCTAAACGGTGGGAACATGTTTCTGCGGATATTGTAGGAGAAATGGCCAGCCGCAGAACTGCCGTTGGAAGTATTTAGGCACCGTTTCAGAGCCAACTTGGACGAGACCAACATTGTTTAATGTGACCAATCTAACGTCACGTTCGCCTACAAAGTAACACAAATCGCCCATCCGAAGAAGAATACGGTCCTCGTTTGCTGAATAGAACAATCTGTCCAAACAAGTACTGCCCACTTTACTGCTAATGGGGCGACCTTTTCTCCTTTCGCTGCTGCTCAATAACCATAATTGAACAATGAGCGTTTCTCTCATATCAAAACACACCACATGCCACCGTCACTCTCCTGGACACCCATTCTGGATGGTGGTGGGTACATCATACTTAAATAACAACCAACATCAGCAGCACACAATGACAATCACTTACGTGCCCCATTCATCATATCTGCGCTCATCCCACGATCGACGACGAGGGTTGACGTCTTGGAGCAGGGAGCCTTCGGAAGTGGAAGATCCTCACCCGCCAAGAGTGTTTCGCAACACAACAAACCGTAATACCTCTCTGCTCTCCTGCTTACTCCTTACTCCAACCGGAGAGTTGACTTATGAAGTGCGCCGGGTTGCTCGTTTGCTGTCATCCGAAGTTATGGAAGGCTTAACCTTAAAAGAGATGTAGCGCCCGGGACCGAATGATCCCTAACGTCGGGCAGGCAGGAGGCGCGTCTCGTCATCTTGAGCGGCAGGCACATCCGCGCGAGCGAGGATCCGCGAAAAGCCGTGGGTGGATGGCGGCAGCGGTGACGGCCTATGCGGAAGTTATTTTATCTTTTATTGTTGCTCGATCTTCGCGTCGTTCGTCAGCAGGCATCTTAGCTCGGCTCAGATGGAAATCAGCTAGAGATGGCAAATCATCCCAGAGCGTCTCCTCTCAAATGGTGGATATAAATTTGCCATTTCTCCCGGTGCCGCAAAAAGCGGTGGCCTCACAATAATGCTGAAGGTCTGGGTCACCCGTCGTCGTAATTCGTCATCGTTTCGCCCCTCGCCGTTTTCTTTGTTTTGTTATGTTTGACTGAGCTTGTGACGTTGCCGTGAGTCATGAAGATCATCAAGAAGACGACGGATGCAGACGACGACGAGCCGAACGAAAGAGTTGACGTCTTTAGGAGTGAGTGCCGCCTCAAGAGATCGGTGAAGGCCAGGGTCGCTGCCGGCAAACGAGAAAGAGAGAGAGAGAGAACGCGCGCCCAGGAATGCGGCACGTCCTTTATTATCGTCATTATTTCACAAAATAAATTGTAATGTAATATGTTTTGATAACATTATGCAACAATAAGCGGGCTGCCGTTGCGCTGCTCGTTTAGCTCGGAAAGGGTTGGTACATCTTCGCGCGCACCGTGGCACAGGAGAAAATGGGAATGTGGTTTGAGAAATGAGGTGAGCTATAATCAACGAGCGTTTTCTGTGGGGGAAGTGTGCCTGCAAATTGAATGAACCGACCGACACCGTTAGTATAACGACCATTGAAATATGTACATGTTAAAATGGCGACTTTAACAGTGAATGGTCCAGGGACAATCGATTATGATTAGAAAATGCGCGGGCTAGCATACTGTCCTGCAACGATGTGGAGAGGATAAAGTTGTCATGCAACACAATGTGGCTGTAAATGAGCCATGATGTCCGGTGAATCCATGCAAAATTGGCGCAGACAAACCATAAACATACATATGTTTGTCGAAGCCTGGAGTGAATTGAAGGCATAATACATAAAATTTGTTCAGCATTCAGAAGTGTTCCACCTTTCGATGATGTTATTTGATTTACGAACAGAGGGACCATCTCATACAACACGTAAAAACAAGGAAATCGGAAAATTTTTGCTTTGGAAGATATTAAAATAAATCACATGTTACAACACAGAATTGATAACTTCCGGGTAGTCGTACAGAGAAGAAGGCTTCTGTTTTTAAAGTTCTTTCTTTTACTGTGTACTGACCAGAAAAAATGGTCTTCTATAAAAACCGACACCCGTGTTTTCATTACACTGTGGAACATTTTTGAGGTCATTCGGTGGACAAATACACTCTTCGCTAGTTTTGGGGTTCACACGAAAACAAATGAACCCTCCAAAGGATTTCTTTCCGATCGCATCAAAAAGTTGGTTTTTGATTCTTTTGAAGTTTTACACAAAAATCTGAAATTTTCTGATGTTTTGAAAATAAAATATTTGTTGTTTGGTTTAAAGATCGCACACCCTACGTGATTTGTCTTCACTGTTTTTTGAGCATTGTTGTAGATAAAGATAACCACACTCAAAGAAGAGGTTGAAAACTTTCAATGCCGATCAGACTAACTATGAGCCAAAAATGCGTTGAAATGTGCATTGCGCCAAAGTTGGCTTTCCGTCACTGGCATAAAGACTCGTGCTCTCGGGTAAAATGATGCAGGACCACTATATATTACAAACATTCAAGGGAAACAAGATAAACATTTTTTTGGGATTTTCATCCTTTTGCATCCCAAAAAAGGCGTAAGGAAAACGTATTTCTTATAAAAATTTCACATCATGGATCCGCCTGTAGGCTTTTTATTTACATGCGGATGTTATGCGAACAAAGACTGCTGCTTTCCACTACGCGATTTCTGCCAGTGATCATTTTGATCACCGAAACTTGACTAAATCACAAAATTCAAGACAGTGAGCTGTCATCGAACTATAACATTTATCGTTGTGACCGTAACTCTGAGATGAGCAACGCTCAGCGAGGAGGTGGTGTTTTGATTGCTGTGAAACGAGAACAATCCCTGTTGCCCTGCAAAACTGTAAACATCTGGAGCAACTTGTAGTAAAAGTGAAGATCGGCATGAGCTGGCTTTAACTATGCTAATGACCACCGCGCTGGACTCAGTAATCGTTTTTGGGGATTATAATCTTCCTCGTCTACAATGGACCTACGTTCAAGATCTAAATAGTTATTTAGCAACGAACGCTTCATCTGAAGCTGAAATTGTATTGACTGAAACACTATTTCCCGCTGGTTTATACCAGATCTGCAGCATAAAAAACAACAATAAGCGTTTCTTAGACACCTTGCATTTGTGACCGATCCCGCCATCGTGTCAATCTTCGAATCACCCGTTACAATAATTCCTGTAGACCACCATCATAAACCGTATATCTTATGCATCGAAGTTGGTCAAGAACTGAGCCCCTTAGAAGAGCCCATAGGAGAACTTGATTTTGATGTCAAGAGATATAACTTCGATCTCTTTGCGGCTGCCCTCAACTCAACAAACTGGGAATTTCTAGATGCAGCAAGCGATGTGGAGTTCGCCATTGAATTTTTCTATTTTAAGATGTACTCTGTTTTCAAACTAAATGTAACCCTGAAGCGCCAGCAGCGAATCAAATCAACGAAACATACCTGGTGGAATGCCGACCTTAGAAGATTATGTAATCAGCTATGAAAGGCCCGAAAACGTTTTAATCGGTATCGTTCTGAAAACTGTAGATGTCACATGAGACTCCTGGAACGTGAATTTAAAAATCTGAACAACGTGCATTACCGCCAACTCATCTTGAGTCTCCAGCGAAACCTCAAAAATGATCCCTCATCATTTTGGAAGCATTTTAACAACAGGAAGCGAAACATTAATGGTGACACTGCTAGTAGTCCAACCGAATCGGCTAATATGTTGGCAGACTTTTTTCGAAGTGTGTATGCCAAGACAATAACTACCTAGACTCTTAGCCTTCCTATGACATTAATTTGCCCTTACCGCGCTTCTCTGAACAAGATGTTTACAAAAAGTTGTCCGCTGTTGACCCAGCTAAAGGTTCAGGTCCTGACTGCATACCGCCATCGATTTAAAAATATATTTCGGTGCTGGCCCGATTTCCAGTGTTCTAAATCGGTCACCTTTCAAACCTTTCATATCCGAATCACAACATGGCTTTGTGAAGAAGAGGTCGACTGTTAGCAACTTAATGTGCTACGTAAGCTCAATCAGCAATAGCCTAGAAAAGGTTGTCGAGTGGACTCGATTTATATCGATTTTGCAAAAGCTTTCGACCGAGTCCCGCGCGATTTACTTATCAGAAAGTTGGACCGACTTGGTTTTCCAACTTGGTCGCTCGAGTGGATTAAGTCGTATCTCACAAATTGATATGCGAAAATAAATAGATCGCGATCTGGTATATTCGAAACACCGTCAGGAATACCCGAAGGAAGCCACTTCGGACCGCTTCTTTTCATTACATTTGTAAATGATCTATGTGAAACACTCCACTCTAACAAGCTCCTCTATGCTGACGATCTGAAGCTTTTAAGGAGGATTCAAGGTCAGGGCCGTAGGAAGAACCGACTCATGGGGGGGGGGGGGTTTTGGTGACAGATTTTTACCTATGATTTTTTGCCCAACAATGCACGAATATAAAAAATTAAAACAATTTATATTTGTTACTAAGTGCTCATATATAGTTTTCGTATTAAATCGTTACTTTAGAAAAGTGGTACTTTGCCTAAAGGGTGGGCTAAATTTTTTATTTCAACCTTTAGAAAAAAAAACTGGAATTTTCTTTCATCGACGGTTGAAATTTTTGAATCTGTTCAAGAGTATGCTAGATAAAAGTTTTTTGATTTGAACATAAAATAAGTTCTTTTTATGGCAGCCTTCAATTTCTTAAAAAAAACTTATTCTAAGGTCAAATCTAACAAGCCCAATCCTCCAACCTCGTTTGCAAATTCCAAGATTCTAACCTTTAATAAAAATAAATAAAATCTTTCAAAAAAACAAAAGTAGACAAAACATTTTTATGATCAAATTTGATTGATACAAACTTGAACTAAATTTATGATTGAAGTTTGAAATTTGGCTTTAAAAAAATGCAATATTGATTATGTTAAGGGGGGGTAGGGTCTAACGGGTATAAAAAAAACACCATTTTCACGATTTTTTTCTAGAGCTATCGTTCAAACAAATGTATTCAATTTTTTTGCATTATACAAAGCATTGTTGAAAGATCATTTAGTAATTTTTTCGTAGAAAAATATTGAAAAATGAGCCGGTGACGGAGCATTTTCGAGGATGCCTTTTAGAAAACAGGATTTGCGGTGGACACTGTATCTCAGCACAGAATCATCTGAAGTCAAAAAATCAGAGCAAAATATTTTTAATAGATGTTTTTCTAGACCCCAACGTTTTTATTTAACTTAAAAATATTTTTATGAAATTTTTGTGGCTGTTTGAAGTAAAAACTACGATTTTTCACTTAAAAATCCGCCATTTTTCACCTCTAAAATCTCCCCAAAGTAAAAAAAAATCAAAAAATAAAAACGTTGGGGTCTGGTATTTTATATGTAGAAAATATGTTCCAAATTTGAAAAGAATCGGATAAGTAGTTTTCAAATGACGATGTCCACGGACTTTAAAAACGTGCTTTCGAGAAAACCGCGTTTGAAGTTTCTGCTCTTGCTTTCTTGTAGTATTAGATAGGAGGAGATAAAGGCCTATAACTTCTACAGTTTTGCTTCAATTGACTTGAAAATTTGACACAACATTCTTGAAATGTTTAGCAATAAGAAAATAAAAAAATAAAAAAATCAATTTTTTGAAAATGTTAGACCCTACCCCCCCCCTTAATCAATAAACCGAGAAAATTTAGAATTTAAATGTTTCTTTAATAGGAAATATTTTCCATAAAGGATCAATTCCATAATGAAAATCCAGTTGACGGTTTTCCAAATGATTTGAGTTATTTTGCATTAAACAAAACTTAGTAAATTGACTCAAATTCTACTTTATATTTGTGATTCTGAAATTGAACTTTGAAACTGTTTCCGAATATCTAAACGATTTCTGAAATCTATTACATATTTAAAATCGGTTGTGCTGATTTAATCTTAATTATTTTTTTCAATTATTTATTTTTAATCTGTATTGTGAATATGAATTGATATTTAAACTTCAAATGATGAATCTGAATCTGAGTTTTCGTCGCTTAGAAGCTTTAAATGTTTAAGATTGAAGTTTAAGAACTTCGAATTTGATTATAAAACCAAATTCTTCTTTTCTTTATATTCGGAAAACTATTATCGAAATATAGAAAATGCATATGGTTTTCGATAAACATGATTAAAATGATATGATATGAGCAGCTTTTCATTCCGACTTTTTTATGATTATTCGAACTGAAAATCAAGAATCCTAAACTTGATACAGAATCAAAAATAAGAGAATATGTAGGAATAAAATTTTGATTATGGGAATATGGAACCAGAACCTCCAAAATAGGTTTAATTTAAAATTAAATATTCACACCTGAATTTCTATGATAAGGTTACCAGATTGCCCGGTTTTAACCGGGTTGGCCCGTATATTTACCATTAAATTTGGGAAAAAATCCGGTCCGACACGTTTTCCCGGATTTCATTGGAGAAGTCCGAATTATGCCCGGGTTTGTTTTCTTTCTCATTCTTAAATCAAACTAAAAAAAAAAACAAATTGTGTTTCAAATTTTTTTATTAATTATGCATCCAAAATTTTTGGAGCAAGTTTCAAAAAAATAATCATGAAAGGTTTTTTCAAATTCTTTCTTAATTTTGTATGAGAAATTCCTAACTTTTATCCCAAATTGCCCGGTATTGCCTTGATTTTAGTCAACAATTTTGAAATCAAATACCCGGATCTGCCGGGTTTTTAAATAAAACAGCCCGGATTTGTCGGGCCCGGAGACTTGCTGAAAAATTTTTGACAACCATATTCTCTGAACAAGTGAGAAAATTTTGAAAAACTATAGCAGAATTTTAAACTTGGGATGGGTTTTTGAGGTTTTGGCGTTAGTTTTCAGTCTAGATGGTTACTCTTGAATATCTTTGCTCTATTGTCATAAATTGATTATAAATTTAAAATTTTGAGTGTAAAGTAGAATCCCTCACTTGCTTTTTTGGACCTTCATGGGGGGGGGGGGGGGGTTTAACCCCCAAAACCCCCCCCCCCCCCGTTCCTACGGCCATGTTCAAGGTAGTATAGATTGTTTGGCCCTGCAAGCTGATATCGCTAGGCTTGAAAGTAGTGAATTTTACCCGCTCACGAAACATCGTCAATTTTGACTACCGCCTATCTGAAGGTTATCTGGAAAACGTACAGTCCATATCAGATCTCGGAGTAAAGATTGATAACAGGCTCATATTTGCTGAACACATTGCAATTACTTCCGCAGAAGGTTTTTCGGCATTAGGATTTCTTCGTCGAAATACCGAGGATTTTGACGACATCCATACGTTGAAAGCTGCTTACTGCGTATCAGTATGAAGCATTATGTAATACGCTGCTCAGATATGGGCTTCTTTTCAGAGCACACAGTGTTACCGTCTTGAACGAGTTCAACGAAGTTTTATGAGGTATGCTTTACGACGCCTTCCCTGGACTGAACCGCTTCGTCTTCCGTTTTACAAACAAAGATGCGCCCTTGTAAATCTGGCCACGGTTGAAAAACGTTGTACCGAACTTCAGCAAACTTTTACTTTTGACACCCTGACTCATCGTGCGGAATCCTCTTACATATTCCAGGGTGTCAATTTATACGTTTCCACGAGGACACTCTGACAACGTCAGTTTCTCTGGATACCTTACTGAGTATGGTCGAAACCACCCAATAGACAAATGCTGTGAACGTTTCAATGTAGTGTACCATCTGTTTAATTTCAATGTGTGTAAGCGTAAATTTAAACTAGACATAAGTGTATGGTAATTCCTTATCCAAAGACCAAGTAATAAATAAATTAAATTTTTCAGTCACATTGAAAAAAAAAAGTTTCATATATTAAGTTGCCTTAAGGATTAAAAATCCTTATGGCCCGCGGGCCAAATCGTTTTTGAATATTTAACACCCCCAAATTTTTGTGAAATTTTCATAAAGAAATACGCATTCTGCTGTCCGCTGGCTTCATAATAAGTTTTTTTTTGGAAAATATCTTTGCCACCCATGCTTTATTTAGACTAAAATCGCTGTATCTCCCTCAAGTGTTAACTGACTTGTATAAAATTTTCAGTTTTGGAGTCGTTCAAAATCTATGGTCATATTAGAAGATGTTTTTCACCATTTAGTTACAAAGAAAAATATTGAATAAAAATATACGCCAGGAAAAAAGACAGTCGTTTTAAAAAATTAACAAATTTTAGTTGCGACTCGAGATCACATAAGGATTTAAATTGTGAGCTACGCTAAACTTCAACGATATGAACCCTCCCAACTCAAAGAGAAAAAAATATGAAAGCTTACATCTTAAGTGGTTCTAAGTTTAACAAGTTCCCATTAAGTTGGATGTATAACGTAACTTAAGCAATGGCTGTGATCCAATAAAATGTTGAAAACCGATCTACGCGTAATCAAAATTATCCAATTTATGCCGATACATATAGGTCAGTTCAAGAATAATTCGAGCAAAAAAAAAGCAAAAGTCAATTTAAAAGTAATTGCCATGCATCTGCTTCGGAAAGACCGCAATCCGCATAACACCAGATTGCGTCAAGATGACCAACTGACGACGACGGACGAAGAAGGCTAATGTTCCAACTCCTCCAAACAGTTGTTCGCGTGATTAGAACGTGTTACCGCGCGGTGGTAAGATTGCAAATCACCTGCACATGTTTGCATCGGAGCTGAATCTACTAGTATGTAATTGGAAAGCGCGTACCCATTTAGCCATGATCTATATTTCGCGGGAGCGAATCGCGAATCGCTGGTTCTAGCCAAGTGGATGAGGAGCTGCAGTTATTACGCTAATCCAACCGATACGGAGCTATCCGTCGATTTATCCCATCTATCCACACATGTTTATGTTTTTTTTTCAGAGGTGGTCCAAGCCCACATTTCAACACTATCTGTGGTGCGGATTTTAATGAACAATCGATTAGACCAACTCCCTCCGGTAGATGTGTAAATAGTAGTACGGCTACTTTTCGGAATTAAGGTCGGAGTTGTTATCGTTGGTAACGATCTAATTTCTACCTCCCCGTATGAAAGATTATGATTAAGGCTATAGCTATTCTTTGGTTTTGCGCTCGGTGTGGTAGCTTAGCTCTCTCTCCATGTGTTCTAATTGATCGTGTATCGGTAACCGTTCGTTCCCGGGAAGGCCGTAACTCGATATGGCAATTAAGAAATGAGCTGGCGCTGCCTAACCTGAGGATGGGATGGTTGGATTACGATAAGCGGTTGATCCTAAATGCTTGCGTTGGATCGGTTGATCCCCACTTTTCCGCTTGCGGAGAGCTGGAACGAGTGTTGAAAACGTGTCTTTCTTTAAATTCCGCAAGCGTCAGTTTCAGGAATTTACGGTCCACGGATCTGAGATGTTGTTCGAGATAGCATTGAAACCTCCGGTTGCCAAGGGGTTTGGATGTACCATTTAGCTTTTTTTTGCGTGTCTTTGATGGTTTATTTGTTTTCACCTTGCCCAAGGTGAAGAATCGAGAAAGGGTCTTTCCCAAAAGCGCAAAAAATACACCAAATAGCATCAAAGATTTCACAATGACCGCGTATGGAGCCCTGTGGGAACTAGAACACGTGCAAGGCAGACGGTCAATTCAATGGGCAATTCCAAGGTGGGGGCGAGGAGTGAAAACTTTCATTAACTTCGGGACTTTAACACCGAGAGAGCTGTACCGATGTTTGCGCTGCTGTGAGTTCCTCAACCGTGCAAAGGGTAATTTATTTCTTTCCGTTTTCACGCGATCTCTTGCCGGAGCCCCGCCATTCGTTCGGAGGGTGTCGCGTGACGCGATCGGGGAGGTGCCATAGAGCAGCCAATTCGTTGCCCAAAGACCTTTCCAGCAAACGGCAAACACCCCACGGGAAAGTGAATTCGAACAGGCTGTGGTTTCGTTTTCGTTCCCCAAATGCGCTGCAATGTCCGAGTGCTGTTAAGCAGTTTGTACTAATTTGATGGGTTCTCTATTCACCCATGGCCCTCATCGGTCTCGGTGTGGTTGCCGTTGTTGACCTCTGTCCGCTAGAAACGCCTCTACGGTTAACGAATCAATGGCCGAAAAATCACTCAATCTAAGGTGGCTTATTTTCCCATGACCGAACATCGCCACATAAACACCCGGGGAGATGGGCTTGTGATATAGCTCAGTTGGCAAGTCTGTTGTCTCCTGAGCCGATGTCCGCGAGTTCGAGCCCAAGAGTAAATATCGAACACAGTTGTACCGGATAAGTTTTTCAATAGTGATCCGCCAACTGTAACGTTGATAAAGTCACGAATGCCATAAAAATGGTAAAACGACTATAATCGAAACAAAAAAAAAAAACCCAGGGATATGCTAGAAAAGGAAAATCTTCCTCGCGCTGCTGGATTAAATTATTGTTAATGGTTCAAATTAACTGGTACACACACAGTACAGATTTAGTTACATCGAACTGGTATAAATTTCCCCTTTAGTAGTCCATTCATCCCCATTAAGGCCATTTGTAAGAATTATTTCATTAAAGCCCCCAACGGGCTCAGCAGCATGTTTACAAACAAACTTAGTCCGGGTGTAATGAGGTGTCATTTGTTCTTAGTTAGCAAACAACATCGATGGTTTAATTTGCCTGCGTAGGAAATTTGCGGCGGCAAACAACGCTCACAAACTGTGTCATTGGGTCGAACGGGTTCGTCGCTTGACTCCGGCGAGTGAGTTGAGCCAGTTAGGGTTAGTTCAGCTCTCGCTCTCTGAGCTGAGTGATGGTTTTATTGAACTGGCCGATTATGGAGTGTGTCTTTCCTTTTTTTTCTCCGCTTTGGAGCAGGAAAGCCACCGATATAGTAAATTCTTGTTTCTTTAACCCCGTTACATTAAATACCATCAGTCTAGCATCAGCTCAAGTAAGGTGAAGATTCTTTCGATTGACGTCAATTTTGAGATCCTATTTTAATGTTGGACGCTCAGCTTTCGACAAACGCTTTCCCAGATGGAATTTTAAATGGGAAATCACTAGGGGAGAGTGGGGTAACGTGGACCATGGGGAAACGTGGGCCTAAAAATTCCAATCCAACTGTCATTGTTGCCTTTTGCGTAAGCATGTTTTTCTATATGTTGTTGACTTATGGACGCATCATATGCTTCTTTTATTTAACTAGCCTGGAAAAATGTACTTACGTAATTAAACAAGCACCCGCAAAATTGCATCCGTGGGAGACCTAAAGTACATAACAAAAATATGCTCATACGCTTATGATCTTAGTTTTGTTTTAGTGTGTTCTTTCACGTGGAAGAGGAATTTTTGATGAAACATCAATAAGTCACACAAACGCAACCAATTTGCTAATCATGGCTTGTGGGGAATCGTGGGCCACATTTTTTGGAGTATCATGAGTCACCTTTATTTTAGTGTTTTTATACACATTCAGAACTAAAAATACGTTATAACTGTATGTAAAATTTTCTTACGCCAAATTAAGAGTTATGAAAAATGTTTTGTTCATCTTTTCTAATGCGTTACAGACGAACTTATATCCAATATATGGAATTTTGCCGGAACATTCGCAAGCAAGGTTTAAGGAACTATTCGATCATACACAACTCTCTTTTTTATTTCCTCATCTGAAATTGCTTTAAAATAACTAAATGAATTATGAAATTTCAGTTTTGGGTCAAGTCTTACTCTTTGCATGTTATCTAGTCAATTTGGATTTGGTGGCCCACGTTTTCCAACAGTTTTTAAAATAAAAAAAATACTTTTAAAAACAGTCAGAACTCAGAAAATTAATGTATTTAAAAAATAATAGAAAATGCCAAATGATGCCTTCAAAATGTAGAAAACCTTCCCATTTATTTTTTTTTAATTTTATCTTTTAAAATAAAGAAGTTATAAACCAAAGAAAAAAAGTGGCCCATGATACCCCACTCTATCCTACTGTTAACTTGAAAATTTTAATAGATGTCTGTCAATGCTGAGCGTTACCACAGTCCATCTTTGTTGTGCATGTAAAGTTTCGCTTTAATATGTTCTTCCATTCATATTTTTGGACTCCATTAGAAAATCCATAGAGCAAGGTCATCCGGGCCCCCCGAGTTATAAAATCATTACTATAATCATACCAAGTACTAGATATCTAAGAAACGGAACAGAAACAAAAAAAATCGGAATTAAAACGTAAAATATAACAGCTAAGGGGGCCCCTTGAAATAATTTCGCGAATAGTTTCACTCGAATATAAGCTAAGGAAGCCCCTTGAGTGAGTATTGCAGAATTTTTCCCGCATTTATGAAGGCTGAATCAATCAGGATATTTTTTCTGCAAAACTTAGTAAAATCTGAACGTATGATTAATTTTTTTTTTCAACAAAATTTGGAAAAATCCAGGCAGAATTCAGTGATAATTCGAAAAAATTATCCGAAATTAAATGAGGGATAATACCTTCTACAAAGTTCATTATTTTTTTATTGCAACACTTCAGCGACGCTAAAATCGTGTTCCAAACTTCCGAAAATTTTGTCCAACCTGTGTTATCTGTTTTTTTTTCCTGTGCATAAATCCAGGATAATAAGGATTTGTTTTTTTTTTCAATATTATGGCAACCAGCCAGCCCGTAGTTTGCTTTACTTGATCACTTTACTCAGGGCTGGTAGCGAGTCACTTTTTAGTGACTTGGTCACTTTTTTTGGGTCAGTCACTAAAAAGTCACTTTTTTCATCATTTGGGCACTAAAGTCACTATTTTCCGAAAAATGGTCACTTTTATCACCAAAAGTCACTTTTTTCACCGATATCAAACCAATGAAAGAGTAATTTGAATTGCGCGTGTTAATATTGAGGGTAGTAACGGTAAATTACTTGATCAGTCAGTCAGAAATTTTTTTCGCCTCCGGCGGAATTTCGGCATGAATCACCCTTGGCTTGAGACATTTCGATCTACGACATTATTTGACTTTCGTGAATTGAAACTAACTTTGATTGTAGATTATAGTTTTTAGTTTAATCAACCTTTTGTATTGGAACTCAAAACTTGATATATAAAAACCCTATCTCGTCATTAGTTAGAATGGGTTTTTATTAAGAAGTGTAACTAAGATTGAGATTGAAACGAACCATTTTTTTATGAAAAAAAAATCTTTTATGTCATAACAAATGTTATGATGATATGAAATATTCTTTAAAAAACAATTTCAGACAAAATTTTATTTCGTGTTTTTTGTTCTTCTAAATACTTGAAAAAAGGGTTGTAAAAATTTACACAAGGCTACAAAAATTACATTTTTTTAGGTGCAATGAATTTAAACGGTATTTTCAACTAATTTGGGTTCCCCGAATCTAAATATGTATGCAATATTTCTATCAGCTTTTATATTTATTATTATTTATTTCGTCTTTGGTTTAATTACCGTACAGACTGGTGACTTAAAAACTAGGAAATTCTTCTTAAGCCTATTTTAAAACGACGTTTGCACATATTTAAATTGAACAAATTATACACTAAATTAAAAAGTTCACAACACTTGTCAATAGGGTGGGTTTGGCCATAGGCAGTACGGTGGTGAGGAATTGAAAGAAACTGACGTTGTCGAAGTGTTCTCGTTGGTACATAAATGTTAACACGTTGTAGAATGTAAGCACAGTCAATACGGTTGGTCAATGTGTCGAATATAAAACCTTGCTGCAGTTCGACGCGCCGCTTTTCGAGTGAGGTTAGGCATATCAGAGCACACCTTTCCTCGTACGGTGGGTTTGTTATTGAAATGAAAATAATTTAAAATCTTTAGAGAAGTTTCTGCACTTTCTTTTTACAAAAACTCAAATCAAAAACATATTATTTAGAAATAAAAGTTTTATATGAATTAATGAGCTTTAAATAGAATCAAGTTTTTTTTACACTTTCTGCTGTGATGTCACAAATACTTGTAATGACATTTTTCCATAATCAGTTATCTATCAATTTTACTAGTAATAAACTCTTCATTACCAAAACTAAATGGCCGAATTTAACAAAATTTCTAGTTGAGGACACTATTTACCAAATCAATAATTGAAAAAATAAGCACCAAAATGGTTATGATGAAACATGTTTATTGAAAAAACTCTTCCTGAAATGTTTTTAAAAACTAATCTTTTTTATTTCCATATTTTTTTTCAATTTTTTAAATAAATCTACCGAATTTCATTGTACAGTTTTTTTTTCAATTTTATAATCAACTCGCCGGATTTTTTTTTAATCAAACTTTTTAAATTTTTAAGACATATTTTTAACAATTGTTTCCTTGTTTTTAAATTCCAAATTTTCGTGTTCTTCAACCATAAGTCTTTAACTCCAAATTTTAAATAAAAAAACATAATTTAAACCTTCTGTTCTATCAGGACCCAATATTTTAATCAAAAGAGACAAAATGCTCAGAGCTTGTAATTCAAAGCTTAAAACCTGCGATTGAAACTTTAAAAACTTTTTATTAATATTTTTTATATGAAATCATATTTTTGGATCGATCATGATTTTTAAATTAATCTAAAAAGTTTGAAAAATTGTTCTAAGTAGCACCTTTCAAAACAAATTTTGATACGCAGTGTTAATAACAAAAGTTTTGAACTCATTATTTTTAATTTTTTATCAGTTTTTATCATTCACATAATTACTCATTTTCTAACATTTCTTTGTCAGTGTAGTTGAACATGGAGGATTTTACTTTATTAAAGGTTTTATGTCTGGCTTCTATAACTGGCACTTTTAAAATAATTATAAATATATTCTTCTTTTTATAAAATTAAATTAAAACATCAAACATTGAATAAATTCTGTTCAAAATTCATTTCTTATTCAGTAATCGGTAATTTACATTTTAAATCGTGATTAAATATTTTTTGTTCAAATTAAAAAATTACAGCGGAATTTCTCACTAAACTTCCAGTTAAAAATGAGGAAAAGAATTCCAAATTTAGATGAATAAAAATTAACAATTATTATCATTTTCCTAACATCTATTCATGGTAAGGTTTGTACAAGATTTGACCTTTGTTTTTGAATTCAGATATTTTTTAATTTTAAATTTGCTAAGAAATTCTTTTGAAACTAATTTATTTCTTACTTTCTTGACTTATCGAAAATTTGAAACATTCATTGTAATATGTTCCCAAAATTTTGTTTATCAGTCATTTTTTTAGTTTTTGTGTTGAACATCAGTGACAAATGGTGTAAGAAAACCCTTTCCTTTTCAATTGTTTTTTTTTTTGGTATTGTTATTAATTTTATCTAAATTTGAATTTTGAAACCCCCCCCCCCCCCGGAAGGGTCCATCGCACGGGCCTCACTGGTCACATTTTTTGTACTTCAAAGTTATTTTTTCGTTCTACATAGTCACTATTTGGTCACTTTTTTTGGTCCTCAAAGTCACTATTTGGTCACTTTTTTCAAATTTTGGTCACTAAAGTCCCTACTATTTCATTGTCAAACCGCTACCAGCCCTGCTTTACTTTGAAAATCCGTGTAAGCCCGAAAAAAATCAATATCTTGAATGTCTACCCACAATAAATAAAACATCACGTTCTTTTATTTATTGAATAGATGATACATTTTAAGGGGTTCCCAGTGAATGAAGCATTATGTTTTTAATATGAAATATTTTCTCAACAGTGAAAAAAAAATAAGGCTTTCACGGCGATTGGCATTACTTTTTATTAGCTTAGTCGAGATTTGAACAAATTACAGTACCTAATTATCAATTTTTGAATGAAGACTTGCAGCACAAAATAGGTAGGACAAAGAAAAACTTCTCCCATTATGATAAAACTCGAATGTCTTGCACAATTGCAAAGTATTTAAATTGCTTTAAGTTTAAAGACTTAAAAAATTTATTCCTGAATTTTATCTGGACAATATCAGAGCAAATTTCGAGTATTATTGAAATTCAAAAAAAAAATGAAGAACTCAAAGAAATTTGTTGAATGTTCATTCTAATTTATATCTTAGAATAGAAATCCAAATATAAACATTTCCATCTGAAGTTTTCTACTATTGATTCTGACGAGCTTTTATCTTGAAATTGTTCTTCCTGCAGTAAATATCCTGAATCCAGCATATCGTTTTCCAATTGATAATTCTCAAATTGTTTTCAATACAAATAGAGATTCAGTTTATCGTCATTTTCTTGTCTTGTGTTACTTTTTTAGTTTCATGGTTTTCTACCCAGACAACCATTTGGTGGGTATTTCGAATTTGCAACACAAATATACGTGTAAACATATCGTATATAATACAGCAAAACCAGTATATACGTATCACGGAGGCCATACAGGTACATTAGCACACATGTTCTCGATTTGGGTTGTATTGTCGTAATAAAATCATGCAATGTATTTAAATACGATAAAGAATATGCATGGACCGCACATGGTAGGTGCAAATATACGGATTGTCGTAATAAAACCATGCAATGCATTCAAATACGATACAGAATATGCATGAGCCGCATATTGTAGGTGCAGATATACGAAAATGAGTTTAAATGACATTCTATACGATATAATCTGTAAAACAAAATACGACTTCTAACCTCATCTGATTTTTTAATAATTAATTAATATAAAAAAAAATATCCATCTTAGTATTTCTCTTTACTAGAAAATATTAGTTACTGATAGAGTTATTAAATAAAATACGAATCGAATTTAGAAATTAACAGCTCTGATAAGAATTTTTAATTTCGATTAATTGGCATATTAAAAAAAAATTATTTGTAGGGGTCTCCTGAGAAAAATTGCCCCGGGCTTAATTCGGCCCTGCTATAAAGATATGATACAGTTTTTTAAGATAAAGAAAAATCGTTTATCGAATCAAAATGAAGTCTTACAAGCTTTGAAGACGATTCCCCACATCGACGTCTAAAAGACTACAACACCATAAATCATTGAATAAACAGTGAATATTGAGTTTTTACATCAATTGTTGGAGAAAAATGAGGTAGAAACATAAGGTTTACCGTTGAATGAAGTACATATTTCATTTTTGAGTGCAGTATTTTTTTTAACCTGTCCGCAACAGTTGACGTTTTCACCACAATAATATGGCGATTGCAGCTTGATTCATTATTGGGGATGAGTTCAGCATGCGTCACCATGGTTTAAATCAAAATTAACATTTGAGTAGTAAACTGACGTGTCGATCACTCTTTTCCCCAGATATAAATATTTTAACTTGAAATAGTTTCTGTACAAAAAACTACTGATCTCACATTTGACTATAAACTTCGATCAATTTTTAAAGCTTGAATTTTGATTTATTCTACGCTTCGCTACTAAAAAAAATATATATTATTTATCAAATTCCTCCAGTCTCTCTTAAAATTTCGTTGAAAGACGATTGTGTCAACTTATTTTTTATTGTTGCTTTGAAAATTGTAAAATTATGCCCTGAAATTTGATGGTCAATACTCTTGGTCTTGGTTCTTGGTTTCAATTTTATTTCTTTTTTTTTTTCAAATCCTGTTTTAACTTATAAATGAACTTATTATAAATTTTATCTTGAACTAGCTGACCCATTGTGCTTTGCTACACCTTCCGAAAATAAGTTAAATTTGTAAAAATTTATTCAAATTTATATTCTAGAGAGCATTTGGGGTATTTTTTGGAGTTGAAAAACTAAGCTATAGAAATTTGAAAAAAAGGATTTGCAATAACCATTTTCAAACAGTTTTTTTCACCATCCTCGCCTACGAAGCAGTTTGAATATCTATCCTTTTCGCGTCAAAATTAAGTTAAAAAAATGTTTTGCCATATTCCAAACTCGTGGACATGAGACATTATAGCTTGAAGTTTTCCAAATCAGCACTTATCATGGTAATGAAAAATATTTTAAATTAGTTATGTATTAAATACAGTGCAATTTTTTTTTTTAAATTTAATACGGCAAAAAATATAAATATTCAAAAAAAAAATCAGTTGCAGAAAGTCAAATATTCAAAAATGCTGGCAAAAACAAACTTTTAAGTTTACATTTGTCCCGTATTTTTGGGCAAGTGTCAATGCAAAGCTTATTTACAGATGCGTCAGAGTAATGGCTTTAAAATGGATTTAAAACGTATTCCTGTTTTTTGGTCTATCAATTTTCACTGATATATCTGCAGTATTTCTGCAGTATAAATTTATGTTTTTACTCCACTTTTAACGAATGCCGTTCAAAGGGAATGACAAAGGTCATTTACAAAGACATTTAAGAATACTCCTTCTGGTCTTCTCAACGTATTGAATCATTTTGAAGATGAATTTCTTAAAAGTTCGACGTTTGCCCTTGCCCCACCATAAGTTGACAGGAGGGAATATTGTTTTTAACACTTTAAGGGTATACTGAAAATTTCTCATAAAAATTTTGCGTCCAGTTAAATATCAGTTCTGAAGTCTCGCTTTTCAAAAACAAAGCGGATCAAAAGTCTCTTTTATGCAGCCATGTAACACAAAAACACTTTTCATGTTAAGTACCTTCTTGAATTGGTATGTAATAAAAAAGTAGGATGGTTTGTTCAGATATATTTAAAATAAAAAGCTCCCAGTTTCATTTCTAAATTCGTTTCAGTTGTATTTTTGGGCCGAAGTAACAATTTCTAGAAGAAAACATAATTTTTAATTTTTTTTTTAACAGAAAAAGTTGAACGTTTGAACATGTTCTAATGTTCCTTGAATGAAAAGTCGAATGCTACCTACATTAACACGAACTAAATATGGAAGTATTTTTGCGAATCTTTCAATTGGTTATGATTCGATTGATAAAATACCAATCCGTGTCACATCTAGGCGTCATTTATTACCACGTGCAATTAAGCAAGAAAAAACACATCTAGGTTGCATATCGCCCCCCGTGCATAAGAAACATAGGTACTTGGTTGAGAAACAGGCGCCTGATTGTTAAATTTTTCCAGCGATCAATGAACAGTATGCTTTAGTTACTATACACTTGCGACGACGTTTGCTTGACCATAGAGACGAAAAACAAACCCCTCAAATAAAAGAAAATCTCTAAAAATGGATGCCATGACTTTTCAATTTCAGATTTTGGCAAAAAAAAATGTATATGTTTTATTCGATCGACAAAATGTCAATCTGGGTCTCATCTAGGAGTCATTTATAACCATGTGCTGTACAAATGAGCTAGGAATCAAGTAGAAAAAAATCACATCAAGGTTTCATATCGTCACCCCTTGCATTCTTGGTTGAGAAATACGCGCCAAAATATTCCCACTGATCAGTATGCTATGCCATGGTTACTATCCTTTTGCGACGCTGGCTCGACGCCTCGACCTTGGAGACGAAAAACAAACCGCCCAAAGGAAGAAAAAAAATTGAAAAAATGGATGTCATGACTTTAATTTGTTCCGAAAAACTACAAATTTTGTATGGAAGCCCCCCCTCCCTTAAGTCGGATGGAGTTTTGACTATTACAGAAACCATCCCCGGCCTCAAAAACCCTCAGATGCCAATTTTGACGATGATCGGTTCAGTAGTTTTCGAGTCTATAGGGAACAGACAGACAGACAAACATTCATTTTTATATATATAGATTAATATTCGATGAAGTCAAACAAAACATTTTCGGATACTAAATTTGTAGATTTTGGCCAGCGGTGTCTGAATTTTGTTGCTTCCCGGCTTAGATTTCTTCGTGGTCTTTAATACAGGCTGAGCACTCATTCGGGAAAATCAGGAAATGTGGGAAAAAGTCGGAATTTTAAATCCATCGGGAAAAATTCTGGAATTCCTTCAAGAAATTGAGAATTTTTGGCTTAGAAGTGCATTTATATCAAAGAATGATTTGCTCAGAATAACTGAACAATTTTGAAACTAACATCCAAATCGTGTTATGAAAAAAAACTAGAAACTTCAAGAAACTCAAAAATCATAAAATTGTAGATTTCAGTTTCCAGTTGTTACCGAAAAATACCTGGGGAAATATGAAATTTTTCGGATTGAATTTCTTCGCGGTCTGTAACCCTTTTAATACCAAGCTAAATCGTTAGAATTTCACTCAAACTTGCATCTTCAATTTTTTTTAATGTTGTAGAATGTCTTAACAAAAATTTCGAATATCATCAAGTTAATTGAAATTACAAATCATCAACGTGTCATTCAATTTTTATTAGAAACTACAGCTTCGATTATGGGTCGATATGAAGTGATGTCAGAGATTCGTCGTTTACTTTAGGGAAGGTTGCCAGAATTTTTCAGGCACATATCCGGCAAGGTTGCCAAAAAATTCTGTGTTTTTGGGAAAAAAATTCTGACATCCTGTAATTTTACCCATAAATTCTCTGACGTTTTTCAAGCTTTTTCCATAAATTTCATGACAGTCAGTCAGTGTTTTTTTTACATTCTATTTAAGACAATTCAATTGACATTACCAATTTTATCATATTTTTCCAATTCAAAGATAATTATGCAAAATTTATATTGACATAAAGAATGGAATTAAAAAATGAATAGCCAAAATTATAGAATTCTGTGAAATCTTTGAATATTCCTAACTTTCTGTGACCTGTGACACGGATTCTGTGATGAAAATTGGCTCAAAATTCTGCGAAATTATAGATTTTTCTGAGATTTCGGCAACTTTGGTATCCGGGCTGAGCAAATCCTGGATATTTTATCTAAAAACCTTGTTCTTATTCGTTTTTGGACGCAAAATCAAATGATTATAATAACTCAATTCGAGATTTTGTTTGGTTTTACAAATTAAGTGAATAAATCCGGGCATTATCTGGGCTTTATTTTAACGAAATCCGGGCAACCGGGCCGGACCGAATCTTTTCAAAATTTCATATCAAATATCCGGGCCATTCCGGATAAAATCGGGTAATCTGGCAAGATTAGATAGCTTTTTGAATCGATGAATGTTTATATAGAAAAACGGTTCATAAAAAAAAGTACATACTCAAAATGAATAAACTTTACCTGTACGTACACGTGTCACTGAAAACTGCAACCTTTAAAATAAATCAACCTGTAATCAACAAAACCTGTAATTTTAAATTGTTTTCTTTGAAAATTAACGAAAATCTTTTATTATTACAGCAAATGTCCTGTAAAATAGTTGTACACTTAAAATTAAATATCACGTAACGTAATTTTACAGGTCGAAAACTGTAAAATTACGGTAAATGTCCTGCTCCTTTTTGTTACAGGACATTTGCGTAATTTTAAAGGAAAATAATTTTTGCTGTGTATAAAATAAACGCGAAACACATCACTTATTTTCTGATCCAAATTCACACGACGAAATCAAAAAAGTTTTTGAACTGAATTAATGTCTTGAAAATCGAGCTATTTTCTTGTTAAGTATAGTATTTTATATATATTATAAAATGCATTCAAAGAAGGGCTTTTGAAATAAACAAAATACAAGATGGTTGAACATAAGATTTAAAACTGACCTTCTTTGTGATTTAAATTTACTTATTTGCCGCTGTTTTGAAAAAGTTTTTTTTTTAATTTAAATTATCTTAAAAATGCCATTATCTTTTGGGTGTGGTTAAAAAAAATATAATTTAAACACTCATTAAAGGAATAACACCGTTTAAAAGAGCTTTCAGGATTGATTTGTTTTTGGAAATAGGGAATTTCGTGAGACCATGCGGGAAAAAGTCGGGAAAGATGTGGGAAACCAAAATTTAATTTGAGTGGCCAAAAAATGGATGAAAATTTCTTATTGTAGATTTTTATATCTGATTATTTCAGGCACATAAATCATGGTTTTAAAAGTGGATTATAAAGTTGACGTAATTTGACACATTTTGACATTATAAGATTCTTAGAATTAGAAATACAGAATTTGGACGCATTTTCAAAAGTAACTGTTTCGAACAGCGATAATGAATGTTTGTTAAGCAAATTTTACTTATATGTTTATACCAACTGAGTAACTGATCTGGCTTACCTGTAAAAAAAAGAAAAAAAAAAGTTATTATCATTTCAATGATTTGGGATACTATAATAAAATTTTTCAGTCAAAACCAACGGGGGCAAATCTATCAACTATATAACACTAATATTCTAAATGGTTCCTTGAACGTTTTTCACAATCGTTCGAAGAAGAAAATGTTTTATTTTCAAAAGAATTTGAATCACTTGTGCAGAGGTTCGATTGTCGATAATACATACATTTGTACCCAATGCGCAAAGCTTAATGTCGAAAAAACAACAGCAAAATTCCATCTGAAACTTGGTTTCCAACAGCTGTTGCTGTAAGCTATCGATTCTAGTCTTCTTTCAAGCGCCAGATTTGAACTTATCTTCCATTAGAGCCTAATGTAGCTCGTTCTCGTTTCTTTTCCTCTCGGTTTGCCTCCTCGATAGGGATGCGTTCCTGCTCCGACTTCCCTGGAACCGCGAAGACAATCATTTGAAACCAATCTTCGCAGCTGCTAGACAAATCCTAGACACCAACAATTTAAATTTATAATTGAAAACAAGACCACTGAACACTTCGTCTTCTTTCATCCCGGTTCTCGGTTCAATCGATGTATGAATGTTTTTTTTTTTCATATTAAACAAGAAGTAGATATATTGAGGCGTTTATCTTTCCGAGGTCCGAGATCGCGAAATGAAACAGCAGCACCTTGATCTTGATTGAGCCTATCCACGTGTGTGTGTGGTGCATATTTTGCCATGATCTTTCATCACTCCTCGGAGGCTACCGTTATGCAGAAACGCGTGTTTCGCCAAACATTGTAGGCCATCGTTCCGGGATTGTTCGATTATTGAAATATTCTAATGGGTCGCTTCCGCGCGAGCGTGGGTCGTAAATTGCATAACTCTTTTTCTGCTATCGGGCTTTAAAATTGACCAGGGGTCCGGAGGCTAATTTCATTCCTAGCAAGGCCCACGGCTAGCTGGAAGGCGTCTCTGGGATAGGTTTTTCGCTGTTGTTTATTATGTGTTTGTAGCACAAATTGGATTCCATGGATGTCCGCGGGACCGTGGACATGATAGCTTGAAAATTCCCGCATAAATCATTGGCGCTAGGGCTAGGGCGACCTTTAACTTGCTGTGGGCTGTGTGTATTTGGTAGGCAACGATGGCACGCAAACGCGGCATTTGAGTAATGTTCGCGACACGTCTTCTTAACGGAACTCCGGGAGATATCCCGGTGCACAACGAGGTGAAAATTAAGATTTCCAATCGTCGATAAGTCCTGACCGCCATTGCCGCCCCGCTTGTTCAATCGATAGTCGCGCGAGGTTCGTCACGAGCTTCGCGTTCACACCATATCGGGTGGGGGGAGAATTCGAGAAACGTGATGAGTTTCCCTGGAGAGTGCTAATCTTTAACGGTCTCACCCGCGCCTCGCCCAGACTTCCAAACTCTCTTAATTAAAGAAAACCTCCTGTTGCATTGGTTGCAACTCTTGGTTGTCGTCTCCGTTATCAAGTGTTGACCGTCAAACGCGCGATTCATTAAAATTTTAACCCCAG
This sequence comes from Uranotaenia lowii, assembly GCF_029784155.1. NCBI lineage: Eukaryota > Metazoa > Arthropoda > Insecta > Diptera > Culicidae > Uranotaenia > Uranotaenia lowii. The sequence goes on from NC_073691.1 coordinate 140,762,265, forward strand.
CATTGCGCCTACATCTATGACCCTCTGTGGAATCGTTGGAGCGCGCGGGCTGGTTGTGGCATCATCTGCAGAGAAAATGCCAAATCACGACCAGGCGCGCGTCCGTCGTTTGTACAATTTGCATTCGTTAGACAACGACGACGGCGATCCAAGACACGGGGCTTCACATTGCTCTGGATTCCATCCCGGTGCTCGTCTGAATTCTGGTACGTGTACAATTGATTTCCGAGCGCACGAAGTGCGGTCTCACAAAAATACATCCCAAAAGTAAGCCCGCGGCTTTCGGTACCAACTACCTACTTGATCACAGGACGTGAATCTTCCGCCAGTCAACCACCGCCATCGGAAACAACCCCCCAGAAGAGTCAGGAACTAATCCTCCGCGCCATGGTCAATTGAATTTCCTAACCCCTTAGCTGCGCAGATGCTGCACTTTGAGAAATAGTTACAAACTCCCGCGCGGGTCACAAAGTGTTGTCGTCGTCGTCGGATCAAACCGGGGACGACAGAGACGACGACGAATGTGGGACGTAAAGTCGTGAACTTGTTTGAACTATTTTTAATTAGATCGATCACAACCTAGGCAGCGAACAGGAACAGAAGATCCAGCATCCCTTTGCCGGCCTTCCAGGGAAAGTACGGTGCCGGGGCTTCCCGGGAAGATGTTGGCAGTTGTCCCAAGAGTTGTTGCTTGTTTTTTTTATCGAGTTTGTTATTGGGGCGAATTTGTTTCCCATTGACGAGTTGGTTTCCCAGTTCGAAAACATTTTGATTGGTGAAAATAGGAATAACAGCATTTGAAATTAAATTTTAAATTTTATATCCGGAGTATGGCTTTCTAATTCCAAATTTAAATTGAGAAAATCATTTTCTAGATTCATGTAGATCATCAGAAAGAAATATCCGAGCCAGGTACACTCAGATAAAAAAGAAACATATTATTCACATGGAAATTCACGTTGGATCACGCTATTTTTTTTTCGTTTGTAGAAAGCATTGCTATGAGCTGATTGATACTTTTCAAATCTTCTGCTATTTAAACACAATATATCAGAGTTGAAGCAGCTGGGATGGTCATGCCACCGCTATCCAGGCACACCAAATGCAATTTTCCCGATACTCCTTATTTCGAGAAAATCGTTTACAAAATTTAAAATTTAAAATAAAACCGTGTAAAATGAGATCGTTAAAAAAAGAATCCAATTCTATCCAGAATACAATATTTCTCACTACACGGGCTATGTATGTGTGTATGTATAATGGTTATCTACCATGGGTGCTCGGATTCACCGCAGTTTCTGCCTAAGTATGTGTTTGCATGCATTTTTTAAATTAAACAGTTTAACAAATCTCCAATGCAGCTTACACTATACCTGGACTTCGTATTAACTGTTATTATTATTATTATTTATTTGAGACCTTTTAACCACACACCTTTTTATGGAATGACGTAAGTATATTTTGAAAAGTTTTCTTGCCAATACCGGGAATCGAACCCGGTACGCCTGGCAGCCTATGCGCAAGACTACCTCGGCGCTATTTTTCTCCACAGCAAACATTTTGATGGCTACATTCTTATATTTACCGCTTCGATATGCGTTCCATATACCTACATTATAGACTGATCGTATGAAAGTTGGAAAAAACAGCCTACCAAAGTGGAGGCAATATACATACATAAGTTTCATTTCTTTCTTAAACGACGAAAACTACACCAATTGGGCGTTATCCGACACCTTATTCGTACCCAAAGGGTGATACGGTCAAAATTTAGTCAAGGGAAAACGCGTGTAAATCGGTGAAATCGTTTATTTAAAATATCAAATTAAATTTCTTTTTCGAGTTTAATTAGTATAAAATTCAGGAAAAATATTTAGTTAGGCTTCCGCTTTTCCAAATTCGGATTGCTGGGCCTTACGCTTAACCCCTCCATTAGATTTTGTACAGCCATCTTGTCCACCTTCTTCGCCGCAGAAAGCCAGTTTGCCTTGAACTGCTGCTCGTCCTTAGCAGTTTTTTTTTTGTCTTCTTTAGGTTGAGCTTGACAATAGCCCAGTATTTCTCAAATGGGCGGAGCTCTGGCGTGTTGGCAGGGTTCTTGTCCTTGGGAACCACCTGCACGTTGTTGGTGGCATACCACTCCATGGCCTTTTTACCGTAATGGCAAGATACCAAATCCGGCCAAAACAGTACAGAACAACCGTGTTTCTTCAGGAAAGGCAGCAGACGTTTATTCAAACACTCTTTCACGTAAATTTCTTGGTTGACAGTCCCGGAAGCTATGAAAATGCTGCTTTTCAAGCCACAGCTACAGATGGCTTGCCAAACCAGATATTTCTTCGCGAACTTTGACAGTTTCATCTGCTTGAAAATATCTGCTACCTTTCCCCTCCCTTTTGCCGTATAAAACTTCTGTCCCGGAAGCTGCTTGTAGTCGGCTTTGACATAGGTTTCGTCATCCATTACCACGCAGTCAAACTTCGTCAGCATCGTCGTGTACAGCCTCCGGGATCGCGCTTTGGCTGTCGTATTTTGTCCATCATCGCGATTTGGAGTCACTACTTTCTTGTAAGTCGATAGTCCGGCTCGTTTATTGGCTCGATGCACGGTTGTAGACTATACACCCAGCTTATTTGCGGCATCTCGGAGAGAGAGGTTAGGGTTTCGCTTGAAACTACCGGCAACTCTCTTTGTCGTCTCAGCGGCTTCCGGTTTTCGATTTCCCCCCGATCCAGACTTCCTGGCTATCGACAAACGTTCCCCAAACAATTTAATTACATTTGTAACGGTTGATTTGGCAACTTTTAGCGATTTTTCAGCTTTGCGTGCGAGTAGCTCGGATTTTCGCGATGCGCGAGCAAAATGCAAAATTGAAAGAAATACGTCAAGTGGATATTGACCAAATTTTGACCGTATCACCCTATATCGGAAAAAGTAAGAGAGAGCAAGATTTTGCTCTCATAGCCATCAAATCGTTGCCAGCGCCAATGTTTTCCAGTTCTCTCTTTGGTCAATAATTTTCAATTCCCAACTGATTTTTAGATCTCTGGATGCACTGCTGGTTGCACAGAGAACATGACAATGATTTTCTCACTTGAAGCCCGCGCGAGAGCAAAACCATTTCAAAATTTTCAAACATGGCGGACTTTCTATCCTATCCGATTCAAACTGACTTCAGACGACATTTTATACGATCTTTCCACTATGCAGTTGGAATTGCGATTCGCAACACCATTGTAAACGATTTAAGTTATCATTTCTGATACGATTTCTTGTTTACTGGGTCACTGCACGGGTTATACTCAAAAAAAATTACGTTCAGTACCCAAAAAAATAGCAAACGCAAACTGCTTTCAGGATGTCATCAGGAGCAAAATCCTGTTGCGAAAAATCGTGTGATGTTACGCAACGAAAGTAGATCGCTCGTGTGAATTCAAAACGCACTTAAATTGAGAACCAAAAACTTTTTCTTCAATTCACTATAAATGCTTTCTAAAAGTTTTAATAAATTCCATCGTTATATAGAGCAAATGATGTGACGCAATGCTGGAATATGTGAGTTAGATTTTACAGTATTTTTCGGTTGGGATATTTATCACATAGTTTCCATGTGAAGTTTTTTTTGGGTTTAGGAAGTAGTTATATGTACTGCGTGTTAAAAATTAATCCACACAAAAATAGAAAGCTGGACGAGCCTGTTAATCTCGTTTTAGGGTTGAATCGATCAAAACCTGATCCGCCATGGAGTTCTATGAAATTGTTGGAATAAGTGGAAAATTCTTTGAGTTTGCTCAATACTTGTGGGGCCAAAATATGAATCTGAACCACCAAAGTCAGTGTCCGAAAGCTAACCCTAACCTTATCGTCTGCTGCAGAATGGTTGAAGAAAATATTTCAAAGTTTACCAAAAGTACAACCGAAATAAGCCTTTATTGTATGTGAGCTAAATCAGTCCCCGACATTCCGGGCTAAAGTTGTTACTGTCACCAAACACAGGAAACCCGGCACAAGCGACGCATCCATGTGCCTACTAAGTAAGCCGAGAAGTAAAGTGGTCAACAATAATGGCGACCTGGGAAATATGAATGGAAATCTGCAGCACTTGACATCGAGGACGGTTCCGAAAATGTCTGCTGACGTCAGTCGGAAGTTTTGCCTTCTGGTTCAACGACCCGCTTCTCGGAATTCATTCAACCTCTCCCCCGAACGACGGTAGCGTCTGATGCAAATCGTAATAAGTAATCGTTGAGCCGTGCATTATTTCCCACACTTGCAAAGCCTCAGTCTGGCGGCGGCGGCGGTTAGTATTTTGAAAACTCTTCCAGCAAAACGATTTTAGCATTATTCCCGCACAAACGTCTGGATTAGGGCTAGGAAAAGTTTTAAATTTCTCTTTCAATGCAGTGCGGTGCAGGAAAAAATCCCGGCGCCAGAAGCGCTCGCACGATTGTTACGCTTCATTGCCCGGGAAGGTCGATCCACCCAGAACCACTACTGCTGGAACCCGGCCACAAACCGGAGCGATTCTGGAAGCAACGAAACGTGTGCTAGATCATGCGAGTCTCCTCCCGTAAGCCACAAGAAAGTGGAATAAATTGATTACTTCACGGTTGGTTCCTTGCAAAGCCAGCCAGCCAGCCAGCCAACCAAGTAGTGTCAAGAATGGGTCAGCCGCAGTTCATCACCTTCGCCAACTTGGAATCTACTCCCAGCATGACTCTGGTGGAACTAATGAGCAGTGGTGCTTACTAAGTTACGCGAGGAGAAGCTTGATTTATACTGCGTTTCGGTTTGGATCGGATTAATTTTCAAACGCCAAGTATCCGATTGCGACTCTTCATCCCAGCAAACATGAAATCGTATCAGTAGTTTAAGTCATTCACAATGGTGTTGTGAATCGCAATTCTAACTGCATTGTGAAAAGATCGTATAAAATGTCGTCTGAAATCAGTTTAAATCGGATATGATAGAAAATCTGCCATGTTTGTAAATTTTGAAATGATTTTGCACCCGCGCTTGCTTCATCGTGCAGTGCATCCATGCATGGCTGAAAATCAGATGAGACTTGAGCAATATTTGCCAATTGACCATAACTATTTGAAGGCCATGAGAGCAAAATCTGGCCTTTTCTTGCATTCTTCTGATAGGTACGATCATTCTTAATGTATATGGAACGTATATCAAAACAGCATAAGAATATAGCTACAAAAATGTTTGCAGGAAGTAGTATGGGAAAAATAAAACTTGTGAAATCAAACGGGCTGCAGGTTTAAATTGATCCTAGGCTTAACATAAAGCCCCTTGCAAAATTTAGACCAGATCGGAACACGGAAAGCCTGCAGCGCGTATAATTTTCACAATATTGATATTGAAACTTTGTCAAAAACATCAAACATGTAGAAGAAAGTCGGGTAAGACGGACACCATAAGGTAGAATTGCAATCTAAAATTGCTTTTTTCATCGCAGTTTTCGTGCAGATGGGCAGTTCAGGATGCAAGCTATCGCATTAACCATTGGAATTAGTAAATTTCCTTCATCAAAACTGTTTTATAGCTATTTAAAACATTTTCGCAAATTACACACAACACAGCAATTTTCAAAAGTGGTCGGGTGAAAGGGACATTGCTCGGAAAAGGTACATTTTGCCGCAGAAATTGCTGTAAAAGTAGATATTTTTGTGATTTAGTATTTGAAAACGTTTTTAAATCAAAATGGAACTAACTGGTCCGAGTCCAGAAACGAAACAATGTGGTTTCGGAATTCCGTATTATAGGCGCTTTCTTCACCGGAGATCATGTTTTTACAGTTTTTATGGCCTGTTTGGGATGGTGAGTGCTTTTCGACCGACAACTGCTCTAGCCAAGGTCTTTTGAAGGCATATAGAGGATCAAACCGATGAAAAATTTAAAACACCTGGAGAAATTTATGTGTCCGTTTTACACCACCTTGAGGTGTCCGTCTTACTCGCCTTAGCAACTTTTTTTTCCAAACGATTGTTGTTCAAGCCCTTTGACCGAAATTTGCTGATTTTTCCCCAGATGGTTAGAAAAGAGCCTAATAAACACTCCACCTTTGAACACGGTTGAAATTTTCGGGAATTTTGCAAATTTCGAACTATTTTATGAGAACAGAAAATTACATCAAATAATGGATCCTCAAAGTTTTTGTTTGTTTTGTTTACTATTAAGGAAACTCGCTTGCTATAGATAAATAAACGAAGGGTCTCGAATGTTTGAAACTTGGCTCTTGAAAAAAAATGCAGAACTAATGATGTAAACCGAGAAAATATGGAATTTCCTGCATATTTTTTACGTGAAGATAATATGTTTGTTTATCAGCAAGTATTTTGAATTAAGAATCAATGCCGTAATCAAAATTGAATGTGGATGATTTTTTTTAAAGATAAAAGTTAGGTTTTCGATCAAACAGAACTTTCAAAATAAACTCAAAAGAAAAAAAACTTTATTTTTTCGTGAATTTCAAATTAAAAATTTGATATGTTGAAATTGAACTTACAATCAAAGTTATAAGACTTCAATCAATTCCTCCGATTTTAATCCCTCGACGAAACAGTCATGTTATCATTTGTACTTTGATTGTACAACTCATTTACGAGCTGAAACTGAGTCTGAATTTTAATGATAATTTTGTGTTTGTATTTTTAAGCAGAATGCAAAATTTGAAATTTGGATTAGCTTTCGATTGCAATAAAAACTTATGGAATTCACAAAAAAACTATCAATTCCTTATCAAAACTTGAAATATGAGCCAGTGTTTGAATTTTCTTAATGAATCTATAATTTAAATTCTGATATTTTGGGATTCAATCGGAATTCATTATTTCAATTATTCATTTATAATTTGACTTTTTAAGCTGAATTAAAATATGTGTTTTAAACAAAGAACTCTGATTCAAAGTTCTCAAATCTGGATCACCATTTTGAGGCTCTGTTATGTTTGAATTCTGCATGAGAAACGTGTTTCAGAACTTCAAATTTAAATATCTCAAATTTTCTTTTTCTTTAATATTTGAAAACTTAGTACCTCCATTTTTAAAATGCATATTTCGAGTTTCCCAGGATTTTGAAACCACCAGGATTTCAAAACAGCTATTCATTTCTTATTTCTAATGATTTATAATGATGATGATTCGATCTGAAAATCAACAATCCTAAACTGGACACCGAATTCAAAATAGGCTAACAGAAATACAATTTAGATGTTAAAAATATGGAAACAGAACACTGAAAAACTGTAGCAGAATTTTTATCATAGAATTGGGATCGTGTATCTCTTGAGATTAAAGTTTTATGATAATTTGTTTTTCTGAAGTTAGGAGAGTCCTAAGACAGTTTTTTTTATGATAGCCAGCAAGTTTCCATTTTCAAATCCCCGGTTTTTCCGGGTTTTCCCGATTGAGATTTTATGGTTTTCCCTGTTTCTTGATGTCCCCTGTTTTTGGTCAAAAATAAAAATATTGTTATGCAAGTTGAACGTAAAAGTGTGTGTGGACTTATTTTTTTTTAGTTTAATGGTTATAAGGAAAGAAAATAATTCTAGTTGTCCTAACCTTAACTAAAAATTGGCACCTTCTTTTCAGTCTTTCACTCCATCGTCATCGATTATAAGGGTAAATGCTGTGTTTTTATTATTTGCATGAGATAAATTGTAGTTTTGTTATGATGCCATGTATATCATACTTTTAATATTTCAAGTTGAAATACCGAATTTTACTGTAGAAATTTTGCTTCTGAATTCTGAAATGTGAAACATAGTCATGTGCGATGAATTTCGTATTGAATAACCGATCCATAAATCAAGTAATTTCAAGTTTGGATTCATTATTCAAATTTCAATTTTAATCTCTGACGCTTTTTTCATTTTCGGATTAAGAAATCAATTTTTATTTTACAGCTTGGCTACTGAATGATCTTATATATAAAAATGGAGGCATTTTCTTTGTAACAACATCACGTATGAATGGTCGATCGGAATGAAGTGAAATTTGGTATCCGAGGGTTTTTTGGGTCAGAGATGGTTTGTATAATAGTTTCAAGAATCGCACTTTTTGTGAAAGGGGGGTCCCCATACAAAATTATCTCTTCACATCTTCTTATATATAAAAATGGAGGCATTTTCTTTGTAACAACATCACGTATGAATGGTCGGTCGGAATGAAGTGAAATTTGGTATCCGAGGCATTTTTGGGTCAGAGATGGTTTGTATAATAGTTTCAAGAATCGCACTTTTTGTGAAAGGGGGGTCCCCATACAAAATTATCTCTTCACATCTTATGTATAAAAATGGAGGCATTTTCTTTGTAAAAACATCACGTATGAATAGCCGATCGGAATGAAGTGAAATTTGGTATCCGAGGGATTTTTGGGTCAGAGATGGTTTGTATAATAGATTCAAGAATCTCACTTTTTATGGAAGGTGGTCCCAATACAAATTCAACTTTATTTGTTACGATTTCCATAAGAATCGATTCGCTTGCACGATTAAGTTAAGGACGTGTAGATGGAATCAAACATTTATTACGATTACATAAGAAGGTAAAACGAAGTTTACCGGGTCAGCTAGTATTCTAATATTTTTCTTCTAATAAAACAGATTTCGATGAACCTTATTCATGCTAAGCAATCTGAAATTTTATTTCGGTTCTCATATTGAATACTGAATCATGTTTTGCTTTATTGCAAATATATAAATTTTATTTTAGAATGCGCTGACTTCTAGATGCCTGGATCTATTTACCTTAATTCTGGTAAATTGATCTAAATTCTAAGTCTCAATTTTCAATCTTATCTAAGAAGTGCATGTTTTAATTCGATTTTTCAATTTGGAGATCCTGATTAATTGAAAAATGTATACAGGAATCACATAAAAACTTGTTAGTTTGTTACACCTTCTGTGCGTTTACTAATTAACAAAATAAAATGGTGGTAGAATGGATCGATTCTCAAAAGTTAAAATGTAACCAAATTAGAAGAAGAACTTAAGTTTTAATAGTGTTGAACAATTTGTAGTGAGTTGATTCATGTAACACAAACGAAGAAATAAGCTTTTTTTTGAATATATTATCAATCAAATGATAACTTGAAATATGGTTATGATTATTTTTGAATTTTGATAAAGGTACCGTAAGCTCGATTGTCACGTCAATAAAAATCTAATTGTTCTTTATTCTCAACTATTTAAAAACATCATTTGATCATAAGATCATTGTAACAAATAGTTTTCCAGAAAATTAGTTGACCGAGTTGAGATTAATAACTGAATTCATATCTCTCTTTTAACGTTCTATTAACATTCAATTTTTTTTTTCACCAAATTAATTCGATTTTTTTCAAACTCTTAAAAATAAGTCCCCCACTTTAATGTGTTTGTTAGATTTCAGCAATTTTTTTCTAATTTCGTTTTAGCATAACGTGTTTTTCTGAAAAAAAAAAATGAGCTCCTGATGAAAGTTTCGAACATCATCAATTCTGAATAAATGTATTATAATTCCAGTTATAAAATAGATGTTAAGCTTAAATCTTAGTTTTCGAGATGTGGATTCAATCGAAAACTGTCTGATTTCAACGTATGAATTCACATCAGAGCTAAAAAGTTGTAGCATTTGGATTTTTTTTAAATTACTTTCATTTAATTCTTTATTCAGGTTTTTAAGGTCAATTTTTTCCATATATTCGTAAAGAAAGTACACAACGGTTCAAAATTATAATTAATTAATTCTCTAAAAATTAACTACCAAAACCTAATGTATTAAAAATTCACGGATGTAAAAAAAATTATTTAATTTTAATTTTTTTTCACTGCGATGCACAATATGCGTGAGCTACGAAAAAGTTTTTTTTTCTTATTTTATAATTTCTTCTATTTCGTTGATATGGATCTATTGGACAAGTCAAAAAGTAATTCTAAGCTCCAAGGTTTTGATTGAGGGATTCATGGTTTCTTAAGAAAGATAACGTTTTTATTTTAGGGCTAGGATTTCACGTTTCAAACGCATTTTTTTTTTTCAATTGTCAACATTATCATTTTAATAAAATCTGTGCATATAAAAAATTGTGCGTTTGTGTTTTGCCAAACATAATATTGACCTCGTGTGGGCCTTCCTCGCTTCCAAGAATAGGAGGGTTCCAATGCAACAAATATTTAAGTCCTTTAATTTTTATCCATCTCACCTAAGTTTGCCAGATTGCCCAGTTTTATTCGGGTTGGCCCGGATATTTAATTCAAAATTTGGGCAAAGTATAACATCTGCTGATGATCTGCTGATCTGATGAATTTTGATGAACCAAGTTTTTATTAAATTTTTTTTCTTGATTTTTGTTGAGTAATTTCTGGGTTTTAACCAAATTTGCTCGGATATTGCCAGATTTTCAGTTGACAATTTGGAAATCAAATGCCCGGATTAGATTAGCCAAGTTTTAAAATAAAATAACTCAGAATTATCCGGCCCGGAATCGTACTGAAAAAATTCTTGCAAGCTTAATCAGGCCGCCAGAATTTTTCATGTACGTTCCGGGCAAATCCTGGATTTTTATTTAAAATCCTGCCAAAATTCAGGCATTATCTACATTTCAAAATTTTCAAGCCAAAATCCTGACAATTTCCTGCCAAATTTTGTCAAAACCAAAGAATTTTTCAAAAATGATCAAGAAAAATATTATTTGAAAAATTTTTTTAGTCGAAACTGATATGTTTTTCAATCGTAATAAAGGCTTCCAGAAAACCGTTCATAATTATTTTTATACAACTTCCTTTAAAACAATCGTTTTTGAGCACTGTTATCAAAAACTATAATAACGCAATTTAAGTTATTTGTTGGATTTGAAAAATAAAGTGAATAAATCCGGACAAAATATGAGCTTTTCACAACACAATCCGGGCAATCGGGTCGAACCGGACTGTTCCCAAATTTTGTATCAAATAAAAACGGGCAATCTGGAAAGCTTGAACTAAACAAACTACAATCAATAGACCGAGATAATAAAAAAAAAACCTTCGTACTTCCCTTGCCAAATTTTCATCCCCTTAGAGCCCTGATTCTTCATTATTTGACAAATCAAAACAAACTGGAAATAAATTCCGTTTCGATGATGATAAGCAAAAAAACTGCATAAGCAAAAATCGGTAACCTCATTTTTCATAAAAAACAAAAAAAAACCAACAATCGAAGGCTACCACTTATCCGGAGGAAAAGTTCCCACCAGTTACAGCGCTTTAGTTGATTCCCGGGACGGGATTCGACCCGAGGGAGGATGGAACCCATTATGCTAATCCAATTGGCAGGAATTAAATAATCTGCCCACTTGTGAGCCCCCGCGTGAGAGGACGACGACAAACAACATATTATGTTGTTTTGGGCCAAAATAGAACACCCTGCACCCACGAAAATGTCGAAAACGTGGCATTCTAAATGAAGCAAATGAAGACGATTGCTTGCTGCTCGACTGACACCGAAACCTTTTCCGACGGAGACATCACCTTGGCTCTGAAGGAAGGAACCCTGCGCGCCTAAAGCTCGCCGTTTTTCCCGCGGGTTATGAATAATTTATGATAAGTCGCGCCCGGAGGCGCGAGAATAAAATCAAATTTTTCGTTGCTGATCCCGGCTGCAGAGGAGGGGGATCGACTAATGTCTTCTTCATCTGATCTGAGTACTTCTGGGTTTGAGTTTTTGAAGACGGCGTGTCTGTTGTATCCGTTTCATTAGATCGTGATTCTGTTCACCTCATTAGAATCTTGTGGGCACGATGATTGGTTAAAGGGAGAATTTGGGTTGTGGTTTTGTGGTGCTCTTGGCCAAAACAGTGCGCCGGAAGGCTCGTTTGACTAACAAATTAACACCTTGACCCCAAAGAAAAACCGTGTTGGTTTTTGGGCGGCAATAGTTCATCTTTACCATAATTTTAGGGACGAACCAATTTGCGGTAACTGTTGTTTGTTGAAGATGTAGGATAACGTTGTAACCTAAGTCGCTTAAAAAATACCGGGAAAATTGAAAGGAAATTTATGCCGATTCTTTTTTTTAAACAACTAGTAGGACAGGAACCAGTTATATGGAGGTTAAAAAAGTTCCTCCGAAGAAACACATAAGCTGCATTCCATGTTTCAAATGGTCACCTTTAATAGTTGCCAAGAAAAAGCTCCTCGTCAATCGTTAGAGCAATTTAGCAATTCATTTCCGTTTACGATCATCGTCGACACCAATGTTGGATGGAACATTCTATTGGACATGTCCCGATGCACCAAGCTATTTATTTACCGGAGTGAGATGTTCTCTGGAAGAATTTTACAATCAAACCCCCTGTAATCACCTCATCCTGTGACAAATTGCTTGGTGCGTTCGATTGAGTTTTTTTTTTCTCTCTTGTAATAACCGATCCCTAGATAGGGTCGATCCCAGGCCAAGAATGGAACACCTCAGTGTCGCGACAGATCTTCATTCCGCACCGCATAATTCCCATCCAATCCAAGAGATGATTGTTCTGGAACCATACCACCTTCCACGAGAGGAGGAAAAACTCCGTCCTAAGAAAGTTTGTGGGCAGGTGTGGGTATGTACCTGTACTCACACATATTTTTTCGCACCTTTCTCCCGCAACAATTTTTGCTACCGCACCCCAGTATTGATCCCCGCGATATCGCGACGGGCCAATCAATTTTAATTAGAATCCCATTACCGCGCGCAACATCAACGTGCGCGATCGTGTCATTTTCCGGTTGAATGGGGCAGCAAGCAAATGTTCTGAGCTGCTAACCAGGACGACACCCCATTCTGCGTTTGCGGCTGCGTCTAATCCGTGCTAGACGATCTCGGTGCAAGTGGAACCGAACATGACAATGTTGGCAGCAGTTTATGCTGCGAACTTGCTTGCTTTCGATTTGCGCGATTCGGTCCAGGGGCGGCAGAGGGAGAATACAAGTTTTGATTAATTTTTTTTTTAATTTAAATTTCCCATCGACTGATCCAGTTATATTGAAAAAGTTTATCGGCAAACTCAGTCTAAAAAAATCATAAAACGATGTTAATTTACTATATCCGACGTTTCGGCATGTTTATTTTGCCTTTATCAAGGAATCTGGCGAGTTGGGAAAAGTTTACAAAAAATTGATTGATTATTACTAGCTAATCTGATATCTTACTTCTTACTTCTAATTGTATTAATATTATGGGGACAAGACAACAAAAATATCATGGGACTTTTGCTAGCGGGTCAAATTTTGGAACTAGCGGGACACAAAGCGGGTCGTGTTGTTCCATCAAGTTAAGCTAGGATGTTTTGGGGAATTTTCTAGTCTGTTGTGCTTTGTTGATGCTCCTGGGTTTAAGCACCCCAGCAAACATGAAATCGTATAAAAAATGATAACTTAAGTCGTTTACAATGGTGTTATGAATCGTAATTGTAACTGAATAGTGAAAAGATCGTATAAAATGTCGTCAGAGGTAAGTTAATTCGTATATGGTAGAAAGTCTGCCATGTTTGTAAATTATGAAATGATTTTGCTCCCGCGCTGGCTTCAAGTGAGAAAATCATCGTCATGTTCTCTCTGCAAACAGCTGTGCATCCAGATGGCCATAATTCAGATGGGAATCGAGTGATATTGACCAATGAGAGAACTGGAAAATATTGTCGCTGGCAACGATTTGATGGCTATGAGAGTAAAATCTTGCCCTCTCTTGAATTCTTCCGATAGGTACGAATAAGGTGTCGCATAACGCACAATTGGTGTAGTTTTCATCGCTTTAGAAGGAAATTAAATTAATGTTTGTATATTGCTTTCACTTTGGTAGGTAAATGTTATTTTTTCAACTTTCATACGATCATTCTATAATGTATATGGAACGTACTTATATCAAAGCAGCATATTGTTGCTGTTGCATGCTCATGATATGCCAGTTGGATACATTTCAAGCCGAATGCTGCTGCCTGTGATTCCCACGAGAGTCGACAGAGCGACGATGCGAAATAAATGAGAACAAGATCCCTGACTGTGGCCTAGAGGATAGCATTCAAGTGTTTTAAGCCAGAGGTCATGAGATCGATTCTCTGTCAAGGAATACATAGCACTCTTTCTGTGGGCTGGTGGTTTAAGCATTTGTAAAATGTAAATCATATTTTAGAAAAATGCGCAGAAAGCTCTTTAGCTCTTCATGAAGAGAATCGATAGGAGAAATGATTCAGGGACACTTGGAACCAAAAATGTCAAAGTTATCGAATCGAGACTAGCGGCATATTGACAGAAAGCTCTTGGCCTCTTCATGAAGAGAATCGGTAGGAGAAGTGATTCAAGACACTTGGTTGTGGCCATGGCCAACCTGTCCGGTTTCGGAACGAAAAATATCAAAGTTATCAGATCAAGACTTGCGGCATATTGACAGAAAGCTCTTGACCTCTTTATGAAGAGAATCGATAGGAGAAGAGATTCGGGTACACTGGGTCGTGGCCATGGCCAATCTGGCAGGTTCCGGAACAAAATATGTCAAAGTTATCGGATCAAGACTTGCGGCATATTGACAGAAAGCTCTGGGCCTCTTTATGAAGAGAATCGATAGGAGGAGAGATGCGTACTCTGTGCCATACCTTCAGACACATACAAACCTACACCCACAAATCAGACTCTTCTTCAATAATGAAGGACTATTACAATACATTTTCGTTTGCTTACCGACTCAGATGGTGTACTGGGTAAGATGTCGGAGCGGCAAGGCAAAATGAGATGTTACCGTGAGTTCGATTCTCACTATATTTATTTTTGGGCTGAATAATCCAATAGAATGGAAATCCCATAAAATGTTTTTCTTGTTTCGCTTGTGTGTAGTTATCATGCATCATTTAGCTTGGGAGCTCGAGTTTCTATGCCAGTAGTGCTTTTCCAATCATATCATCTTTGGTACAATACATTTTCAGCGCATTTTCGGCACAACGATTTGCTAAATAGGCATTGGATTTTTTCAACCTCTTCTATGGGTGTACCTATATATACATACTGCCTGGGTGCTTGAAAGGCTATCATGAATCGTTATGAATAAAACATCTCCAAAACAAGATAGACCCGACAGACAGTGAGTGAGTCAGCGGAAAAAGTGTTTGAGTCAATCTGAAGGTTGATAATCTGGTACATCTTACTTTATCCCTACTGAGAGAGGAACGCCTCTCTTTTCATAAATTCTTGGAGCGGCGCTCTCCAACACAATCTTTGACTTTGACCCGGATGGGAGAGAAACAAATCGATCCATTTCTGTTTCCTCTCGCTGTTGAGAACACTCCCAGTAAGCGCGTCCTCTCAGAAATCGACAGAGCATGCAAAAAATTGAGAATTGAGTCACCGAACTTAGAACACTCCAAGAACGCAAATATTTTCATTCGGTTTGTCCTGCCGAGATACCTAGAGGCAACAAATACGAATGCGTACATGCGAAATCAGTTTGAATCGTACACTCGCACGGTGTGGTCGCATTTTGTCCCCGTGTCCCGTGTGTGCTTTCAATCGTAGCTGTCGACTTCTCAGGCAGGCGAACACGCGTCTCGGAGGGAAACATACAAACACGATTAGGATTGTGTTCGTGTGTTTCTCTAGAGGGCGTGTCTTAGCTTAATTCGTGGCACTCACCCAAGGCACGCGTATGGTGTGTTCCTCTCTAACGATGTGATGATGCAAAATCGCCAGAGAGATCGTTACGATCCCTCTGGCGATTTGAGTTACCTCTCTGCCGATTCAAATTTACCGGGCTCCAGTGTTTCTCATGAAAATTGAGTGATTTTCGGAACATTGGGTTTATGCACTCTATGTCCTATATTTCCTTAACAATTGCCGCAGTTGTGATTGTCATCAAAGTCAGTGAAACGACATTTTCTGCAGGGAATATTTTATCCGCACATCTTCCATTTTTCAACAAAAAAAAATCGAAACACAAGCACATATAAAATTGAAAGCAGTTCGAAATGAACAGTTAAAAAACACGTTTGAAATTCTCGTGACGCCACTGTCCAGGACGCTGCCCATCGAACCCTTCGTATGCAAACTACCGACGGGCGGCGATCCAATCCCGAATTGTATGCTCCCGAGATATCGCGTAATAAACAGTAATAACGTATGGCAAACATTATTTTTCATAACCCCTCCTGGCGGTGGGCCGTATGCCCAAGCATTGGAGAGTTCGCGGAAGAAACACGCGAAACACGGGGCTCATCGGAAACGCAAAAGAGTGATCTTGAACGAGGGCCCCTAATGGCTATAATTGTGTCGTTTATTATAACTATTATTAATGCTATTATTGTTTTTGAAAGTCTGTGCGCTTTGCCCCGCTGCTGCTGCTCGTGTCTTGCTCCCGAGCGCGATTCGCTTATGTGTTGAATGTGTGTTTGCTCGTATATTTATGTTGGCCGGATCCGAAAGTGGGGAGGTCCTGAAGATCGAACCACTCGGATACCCTTTATTATTTACTCCTGAGAGATCGGAACCATCGGCAAGTGGTTTCGTTAGGAACGAAGCAGAAACAGCGAGTAAGGGGAAGGAAAAAGTATTGTAAACGTTATGGCTGGGCACTTACAATAACCTGCATCTGATAAGCAGGTCCCCATCATAGACGACGACGCGCTGGAACAAACTGAGGGTCCGCTTGACCACAAGCGATAGGTTAAACCCACAAAATCCACACGTGATCACGGAGAGGTCCCACACTGGCAGCTTAGGATGGAAAAACACCCCCAAAGGCCTTTGGACAACAACATCAGACAAAAAGCGCAACAAACGATGTTTTCTCCCGGGGACTGCTTCATATCGGACAATTTCTATCAACCATAAGCGCTCTGCCCCCACGGAATCCGCGGCCAAATTGTGTTTGTGGGCCCCTCGGAAATAATGTGTGATTACCGGGTTGTTTTTCGTTTTGCGCAGCTCTAGTAGTTTGTCTTGGCCCAGGAACTTCGGTGCCAATAATCGTAAAATGAGATATTATCCGGCTCTCTGGAAGCTTGGGTGGATTATTGATGGCCCCGGTCAGATCCCGGAATGGTTGATAACGTGATTTTGCGGGGACCGCGGAATACTATTTGCGCTAAGCTATCGGCCCCGGTAGTTGTTGGCCCCGTTTGGCCGGGAGGGTCAAATTTGGGACCTACAGTGGTGCACTGTGAGTACCCTTGGAAAATTACCATGTTGTAGAAGGAGTTCTCGTTTTGCTCCGGTCAATCCAGAACGGCGCAAGGTGATTTGGGTCAGATCAGTTCAAATCTAGTGCAAATTGAGTGAGGCTTCATTTATATGCTGAAGTGGAAATTCGATTGGGAAAGCCCAGCCAAACGGTCGTCTATAATACTTTTTTAAGGGATTCTTACTCCACAGGAGGCATTCGTCCCTAATCGTCCAAAATACGGTATTAATAATACCGCAACAAAATATTTATCTTAA
Organism: Uranotaenia lowii; assembly: GCF_029784155.1. Lineage (NCBI taxonomy): Eukaryota > Metazoa > Arthropoda > Insecta > Diptera > Culicidae > Uranotaenia > Uranotaenia lowii. The sequence goes on from NC_073691.1 coordinate 140,779,693, forward strand.
TGTAACATCGTGAGAAAATTGTCTGGATCTTTTCGAGTTTCAACCACTTAAAACAACTTCATTTAGTTTCATTTAGAGACATATTTCCCATCCTTGGAATTCAGATTGAGAAAATTGCGCACACACATTTTTTTTAGGAATCATCAAGGTTACTCTAAATTAGGTCCTTCAAATCCTAAGAGTAAGGACCCTAACTATTCTTGGCTACAATTGTTCTATACCATCGTTCATCTTAGAAGTTTCATTTGAATTCAGAAATAGAAGTAGTGTTGGGACAGTCTTGTGAAATGGTTGTTGAAGGCCTATGAGGAAATTTATCTTCATATAGACACGTGAAAAAAATGATTTTTGTTTTCAACCGTTTTGCAACCGTTTATTGTAGCTCCATGAAGAACAATATTCATCATCGATTGAAGAGGCTGGGTCATTCGGCCGAAAGTCATGAGGCCGAAAGCCATTCAGCCGATGGACGTTAGGCCGGATGGGCTATCTGGCCGAACAGGCCACTTAGCCGAATGGGTTATTCGGCCGTCGGTTATCCAGCCGAATGCTGCTAGGCCTAAAGGTCGCAAGGCCTAAAGGATGTTCGGCCGAATGATCACTAGGCCGAAAGGTCATGAGGCCGAATGGTTATTAGGCCGAATGGTTACTAGGCCGAATGGTCATTTGGCCGAATGGTCATTAGGCCGAATCGTCGTAAGGCCGAATGGTCTTAAGGCCGAATGGTCGTAAGGCCAAATGGTCGTAAAGCCGAATGGTCGTAAGGCCGAATGGTCGTAAGGCCGAATGTTCGTAAGGCCGAATGGTCTTAAGGCTGAATGATCGTAAGGCCGAATGGTCGTAAGGCCGAAAGGTCGTAAGGCCGAATGGCTGTTCATGAGGCCAAATGGTCATTAGGTCGAATGGTTACAAGGCCGAATGGTTATACGACAGAATGGTCGTAAAACCGAATGAACGACAGGCCTAATGGCCGCAAAGCTGAATGGACAAATCCAGCTTTGCATTCATTAGGCCTGATGACTATTCGGCTTGATGACGATTCGGCCTAACGACTGACCATTTGGCCTAACTACTGATCAGCCTAACATGCATGAAAGCGATAGTATGTCTTATAGGCCTAGCATAAATTCGGCCCAACGACCATTCAGCCTAACAACCAACCGCCTAGTTGCTATTCGGCCTAACGACCTTCTAGCATCCATTCGGCCTTACGACCATTCGGCTCAACGACCTTTCGGCCTAGCATCCATTCGCTCTTACAACCGTTTGGTTCGACGACCATTCAACATAATGACCATTCGGCCTAATGATCTTTCGGCCTCACGACCTTTCGACCTTGCGTCCATTCGGCCTAATGACCATTCGGCCTAATGACCATTCGGCCAAATGACCATTCGGCCTAACGACCATTCGGCCTAGTGACCATTCGGCTTAGTGACCATTCGGCCTAATGACCATTCGGCCTTACATCCATTCGGCCAAATAATATTCGGCCAAATAACCTTCGGCCTAATGTCGCATTTGGCCTATTGTCCTATTCGGTCGAACATCCATCGGCCTTTTAACCCATTCGGCCTAGCGACCTTCGGCCTAATATCTTTCGGCCTATCGGCCTTCGGCCGAATGTCCGGCCCCCGAATTCAGTCAAATCAGCTAACATGGACAAAATCCGACGCACACTCACACAATTAATTTTTTTCGGTATAGAATCGGTTGAATTAGGATTGGTTGTTGTCTAAAAGTCTTGTTAAAACCTTGAAAATACATTGATCTACATGTGGAATGGTAAAACAGTTATTCGCATTTAATTTATTTTTATTTTCAACCAATTCTATCACTTTCTGTAGCTTCACTAAGGACAATATTCCACATTGATGCAGCCTAAATTCAGTGTAACCAGTTAACCCAGTTCTGCTAAAATGACATTGACAAAAATTGACTTTGTTGATAAGCACATATACGCACACACACAAATTTCTGCATAACATCAAGTTAACTTCATAAGTCAATCGAATGGTAAAACGATATAATCTATTTTTATTTTGCTACCGTTTTTTTCTTCTATAGAAGTTTCATTCCTGTTGAACTTACGATTTTCGGATCCTCCACAGGAAAGCGTTCTTCCAGATTAGCAGAAGAAATCTGCTACTGCATCGACTTCTTCTTCTTCTTCTTCTTCTTCTTCTATACTCGAACTGTTTTGTGAACAGTTCTTAAAGGGGCTCAGTAACGAGACTATGATGCCCCTACTGCATCGACGAAACCAAAACATTGTGTGTTTTTGTTCACCGCATGCCTTGGGCAATTCGCAATTGAAGATTGCTAAACAATAGAATGGCTATAATGATGACAGTATAAATGTTAACATCATCACACGGTTAAGCGAGACTACTCAAATTAGGTTCGTGGTAACACAATTGTGTTGCCAGATTTCATAAAATCATAATTGAGAAATGAGTACTCTTCCGGTCAGGGAATCCAAGTGTTACTGGTAACAAATTAGTTACCGCTTATGATACAAATAACATTGTAACGAATAGACGAAGGATGAGAATAAAGACTAACTCTATTCCACCTCTGAAACCTGCGGTTTCAACAATTCCTATCTAGAAGTAAAGTCACTGTCGTATGGTCGCGAAATGCCTTAAAAATATGTATTGATCTTCATGTGAAAACATAAAAACAGTCTTTGACCTGTAACTTTTTCAATCTTCAACCATTTTAAACCAAATTTTGAGGTTCCGTGAAGGACAATATTCTTCTTCGTTTGAGCTCAAATTAGCAAACCCTGTTTTGCTAAAACTATAAGAACAAAAACCACCATTGTGAATGCACACACACACAAATTTTGACATCGTATTCTCAAATACTTATTTAATATCAACAATTATATTTTTTTTCTTTTTTTTCAGGTACGTATGGACAGAACTTTCCTTTTGGTAATTTGGTAAGGAAATCCGCTTTTGGTTTGACTTTATTAGTCTTTTTTTTAATTTTCGAAAGTCAAAACGATTTTTCAACTTGTTGTCTATCATCACCTGATGTCACTAGAGAGCCTTGATTGTAGTTTGCGGTTTTGTTCCGAAATTCTAAGCATATTTTGGTCAAAATCAGTTCATCTAGGCTAATTTGGCTCACACATTCTATTCTCCGGGACCAAAATTGCTCGGTCACTAATCTTTCGAATCGCCCAAACGACACGTTAACTGCTCATATAATCTGTCAGCAAACATTTGACTAGTCACGCTCCCGAACAACAACCTCAATGCATTGTGTGTTGCATGATCGAAATGAAGAAGCCCAAGCAAGCCGAGAGAGAAAAACCTACATGAATTACTTTAATGATATTAGGAACGGTGGTTGATGTGATGGGGTCGGGAGAATCATTCAAAAAGCAAAGGAAATAACGCGATCTGAATGCAGCTGTCAAGTTGATTAAGTGGAAAATGACACACCGAATGGAACCCGGTGGACAACAACCTTCACTTCAGCTCGCTTCGCGTCGTTGAAAAGCGCTTCAACGGGTTGGTAGCTGAGCTGCCTATATGTTTTATCTTCGAAAGATGGGGTTACAAGTCTCTTCGCGAAAGAAGCATCAAAGCGTGTGGTTGTTTGATGTTTTGTCAACAATAAAACCTCGACAACAGGTTGCCCGGAGCCGTCGAGATGGTAATCTGTCGGAAGGTTCCAAATTGAAATCGAGGTGCTCTTGGAAGGCAGGGGAGGTGATGGTGAAAGCATTCTTATTTTTAATTCTAAATAACCGGGTCCGCATCAACTGAGCGTTGGCGAGAACAAAGTTCTACATTTCTGGACAGGGAAAAGTTGATAAAATCGGCATTTTTGTGGTTTTTTCGCTCTCTTAATTGTTGCGCCCGGCCAAGGAGAAAGGATTGTTCCTCGGGCAGTAAAAGTGAGGTTGACAAAGCGAGAACCAAGAACGTCAGCGATTGGAAGGAAGGTCGTCTGACCGTGAACTTTTAAAGAATGAAAAAAAAGTGGACAGTTATTTTATAAAATTTATGTGGAAACTATATCAACTGTAAGTCTGGAAGACACACGCAAAAAGAAACATCACACCACATAAGATATTGTACAGAAGGGTGTGTCGAATTGCAACTTTTATCGAATTTCCAAAAGGCTAGTCACTTTTTTTTGGTATTTCTTGAATATTTTGTTCTCAAGCAATGAAATTTCAATATATAAAGCTAACTGGAAAATTCTCTGTCTACAACATTGCTGAAGACGGCAAGGCAGTAGGAGTAGCGAAAAAAAAATTAATGAGGTCTTAAACTTAGGTTGCAAGAATTTTTTCAGCACGTATCGGGCATCTGGGGCAAATGGATTTCTGTTGTCTGTCTGTCTGTCTGTCTGTCTGTCTGTCTGTCTGTCTGTCTGTCTATAAACTCGGAATCTACTGAGCCGATCTGCGTGAAACTTGACAGGTGGGGTTAGTGTAGGCCGGGATGGTTCCTAAAACTCCTCCCTCACGGAAAGGAGGGATGGGACTTTCCAAATAAAAGACAAATGTTTTCATAATTTATAAATCGATCAAGCAAATGGTACCAAATTTGGCGTGGGAGGGCATTCGGATACAAGAAATATTTCTATGATTATTTAAAATCCCTCTCCCTTTCCAGTAGGGAGTTAGGAAGGGGAGAGGGGGCCTCTCTTACAATTTTTTACATAACTCAAAAACTAATCGAGCAAATGGAACCAAATTTGGCATGTAAGAATATTTGGATACTACGAACGTTTTAAAGATTACGTGGAACACCTCCCACTCTCTTAAGAGTAAATAAAAAAGGGGAATAAATCAAGCAAATGGAACCAGGTTTTGGATGACATGGCATTAGGGTATGATAATTGTTTCCCTGAATCTTTAACCCTTCGTTTCATGATTTTTTATTTTTCCTTAAAAATCGTTTTAAACAGTTGGAAATGATGAGTACATCAAGAAAAAAAATTAAAACAAAATACGATTTTTCCATTTTTCCATACAATAATTGTTGCAAATTTGTTACTTTATGAAACGAAGGGTTAATATTTATTTATCCTTCCAATGGCGAAATAGGGAGAGGGAGAGAAGCTCATGAAAATTTGTTTACATAACAGGAAAACTATTAAAACTATTGGAATACGAGGACTATTTCTATCATTATTTGAGACCCCTCACATCTTCCTTTGGAAGATAGGAAGCAAGGAGGGAGGCTCCTATACAATGTTTTGCTCAACTCGAGAACTTATCTACAAAATTGAGGGGGGCTTGGGTAAAAAATGGGTATGATTATTAGAAACGCCTACCTTCTTCAAGTAGTGGAGGATGGGAAGGATAACGAGGAGATGGTAGCTTTTTTTAGCGTAAATCGAGAACTTGTTATCCAAAATCGGCCATCTATATATATAAAACAGGGAGAGAGACAGCCCATACAGAAATGTGCGAACACGCAAAACTCTTCACTGGATCATCCGATTTGCAAGCGATTTTTTTTGTTGTGTTCGTCTTCACGCGAAGAATAACACAACGGAGAGATAATTTCGAAAATGTTTTTGTGGAATTTGAAAAATTAATTTTTAGTTTTTATTCGTATCAAATAAAAGTCATGGCACCCAATTTCCATTTTTTTTTCATTCGAATCACCCAGAGTAGGAAGGCGCCAAAAGCAATCAAGGCTTACTGATGTTCATCCGTCTCTCTATAGGAAGTTTTGGCGCCCATTTTCGTTACAAGTGTACTTTTCACGTGGAACCAGTAAAATGGATACTTGGTTGTAATTGTTCACCTTCCGTATGGGGTGAAAAAAAGAAGGCAATAAGCCGGCATGGAGTATATCTATTTTCGAAAAGTGTCATTTTTGCTTCAGCATCAAGGCAACATTAACACTTTTAAAGCTGATTTATCCAAAGCTAGCCGGATTGTCCGGTTTTACCCGGACTTGACCGAGTAATTGATAATTATTAAGTAATTATTAGGTTAATTTTTTTTTAATTTTGCGTACTAAAACGAAATTTTTTGAGCAACTTTTAACATAATAATCATGCACGGTTTCTGGATGCTTAAAATACGATTCAAAATTTCTGATGTGTTTCGAAGAAAAAAAATTATCAAAGTGCTTTTCGATTTAATTTTTTTTGAGTAGTTTCGGAATTTAGCCCAAATTTGCTTGGTATTGCCCGAATTCTGGATTGACAATTTTGAAATCAAATTCCCGGATATTGTTAGGTTTTTAGATAGAATAAATTTGCTTGACCAGAATACGCGTGGGAAAATTCTGATCTCTTTTATTTACTCCGTTATTTTGTTTTGTTTATTTTCCGGTCAAATGAAAGACTGTCATATTATTCAAGAAAAATAATATTCTACGTATGACTGTGGAAGTTTTGACATATCCAAAACAACTGAACAGATAAAAATGAAATATTCCATTACAGAATCTTTTGTTCATATTTATGGTATAACACCAAGAGAACGTCTAATTTTTAATTAATAGAACAAGACGACGATAAATGGATTTTCTTGGTATTTGTAAACGTCAAGAATGTAATGAGTTAGTTCGAGAATAGAATGATATTAGCTTTGTAATTCTATGTGAATTTCATCACCAAGGAAATGTTAGATACTATCCACTTCTTCCTTTCATACTAAGGTGCTAAAAAACTAAACAAAATTAAGGATATAAATAGGGTTGACTATGTAAAAATAAAATTCATAATTTGATCCAACACTCAGTATCAGAAATCAAGAACAGATAACTGGTTCAATGAAATCTTCAAATACAATAAGTTTGGAAAATGAAAATTTTAGTCTCGACGAAAATATGATTCAAGATCCAAAACAGACATAATGAAAACTGAATTAGATTTGCAAAGACTTTTTTGAATTTCATTGCTGATTTGAATTCAAGATCTCAAAGTAAAAAAAAGATTTCATAACCGTTTGATTTGAAATTGCTGTGAATAAAAATTCCATGTACATACACACATATTGAATTTCTAATTTTCTTTGTTCAGTGCTTAAGCATCCATTTCTCGATAAACATGATAAAGTTAAAGTCGATGTAAAAAAGATGATTTTAAAAATTAAGAGGAGATTATCTAATACAGAGAACATATCAAATGCATGATAGATAACGAAAAACAGAATGGTATATGAAAATTTGTTGATATTTATATATTTGCAGCATAAACAAAAATCGCGAAATTTCATACCATGAAAAGTGTTGTGCCATTTCTACAAATTTATTCTATTATCCTTTACGATAAAGAAAATTTCAAATATGGTTTTGGCGAAAAAGGAAAGACAGTTGATCAAAACTGCTTAAAATGACGACATATTTCAACAAAACACTTTTTGGCACTTATCTTGGGGTTAATAGAAATTGAACATAATGGTGTCAAGGATCCTCTGTAAATGAAAAAAATGTAAAACGGAAGAAAATAGATTTTTAACTTTATCCCAGAAGATATTCGCTTTCCAGTTTTGTTGGAAGTCAATCTTCTTCGAAAATTTTTGCCCCTGGAGGTAGGCACTACCATACTATGACAGAAGTATTACGAGAATAGTCAAAAAACTGTGTCGATTCACTCCATTTGAAGGTAACAATCCAGTTTCATGAGCGTAAATAATTATTTACCTATTTTCTGCTTATTTACATGTTCATTATTTTTGCGAAATTCAAAGGCTTAACGAAGTTTGCCGGGTCAGCTAGTTTTTCATAAAACAAGTCGTTTGCTTACGAATAATTTTGGACCCTTCCTTTTTTTCAGAGCATAGTTGGAAAACAGTCATTTTTTTATATTTTATTTGACATAACTCGAAAACTTATCAAACAAATGTGGTATTTGACGTTATTTAGATAATAACCATGTATTCATGAAAGTTCGTGAGCCCTCCTCACTTTGAAAGAGAAAGAGGGAGAAGAATCCATACCAACAAAACATACATTATGGCATAATTAAAGAACTCATGAAACTTTCAAAAATCAGTGATAATTTCCGATCTTGTAAATCAAATTTAAAGCTGAAGTTTCACTAAATAATTAAAATTGTTTTTAAAAAATTCATTTATTTTTAGAAGGTGGTTTCATCAAAACTTATTGACAGATTATAAATTTTAAGGAGTGTATTCGAAAAAAAAATGCAACACTTTATTTGGGAATAACTTTTGAATGCATGGCTGGAAATTGATGAAATTTTCAGCGAAGCTACCTGGTGGTGTGATGTTTACATGTGCAAATTTATATGATGTTCTGTGAAAGAGTTTTTGAGATAGCATCCAAAACTGAAGTTCATTGACAAAATATTTTGGGCTGGATCAAAAAAAATCCAGGAAAGTCCCAGAAGACTCAAAAACAGCTGAAAATCAACTAGTCGACCAAAGCTCACATGGTAAATCGTTAAAGAAGTCTTAGAGGATCCAAAAGTGAGCTGATGCTTGAAATAAAGTAAAGATGATTGATTCCATAAAATTATGGATAGAGCGCAATCCGAAAATATCAATAGAGGAAATTATCAAAAATAATATTTTCAGACTGGTTCATGTAGCTGACAAATAAAGAGACATGACTTAATTTCTTCAAGGTAGAAATGTTAGAAATTAAATAATAAACAAAAAAACGGCGGTCAAATCGTGCGCGAAATATTTGGACTGCTATAGATCTGTAGAGATATTTTGAAAAAAAAAATCGTAATGGGCACCAAAACGAACTCTTTAGCGGTCACTTGGCAAGTTTCCAGCAATAAACTTTCCGTTGACAAGTCTCGCCTGTATTTTTTGCAGATAAACAAAGAGATTTTTTTTAGTTTGATGTCTAGAACTTCAGGAGGCTAACAATCTTTGGAAATTGCAAATCATGCAGTGTTTCATAACGATGGGTACGAGAAATGGCTAAATATACAAAGGAGACTGCCTTCAAATGCAACCATTTTCCCTGCAAAGCACTTCAATAGGTCCAACTAAGTTTATTCTCTATTTTATTTGGATCTGGAATCGTGCCATTGCACAAAAACTATGGTGGAGCATAACATAATAATTTAAATAAGATGATTTTGTTCCGAAAAAATATAGCCTTGATTTGAAAAAGGGTGGTTCATAGTAAGTTTTATAAATAGCGCACATGTTACCCAAAAGTTAAAGTCGAGAAACTTTTTCACTGGACGCTATCTCAAAAACCACTTGATAGAACATCACCAAAATCTACACATGTAAACATCACATCACCAGGTAGCTTCTCTGAAAATTTCATCAATTTCCATCATACATATAAAAGTTATTCACATAACAAAGTGTTGCATTTTTTTCGAATACACTCCTTATTTTAGGCTTTCCAAAAATCATTCATATTTTTTTTAACAAAACTGGTTCAAAAAATTTCGTTTTTGAGGCATAATTTCTTTGTTTTAAACATTGATTGTTTTTTTTTTGTTTGATTTTGTTTGAATAAATCTGGAAAAAAACTGACTTTTTCAATGAAATACGGGCAACCGACACGAACTGTTCCCAAATTTAGTATTAAATATCCGGGCAAACCCGGATTGAATCTGGCAATCTGGCAACCTTATCCTTAACAGAGCATTCTTTTTTCATGAAAAGAAACTAGCAACACTGACAGATTATTCGTCCAATTTTTATAAATATGATGATCAAATATGATACCATGATAATTATTGTTTTAGAGTCCTGAAATGTTCTGATGAAATGATCTACATTGAAGTTTCTGTCAGTTGCAAAAATTAAACTAACGTTACGAGAAATTTATATGCACCAGATTCAAACATTTTCAAAGGAAGCTGTTTTTTCAGTTGACCCCTCGGTTCTACTCGGTTTGACCAGCTATCAAGGTTGTTTACATCTAACACAAATGTCATTTCGGTAGCTGATAAGTTAACTCTTCGTGTGTTTTGCTATGTTTATGGCACTCAATGCTTTGCCGATAACCGCTTTAACCTCTCAAACGCCAAATAAATGCTCTATAGTCATACATAAATTTCAAGACTTAAATGGTGGTGCCAGGTCATTTTTTAAAATTGCTTGCCGAGGCAAAAAATTTTCAAAAAAAATTCAACTCATTTTTTTATTTTCAGTAGTGTTTACTATTCAGAAAATCTATATTTAAAGCAATTCTTTTTGGTGAGGTTTAAAATTTTTGTAGCTAAGTACAACTACAAATCAGACTCTACTCCAATAATGAACTTGCTTGGAGGTGGAAATATCGGTATAAGATTCTATGCCGGACCGGCCTTAACCAGCTTTCAAAGAACTGGCATTGTTCTCCCAGCACAACCGCATTGCATATGTCTGAAAGAACCCAAATAAAACATATCCCACATCCTATCACAAGACAAAGTAGGATGAAAAAAATCAGCGAGCAAGAATATTGTCTGATGATGTACCAGACGCTGTGTTTGTATATATGTAAACCGAAATTAGAAAATAAAAAATTCTTTGTTTTCAACCGACTCCAAAAACCATCAGCCAAAAAAACCGGCCGGCAATAGAAAAAAGTTTCTAGTCTCCCATTCCCACCCAATTCCCCTCCCTTTTTTATCCCTTTCCCATCAAAGACAAAGGAGGATGAAACAAAAACACCGGCCAAACAACAGACGACCATTAAAGTTTGTTTTTTGGCAAATATAATCGGCGATGACAGAAGGTCTATGACAATAATCTTCCGTTTGCTAACCAACTCAGATGAAGCACTGGGTAAGATATCAGACTGGCAAGCAGAGATGAGATGTTTCAGTGAGTTCGATTCTCACTTTATTTTTTTGTGAGATGAATAATCCAATAGGACGAAAATCTAATAAAATGTTTTTCTTGGTTCGTTTGAATGTAGCATCGTCCCAGCAAACATAAAATCGCATTAGAAATGTACGTCTCGGTGGTCTAGTGGTTAGCATGGTAAGACGGTAATCGCAGGTCCACTGATGGCATGGGTTCGATTCCTATCTCGGTACTGGGTGTTAAATGTTAATCTTAAGTTGTCCACGTTATTTATTCAGCCTGTAAAGCCTAAGTCGGCTAAGACGGTGTATGTCTTTAAAAAACAAAAATGCTCGTTGAAGTCGTTAACAATGTTAATGCAAATCACAATTCCTACCAAATAAGTAAACGATCGTATAAATATTTACTTAAAGTCGGTATAAATCGGATATGATAAAAAGTCCGCCATGTTTGCAACTTTGCTCTTCCGTGCGGGATTCAAGTAAGAGAACAATCTTGTTGTTCTATGTGCGATAAGCAGTGCAATCAGATTGCCAAAAATTAGATGGTTCATTTGGAAAAAATGTCCAATGAGAGAAGCAAGAAATATTGTCGCTGACAACGGTTTACATGTATTGAGAGCAAAACTTTAGCTCTCTCGCATTCTTTCTGGATGTGCGAAAAATGTGTTGAATATCGCCTAATTTGTACAATAGCAAGAAATTAAAAAATATGGATGTATATTGCCTCCACTTGGGTAGGTAAATGCTGTTTTTTTGATCTTTGGACATTGGATTTTTGCAACCTCCTTATGGGTGTACAAATCAAATAAAAGGTAAGAAATTACAGTACATCCATTCAATTGTTTTGTCATACTTATTGGAAATCCTTTTGTCTTGAAATATGTTTTTCACACTTTTTTTTAATAAACTCCATGATTTGTGAAAAAATCCAGTTTATTTTTTTCTCGAAATATGACAATTTTATTGCTACCTTTGGATTCACGAGAATATCCAGAAATAAGTTAAAAAAATATTTAAAATAGTAAAGTGTTTTTTTATTTCGGCTCTGGATTTTGTTCTTGTTTCGAAGTTATTTACCATCCTGATGGCATTAGCGACTTTATATCACATTGCAGTTGGCGGACAGTTATTGACTTATCCGGCACAATTGTGTTTCTTGAACCGGTTGTTCAGCTGGTCATTATCATTCCTGATAGTTTCGGATGGCTAGACAAGCTTTTATCAGCAACTAACACTCACAAATATTAACGAATGATTGGTACATTCTTGAATATCGGAATGATGTTTATGGAAATATTTTAAAAGACAATTTTATTTTTCCTGGAAGCTTCATATTTTTGCACTAAAAAATTCGCATTACATGGCGACCGTCAAAAATGTGGACTTAAACAATTTTAAGGTTTTTTTTTCGTTTTATATGGCACGTTAGATTTCCTAAGAAAAAACTCTAAAAGCGATCGTTGAGCTGGTCATCCGGGGCCAGTTCAAAGGTGAACATGATAACGAGCTTCAAGCTCAAAGCGAAGAATGAAAAACAACACCTTCGGGCGCGAGAAATGGGAAGGGGGCACTTTTCGCTCCTAGCTATTTTCGAGCACTGGGATCCGACTTACCTGATTGTTGTTTGTTTATTCTGGATCGATCGATCTGGTCGTGGTCTTCTCGCGCTGCGGGGCAAGAAGTTTCTAGGGCGGAATCGATGAGCTGGTGATAAATCTGTAACGAGCAGACCAACAACGAAAAAAGTGGGTGAGTAAATTAACCTAAACACAGTGTTCGGTACCGGAGATATTAGAGGCTGACGGCACGCGAGGATGGATGGCTAGATAAAAAAGGGGCCTGAAAACTACAAAAGGTATAGCAAAAACGATTTGAAGCATTGTATATCGGTAAGGCCGAAAGTCGATCGACGGGATAAAGTGCTAGAATTAACAGGTTGTAAATCAACTCGTTAGCGGGATGCTTTAGCGTTCCTGGCTAATGTTTGAGGGACCAGGAGCGGGTCTTGGTTAAGGGGAAAAAATCCCATAAATCTCGGCCTAGTGAGACTAGTCGATCGCCAGAGTTGCCTCGGTACTTTCATTCCCAATGGCTGAGGTGCAGGAAGCAAGCTTGAAACAAGATCAATCGATTTGTTCTAGCGGGAAGCTTTTTTTTTTCGAAAGCATAGTTCCTTGGCTTGGCAGCTTCGGTGTGTTGTGTTTAATCAACAGTAACTTCTGGCGCTTATCATCGGTGGGCCATGAAGTTTCGGGCAGGGCTCATAAGGTCAGAAACTAGGCATCGACCGATTTGTAGCAACAGCTGATCCTGGCAGAGCGTCATGATTTATTCTGGCCCGGGTTCTAACATAAATCAAACATGAATTATGGCGACTAGGGCGCGAGAATTTCGCCGATAAGCGGAGCCGTGCGAAGAGTTATGGCCCGGTAACGGAGATGGGCGTTGCGGATTAGTTTTATGGTGTTTTGAGTAGCTCATGGCTGGTTAAACATGGCAGATGTTTTTTTTTTATTAATCGAAACCGGGATCCTTCTATAGGAAGAAGTTTCAGGAAGTCAACATAAATTTCAGTTGCCTTGATTTGTTTGGTACTGTAATTTTTTTTAAATGTATTTTTATGCCTGTAGATCTTTTGTCTGGTGACGTAAGTTTGGCGACTGTGAATTTGTTGAATCAGTTTTTAGACAGCCGTGTTTTCCGTTTCAACACTCCTGTTAAATTTGTTCAATTTGATAAATAATCGATCAATTGATGAGTGTCTTTCACAGATGGCCACTTTTGTTATGCCCTGTAGAAAGGCATTTACTCCAGGATTAGGAGTTCACACCAATCTTTTTTTAACTTACGGTTTGAAAAATTTAAAATTCATTTGAGTCGACTCTTTAATGTTTACCCATCTAAAACAGGATTAAATTGTAGAATAGTCTTTCTCGAACCGATCAAATCTTTAAGTGACAAACCACAACACCAATTAGCTTTGCTGCCATTCGTCCCCGATAGATCAAGCTGATCCCAATTAATCAAACCATCTCCGGCGTCAAAGAGCCTTTCTTCTTCCCTTTGATGTTCCGCGGTTTTGTGTTTTTGTTATCGATATCCCGCCGCGCCAATGTGTCGTATCACCACACCTGGCCCAGATATCATGAAACTTCTGAACAGGGGGCGCGCGCGCGTGCTCCTTAACTCATAATTTATGGGCAATGCTTTGAACTTACTACTCAGTTTCCCGGCAACCATGCGCCTTCCTTCGATTAAGGGGCTGCGGCAGAAGCCCACAATTCATTAATCTCAATCCTGTTCAAGTTCTGCCGATGCAGCCAAGCCGCCAGAGCTCTCTTACAATTGCCAGTGCAATTGAACAAAAATCAACACCTATTTATCTTGTTGGTTTCGCATTGCATGCGCACCGAGAGCGCCTCACAAAGCTGAGGCGTAAATCTTGCTGCCGTTAAGCGAATGTTTTGATTGGTTTGATTGTGTAATGTTTGCGGTGACCAGCTTCTCCTATTCTCCCAGGATCTTCGCACCAATGCTTAAAGCCAGCCACAATCCTGGTGCATCCTCGTCGTTATACGCAAGTAGGTACGCCTCGGGTGCTGATGCATACCCGACCATGTTCAAGGGACTCCTAAAGCTTTTCGGACCACAACGGCTCCGGAAAACGTGGTGGCGAAATGATAAATAAATTTATTGCCAAGTGGCTTCGAATGCGAGCGATCTTCTTCAGCTACCTGTTGTAATTTAGCGTTCCGAAGCGTGGTTGTACCATCGTCTCGGTATAAAAATGTAGCTGTAAGTTGCTTTGTACGTATTATGGTCTTTTCTTGGTGCGATTATTAACAAGGCAAAGAAAGAAAATGACAAAATCAAACCCGCTTGGGTGGCAAAAGGCGGACCAACATGAGAAGGAAAATAAACATAAATAAAGGATTAATTAAAATGTTTAGCCCGTTGTACCTTTGCTGAAATCGATCAACATTACTTTTTTTCAGTTGTTGTGGGGGATTTTTTACTCTCTACTCGCTCAATCAGAAGCAATTTATATTTCGAATCAAAACGCACTTGTCCAGGATCCGTGACTTAAGATCGACTTTAAAGTCAGAGGTTCGAATTACAGAGCTGTTGTTATCCGGGATCGGTCGTTTTAGGCGTCTGTTAGCCATTAATGTGTTTAATCTTCATCTCAATTTTGCAGAATGAGTTCCAATGTGAGGGAGCAAATATGATTAATAAAATAATATCTGCATCTGTAACACAATACGTCTTCTACATGAGAAAGAACAAAAAACTCTCAATAAATAAATGTTTCTCGTGACTTTCTCACAAATTTCTCTTGAAACATCATCCACATCTTTGATCAACAATAAACAAAAAAAGTGGTCCATAGAGTAAAAAGTGATCTAGTTAAACAACGCCTTTTAAAAGGCAGAGTAATAACCTATTCATGTCTCCATCCCGTTCATTCGCAGTCGGGATATAATTTTTTTAGAACTTTCCTTTCGATGATTACTCTCGGAAAACTTTCAACGATCATCGTATTGCTTAGTGTGGTAGAACTTAACCGAGAGTCGGTAGAAATTTGGTATTCATTTCAATCGACTTTTTACAAATGCATTGAAAAATCGGCATTTAACTGTAAATGGTCAGCAGCAGAAACCAACCAAAGGGTAGGGTAAAAGTGTCATTTTTAACGTGGATCCTTTACTTTCATTTGATTCTTTTCAGCGATTTTCAGTTTCTTTAATCTGTCTTTAGCGCTAAAATTGGTTTCAAGGAAAAAAATATAGAATATTTGGTAAATGTAGAATTTTTTGGTAAAAAGGAGCCACCAGATGAGCAAAAACAGGAAAAATAACGTGTTAAAAAGTTTAAAAATGTGCAAGGTTTTTAAAATGGCTTATGAAACGATTATAGGAGTGAAAAGCGCACCTTCAAGTGTGTAGAGGAGAAAATTCAAAGTTATTTTAAAGTCCAGTGAGGTTGCGTGAAGTCTTTTGTTTTTAAGGAACATCCATGCAAACTGAATCGAATTGTTCTTGCCATAATATTTTAAATTTATTCAATAAAATCATTAGATGGAATTAAATGCCCTAAAACGCTCTTGAAATGCAATTTTTTGTATAAAAATTAATTTTAGACTTAAGAGTCACAATATTCCAGAAATATACAATTCTTTTCTCCTCCTAATTGAAGATGTGGTTTTGTAAAATAACTTAGCATGATATTTAACACTCATGTGAAATATAAACATACGACCTTTTGTTTTTGAGTCAACGATTTTGTTTTTTTTTTCAGAATAGGAAGATGTTTCCAAAATACCTTGTTAATGGTTTGAAATATTAATACTCTACTAAAATTTTATTTAATCTTTTACAGCCTATCTGTCTTCTTTCAGAGAAATCGTAAACATGCCGATATAAAAGGATTTTAAAAAAATCTTTTTTGATTTCCTCAATTGAAAAATCTTTTTCATCAAAATTTAAAAAAATAACATTTGCAGTTGGCTGATAGATATTGAAAAAAATATGCGGTATTGTGTTCGATTTTCAGTCTTGGGCTCGAACTCGCAGACATCGGCTCAGGAGGCAACTGACTTGCCAACTGAGCTGTATCACAAGCCCATTTTATTTGAATTAAAATAGGCCGTTTTAAAAACATATTGCCATTTTCAGCAATTTTTGGGTTGTTATTGATTTAGAACGCATGGGGTATGATTAAATAAAGCCTAGGGTGAGTGTGTCGAAAATTTAAAATGGCTTTTATTATTTCCAAGGATTAGAGAGTAACGATTTACGTCTTTTCCATCGCAAATACATATCAATGTTGACTTTTCGATCCATTTTGGAATTTTTACTCTAATGAACCACTGGATTTATTGGTTTTTCTTGAACCTTCAAGTCTTGTTACAAGATGATCATGCTTAGGCATAAATTTATAATGTTTCCTTATATATATTTGTTCATTTTGGAGTAAGAACAAAAAAAGCTTTTGAAAGAAGAATGAAACATTTAAATCGAGTGAGTAATTGAAAAAGTGGAATACTTTTTGAGAGGAATTGGAAGCTAGAGATAAAATGTTACTGAAAAAGTGTGAAAAAAATTAAGTTTGAAAATGATAGAAAAGTTGAAGAGAAGATAAAAAGAAAATAAAGTTTTCGGATTTTGAAAACAGTGAGCAGCAGACGGGGAGAAAAAGCTAACAAAAAATAGGAAAAATGGAAAAGAATCAGAGACAGTTCGGCAAAGGTAAAATGCAAGCAAGCCTTTCTCATTCTCTTTTTGATTGCCTCTTACTCTCATGAGCTATCTGGTGAGAGAAAATAAAATAACGAGTGTGAAAAAGAGAGCAAAGTAGTGGCAAAAAGAGAGTGGGAAAGAGTGTGTGACACAATGAGAAAGGGAGAGTATTAGAGTGACAGTGAGGGAGTGTGAGAGTGAGAGAGACACAATGAGAAAGAGAGAGTATTAGAGGGACAGTGAGGGAGTGTGAGAGTGAGAGAATGTAGAAAAGTAGAAGTGTGAGAATGAGAGAGAATATGAGAGAGGAAGTGTGAAAGTGAGAACTCTGAGAGTTAGAGATAGAGATAGCGAATTAGAGATAGAGATAGAGAGTTAGAGATAGAGATAGAGAGTTAGATATAGAGATAGAGAGTTAGAGATAGAGATAGAGAGTTAGAGATAGAGATAGATAAATAGAGATAGAGAGATAGGGATAGAGATAGAGAGTTAGAGATATGGTAGAGAGTTAGAGATATGATAGAGAGTTAGAGATAGAGATAGAGAATTAGAGATAGAGATAGAGATAGAGAGTTAGAGATAGAGATAGAGAGTTATAGATAGAGATAGAGATAGATAGATAGGGATAGAGAAAAGGAGTTAGAGATATGGTAGAGAGTTAGAGATATGATAGAGAGTTAGAGATAGAGATAGAGAATTAGAGATAGAGATAGAGAGTTAGAGATAGAGAGTTAGAGATAGAGATAGAGAGTTAGAGATAGAGATAGAGATAGATAGATAGGGATAGAGAAAAGGAGTAAGAGATATGGTAGAGAGTTAGAGATATGATAGAGAGTTAGAGATAGAGATAGAGAATTAGAGATAGAGATAGAGATAGAGAGTTAGAGATAGAGAGTTAGAGATAGAGATAGAGAGTTATAGATAGAGATAGATATAGAGAGTTAGAGATAGAGAAAGAGTGTTAGAGATAGAGATAGAGAGTTAGAGATAGAGAGTTAGAGATAGAAATTGTGATAGAGAGTTAGAGATAGAGATAGAGAGTTAGAGATAGGGAATTAGAGATAGAGATAGCGAGTTAGAGATAGAGATAGAGAGTTATAGAGCGAGATAGAGAGTTAGAGATAGAGATAGAGAGTTAGAGATAGAGAAAGAGTGTTAGAGATAGAGAGTTAGAGATAAAGAGTTAGAGATAAAGAGTTAGAGATAGAGAGTTAGAGATAAAGAGTTAGAGATAGAGAATTAGAGATAGATAGTTAGAGATAGAGAATTAGAGAGTTAGAGATAGAGAGTTAGAGATAGAGACAGAGAGTTAGAGATGGAGATAGAGAGTTAGAGATGGAGATAGAAAGTTAGAGATGGAGATAGAGAGTTAGAGATAGAGTTCTCACTCACTCTCTCTCATTCTATTACTCTTTCTCACTCTCTCATTCTCTCATTCTCTCTCACACCCACTTTATCTTATTCTGTGGGAGAGATAGTGAGTGAGGAAGAGAGTGGGAGGAAAATTAAGAGGGAGATTGAGAGAGGATGTGCGTGAATAATGTGTGAAAAATGCTTTTGAGAAATTGAATAAGACAGTTAGTTAAAATAAAAAGTTGAAGAAAGAGAGAAAAAAAGTTATTTTAGAGAATGGAATGAACAATTTGTGAATAGGGTAAGAAAGCATATAAAAGAAAAAGGGATAATGGGAGCAAGTAAGACCAAAAAAAAACGGAATAAAGAAATTGTATGAGTCTAAGAGTGAGAAAAAAGTACTGTTTTGCTAGATGCTATTGTAACTTTAAGAGTTATAACCAGGGCCGGATTAAGCCATCGGGGGGCCCGGGGCAACTTTTCTCGGGGGGCCCCTATGATTTGATTTTTTTTCAAATGCTATCCCAGAAAATACAAAACATTATAAACGTGTAAAAGAACTGGATATGAGCTCAGTTTACTGTCTCCAATAGCCATGTTGTCTGCGTTGAAGATAGTTTCTGGTATTTTCAAATAAAAATTGTTAATTATTAACGTGCAAACATTGCGGGAGAGTTTAGAATTTTTTTTAAATTGAAGCTCTGATTCGAGCTGCAAAATGCGAAATTGGCTTCTCATTTTTTTAAAATAAACTTAGCACCAACTAAAATTTCCTGATTAAGAAAAATGACCGGATAGATAGTTTAAATGTTTTACTAGACTGAGTCGATTTGGGGTCATTTTTGAATTTCTCAAACCCTGGGGTCTCAAAAGCTTTGTTTTGGTCCAAAACTCATCCATGATTTTTTGCAGAATTTTTAAGTAACGTTTACATGAGTAAATTTGGACTTTTAGGTTTGTATGGGAAAATTGAATATTTTGTACTGAAAAATCAACATCATTTTTGTTTCTTGTGTGCAACCGGGGTGCCTTGGGTGCCTTGCGAGGTATTGCTTGACTACTTTTCATGCCATAGTTCGCGGGGCACAAGCAGTGGTGTCATTTGAATTTATTGTTTATCAATGCCAAAAGACATACCTCTGATGAACAACTAATAACTTTTTTGCCTAATAAGATACGAATTTACGGCCTTCGACAAAGTTGTTTAGCGGAAAATTTTCTTTGAAGAATTTATAAATTGGCACAAAAACCATAAGCAGGCTCGGTTGCACAGAAGAAACAAAAATGATGTTGATTTTTCAGTACAAAATATTCAATTTTCCCATACAAACCTCAAAGTCCAAATTTACTCATGTAAACGTTACTTAAAAATTCTGCAAAAATCATGGATGAGTTTTGGACCAAAACGAAGCTTTTGAGACCCCAGGGTTTTAAAAAATCAAAAATGACCCCAAATCGACTCAGTCTAATGTTTTACATTTCATCATTGCTCGTCTGGTTTGTGATTCATTGAGAAATATTTACCTAATGATAATTGAGAAGAATCATGCAACATTGAATACAAAATTCAAAAAATAAGCAAAATAATTAAATTCATATTCCATATAGTTAAGAATTCAAGACTAAATATCAGGTTACATTCAGAACCACAATTCAGTGTCTTAAATCTAAACCATAACTTAAAAACAAGTTTTGAGATAGAATATATGAATTTAATTTAAAAAAAAAGAGATTCAAGCCTTCAATTTCAAGATTACAATTGTGCATTTCAATTTTAAATCTTTGAAACACAAAAAAAGTTTTCATGAAATATTTATGTATATGATTCTCATCAGAAAAAAAAAGTTATTCTAAATGTGACAAAAGTTCCATTCGATGCTCTCAAAGCCAAAGGGTTATAAATGCAAAAATGATCGATAAAATAGAGAATAGAGATTAAATGTATAAAACACAGATACAGTTATCAGGGTGTCGACTCATATCTGGTTATAAAATTCCCTGATTTTCCAGTCGTTTTTCCAGAAAATTCCAGGTTTGAAAAACAGCCTGAGGAAGCAACTAAAAGTTATAAAAAATATATTTTCCCCAAAAATAAACGCACAGAAAGCTTTGAGCCGAGAATACTAATTTATTACGATAATTTTAATGGAAGTATTATTTGTGATATTAAACATTTTAAGATAAGTCAGCCAGCTCGGATCCACTTGTAGAAATTCTTATGATTTCAGCATAACAATTTTCTCTTACAAGCTATCAGCCTTCTCCGTCTTTCAAAATTTTCCTCCGTTTCACCTCAAGCGATTTTGCTTCCGCTTCTCGATGAAGCTTCATCAGCTTTATTTGATTTGATTCAAGAGCTTCCTTTTAGCGGCGATCTTTGTCTTCCAAATACAGAGCATGTGAATTTCAAACTCTCTGAATAAGTTTTTTGGAAATTTGGACTTATTTTATCCCTCCAGCAAAAAAAAAACAGCATCATAGATTTGTCGACCACTGATTCTTCACGCATATTTTCAAAGAGACATTCGGAATTTACTGAAAAACCACGTTCAACATTCGCGTTGCCATGTGAAAGACAGCAAATCATTTTGACGATGTTGAAGAGTTCTGGACACTTGGCATTTGCTAGCACTCCACTCCAAAAATTATCCAGCCTTTCTTTGCTACGATCATAATTATCAAATTAATCGCCTCTGGCAATCACTCCGGAATCCTGCCGTACTGCTAAATCGGCTGAGGATCCACTAACGCGTCCAGTACCTGTCAATATAGTCAAAGTCTTCTAAAATCGTTTTTTGGCCAATTTGGAATCGCTGCTGATAACTGCCGGATCAAGGCAAGAGGCGCTCTTGGTCAGAGGATAAGTTAATAGCGATCGCTTCATTAACTGAGCTTAGGACATTTTTTCATAGCATTCTTAGTGTCATATCCGAGAAATAAATTTTTAAGCAGATAATAAACTATGACGTTTCAATTTCTTCAAATAAAATCAGGATCATTATTTTTTCCCTGATTGGTGGAAAAATTCCCTGATGTTCCCTGATTTTCCCTGATGCAAATTGAATTCCCTGATTTTCCCTGATTTTCCAGGTTTTTCCAGGTAGTCGACACCCTGGTTATCATTGAAAAAAGTCAGATAAGGAATCCAAATGAGGGATAAGGAATCAAAATTCAGAAAAACCATGAAACTGAACTTCAGTAACTGAAGAAACAACACAAGACTTGAAAATCTCAATGAGAAGAATCTGGAAAAAGATAAAATTAAAAACATAGAAATATTCATGTGAAGAGAATCTCTCAATGATTTGGCAACTTAACTTTGAAATCGTTTTTATGATAATTTGAGAATGATCATTTGGAAAACGATATGCTGACTTCAGGATATTAACTTCAGTAGATGATAAAATTTTGGTTAAATCCGTTGAAAATGTTTCATACGAATTTCAAGTTTAAGACAGAAATTTAGATGGAAATTCAATAAACAAACTGTGTTCTGTCTTTCTTTCCAATTTAGGCAACTACGGCTTACGGCTTATGTTCTTTCGTTCTGTATTGAACTGTATTAAAAAAAACAGAAAAAAAAAGATTTTATTTTCAAAAATAGGGAAGGAAAGGGGTTTAGAATTTATAAACCAACAAAAACTTCAAAAATTATTATCGGAAAGTGGAAAAATATAATAAACCGGGTATAACCCGGATACTGCCCGGATGAAATTTTGAAATGTTTATCATAAAGAATCTCTTTTCTCTCTTAGCACTGTGAACCAGTTTTGGTAAAATTAGCTGCTATTTTAAGGCAGTAAGCATTATTTAGAAGTGAAAATGAGGAGATATTTTTCTTCCTTTTTCATGTTCTGTATAGTTAAGATATTCTGATATGTTTCTATAAAAAAGGGTGTTTTGCCTCGTATTTTTTTAAATTTTAGTTTCAAATGCGGTGCACATTATTTTTTAGATTTTGGGTTGAAAATTTTGAAATTCAATACCAAGATTTTGAGATTCTTAGCCCGCAAAATGCCGGAGAACTTCATCACTGCTTACTCTAGGGGGCCCTTTTAACTTATGCAAGAGAAAAACTATTCTATATATTATTTCACGGGGGCCCCCTATAGTTGTTTTATTTCAAGTTTTCATACCGATTTTCTAGTTTGGATTTCTTTTCATAGATTTGTAGAAATTAGAGTATTATGATTAAGGTAATGTTAAAACTTTTTTTCCCTCGGGGGCCCCCCCTGAGCCGGGGGGCCCGGGGCAATTGCCCCTTTTGCCCCCCCCTTAATCCGGCCTTGGTTATAACTTAACATGGATACAAGTCTTTCTTCCAGCTTTATCGCTCGAACTCAATTCAAATCGGTCCGAGCCAAAGTCACAAATAATTGCTACGTTTCATTCGGAAGTTGGCAACGCGCTTCCGCCCCGATGTGCGACGATGCGTTTATTCAACCTGCTAACTCTCCGAGGTTCGATTACAGCAGCATCTGTAGCAATAATTCAGAACTCTCGATCGCAAATGTTGTTTGTAGGTAATCGAGAAGTTCCTTGTATCAACCATACCAATCCGCCCGGAATCGAGAAAGATAAATTGCCGGTATCAACAATCGTACAATTGTACACCTCTCTTCGGGAAACTTGAAGAAAAGTAGACACACACATGGTTCTAGCTCTGGAATCCCGGATGGGGAACTTCCCTACGGCTTGCGGCCAGAGAGGGCGTCGATGTATCATAATAAATCTGTCATGTAACCGAGTATTACAAACTAGATTAAAATAAATCAGCTGCAGCATCAGCTCTTCGGTAGAACGGTGAATCCGTTGAAATAGCCGTTTGTTCCCGGGAGATGATCTGGTGGCTAGAAAATAACAAGGAACCGGGCAAGACGACTGTACCCTGCTTCACCCTGCCCGATTTTCTCGGGTCCACTTTCGGAGGACGCAGATAACTGGAGCGTTCTAGTTTTGTTTTGATTATGTTGTCGACGATGCATCGGGGAGGTCGCCCAGGCTGTAGCGATCCCGCCTTGCTGGTCGAACGGCTGGCGTGTGATTAATTTGGTTGATAATTTAATTAGTGGCTGTCCCGTGGATGCGAGCTTTCCCAGCCTCCCTCTCCAGATAACACGGTCGTAGAGGGGCAATCAGCTGTGATAAATCTTGGGCCTAAAACGGCGGCCCCAAAGTTTTGTGCCATGCACCACACGGGTGAAAGCGTCGGTATTTCTGGAAGCACTGTTGTAAGTTTGATATCGAAACGAAAAAGAAGTTTATCTTGGGCGGGAGTCTTTGTTTGGGGTTAATCGTTATTGCTACCGGATGGTGTTTCAGTAGCAAGAGATTTATGGACTTTCGGTTGTTAATTGATTACACATTTGGCTGGCAACCATTCAAAGGGCTAAGGTAGAGGTCGGCCACCCGGAGATCTTTGGATTTGAAACTGTGGCTCTTTAGCTCCATGCACAAATAATATTTGTTTATTATTTAAAAATAAAAATTTAGAATTTGACTATTATCGACAAAGGAGTCATTAAAAACGGCACAAGACGGTCAGACATATAGAAAGTTCTTTCGAGATCCAGAAAAAGAACTTGTCTTCTTACGTTCTACCTTCTAGATTTGAAGTTGATCAATCTATCAAGTCCTTATAGACGACGGCGGTACTGTACATCTTAATTTGATTGAAATCCTATTGTATCCAATGGTTTAGTAAATAGTTTTATTACAATACTGAAAATCTCAACCGGAAAAGATATGCTTTTAATGGATGACACATGATTACTGAAATGTATTGGAAACTAAAACAATGAAATTTCACGCATTTTGCACTGAAAACCTCAGAGTGATACAAACAAATTGAAAAAAAACAATCTTAATAAATTTGTATTTGTATTAAGATTGTATTATTGTTCAGTGAAATAATACAATCTTGATAATTTGTATTATTTCACTGAACCCTGAGCTGATTTTTCGTTGTAATGTAAATGACCTGGATAAAGTAATCATTACCATTACCATGGTCCAGTTCTGTAAGATAATCCAGTTCTGTATTTATGTTTTCCATGCCTCGCAGACATGGTTGCCACATGTACAGATGTATCTAGAAAAAATACAGACTTTTGAACTCATTTTCGGTACAGATTCTGTACGTGTAGATGACCGATTTTTAAAATTTGGTACAGATTTGTACAGATTTTTGGCATTTGGTGTAATGTATAGCAGTACGGCTTTTAAGATACCATGTAAGTGATAGATACTGACTTAATGAAATATTTAAAATTTGTTGAAGAGATTGGTTCCAGAGACTATAAATGGTAAAAATATTCGAAATTGTAGCACTGTGGCAACACTGCTCTCAGGAATAAAGATCAATAACACAACAACGAAACAGCAGAACGAAGCTTACCGTACACGAATGCACACGAGCGTTCGTTGCTCGACGATCCGAGTGAACATTACCTCGCTAGAACCCTTCTCTCGCTCGTTTCCAGTTCCCTTGTATCTATCACTTTTAGCCAAGCTCCGATGCGATCTCCGATTGATGTGTTCGGCTGCCGAGCATAAACGAATTGAATTTTGAATTCACAGAACCATGCGCAGCGATGTCACATGTACCGATTTATCGGTATTTATACCGATTTTTGAGCAAATTTTCGACCAAGAATCTGTATATACCGAATACCGATTGTTGGCAAAACATACCGATTTCATACCGATTTTTTAAATTAGAGATAAGATTTATTGGAGTCTAAGCAAGACTATCGAAGTATTGGGTTTTCTGTTAAATTAAAGACGATCAAATAATATTTGGTGTTGCTAAGTAAGAAACACTTGAAGCTTTTATGAAAAGTGCCGAAAACCAATTTTTAATCACTCTAAAATACCGATCTCATACCGATTTTTCGGATTTTCATCCCGAAAAAGATTTTTTTGAGTTCGAAAATACCGATTTAAATGTGGCATCACTGACCGTACGTTTGCTGATGTTTCCCCCGATTGCTGTTTACTCCTGCCGAGTTTTTCCGAAGCTTACTTCCTGAAGCTTTCCGAGTTGAACTATCGATAGCATCATTGCAGTTTGAGTTAAACGAAATAAAATCGTTCTGCAAAGAAGGGCAGAGTGCAAGTATGTAGAATCGCGGTTTGAATATCTCAGATCAGATCAAGATTACGATCTGGGATCAAGAAACAGGATCAAGTGCTCAGTGTTCTGGGATCAAATTCTTGGGTCAGAATTCAGGATCAGGTTTCAATATCCAGAATCAGTACTAATAACTCAATTGTAGAATCAAGTATGTAGAATTTAGGTTCATCACAGTCCTGAATTTTTCCAAGATCAGCCTCAATATCCAATATCAGGATCCAGGATCAGGATTAGAATACGGGATCAGGATTCCAGGTATCTACATCCAAAATTCAGTTTTCATTTCTCGTTTCCAATTCATATTCAAAACTATCGACCAAACGCCAGAAAGACAGAGCTGCGCTTTTTTTTATGATTGGTCGGGGCAGAAACAGTATGACAATAAACCTTCGTCCTACATCTGGTTTAGGTAGTAAAAGTAGTAGTAGTGCCACTGGATAAATCTTCGGAGTGGCAAGACGATATAAAAATGTTGTTGTGGTGCGCTCGATTCTCACTTTACGAAGGCATTTTCTTATTTTCTTGTTTCTTGGATGAATTGTTGGACTATTCATCTCAAAACAAAAATGCCGTCGGAAAGTGAGAAGATGAAATTCTTTTAAAATGTTTTTCTTGATTCGCGTGAATGTTTGTAAACAGTGGTAGACTGAGTTGATTTGGGTTGATTTTTAGATTTCTCAAAAACTGGGATCTAGAAAGCTTCGTTTTGGTTCAAACTCATCCATGATTTTCGTAGAATTTTGAAGTAGCATGTGTGTACATGAGTGAATTTGAACTTTAAGGTTTGTATAGGAAAATAGAATATTTGTACTGGAAAATCTACATCATTTTTATTTCTTTTATGGAACCGAGACTGCTCGTATTTTTTTTTCTCGTAAGACAATGAATTACTTAGCTTTTGGCATTGAAAAACAATCAACTCAACTGGCATCACTGCTGGTGCCTATCGAGGTATTGCTTGACTACTTTCCATGCAATACTTCGCGAGGCATCAGCATTGATGTCAATAGAATTTATTGTTTTTTAATACCAAAAGACATACCACTGTTAAACAGCTAAAAACTTTTTTGCCTAATAAGATACGAATTTACGGTGTTCAACAAAGTTGATCAGCAGAAAATTTACTTTAGAGCATGAGTGGCCAAACCGTGGCCTGCGGACCACATTTGGCCCTCGAACACTATTTGTGGCCCGGGAAGCTTCGGGTTCAATGTTATGAAATAGAACAAGGTCAACATATTTGTAAACTCCTTTTAAATCGCATTTTTTCCGAATCTTTTCTGAAATTGTGCTCTTTGAAATTTGGATCAAATAATGATCCGTTATTTCGGAGGCAGTAAAAAGTCGCTTCATTGGTCTTGATTATCTGTGAGAAATATTAATCGTATAAATTTATTGTACAGTTTGGTACAAAAGTCGGACATAACAAAAAAGGAAAATATCATCAGGTTTCTCTGGAAGAGTTTTATAAAACATACAGAGTGTGCCATCAGGATGACCACTCCCAATTGATAAGCAAAAAGCAGCTCTTTCGTTTTGAGATTATCAATTGTTAGATTACAAAATCTGCAGAAAATATAGCGATTTTTCAAAAATCTTTTTTTTTTCAAAAATCGAGATTTGTTTTTTTTTTTAAATTTCCTGCATATCTACTCTGATTTAACAAACATACAATGAAAAAATGTTATAGAAATATCATTGTTCCTTTGAAAATCTAAAATATTTAACATCTTTTTTCATGTGTTTTTATAATTTAAAGAAAAAAATATGTTTCAAACATATTTTATAAAAAATATACTAAGAAAAATATGAAAATATGCAAAAAATTTTTTTTTTGGCACGCAGGTAGATCTCATTTATGAAATGAGGCCCGTCGGCTGAAAATTTTGGCCACCCATGCTTAGACCAAGCCCACCAATGGTTGCTAAACCTCGATTCGAGTTCATTCAGCAACATATTTATCAACCCATCATCGCACCAACAGTTGCTAACTTGATTCGAGAAATAGCATTCGAGCAGTAGGTTGTTACAGGATGCGTTTATGTAGCAACCCGGTAGCAACGCAGCCGGTCGTCGCTATCAAAAAATAAACAAACACAAATACCAACCTGGATCGCAACAATGGGTGCGAAAATCAGTAAGTAGATAAAAACGCAACCAATCAAAGCATCTAAAATACCGACCGAAATAGCAACTTGCGGTGGGCTTGGTCTTAAGAGCGTTTATAAATTGGCACGAAAACCATAAGTAGGCTCGGTTCCACAAAAGAAACGAAAATGATGTTGATTTTTCAGTTCAAAATATTCAATTTTCCCATACAAACACAAAAGTTTCAACTTACTCGTGTAAAGGTTACTTTAAAATTCTGCAAATAATCATGGATGAGTTTTAAACCAAAATAAAGTTTTTTAGACCCCAGGGTTTTAAAAATTCAAAAATTACCCCAAATCGACTCAAATGAAATTTGGTATCTGAATGCACGATCAAAATTTAAAATCTTAAGTCCGGAATCATGAATCAGTATCGGAAACAGGATCAGTATTTAAGGTACATGATCATATCATCCAGGTTCTAAGACTGGTCCAGGATAAGAATCGAGATCATGATCCTGGATCCCAAAGCATGACAAGAGTTCACAAAAAGGACCCAGAATCAGAATCCGCAAACAGGATCCTAATTCAAGAGCACTATCCAGGATCAGGATCAGGATCTTGGTTTTGTCTCGTATTCGATTAAGGATTAGGTTTAGGATTTGGATTGGGATCAGAATCGGGGTCAGATTCCGGATCAGTATCAAGGTAAGGATATGGAACTTGAAATTGATCCGTTTTATTTTTTTCCGCGCCATTTTTGTTTTGGTTGTGTAGCAAAGAAAGTTTAAGTGATAATGTAAAGGATATTGTGTGACAGAACTGCAATGCTATTTATATCTACTGGATTTCATCGCAACAGAAAAATTGTTCAACCGTATTCAAGTGTACTCAAGAAAAATATTTACAAAAGACAAACTGTCAGAGCTTGACGTTAACACAAATCTTCTTAAACCTTTTTCAAAACCCAAGAAGTTTGCGGATCCCTGGGCTAGGGTTTTGGTACCATGTTGGGAGATCGTTAATTTAGCGCTACTGAAAATGTTTCCATCCAAGCTTGGATATCAATATCAATATGTAATAATTTTATATCGTTTCTGCTGGTTTGGACCCAGCTAACGAGATGACCCATCACTTTGTAACCGGAGCACTAATCATCCGGGTCTGGATACGGATTGAACGAGATTACCCTCAAACGAAATTAATCTACGTGACATCATTACCCCCGTTTTCCGCCGCTCTGGCTGATTGGGCCAGTTAATTCAGAAAATCTATTACCAAATTGACCTCAATCAGACGACGGGTAAGTTTCCAACATCCATCGCACTAAACTCTGGGGGTACATACTTCGGGTCTAACGGGATCGCGCGGAACAACAACGGCAATTTTGTCGCTGTTGCCAATTCCACCAACCCTAATCCGCGGGGGCACCTGATGGAATTCATGGAACAATTTATTGTTATTATAGTTTCTACCCCACCGCATTCATTGATGGCGGTCGGCTCCGAATCTGCAGGGAAAATCCTAGGGAAAACCCCGGATTCGTTAAATCTGTTCCCGGTGCCATGTCTTGCTGCCAACAGTCAGTCATCTTTTGGCTTAACGATGGCCAATTGAGGAGATTCGCTCTCTCCCGATGGCATATCAGGGCGCTCAATCAGCCGTATAATTATGCAATAATTGAATTAAATGATAATGTTGCGCTTCGGCTGATTTTCTCCGCGCCACCGGCCGCCAAACTGGGCGAGCTCCATATAATAATTTCATTGTTTTGGATGCGATGCGGAAACGGCCGTTTCGAGTTGAGTCTGTCTTATGCGCATACTCCCGGATTGTTTCGATTGTGTATCCAGAGCTTAAAACGGACCCGGGGCGCAGAGATTCCGCCAACAACGTCGTCGTTGTGTTCTCCGAATGTCATCTCCCTACAACGGGAAACTGTCCCCCGGATTGGCTTTTCCGCCAGGAATCTTTCTTCGTTCCTATATGGATGGCAGAAACGACACTCTCCACTGCCTGATGGCACCAACTAGTTGACTATAGAGAAGAAGTAGAGGGTTCCAAGCAGCATCATGTTTGTTTGAGCTTATTCTAAACTTCGAGCGAGAAATGGTTTCCTAAAGGTGCCTTGTTTGTTTTCCGGGTCTTGTTTGCTCGCCGGTCTGGGAATTTCAATCCTGAAACGTCAAACGGCAACGGCCCCGCAACCGCACAGGCAGTCGTCAAGAATGAAGAACCAAACAACGAACAGGTTGATGCTGCATCGAGTTAGGGTAACCAGTTGGTTTCTCAAGAACAATCTTGTCCAAAAAAAACTTAACTTCTGGACGATAGATTTTCTCCTCGCGACACGTCTTAGTATGTGCCAGAAAAAAAACATTTGCTATTAAAGTTTATGACCACGTTTAAAGAAATTTTTCGAAAATAGAAAAAATAAAAAATAAAAGCTTTAAAAAATAATAATTGAAAAGGTTTTGAAAAGCTAATTTTAGTAAAAAAAAATCCATTTTATAATAAAAAAATTGAAAAATTCAGAAATTTAGAAAAACTGAAATAAAAAAGTAGATAAATACTTAAAATTGGAAGTAAATGAATATTTAAAAATATCAGTGAAAAACCTCTATCAAAATATTGAAAGTAAACATATTTAAATAACAAAAAATATCACAGACAACGAAATTCACATTTTTTTGAGGTGCAATGAATTTAAAAACAAATTTTGACTAATTCGGGGGCGCTGAACCCAATAATGGTTTTTCTCTCTCAGCACTCGATCTCCTGATTTTCAAGGAAATTTAAGCCAAATAGTTCCTAAGTTATTTCATAAAGCAAAAGTCAAAAATGTTTGCAGTCATCAACAAAGTTGTAAAACAAACAAAAAGGTTTAATATAATAATTCAAAATGAGCGTTAAAAATCGCAGCGCTTATGTAATTACACCACTAGAATCGGTATAAAATTGGTGAATATAATTTATTTACGGAAATCTTGCGTAAATATACTCAAAATCCAGTGCAAAGTTCAATTTAATGGCAAGTAAATCTGAAAAAAAAAAATTGACAAAAAGTTCGAAAGCTACCTCTGATAATTTGTCGAGAATTCTGTGTTTCGTATTTTTACAAACGACTACATGTGCCCAATTACGACTACATTTCAATCCTTTTTTTCAAAATTTATCTGGAATGACTTATATAATTTTGACGGTTCATTGATTGAAAAGTACGGTTTTCACACAACTTTTTTTACATTTTTTGTGGTCATGATCTTATCACTCACTCACTCCTATCACTCAAGAGCGGATAGGTTTAATAACTGTCCGCCAACTGCAACGTTGATATAAAATCGCAAATGAAAAGAAGATGTTAAAAGACTAGGTGTAATCGAAACCAAAATAAACTACTACAATTAGTAATTAAGTCCGACATGTATTTCAAATAAATTGTATTTCAAATAAATTGACATAAGCAAATGAGGTCCACCGAGCCAAAAAGGGTATAAAAGTGAAAAATAATTAAATCTTAGTTTATAATTCCAAGTGATTCTCCATATTGTAAACGTTATTTGATGCAATTATCTCCATCTCCGTTACATTTTTGTTCGGGAAATAATTACAACTTATCTATTAAATGTATGGAATGTCCTTTAACCATTTTATGTACGGTTTTTTATTGAAAATTTGCACAGTGATTGTTGAGATATGAAGCTAGCATGTCTGAATTTTTCGAAAGGTTCTATCGATGAGATCAAAAGTTACGCGAGGTGCAATATTTCAGGCATGAACCCTGAAATGCGATTTCTATAGAATTTTGGACGTTTTTTTTCATAGGAAAATCACATTCTCTGTTTAACAACCAGTAAATCTATTTCAACCGAAAAATAACAACAATATCGTGAGATTCTGATTCCAAAACACAAATGGATCATTTATTCCATTTTTTCTTTTCTTCATTGCTTTTGCCAGACATTTTTTTGTCTGATTGGTGGAGGAAACGATATTGTTCTCATGAATCGTCCAAAATTCTATAGAAATCGCATTTCAAGGTTCATGCCTGAAATATTGCACCTCGCGTAACGTTTGATCTCATCAATAGAACCTTTCGAAAAATTCAGACATGCTAGCTTCATATCTCAACAATCACTGTGCAAATTTTCAATAAAAAAATGTTGCGTAGTTTCAGCGATATTGCAGTTTGAATGAGAAAAGTCGAAAAAGTCCGATTTTCGTAGAATTACTGTTTCTCAGGCCACACAAACTCCAGAAAGCTCAAACTTTGTGTTATAATAGTGTGATAGTTGATCTATCTAACGCAAAAAACTTGATCAAAAAATATTATCAGAGTAAAAAGTTATGGAAGTTCAAAGTCGAAGTGACAGTGCGCTTGCTTCCAATTTCTATACAATTATGAACGGTACTGTACCTCATGGGGGGGTTTGGTGACAAAATTTACCCTTTAACATTTTTGCTTATAAAATTCACACCAAAAAATAGTATAAGAAATGTGTTACTACGAGTATCTCATTATTCGGGTTATAGTTTTCTCATATCAATGGTTATTAATTTGAAGATTTATATGTACTTTCGAAAACAAGTCCTTAAAGTTTCAAGTTTTCTTGAAGCTTTAAAAAATAAATGAGGGATCTTCAAGGCTTCGTTTGAAAGGAAAACTTTAATAAAAATGTATCAAATATTAAGGAAGAAAATAAAAGAATAGGTTTGGGGTTCCAATCCGTTTTTTTTCAACTCTTGTAAACTCGATATCTCAGATTTTAGTTTAGATCTTTATGTTTTAAGTATCTACAATGTAGCTTGTAGCGTGAAGTAGCTTCGAATTAAAATTCGGATTTTTCAAAGAACGTAAAAAATGAATGCAGATCTTATTTTGCAATAGTGGTTTTCACCTGTTTTGAAGTTTTCTTGGAAAATTTTAAATTTTAATTCGGAATCTAAATTCTGAATTAAATTCTGAATTCTTAATTGAAAACCTGATAATGAACTAAAAATTACGTTTTATGACAGAATACTAAACCAGATACCTTTAATATAAGGTTGCCAGAATTTTTTCAGCAGGTATCCGGGCCGGACAAACCGGGCAAATTTTTATATAAAAACCTGGCAAAATCCGGGCATTCGATTTCAAATTGACGACCATAAATCCGGGCAATATCCGGGCAAATTTTGTCAAAACTCAGAAATTCCTCAACAAAAATCGAGAAAAAAATTGAAAAAAAAAATTTTCATCAAAACTCATCGATAGATTTAACCGTATTTTAAGCTTCGAAAAACCTCTTATGATGATTTTTATAAAACTTGTTCAAAAAAATTTTGGAGGTGTTTTTTGTTTTTTTTTTGTTTATTTTGCCTAATAAAGTGAATAAATCCGGGCAAAATCCGGGCATTTTTCAATGAAATCCGGGCAACCGGTTCGGGTCGGACTGTTCTTAAATTTAGTATCAAATATCCGGGCAAACCCGGATAAAACCGGGCAATCTGGCAACCATACTCTAATATGAATTTTTAATCTTTGAATTTTTTCTTCAATTATTTACTCGTAATTCAACAGGTAAATCTGAATGAAAATTCCTACTGACAAAACTTTTAAATCTGGATCAGCATTATGCAACTTTTGTAAGTTTCAATTCTACATATGAATTAAGCGTAAGAATTTAAATCCAAATATTTAAAATGGTTTGTAATTAGATTTTTTTTTTATTTTCAGGAAAAATCTAATTTTTGTTTCCATTTAAAATCAAGCATTGAATCAAGATTTTGTCTTAATGATGAACCGAACTGAAAATCAAGAATAATAAACTGGATACAGATTCCACAATCCGATCCGACCACAGACAACAAATTTTAATTTTTATTAAAAAAAATATTGAAGCCAGAACATCCGAAATGATTCGAACCTTAGCTCACATGATTTTTTTTCCGCACCTAACCGGGCAGAGCAAATCCGAGTTATTCTATCTAAAAATCTTGCGAAATCCGGGCATTTGGTTTCTTGGTTAACAACCCAAAATCTGTGCAATATCCAGCCAAATTAGGTAATTCTTTAAAATCAAGAAGAAAAAAACTTGAAAAAATGTTTTTACTTTTCATCGAAACACACTAGCCGGTTTATTTGGATAAAATTTGCTCAGAAAATAGTTTTAGACGCAAAATACTTAATTGTGATCACTCAATTTGAATTTTTCTTTGACTGTTAAATAAATTGAAAACATTCGAGAAAAATCCAGGCAATTTGGCTACCTTAGTGAGTCAAATCTTATCGAGAATTCGATATTCGGAACTGTGCCCAAATTTCATTCACTAACTTCTTTTGCAAATAACTTTTGATAGCGATTTTCGAGTACAGTCTTTAAATATCTTTCAATAATTTTTTCGAAAAACTTTAGTAGAACTGTGGACCTGGGATAAGATTTCGAGGTTTTGGTCTTAATTCTGAGTCGAGTTTGTTACTCTTGTTTCGCTTTAGTCGTTCATCTGAATTCGATTAAGAATTTTAAATTTGAAGTTTAAAGAAGAACATTTTTCTTGACATTTTTGGACCCTCGTGGGGTGGGTTTAACCTCCAACCCTCTCCGTCCCCCTCTTTCTTCCGTGTTCCTACGATCATGACTCACAGGTTTCCGAGAGAATTTGATTTTAGTTAGTGTTGTTTTAAAACGAAGTTATGGATGGTAAAGGCGTTTTTCACGGAACTAACTTTTATGCACTGAGACCCCCAAATATCTTTAACGAATCAAACTGTAAAAAAAAACATTTTTTTATAATCAGGAAGAAAAATGACATAGTTTAACATGAAAAAAGTAAAGAATGCGAAACCTCATAATTTGATCATCCTGTTGCTTTACATTTCTGAAATAAGTTTTTCAAATTCTGTTTTAAACTTTGATGTTTAAAAACATGGTTAATAAAACGAATACTACAGCTTTTTAAATTTAAGCAATAAGACGAAATGAATCCTATTAAATAAGGACACCAACGTTCTTATTTTTATATTGTCTTTTTAAAGACTCATAAAAACTGCATCTTCT
Organism: Uranotaenia lowii; assembly: GCF_029784155.1. NCBI lineage: Eukaryota > Metazoa > Arthropoda > Insecta > Diptera > Culicidae > Uranotaenia > Uranotaenia lowii. The sequence continues at coordinate 140,814,272 of NC_073691.1, forward strand.
TTTGATGAAAATTATATGAGGATAAGAATATTTATGAAATTTAAGATTTGTAAGTCAAAATTTGATGAAATCCATAGATTCGATAAGAATTTAAAACTTAATTTAAAACTTTGGATTTCAAAATTGGAAAGAAACTAATCTAATAATTGTTTAAGTTACTATTTCTCAAGGCTATATCTTCAAAATGCTTTGTAAATTTCACTTTTCTGAGAATTTATTCCCCTTTTTAATGTTATTTTAATAAATGTCCCCTTGTCAATGTACCTCGAATTTTTAAATTTCATTTTATCTTTGAAACTAACTTTACAACTTCTTTTTTGCGTTTTGAATGGCTCAAGATCCGTTGATTCACAAAACAGGAATGTATCATAATTGCTAAAATTGCAAATCACACGATTCCGTATACATGATATAGTTTACGGCAATATCTCGTATTCCTCTATCTAAGCGAATAGAAAGATACTGCATGATGGGTGAAGGCAATGCATTGTATGCATTGGTTGAAACGAAAAATTTAGAAACTCAGAAGTTGAAGCAAACACAAAATTTATAACCATCTGCTAGTGATGAATTTAGGCATGAAATGACAAAGCCGTAACTGTTTCGAAAAAAAAGTTGCTTCCACATTTCATTACGTTGCTCAAAGTTTAGGAATGTATAGTAGGATTATATTGTCAACAAATTTCAACTCAACACTCAAAGTAACTCATCAATAGTTATTTGGTGGATTTCGCGAATTGCAAGTTCCAGTTGTTTGAGTTTTGAGGTCCAACGTTTTTAGACCTTGGGCCTTGAAAGTGATATGATATCTGGCGTAAAATTTAAAATGTACGAAACTATCAGTTTGCTTGAAACATCAAATCAAATCCTATTAAAAAAATCGACAACTTTTCGCTGATGAAAATCAACGAAAGGGTAGTATTTCCACATATTTTTCGCTGCTTATTGAGAAATTCTAAATTTCTACAGTAATTCCAGAGATTTGCGAGTTTCGCCCTTTTTCGTTTACGACGCTAGTTAAGCCTGGAAATTACGCCCAATTGATCGACCGTTTTTGTTTTGGTTTGGTGATCCTACACGATAAAACCAGTTACGCGGTTTTGTCACACGCGATTGACTCGGTTACGCCTATTGGTCATACACGGATTGAAAAATTAACCCCTTTTTGAATAGGCGTAACTTCACGTTCAAACGAAATTCATCTACCGAAAGTTTCGCTCGATTTAATTTTAGGATTTATTTGAAAGTTTTAAGAGATTTTATGATGCAACCAAGTTTATTGAGTAAAGTGCAACCGCGTACATCCAGAATGACTGTTAATCAATTGGTATACATTTGGCAGTTTCGCCCTTATGAAATGTTACGCTAGACATGTCAACTAAATTGTGATCAAAATAATTTAAAAGTTTTTTCTCGTTTTCCCGGAACTCTGGTAACCTCCTGGCTCCGTTCACCAACAGCAGTTGCCGTGCAGCGATGACGAAGATGGCGATGTGGTTCAGGAAGTTTCTCGAGGAGTCAATATTTGGACAATTCTGGTTGGACCGGGCAGGAATACCAGGAATGTGCGATAACACCAACAAAACGAACACGGGTCAGTACCGAGAGAATGTGATGTGGCCCGGTTTTATTTGGTTATCGAAATGGAGCTCCCCGTAGCTTGTTAAGAACGAGCTTCTCGGTCAAATCGAACAACCTGTTTTGGATTGGACGGAATTATGCAAGTGACTTTCTACCGGGCGGTGATGAAAGAGGGATCCTTTAAAGGAGTGAAAGGAGTTTACAGTTTAACGGGCAATTTGGGCTGTGGAAAAAGATCTTGAGGTGGGAACCACCTTCGGATTCCGGGCAGAACTAAATAAACAGCCCGGTTTAAATTACCTAATATTCACGATGGGTGACTTGAAGGGAGGAGTGCTGGTCCAATTAAGTAAGAGGTGCCCCAAATTTGAGGCGTTCTGGCCTTTCATTTCCAGCACAACACGCAACGGGCGGCACCTTTCCATCACGTGCAGTTTGTGTTGTTCTGGCAGGTAATCACGGAGGCCGAAATGTGAGGAAAAAAACAATTTCCTCAAAGACCTACATCTCGCCGGCTGCCGATGGAAGATGGAATTTTGCAAAGATGCAAACACCTTTTACCACGGAGAGGAGGCACGAGCCATCGCCCTACACTGGCTCTGGCAGCCTGGCAATAACATCAAACTCTATTAGGCGTGCTATCGTTTGCGGTAATCGGAGGCTCCACTATAAACAATCCTCAAGTAACCGAGGAAGAACACCTCAGAGACCATTCAAGAGATTGCACCGAGAGGAGGGTTGATTTATTATTCAAACCATTATGAATTAACGGATTTCTCGCGCTTCGCTCTCTCTCCATCGAGACGAGTATGTACCAAACCCTTGACCGTCTAGCTGGCTGGCTGGCTGGCTGGCTCGGTTGTTGGCACACGATCGTGTATCACTTACACCTAATTAACTCACTTTTACCCCATATTTAAATATGTAAGCAAAACATATACTTATGATGAACCCTCCTTAGATGGCTTGCAGAGTACATTGTCCCGGGAACGCGTCTTACGTATGCAAAGTGTTGCCGGAAACGGTGCGATTTGACGACGCTCTGCCCTCCGTTTCTCTCGAAATACATAGGTAACTGGTCGGGAGAAATGGCTTTGTAATCGAGCTATGCGCGAACTTAAACGAAGGTGTAATTTTCCAGGGGGCTGTAAATTTCTGCGAGGAAAATATCCATAAGTGCCCGGGTGAGATTGTACTGTTATGTTGTTAAATTTCGCTCCTCACGATTTGGCGATCGGTAGTCAAGTGTTGGATTCTTACTTTTAATTTGAGTTATAATAGCCGGTTTCTTAGGAAGTTCCTTGATAATAGTAATGGTCCGACACGGGTCGGTTGCTAAATTCAAAGGAGTGTTACCGGTCATTTAAATAAATAGAGACAACATGCCTCAATATGCCCTCTACCTAATGGAATTATCATCTTTGATGAGTATTTCACGAAATTTTACCGTATTTCCCAAGGCATTGAAATCATCTGTACAGGCAAAACGCGCCTTTGTATATGAATAATATGTGCGAAAACAGTATTCTAAACTTGATAGTTAGGTACTGTTTAATTTTCAAATTTGAATGAAGGACGAATTGCGCAATTGAATGGTGTACAAGTTGATGGACTGAAGCCAAATCGACCTCTTTTCGCTGTCAAGGCCTCGTGTTTTGTGCATTCTACGACTATATCCACACCAAAATAAGAGATTAACAAATTTCAATGCCGATTGGAGCTTACTATATGCCAAAAATCTGCTGAAACGTGCATTGCACCAAAGATGACATGATTGCCTTGGTGACTACTGGCCTAAAGACTCTAACACTCGAGCAAAATGATGCATTGCTACTGCATACAAACCAGTGGTTGAAATCAGAGGTGCCAGGTGTCCTGATTTATCAGGATTTGTCCTGATTTTCGAGGGACCGTCCTGATTTTTCAAAAACTCTTAATTTGTCCTGATTTTTGAAAAATTGTCCCTAAAATGTCCTGATTTGTCCTGATTTTCATAAGAAAATTTAAATATTACCAAATTTTAGCTAAACTATGAGAAAATCGAATAAATAGGTCATAAAAATAGTTAAATTCATTTAACAAATGGTACTCTTCGGTTCAGATGATGTTCAAATGGTATTTTTCGATATGAACTACCGGCCAGCGAAGAAGCTGCGTACTGTTGTTGCATAAATCAAGGCGTTTACAGTACCTGTATTGCGCCTTTATTTATGCAATCTAAGCAAAATCCTTATTATTTTCATGATTCAAGGGGTGTCCTGAAAAATCCTGATTTTCAACTTCGCGTTGTCCTGATTTTTGACGAAACCACCTGGCACCCCTGGTTGAAATCCTCACCAATTTTCTCATCAGAGGCATTCAAAATACACACTTTGAGGCCTCGCATAGCTATACAGGAGACGATACATATACATTCATTCAAACCTCCCCCCATGAGGAGGATCTGCTCTGAGAGACACTATTCGTTTGCTGCCCCGAACGAACTCTCTCAACGTTCGGTTGCTACATGATGCATGAAGAAGACGAGGCACAAATACTCATTTACGTTCTTGAATTTGAATAGCTCCAGCCGATAGCTGTGGTTGAGGAGAACATCTTCAACCCCGCCGCAAAGGTTGAGGCAACAACAAAAACAACCGAACTTATTGCGTTGCACGGCCCGCAACGTATAGTGCAAAGAGGGGGGAGGAAAAAGAAACGAAAAAACTAGCTGCCTGCGTGCGGTTGCTGTGCAATAATAGCAATAGCAGAAAAACCTCACGCATTCGATCCAGGCACAAACGAGGAGACTCGGGTTCGCTCTGCCTTTTGAATTCGCTTCCCTCAAGCTTGTAACAGGAGATGAGTGAGAGCCATTCGTTTGGTTTTTTGGATTCGCTGCCTCGAATGTACTGCTTCTTGGAGGCGGGCCATATTGAGAGCGTATCAGTGATTGAATTTTGCTGAGCATGAATTGATCAACCATCTCTCGCTCAACGCTTTACTCGGAAGCAAAGGTTGCTTTGAGGCAGCGAAAACGACAAAACCGATGATGCATACACTCTCACATGGCCCGCCTTCAAGAAGCAATATACATTCGAGGCAGCGAATCCAAAAAACCAAACGAATGGCTCTCACTCATCTCCTGTTACATTCTTGAGGGAACCGATTTCAAAAGGCAGAGCAAACCCGAGTCTCCTCGTTTGTGCCTGGATCGAATACCCGAGGTTTTTCTGCTATTGCTATTATTGCACAGCAACCGCACGCAGGCAGCTAGTTTTTTCGTTTCTTTTCCTCCCCTCTCCTTGCTCCATACGTTGCGTTGCAATGCAATAAGTTCGGTTGTGTCGTTGTTGCCTCAACTTTTGCGGAGAGGTTGAAGATGTTCTCCTCAACCACAGCTATCGGCTTGAGTCCATCAAATTCAATAACGTAAATGAGTATGTGTGCCTCGTCTTCTTCATGCATCATGTAGCGACCGGACGTTGAGAGAGTTCGTTCTGAGCAGCGAACGGATAGTGTCTCTCGGAGCAGATCCTCCTCATGGGGGGAGGTTTGAATGAATGTATATGTATCGTCTTCTGTATTACTATACGAGGCCTCAAAGTGTGTATTTTGAATGCCTCTGATGAGAAAATGGTTGAGGATTTCAATCACTGGAGCGTATGCATCATCGGATTTGTCGTTTTCGCTGCCTCAAAGCAACCTTTGCTTCCGAGTAAAGCAGTGAGCGAGAGAAGGTTGTTCAATTCATGCTCAGCAAAATTCAATCACTGATACAAACATGCAAGCGAAATAAGATCCCAGATAACCAGAAATCGTAAAGTAGTGTTTATTGTAAATTGTATAAGCATCCAGTTTAGATTGGAATTGTATAAGCATCATGTTGTAGCTAAACCAAGTTATATTTTATCGTTTATGGTTTGTATAGTTCATTATATACGATAACATTTTGTTAATCGCATAGGAAGATAAAAAAAGTTGTTTTGAATCGCAGTAGAATTGTGCAAAGCTCAATATTTAATCCCACTGTACAATAAAGCAATCTTTCATGCTTGCGATCTATGATGACATATTATTTCCATGAAAGGTAGTACAGTAATTGTGAGAACATCGTATAATGGAATTTAAACAATCTATTCGTACTTGTCATTCAAAGTCGCTTATTGAGATAAATTTAATCGGTAAATAATTGTTATTAATGCAATTCCTATGCTAAGTAATATCGTAATTATCTTATGTCAAATTATCGAATCGTTTGACAGAACAGTAAATACGATCGCACAGCGCTGAATACTATTATTGATTGTAATTGAATCGTCTATGAGATAGACTAAAGTTTTAGATAAAAAAACGGCGTCTATAAATAGATTTGGAGTCCGAAATTATGCAGTCAGTGGTATTTTATACGATCAACTGGTTTTGAACGGAACCCTCAATTTTATATGAACAAATTTGCTTGTTTGTATCAACATGAAATGGCGCCGAGGAAGTATCGATGGACAGGGATCGGAACGTTGTGAGTTCGAGACTGAGGGAAGGTATAGATGAAGTTGTATATGGTTCAAATTTTTTCGCAGTTAACATCAAATTCTATTGTATTTGTGTTCACGGCGATTCATAGTAAAATCGTAGTATGGAAAAAATATAATTGCTTTGGAATACAGTAACAATAAATTGTTTTAAATGGTGAAGAAAGTTGTACAAACAAAAGGAAATTGTAATCAAATTGTAAGACAGGCAATAGAAAGTTGTAAGTTGTACAATCCTAAGATTTTGTGCAAAGCAAAGTTGCTATCAAATGATTGGAAACGCAAAACAAAGTTTTATATTTTCAAGGTGAGCAAAATTTGGTCCGTATATTGCCTCCACTTTGGTACGCACAGGCTCATATACAATCTTTTCAGATTGTACAAAAGTGTATATATGTCAGAAACAACTGAAATATACAGACCAAAATGTTCACTGGGATTTTGAGCAAATTTTCATCAAGGAATTTGTGTCACAGAACATAGAATTTTGAAAAATTCACAGATTTGACAGAATTTTTAAATTTGGAATAGATTTCCTTTTTTTAAGGATTTTTCAACGGCTATCAGTCTCGGATTTTTAATTAAAAACGACTGTATTTTACTCCAACGTTTCGATCCTTATTGGATCTTCATCAGGGACTAAGATTTATTGCTAATTTAGTGAAAATCAACTTCGAATTTTGTTGATGCTTACCGATAAATTGTCGTTTTCTTGTTAAGTTTGATTCGGCTTATCTTGAACTGCTGTCATTAGGTTTCTGTGTTGGATGATGTTATAATTATAATTTTGTGTAATATATTTTAAAGTTTGGTGAGACTTACTGTTGACGAATTTTCGTAGAATATTCGTTTGAATATTTGGAGTTTTACAATTTTCTGCATCGGATCTTTGCACTGTGAACTGTTTTGGTTTACGAGTTGTTTTCAAATATGGCGTTCAATAATTTGTATTGGTGTAATTTAATGTTTGTGATGTTGTGTTCTGATCCTTAGTGTTGTGTTTTGCTTCTTGGGTTTTGATTTTTTCATTCATAGAGAATGGATTTCCAGAATTTTTTTTTGCCAAAATAAAATTTAGATTTTTTAAATTAAATTAAAAATGTATGAAAAGATTGCTAATTTTAATCGATTTAACTGAACTTAAATGTAAAAAAGACCCAATTAATCATGAATTTTCGATGAAATTAAAGGGAATAACATTACAAAAAAACCATCACAGAATTTTTGGGTAGAATCACAGAAAGTCAAATTTTTTTTTCTCAAAAACACAGAAATTTTTTCGGCAACCTTGCTTGTGATGAGAATGAAATAACGAAAAAAATGTTTTTTGTTCCGCAGTTTTTCTACTGCCGGCAATCAAGAATAGAATTTTACCGGCTTACAAACACACGCACGCAATTTATTCTTGCTTACAGCTTTTCCACTGGTTGTTTGCCGATGGTTTGAAACAAGGTAAGGCACTTGGCCGGTGATTGTTTTTATCCTCTTTTGACTTATGACGGAATATGTGATATGTTTTATTTTGTTACTTTCAGACATATGCATTACGGTTGCGCTGGGGAACATTAACAGCGATTACAAAGCTTATTATTGCCAATAACGTGCAAATTCCGGCATCTCATGATTGGAGTAGGTTCTGTCCAGCGAAAATGAAACCGAAACAGAAATGATAACTTTGGAAATTTTTGGCTTTCAGTCAAATTATTTAAGTGTTTTCCTATTTCATCCGACGTTTTGGCGTAATGTATTTTGCCTTCTTCAGGGTTTTACTGTAATTTGTAAGTGTAACAATAAAAGGTGTTGTGTAATATGATTTTTGTTTTACATCAGCGTGAATTTGAATTTGTTTTTAACTGCTATCGGTAGTTACACTGTGTCACTGTCAACTGTGCTTTGTAAAATGGATGTAGAATTGTTGGTTTCCTTAATATCTTGTTTGTTATAATGTTTTTTTTTTCTGCGTGTGTCTATGTATGGAATGTAAAACTTCTATGTAAGTTGAGTTTAAATTTGCTACATCAGTGCGTTTGTTAACGGATTTAGGTTCGTTGAAAATGTGTATTATCTCAAGGATGAGTAAACTTTCCTGCTTGTATGTGTGGTCGAGTATTTTTACAGAACTTCAATCGAATTTATGTTGGTGGTCGATAAGATGTGTGAGGAGAGCAGTAGATGTAGTTTTCATCGCCTTCATTTCATCGTATTAGGCCGTGTATCCTTGTTCGATCAGCTTATTAAGTTGTTTGATGTTGCTGCGGTGCTTAGCCAGTCTATTTTTGAGCAAACTGCCTGTCAACCCTGAAGAAGGCGAAATACATTACGCCGAAACGTGGATGAAATAGGAAAACGCGGGTTTTCTTAAATAATTTGACTGAAAGCCAAAAATTTCCAAAATTAACAATCAACAGTCGTAAAAGCTCATCAGAAATGATAACTTGAGTTGTTTACAATGGTGTCACGAATTGCGATTCCAACTGCATAGTGAAAAGATCGTATAAAATGTCGTCTGAAGTCAGTTTAAATCGTATATGATAGGAAGTCCGCCATGTTTGTAAATTTTGGAATGATTCTGCTCCCAAGCGGGCTTCAAGTGAGAAAATCCTCGTCCTGTTTTCAGATGGCTAAAAATCAGGTGGGAATTGAGTAATATTGACCAATGAGAAAAATTGGGCAATATTGTCACTGGCAAAGATTTGAAGGCTATGATGGCAAAATTCAGCGCTCTCTTGCATTCTTCCGATAGGTACGAATAAGGTATCGGATTACGCCCAATTGGTGTAGTTTTCATCGCATTAGAGAGAAATGAAATTTATGTATGTTTATTGCCTCCACTTTGGTAGGTAAATGCTATTTTTTTTTCAACTTTCATACGATCATTCTATTATGTATGCATATGGAACGTATACCAAAACAGTATAAGAATATAGTTACAAAAATGTTTTTGGGTGATCTGTGGGTGCCGAATCCATATTTCGAATCAAAAGTTTAAAATAAGTGAAAATTGCCAAGTTGAAATCGATACAAAATTTAATCTTTTCAACTAGAATTGAAACTAAAATCAGCTCCAAAGTTGGGTGAAACTATAAAATTCGGCCTTAAGTTTTTTAATACTAAAACGACATTTATTACATTTTAAACTTCATTTGGTTTTTAAATTTAATTAGTCAAATTGGCTACTTCCTGCCTCCTACTGCATATTATCAAATGAGAGGCTGAAAATCAAACATTTGCATTCTACCAATTGTTTGTAATGGAAGTACAAATTGCTTCATGAGAAACAGAAAGCCAAACAAACCGAAGCAAATTGAACCTCACGTTAAAAGGGAAGATTACAGTTGTCTTCACTTTCCGAACAAACCTAGCGGCAGCAGCAGCAATAACAACGAACGAAATATGGAATCTGCCATTCTGCAGTAGGTACGTTGTTCTTGTTATTCGCTGACTAATGATAGATGCCCTTTCCATCACTATTCGTAAGCACCGTATTTAGTGCCTTTCTTCCCTCCCCAATGGTGGCTTGTTCCACCGACCGGGTTGTTTGGTCTGGCCCAGAACACCTGGCCGCGAAGATCTCTGGCTAGAATTTTGTTCGCACGCACAATGATTTCTCTCTTCCGAACCGGAGGCCATCAATTGCTAGTTTGTAATGGAAAGGGAAAACTCCATCGGTAGGTACCAACTGGTTTCGGTTTCATGTTAGAGGGCAGAGAACCCGGGGAGATTACAACCCGCTCGTCACCGGAGATTATCCCTTCAACGGCCATTAGGATCAGATCCTCGGGCAATGCCTGGTTTGGGATGGGATGGGAAGGCACTGCCACTGGAAACGAAAATTAGCTTAGACAGCCACCGATCGACTGGGGGTCCGGTTAAGGTCAAGCTGAGGTGCTCAAGGTAGGTGCTTATCTCGTGGCCAGTCTAATTAAACGGCTGTCAACCGTCAACGGCCACAGCTCTGAGAGATGGTGTGGGAATCGACGCGTGAGTTCCCGGTCCATCTTGGAGAGACTTTCAGCTTGATGGAATTCGAATTGCGTTCACGGGGTTAACCGTGTGCATCCACAAACTATTTACTAGCGGAGTCACGATCGCGAGACGCCATCAACCGCACAGTGTCTAAGTCGATTATTTCTGCGGAGGCAAATTCCGCGGTTGTTCCGGAGCCATGAAGATGGCAAGAGACAGCCCCAGAACTTTTAATTTAATTGTTGCACTTGACGACGAAGGCGAGGGGTTTGTTGAAATAGGCTTGGCGAAGAACCGGTGTAATCATACGGTTGTAAAAAAGGGGCCGTGCATACCGATATCGCGATGAACTTATAAAACATACCCAACGCCATATCAAGTGTGCAAAGTATAGCTGTCGATGATCGCGAACCGGATCCCGATAGTGTTAATGCAAACTTTATCTTGTTGTTTGCAGATACTTGTACGATGCTGTTTAATGGCATCCAACTATTCCGATCGCATTAGTTCACACATTGGCCTGCAGATGGCTGTCATCACTTCTGTCATCCGGTGTTGGTATACGCGAATCGCACTTACGGCTAGAACGAATCGAAAAAAAAAACAGAGCTCGCCCTTTTGCGTTATCCTGAGGAAATTACAATGATAGAGGTCCCCGTGCATGAATTGCTATCGCTGCCAATCGCTGTCGGGCTTTATCCGGATGGGCTCCCCGATCAGCGCAAATCACACACAACATAATAACAACAAAGCCAAACCGGCCATCGATCGATCAGTCTTGGAACCGAACGAGCGATGACAGCTCGATAGTGCAGAAAACATTTATCAACTATGACAGATGTTGTTATATGGTGAACTGCCCATGACAGAGGAACGACAGGTCCACCGAAAGACACATTCAGATGCCATCTATACGCATCAGAACGCCCAACGCAATGGCGCGGCTCGGCTGGAGGGAAAAGGGATATTTATAGAACAACATCTAGAAAAAAAGAAGTTGACTTGACGAAAGGACGTGATCTGGAAGTTGTAAGTTTTTTTTGTCTGCCGGGGTTCAACTTATCAATTACCTACTACTACTCATTGGAATTCGTTGGGTAGCCGGCCAGCGAGGGAAAGGTCGTGTCGTCGATATTTGTCGGCTAGCTGGGAGGTCGACACACGGCAGGAAGATTTGCTACTTGTTCGTCAACGATCGATCGAAGGGGGGGCCGGTAAAATTTATGGTTCCGTTGTGTCCCCAAGTGGTTCTGGATGCTGCAGAGGCTATTTTTAGATCCTGCTTCGGAACAATTTCATGTTTGCTTGTATGGTACATTGTAAATACAGTGAGATTAACAGTTTTACAGATTTTCATAAATGGTCACACCAACAAACTTCTAAATATCTTGTGTTGGTACATTATGGTGCAGTTTATTATTTCAGATGAAAAGATTATTTTGAGTTTAGCGTCCACGATATTTACCTACGAGATTACTTTTTCTTCAAACATTTTTTCAACTTCGATAAATGGAATCTATTTTTTTTCTCAGTTAACAAATTGTCAACAAACTTTATTACTTTTTCATATGAAAATTCCTATATAGTTTTCATGTGAAATAGTTGAAAAAAAAAATGGTTTTCCTCAAATATTTAAGAGTTTTGTTGTTGCATCGACACTAGAAACTAAGTAATTCGTTTGGCAGGAAATTTGAGGTTTTTAGTTCGAGAATGGGTCTCAGACAAAGAAACGGGCCTGACTTTGTTTACGCTAAAAAGTTGGACAAATTTCGAGAGAAACCGGAATGAACTACGAAATGAACTTTTGAGCGGGCATATGGCAGATCTCCAGCTTAAAATTTTTGTTTGGCAAGTTTCGTCCGGGGAACAAGGAGGAGAAAAAGTTGAACAAAATGTCATATCTAGTACATATTTTAGGTGGCTGACAATCTCCGGAAGCTGCAAATCAGTAAATGTGGTACAAAATGATTGTCACAATAACCGGAAAAATAACCAAGAAGTATGACTCTAAACCGGTTATACAGAACGTCATCCAAAATCAATCTTGTATTGAAAAAAAGAGGTACATAAGTAGTTTTAAAAAAATTCGGCGCACATGCCGCCACAAAATTATGTCAATGCCCTTCTTCAATGGCAGCTGCCTCAAACAATGTTGAGTCAAACATCTCTTGGTAGTTCGTCACAAAATGTTACCTGTGTCATTACATTACAAATTAATGTCACGGAAAATTACCAGTTTCCATCAATGTTTTCAAAAGTTATTCACAAAAGAAAGTGTTGCGACTTTTTTGGAAACAGTCCTTTTATATTTAAAAAAAACCTGTATAATACTACCAATTAGTTTAAATTTGGTAATATCAATACTCCTGCGTTGAGAAAATGTGAAAAAAAATTATATTAGATATATATGTAAGCTGAAATATGAAGATAAAGTCATAATGCTCTCCTTGTAGATGACTTTTATTTAATCATAGAAAACAGTAACATCATGTTTTCATGTTCAGACACGAAAAAAGTCTATTTCCTAGGTGGCTGAAACTTAAAAAAAACGGATAAAAAGGTTTATTTTTTTTTATTGTCGAAAGCTGAAAATCGGTCATTATAGGGGCATAATGAGAACCCCTTTTGGGGTAGTATAAGCACCATTAATCGGGGCACGATGAGCGTTTTCTGCCGAAAAATCTAAATAGCAGCGAATTCAACTCGATGAAGTCATCTGAATTAAAGAGCTACAGCTTGGCCTGTTTTATCTGATGATTTGGCAAGACTCGAGTTCGATTCCTAGTCGAGGCGATTTTTTTTCATTTATCATTAATAATCGATGTATTTTTTACTGAACAGTGAGTTGCAGATCTATCAAACAAAGCAATAACAAAATGTCCCACTTTTTAGAAAATGTCCGCCGCCCCGCTTTTTTCTCCAAATGTCCCGCTTTTTTCTGAGAAAACTTTTGTGGAAGACTCAACCCTCTCCGATTTATCCAGTTCAAAATAGTTGTTCCGTGCTTGATGAAAACGCTTTTTAGAAAATCTTCCATCGATTATTTTCAACTCCTGTCATTTTTTTCTAATCTTCTTATATTGACCTATGATGTACAAAACTAGAAATGTTCTTACTTAAAAATTGTAAAATTTATCGATAAGGTTAAATTTAGCCTCAATTTAAATTCATTGGTTCAACTCAGAAAACCATTCTAATAAAATTTTCTTTTGTTGTTTTTTTTTCTTAAAATTAGCATCATTTCTTCAAGACAAAATTAAATAATTCGTTTAGTTCTTAGCATTTGAGGTTACCAAAATATTTTCCACATATCCATACCAATATCCACATATTCGGACTGGGCGAATCCGTGCAATTTTATTTATAAACTTGACAAAATCCAGCCATTTGATTTCAACATTTTCAGCTTAAAACCCGGGCAATATCCGAGCAAATTCAGTCAAAACCGCGTAATTATTCAGTATAAATCAATAGGAATACGCTTGAAAATATATTTTTTCATCGAAACACATCAGCAAATTTTAAATCGTAAACTGTTCAAGATTATTAAGATGAGACTTGCTGAAAAACTGTTTTTGGACGCATAAATTTAAAAAAAAAATGATAACTCAACTCACATTTTTGATTGTTTAATCTTAGAAATGAAGTGAATAAATCAGTGCAAAATCCAGGCTTTTTACTACGAAATCCAGACAACCGTCCGGACTGAACTTTGCCTAAATTTTGTGTCAAACATCCGGCAAGTCCGGGTAAAACCGAAAAATCTTGCAAGCTTATCTTAGCATCACAATACGAATCTGGTTTAGTTAAGCATTGTTTGAGAGAGTTCTAGCACTGTTAACGTTTTCGATTGAATAAAATATTCTTTAAGTTGCTTCCAAATGATGATGGCTCCAGTTGTGCCTCAGAAATCATAGCAGAATCCCTGGAAATTTAATGCTTGAGGGAAAAGATCTAATTCCGCATAGTAAAGAACAGGACTACCGAGTTAATTTATATAAACTTGGTAGATGATCAAAAGTGGCTGTTGAAAATTTTAAAAACTATCTTCTTATTTCGGATTTTAAATAACTCTGAATTCCTACAACATTTTCGACTTTAGTATTCGCAGTATACAAAGGTAGAAGTTTTCTTAAGAATTCAATTTTGTGTATTCTATATCTTTATTTTTTTTTTTACTTTCTAAGAACTATTCATGCAGAAGAAACATATACATACATATGTATGTACAGGAATGGTCATAAAAGTTAGGGTTTTAAGATAAAATGTCCCGCTTTCTTCGATGACGTCCCGCCTTTTTTTGTGAAATGGTCCGCTTTTTTCCTGATAGTATCTGGTAAGCCTAGTATAATGCAAAGATCAAAATAATCGATCAAATGAAAACAATCGTCTCGACCAGGAATCGAACTCGAGTCGTCTGATTACCTCCCCGATACCTTAACAATAGGCTCAATCGTTAGATGTAAACTAGTCAAGCTGTAGCTCTATAATCCAGTTGATTTCATCGAATTCAATTCACTGCTAGATTCTATGGCATAAAATGCTCATCGTGCCCCGATCAATGGTGCTCTGTTCGTCCCGAGTCGTCAACAAGTAAAAAACGCGTACTATAGGAAGTACGAAACTGTTCCTCATGAAAATTTATTAAAAAAGGGCTTATCTCCTCCTCATGATAACTTGCCGCTGGCTTGTATCATCTGACAGTAGAGTGAGTCGATTTGGGGTCATTTTTGAATTTCTCAAACCCTGGGGTCTAAAAAGCTTTGTCGTGGTCCAAAACTCATTCATGATGTTTTGTAGAATTTTTAAGTAACGTTTACATGAGTAAATTTGAACTTTTAGATTTGTTTCTTCTGTGGAACCGAGCCAGCTGATGTTTGTTGTGCCAATTTATTTAATTCCTCAAGGAAATTTTTCGCTGAACAACTTTGTCGAAGGCCGTAACTTCGTATTTTAATAGACAACAAAGTTATTAGGTGTTGAATGGGGATATTTCTTTTGGCATTGATAAACAATAAATTCAATTTACATTACTGCAGGGTGCCTAGCAAGGTATTGCATGACTCCTTTTCATGCAAAACTTCGCGAAGCTCAAGCAGTGATGTCAATTGAATTTTTTGTTTATCAATGCGAAAAGACAGGGGTATGTCAGGGGGACAGCTCATAACTTTTTCGCCTAACAAGATGCGAAGTTACGGTCTTCGACAAAGTTGTTCAGCGAAAAATTTCCTTATTGAATTTCATAAATTGGCACAACAAACATCAGCTAGCTACAAATATGAAGAAAAGAAGAAACAAATATGATGTTGATTTTTCAGTTAAAAATATTCAATTTTCCCATACAAACCTAAAAGTTCAAATTTACTCATGTAAACATTACTTAAAAATTCTACAAAAAATCATGGATGAGTTTTGGATCAAAACGAAGCTTTTAAGACCCCAGGGTTTAAGAAATTCAAAAATGACCCCAAATCGGCTCAGTTTAATCTGACAGTCTTTAGAAGAAATGAGGGACATCACGTCTAGATTAGGAAAATCAAATTAGTATAGTAATCAGTGCATTTGCATAAAAGAGTGGTTATTGTAGGTTCACGAGGTTAAATAGTGTCAGATTTCCATACAAATTTGAGCATCGTTGAGCATGAGGCCTTCTGGCAGACCAAGGTCCGATTCTAGTCCCTTAGATTTTGATTCCCGAACATATCCCTTTTTTGACCACCCTTCTGTACATGGAAGACATGGAAAATCTGAGATTCGCTTGGATGATGCATATTTGAGCATCTTCCCTTAAAGTGGGAACTAATCACTTTGAAAGATCTCTTTACTTAAAAATGAAAGAGGACCCTTGGCCTTCTTTTCAATCCCCTCGCAAATGGGCCAAATCCTAAAAACTTTCGTTCGTTGGATCAGCCCAACTATTGTTTCATCTAGATTAAAAACCGACATCCGACAACCAAACGCACACACATGAGTGTAAATCATAGAGTTATCGATACCCTACTGAAAAAAAGACTACAACCCGTCTCAGTCTCAATTTCATTGAGATCATGTGATCCAGATTGGTTTTTATTTCTTCAGAAGACCATCTCTCCATTCTCGATTCACGACAGCTAATCTTGCATCAAAACAATCGAAACAAGGCTGTCAATTAAAGTTTTTTTTTTGCTTGCTGACAAACGCCATTGTCTCTGCCTATGACGAATCCCCGGTACCTACTGGATTGGACCCAAATGGTCGCTTGAGCCCTAGATTAATCACCCTTTTCCGAGAATGCAACTATCTCTTGGAGCTAAGTACATACATTGTATTTAACCCTAGTGGCGCTTGCCGGTTACTGTAATTAATGTGAGCTGGGCTTTGGTTGTAGACATGGTTTGGATCCCGGAATGATAAAAACATGGTTCCCGTGATTTCTTCCCCTGTCTGTCAAACTTTTTCCCCACTGGGAAGAAGAAGAGGCCGGGGACAGTAGTGAATGTCAACTACAAGGTTAACATTGTTGTTCCCGGAGTGGGTGGGCGTTGTCTTCATCATCAGGGTGGGGAGGAACGTTTCTTATCAAAAGGCCACAACCGTGTGCAATACGTCGTGGTGGATTCTTCTATGAAACCATTGAGATGGACCGAAACAAGAAGGAACTACTGATGGGGGGAAGATTCATGAATAGCAAACCTGAAGCTACCTACTTTCACCGGTGGGATTTGCCATTAGATGACTACACTGTCCTAAAGAGGCTTGAGTCTAGCTGGTATGGTGTTGAATGCAACATAGAATTTGATAGATCATATTTTATCCATCCACGCCGCACTGGTTGATCGGTTAGCTCGTTGCTTCAGCTGTTCAGGATGGTCCCGCTGGGATTTTGTTTATCTTTTGCAAAGAGAAATCTTCCCAAACGCTTCCTTCTGCTCCTTGTCTTTCATTCGAGTCAAGAGGAATGCGGGAGCGACAGTGAACCAATCAATTTTAGCATAATCGTGTCATAGAGCTTTTTTTTCGCCTGCTGATGGGGAAGATGAATCAGATGGGAAAGTCGATCTGCCATCTGATTCATCACAGGGAAGCAAAAAAAAACCCTACAACAACCCGAAGGTATCAACTAAAAGGTTTTAGTGTCCGACTTTTTCGACAGTGTCATCGGGCTTTTTTTTAATGCGGAATAAAACAAATTACCATTAGATCATGACGTATCCTGGAGCCAGTGTTAAGTTGTTTGATCGCTTCGAACGATCGTCGTGAGCCTCCAATTGGGCTCTGATTGGGGGTTTCGAGGCATATCGATTACAAGTAGTGGAAGTTATGTTTTAAATATCAATGAAGATGTTCGATGCTTTTTAACAACCATGACCTGCAACACGAGGATATCAGTTTAAAAACATAACATTGCTTTTAGCTTGGCTTGCAATCTTGTAATCATGTTGTTGTTTGAGAAAATACATCCCTTATGTTCGACCTTTGACTCTAAATCAAAGAATCGATTTTCTAACTTTAGAGATACGGAATATTTCGTCTTTTCTTGCTGTGTTAATTTCCACATCAACCCTCTTCAACTATAGCAAAAAATAGAAGACGTTTTCTAGAGAAGACCGGATCACTCGAACAATACGGACAGAACAAATAACAAATTCTTCTTTTTTTAACACAATCCCTTTAATGCATAGTGTTGTTTTAAAACAACACTAATTAAAATTCAAGCATCTCGAAAACACGTGGATATTTTTGAGTGATGTATTCACAAAAAATATTGTAGAGATTAAAAGAAATTAGTTCATGGTTTTTTGATTACGATATTTTAATGTATGTGTGAGATATCCAACAAAGTATGCAAATTGCAAAAATCAATTTTATTGATTTTTTTTTCGAAAAAAGTAGTTTTTGGAAAATCGCTGTTATTTCTGCAGATTTGCAAATTCTTACAATTTTTTTAATTACATTCAAACACAATCACCTTCGTGTACCCAATTAACAAGGTTTGGAAGAAATTAGCAAAATCGTGTTGATATTAATTAAGAATTTCAAAAAATATCTTCAACTTGATTGGCCATAACTGTTACAATACTCAAAATAACGACTTACAACCTGTTGGGTTGTGTTATTTGAATTAAAATATTATTATTTCACTGAACTAATAGATGCTTATCTCATTTAAAAAAAAGTCATGCATTGAAGGGTTAATACGTTTAACGAATAAAATTTATAATTGCTTCAAAAACTCAAACAGCTGATGAAGCAAAAGTTAAACAGTTGATGATGAGCATTGTATAACTTTTTGTTTTAAAATTTATTTAAATTTTCAATCTTAAATGTCTCCATTTTTCAATTTTGTGCAACAAGATTGTATGCAAGTTCGTTGCATGCATACTTTGGTTCAATTCATTCCAATATATTGAAAAAAATTTTTTTTTTGTATTATCTCCCCCCCTTGTGATGTTTCATGGGAGGATTTCCAATTTGTTCCGGCCTAATCCAAGACTCTTAACTATAGATCAGGGCCGTAGGAAGAACCGACTCATGGGTGGGGGGTTTGTTGACTGATTTTTACCTATGATTTTTGCCCAACATTACACAAATAAAAAAAGTATCCAAACAAATTATGTTTGTAACTACATATATGATTATTCATTTTTAACCCTTCATTTCATAAAGTAACAAATTTGTTAGAATTAGTGTATGGAAAAATGGAAAAATCGTATTTTATTTTAATTTTTTTTCTTGATGTACTCATCATTTTGAACTGTTTAAAATGATTTTTAATGAAAAACAAAAAATCATGAAACGAAGGGTTAAGTACTCATTAATAGTTTTCGTATCAAATCGTAACTTGGAAAAGTGGTCTTCAACCTAAAGGGTGGCCTAAATTTTTATAATGAAACCTTAAGAAACAACATATGGAATTTGCTTCCATCGATGAATCCTTCAATTTGTTTAGAGTCTGGTAGCTCAAACTTATTTGATTTGAGCATAACATAAGTTCTTTTTAGGGTAGCCTTCAGTTTCTTTAAAAAAAACATATTCTATACTTAAATCAAACAAGCCCAATTTCCCATTTTTTTTAATTCCAAGATTCTAACCTCAGCTGAAAATAAATAAAATTTTCCAAATAAAAAAGAAGCGATAAATTTTTTTTTTGGCTCAAATTTGCTTGACGCAAACTTGAACCAAATCTATGATTTTAGTTTGAACTTTGGATTTAAAAAAAAACTGCAATATTAATAATGCAGATTTTTTAATAGATGAAGATCAGGTACATGTTCCTTTAGCAGCAAATATTTTTCATAAAGAATCAATTCCATAATGAAAATCCAGTGGATAATTTTTTTAAAACAAGTTTGGCATTTTTTGCATAAATTATACTTTCACCAAATTCACGGTTTTGCCATTATCACGGTGAATTAATCGTGATAAAATCGAAAACTCCTGTACGGATTTTGTGTAATAATTAAGTTGAAGAACTTCTTATTTGAATATAATACAAAATTCGTTTTTTTCATGTTCGGAACACTATTATCGAAATATTGAAAATGCGTATGATTTCGAAAAACATGATTAAATTTTTATATTGAAAACAAAACCAATTTTGAACCCGGATTTCAAAGCAGCTTTTCATTTCTCATTTCTTTTGATTATTCGAATTGAAAATTAAAATCCTAAACTGGATACAGAATCAGAAATACGAGAATAGAAATAGAATTTTGGATATGGGAAAATGGATCCAAAACCTCCAAGATGGGTTTAATTTAAAATTTAATATTCAGACCTGTGGATAATTTTTTTAAAACACATTTGCGATTTTTTGCAAAAATTCTACTTTATATTTGTGATAATCAGCTGAATTGTGTGTATGAACTATCTGTATGTGTATGTGTATGTGTATTTGAAATCTGGAAATTGATCTGACGTGCAAATTTTTAAGCTCATGTTCTCATGAATTCTCAACAATTTTATGTTAATTGAAAAACTCATTTACAAGCTAAATCTTTTTCAGAATTTTGAATCTGCATTCTATATCTGAAATCTGAACCTGAATTCAAAAATTGAACTTTGAATCTGTTTCCGATTTTCCATACGATTTCTAAAATTTACAAAAAATGCGAAATCTGGATCTCAATTCCAGATCAAAATTTTAAGAGCTAAGCTTTAGAGCCGTCATTCATGAATGAGTAATTAAAATAATAATTTAATCTTAATTCATTATTTCAATTATTTATTTTTCTGTTATATTGTGAATCTGAATTAAAATGTGAATCTAAAATGATGAATCTGAATCTGAGTTTTGGTTCGCCAATTAGAAGCTTTTAATGTATAAATTTTGTGTAATAATTATGTTTAAGAACTTCGAGTTTGAATATAATACAAAATTCTTTTTTTTTCATGATAATAGTGAAAATATTGAAAATGCATATGATTTCGAAAACATTATTCAAATTTGATATGAAATGCAAAGCCAATTTTGAACCCGGATTTCAAAGCAGTTTTTTATTTCTAATTTCTTTTGATTATTCGAACTGAAAATTAAAAATCCCAAACTGGATACAGAATCAGAAATACGAGAATAGAAAAAGAATTTTGGATATGGGAAAATGGATCAAAAACCTTCAAGATGCGTTTAATTTAAAATTTAATATTCAGACCTGAATTTCTATGAACAAGTGAGAAAATTTTGAAAAACTGTAGCAGAATTTTGAACTTGGGATGGCTTTTTGAGATTTTGGCATAAGTTTTTAGTCTAGACTTTTGAATAACTTTACTCAATTATCATAATTTGATAATGATTTAAAAATTTGGAATAAAGAATAGAGTACTTCGCTAGGGTTTTTGGATCCTCCTGAAGGTGGGGGAAGGTTTAGTAACCTTAGTAAATTACCACCTTAATTCTTTCACAAAATTTTTCTAGAAAGTTTTGATATCTGGTATAGTTTATTAGAAATGTATTGAAACTACCAATGCATAGTGTGCAAGCAATCGCCCACTTTGTTGAGTTGAGGTGAATCCGTGCACCCATGTCGAGCAACTTAAATCATTTAATTTCTGAAACATGCTTCAAACAGTATAAGTTTTTTTTCAAATTCTTCTATTAATCAGTCAAGTGAGAAGAATTAGACTGGGAAAATCCTATAAAAAATTGTTAAACTCGCTCTCAGAAGACTATTTAAATTTTCCAGTGGGGACTTTGCTATTCACTTCAAAACATAAAAAAATTCCAATGTGAACAAATTTTTGCTATTTTACTTACATTTTCAGCTTTGGTTTAAATTCAATGTTTTCATGTTATTCACCTGAAATTGAAAAAAAAAAAACATATAATTAATGATTGTGTTTAGGCTCGCGTCTTGTTAAAATAATGAAAAATAACTTTAACAGGATTCCATTAAAATAATCAAAACTTAACCCCAGCTTTCATCGTTCACTTTTCTTTTTTCTTTGCAGCTTTGTCCCTGCTGTTTTATATTCCAATTTATAAATCTTTTCTCATGGAAAATAAAAATTCAAATTCGGTGCAAAAATTTGCATTTTTGCATCTCACACCGACGGGGGCAATAAAAAAAATCGTAACATCAGCGATAGCGAAATTTGAATTTCAAAGCACACAGCAGATGAGTCGCAACCGACCCCTGGCTCAGTTTCCAAACCCATCATTTTATGATCCATCCATAAGGCCGGGGGAAGAAAAAGTCGCATAATTCTAAACACAGGGTTGTAAAACTCTTCCTCGGCAGCTCACCTGTTTCGCCCGTGCTTAATTGCAGCAGCAGAGAAAGTCTTCTCGAAACAAGTTTCTACGATGGAACGAACTTATTGCGATTTGGGCTAATCCTCCCTCAACAAAAAGCCGGAAAAAAATATTTGAAAAAAGACGCGCGCGGGGAACGATTTCGGTTGACACTTGGAACAAGACTGAGACCTGTGCGAACGGCTTTGACAGCTGCTGCTGCCAATATGATCCAAATCTGGAGTCCCGTTTTTGGGAAGGTTTTTTTTCGCATCTTACAAATCGCTAACTAGGTGATTCGTTGGCAGAATCCACACCACTGGCCGGCAAATATTTGCCCAGTTATTATGCAAACTTTGGGCGCTCGCCCCAATAGGGATCAGATCATCAGATCACTTTTATTTTTGGACAAGCATCTTCTTGGCTCGTCAAGCATCCAGAACTGGGTCAAGTGGGACGCAAAACACTTGTCAGTATAGAATGTCGATATCCGTAATATGTTAATGACCTCGGGACTTTGAACGGAGACCGGTTTTTTTTTTGGGAAAATTTCCCAATCGTTCCTAGTTGGAATTTTTGGCGCTGAAATCCCGGTAACTGCTAAGTTTGCATCACCTTGTGACTTTTGTGTTTGAATAAGTAAACATCGATAGTTGACAGATTGGCTTCAAGTTTTTTTTTGGGTGGTGTCTTGGATCTGCGGTTGTTTCAAGGTACGTTTATCGATTTTTTGAAGAAAAAAAAATTGTGGGTGAAAACGAATAAAATTTTGACTGACCGTCAGATACACTCTTCCATACTTCTGAATTTTCCAGTCTGATGATTGCGGGATTAGCCTTTATCTACACGCATTTAACACGTCCGTCGGCATGGCACCCATATCCGGGTGACGAGTGTATTTCCGGGGGGGCCGTCACATCAAAAAGCGGGTGACGCTCTCTTACTCAAATTAGTCGCTCAGTTTAGCCACACGTTGCAAATCTGGGAATTCTCCCTCTTTTCTGTCTCGTTCCCAGAACTTTTTTGGGCCCGGCTAGTAAAACTACCAAAATGAGCGTGGCGACGAACGTGTTAAACGTTGTTTGACGCGTTCGTTGTTTCTGCCACTGTCCTGATTTATCAGGATTTGCCCTGATTTATCAGGATTTGTCCTGATATGGAGAGACTTTCCTGATTTTTCAAAAACTCTCGAATTGTCCTGTTTTTTGAAAATTGGTTTTAAAAATATCCTAAATTGTCCTGATTTTCAAGAAAACATCCAGATTGTAACCAAATTTGTAATTAAACTATGAAAACACCGAACAAATCTGTAATAAAATAGTTAAACTCATTCAACCGATGGTAATCTTCTATTCAGTAGATATTTAAACGATGTTTTTCAATGTAAACTTCAGGCCAGCCAAGAAATTTCTCAATTCTTTTGCATAATTTAGGCGTTTACAGAACCTGCATTTCACATTTATTTTTGCAATCAAACCAAATTTGCATATTATTCCCATAAATCTAGCGGTGCCCTGAAAAATCTTGATTATTGTCTAAACCACCTGGCACTTAAGACTTGAGCTCTGATTCCTATAGACTCCCAATGTATGCACACATTTTTTCTTTTATTGTACACTTACTTATGCTGTTTGATATACGTTCCATATATCTACATTATAGAATGATCGTATGAAACTTGAAAAAACAACATTTACCTACCAAAGTGGAGGCAATATACATATGAACATGAATTTCGTTTCTTTCTAAAGCGACGTAAACTATACCAATTGGGCGTTATCCGTCACCTTATTTCTACCTATAGAAAGTAGGCAAGAGAGCGCAAAATTTAGGCTAGGAGACTTCAAATCGTTGCCAGTGACAATATTTTCCAGTTCTCTCATTGCTCAATATTATTCAATTCTTCTCTGATCGAAAGCCATCTGAATGCACTGCTGGTGGCAGAGAGAGAGCATAACGATGATTTTCTCACTAATAGCCCGTGCGGGAGCAAAATCATTTCAAAATTTACAAACATGGCGAACTTCCTCTCATATCCGATTTAAACTGACTTCAGACGACATTTTATACGATTTTTTCACTATGCAGTTGGTATTGCGATTCGTAACACCATTGTGAACGATTTAGGTTATCATTTTTTGTACGATTTCTTGTTTGTTGAATGAGCACTGGTTTCTCTCATTTGACTAAAATTTACTCATTTTCAACCACAATTAGACTCAATTCCAATCATTGGCTGCACAACTTGCGTGATCATTGGCGTATCTTCTCTCTTCCACTCAGTCCCCCATTTCCCATGATTTTATCGCTGTTTGCATAGTCCTCTCAAAATATGACAAAACATGAAAAAAATTGAGAATTGAGTCACACTGCTTAGAATCAGTATTGTCAGATCATCTGATTTCTCTATAGATCTGCGGATTTTTAGCATTTCTACGGAGCTACGGATCGATGCTCAAAATCTACGGACTTCCAGCATTTTCTACGGATTTTCTACGGATTAGAGAAAAATTTAACGGAATTCTACGGATAAACGAAAATGTTACCTGACGACCAAAAAAAAGGTCATCAAGTTTCATTTTGCCAAAATCAGTACATTTTTCGATTTTCGTCAAATCTACGGATCTGAGCGATTTGCAATCTGGCAACGCTGCTTAAAATCGCTTGCGTTACTTTCTGCGACGGAAGCTCAAAAAACGACGAACCTTCTCATTCGGCTTGTCCCACCTAAAGTCTCCAGGCTGGAGATATTGGCAACGAATACGAATGCGTGCGATTCGGATCGTGCTCGCATGTATACCTGGAGGCGTGACCTAGCGTCTCTTCTAGATTGATTTCGTGGCACTCATCCGAGACACTCATTCGAGACACTCATCCGAAACACGAATATGACGCGTTCCTCACTTACGAATCTTATGTTGCAAATTCGTAAGGGCTTCCCAGTAAATTCGATGCGAAGCTACTGACGAGTTGAGTTAACTCTCTGTTGAATAATGTTCACTGGGATCTAATCCTCTCACGACTGAAGTACTGACCTGTTCTCCACCGATCAAGTTGCGCTTATCCTGGACTGTAACAGTTAGCTCGGAACCAAACGATACAGATGATTCCCGACGAAGACGGCGTCCTACAAGGGCTGAATCAGTTCGGTCGGTATCTAAAAATCACTCTTCTCTAAGGGTATCTTCCATACCACAGAATACCCTTTTTACTCGCAGTATCCACTGCGAAGAAGTTTATGTGTTAAGTATACCCCAGCCGTTTTATTCATAGGGAATAGGGAGTACTTGGAAGCTCCCCGTTCATGAAGTTATCCTATAACCCACAATACGTATCTTCAAGATTCTTTCAGCAGAAGGTCACCATTTGGATGTTTAGAACTTACTAAAAGATCCCTCTTTCGTCAATCGGTTTAAGATCGTCTTCAACAGCTTTAAAAGTATTCATTAGACAAATAGATCTGTATGATGCAGAATCTTCTGAAGATTCACCGGTTTCGGTACTAAGAAAGTCCAACTTTGCAACTCTCCTCAGGTTGGCGAATGTATCCCGGTAGGAGAAAATCGTATGGCTTATAAACTTCTTCAGAGTTTTTAAATCTCTTGGGATTAGGCCCTCAGGGTTCCAAAATGAGTGGATTCTTGAGCTTCAGAAATTTCTCCAATAGATTTAACACAAGGTTCGCAAAGAGGAAAAAAAAACTTCATTTCACACCACTTTAAGTTTAAAACCAATATCAGCTTAGCTGACAGCATCTACCAGAGAAGTGTTAAAATCGCATTTTCAACTATGTACTCTAGTCGACTACGACAATTCCTACACTTATTTTACCATTTGAAGGTAACTTTTAGAGGCAATTGCTATCCATTAAACCAAACCAGATTCTACTTTCTCTGTGTAATAAATCACAATCAACTTAAAATTTGCCTTCCAACATCTCGTTGCTCTGGTTTTTGTTTTCGAGTTTGCTGTCAACTCTGCGCTACCATGGATGTGTCATGTCGGTCCATCATTAAATATACGAGCAAAGTTTAACGACGGCACACATAAAAAGTCCCAGCTCCATTCGCACAACTCTCCCTTTCGATTTACAACCTTACCACTTAGTTATTTAGAATGCAACGCGCATAAATCGGTGCAACGAAACTTTCTTCTTGCTGTTCCGATTTCATTTCTCCAGGGCTCCCATAACCTTCCTTAACTACATCATCCACCGCTATCTGGCGGAACCGATCGCGCAAATCTGTCAGAGTTCGTTCATAGGGTTTGTTAGAAGGTGCTTAGAGGTTTTCATACACTCATTGTCTTGTTTTCTAAATATTTAAATTGGCTGCTCCCGCGTTGACGCACCTTCACATGAACGAATCCAGAAGGTGCTCCTGGAACTATTCCCCAAGTGTTTGGTCCCGATAGTCCATGGAAAACGACTCCGCAGACGTGATCGAGCAGACCGATGATGCTGGTTGCGCTCGAACCATCAGAGTGTTTAACTAGGTTGTAACATGCAAATTATACGGCACTTTGGTCGGAGCCAAAAGTTAGGCAGAAGCCCTAGCCGTTTGGTCGCTCACCACCCACATTCTAACTACAAGCTCCAGGTGTCGGTTTGCCACCGCCACGATTATTCGTGTCCCCGTCTGGATTGTCACTCGTGGCGACGTGACTGCGGTCTGCCAATTATTAATTGAATGGCAACGATGACGGTGGCGCTGCTCTACATTTTATAGGTTTTCTTTCTAGTCTCCCACCCGTGAGGTATAAGCCTGAGTTGCAGCGAGAAAGCGTGAAAAATATGTGCGTGGTTTTCCGGAGATTGCTCCTATTTATTCTGTCAAATCAATGAAAATTGATGACTTTTCAATTGGTCGTGATTCGTTCGTTTGACTACCTTGAATGTGACCAACAACCAAGTGGGAGGCACGCCAAAATCAGGTTAATTGACGAAAGGAGGGGCTCAGTACTTTTATGCGAACTTTCGTAAAGTGGACTTCATTTTTTTTTGGTTAAGCTACGCTTTGTCATGTGTCCGTCGAACGTGTGACAAGCCCTTAGTCTCCGGTTCGAAGGACCATCAATGGCAGTACGTTGACTCTGGGCTCCCAAATCAGGTCACGTTGCACCTGATTCGCTTGGGAAATTGGATTATCCTCATCAACCCATTGAATCTATTCGATTTCAATCGCGATGACATTTTATCGACTTCAATTTTGCCACGGATATACACATCGCCGATCCTGCCGCCAAGAGGAAACCGTTGCGCTAATGATCTGTAAACTTCCTTTTGCGGTAAATGGGCTCTCGATCATCACGGCCTCGGCCTCTAAAATTCCTGCTTAATATAGGACGTTTTCTCCGCAGAAAACCTCCCCAGCGACTCCGGGCTAGTTTGCGGGCGTAGAACCGGTTAGTCTAATGTCGAGCAAACTTCACTTTCGATTTAACTTCCTTCGGGATGATCGCAATTGACGTTGGTGTTACTGTTGGAAACATTAACCATTTCTAGTGTCAATAAGCCGGCTTTGACGATCCTCATTACCAGGGGTCGTCAAATCCCGGTTTATGTGTCCGATCCAAGCGTGTTATTCCAACAGCTTCTAGAAAAGCTTAGAGATCTAAGCTTAAGGATTTTTACCGCCATCGTACGTTGTGAGAACATATAGATATCGCTTGCTTTCTCAATTTTTTGTTTTATGTTAGAGTACTCAGTGAACCTACAATCTAAAAAAATCCCTGCTAGTTTTAAAGTCCACGATTGCACTTTTTTATTAAAAAAAAAATCTATTTTCAACCACAAAACACACCTTGACTCTGAAATAACTAACAACTCATAATTTGATATTTTCCCTTGTAAAGAACAACTTTCAATTGCCCCCACCCGTAAAACCACCTGAAACTTAGTGACGTGAGCACAGTAACTTTCTTCGGAACAGAACCCATGCAGCACCGCTCGTTGTATCGAATTTCAATTACCGAGCGCATCGTCCCATCGTCGAGTATGATTGCTTGAAAAGCTCCCTCAAACCTTCCCCAACTGTGCCCGGTACGATTCGTATTACTCGCTCTGTACCGTACGCCTTTAACCACCGAGCGAACGATCGTACGTAGACCCACGTACGACACACGATGCCGTTGTTTTGCGTATGTTTTTACAGTTATGTTTTGCCCATGTTTACCTCCTCCTTGAACTTGACTCTGGCTTGATCGCGACTCCACTCTGCTGCTGCACTGCACACACTTTCGCTCTAGCCGGACCGACCCACTCGCGCTCTCAACAGTTGCCGCGAAACTGTGGCCGGTTTGAGTTTTCGCTGAATTTCTTCGGTCGGGCACCGATCGGGCTTTCGCGGAAGAGAAAGGCGACCAACCAAATTCTTCGTGAGTGCTCCCGAAGAAGTCGAATCGCTCTCCTGGTGAGAGACGCTGAGACGTATGTTTCTTTACCGCACCAGTTGGGATCTTCTCTAGGTCCAGTGGAGTTCAAGTTCAAGATCAAGAGAGTGAGTGTTTTCTGTCTTCGGCACCCGAACGAAGAAGAATCTCGGAGGCGAAGGCGCTCTAATTTATGGGCTCGTGCAAGCGTCTTCTGATGGACGGATTGTTGGCCCGGCAGAGAAGGTGCCAGGGCGATAGCAAACGAGATAACGATTTCATTACCAGCTGCGGAAGTGTCCTGTCCGATGGGGCCGTGTTTTGGCGTGTGGAAATATTGCATCGCTAGCTTACTCGCCTACAACTAACCTAATTTTCGAGCCAATTTCTCCGATCCGGCTAGTGGTGCAGAACTTGTTCCGAGCCGCGCGCGGTAGTGTTTTCTCCCGGAATCATTTGCTTTCCATGCCGACTCATGCTAAGTGGAGTTGCTGGCACAAATGAAGGCGGGAACATTAAAATGACTTGTGCGGATCAAATCGTTCTTGAACAACTCTCCATTGCCTAACTTGAGCTTATCCATTCGGACAAGATCCCATTAGTAAATCTGCATGATACAGAGCGACTATAATATGCGATCGCGTGTACTCGAAAACGAAACGCTAGAATTAAAACAAAGTAGAGTGACAGAACCATAGTACAAAATTTTCTCAATAAAAAAAAACTTGCTGCGTTGCAAAATTTTCAAACAAGTTTCTCAAAAGTTCCAAAGAAGCGTCCATATTTGGAAACATCTCTGAAACGATTGGATGGAGATAAAGTCGTTTTCACAGGTTCTTTTTCAAAAATGAATAGATTTTAGGCCCATGGAGGCTTCTATCCAAATTCTTACCTCATTACTCAAGAGGCCAGCAAACCGTATCGATGGGATTGCTCTTGGCAGCAGTTCCACATTGGCGATCCTTCCGCCACACCAAGTGAGCGAGGCGCTTTAGGAAAGGCTGCTGCTTCCTTCCCATCGGTTCGATTTCGGTTGCTCATCAATGATGATGATGATGATGGAAGCACGAATTCTGCAACCGCATCGGGGTGGATCGATCCGATCAAGTGTTATTATGATTGAATTATGTCCGAAACCGGACTCCTCTGGGTTGATGGGTGTGCGGTTCAGGAACAAGGCTGGTCCTCCCGTTAGGCCTTGGAAAAATTCCCCCCACACCATTGCCGTTGTCTAAGCCTGTGAGGGCTCCAGAGCCAGAAGTAGGCTAATGCTGGGTTGCGTGAGATGCGGCCCCCAAGATTGATGGGATCACTTGTGCGAGATCTTTGGATCGGATCGAGTGTGGGATGGGTAAATTATATCCACATGCCGGGTACTACGCATTATGGTCAAGGTTGTACCAGCAGCAAGTGGAAATCGAACATGAAACTGACGGCGGGGTCCGGGACCGGAACAACTTTGTAGGGGAGCCACAGACGGGAAAACGATGTGCCGGTGCATAAATTATGCGCGGCGAAGATTGGACTGAATTATATGTACTTTTCCGGTTGACGGTTTGAACTGGAGCGCATTCGGCCCGAGATATCTTTGTAATTTTCTTGTAATGGTGATGTTATACAAGTCGGAATGTTCGAGAAGTGTAAATTGTGGTTTGAAGTTTTCTCGGTCGGAAAACCGGATTTTTACACATTCCGTTGGAGTGATTAATTTCTGATTCAAACTATCTACATCTACATGCATCTACATATTAGAAAATCAAACTTCCCAAAATTATTTAAAACAGGGTTTCTCCAAGAGATTGAGAGAACATTTAGGCTAGAATGAATTAAACATTGTGGTGCTGATGCTTTCTATTTTCTTATTTGGGATGAGTAAACTTCCTTGGATTGTTTACCTTGTATGGCGGATACGAGCTTAATAACGTTCAAAACTGTGGCTCTAAACCTCCACTTTTTTCAGTTCAACATTCACAGCATTCGGACCGCATCTAGTGTGAAGGATTAGAAAAAGAGAAAGAAAATAGGGCAGAAGAAAGTATAGATTCAAAATCTTACGATCTGGCTCGAAGGACCATTTTCCAGCAACCCTCCAACTATAGCTCAAATCAGTTACAAAGCAGCCTACTAAACATCTTCTTTTGAATCCTAAATTCAACAATGTTCATTTGCACCTCCGTTATAAAAATCAAAATTTTCACGAAATTGGGAATTTATTAAAAATATTAATTATGAACCGATTAAATAGGTGTTTTGAAGTTAGTTTTCCTAAGGTCCGTAGACTCATTTTAAAGAATTGTTATCAAAGACTATCATGAGTGTATTTCTACTTCCTGAATGTCGTGTTCGGTTAAGGTTCTCTCAAGAGATGGTCATACATGGATTTATCTTTTCATAAGAAATTTATGGATAAACCAGAAAATTGATAATAAATATAAACATTATTTGCACCTTCTTAACGAAATGCTGAGTGATGGTTTCGGAAGGAAACCAAACTTATAATGATCCCTCGATTCTATAGGTTCAGGAAGTTTCACCCATCGACCCATTGAGGTGTTTCACCAACAGATCATTAGGTTAATTACCCCGGCTTGGTTCCAACCGACCCCGCTGCTCCAGAAGTTCATTCAACTAGTATTATAATTGGATATTTACGATCCCGGCCGTTGCTGAAAGGCCGAATCCAGGTATTCGAATCAATTTTTTATTGCTGCTGGTGAAAAGCCGTAAAACGGTGACAACAGATTAGAACGATTTTATATGCAAACGAAATCGTTATCTGAGTCCAGCAATTTTCAGCTCGATCCAGACATCGATCGACGTAATCGGACAGAAGCTAAACTCTTTCCGATAGGTGTTCCCTTGGGATTCTTCTTTCTCTCCCCGTTTGCAGCCGCAGATCTAAAGTCGAGCATCTCATCCCAATCAAATCGAATCCAATCGTCGGGAGAATCGATTCAACATAATTTTCCTATTAGTGGCTTAACTGTGAATGAACTAATCCCATTTTTCATCACTTTTACGATAGCCACTGCACCCTTCCTTCCTTCTTTGTCTAACGGGTTGGGGAAGCTAGGGAGCAAAAATGGACCAAAGAAGTTATGTTATGGCGTTATGATCTGTTTCTGATTCGACTGAATCGACGAGCAATCCATCAACGGCGGCGGCAGGCATCGAAGCACAGAGAGAGAGAGAATTTGACTTAGACTGGGCTACGCCACCGGAATCGGAATCCCGGACCATTGGACATCACCATCGTCCATTTCGTATTTCTGATTATCAGCGGTGCGAAACACCTCTAACACGGACTTTGGTTTTTGATGAGATTTCTTCCCGATGCGCTCGTGCATGAATGCCCGGGCTTCTGGTGTTTTGATTGCTCAATTACGGAATTGGCAGCCGAACTACTACATGTGTCTTCCATCGAGCGCTGCCGATGGGAAAGATTTATGATTTTCGAGGAGCAACAACAGCTTACTGGTGAGGGTTTAGCGCGTCCGTTGAACTGGTTCCAACTAAAATCGATGTTGTGCTCAATTCGAGGTTTCTCCGTTGAGGCCCAAGGAAAAAGTTACTGTAGTTTGCGTGTGCTGAGTCTAGAGGTTCTCATATCTTTACTAGGGGAAAACTATTCTTGATGGCGTCTTTTATGGATAAAATTCAAATATCTATTCCAAAGTAGGATTGCACCTGTTTTGGCATCAACACGAGCAAATCTGTTACAATAAAGATGATTTAGAAAGAACATACTTTTTCGGATTTGTAACTCATAACTGTTTTTTTTTATTTTTAAATATTTTCGAAAATTCTGTGTAGTTTTATTCAGGACAACATTCTCCATCTTTGAAACCTAAATTGAGCAAAATCATGTCAGCCAGTTCCGCTGAAATGTTGTGGACAAAAATGTGCGTGCACACACATTTGTGTGTGTCCACAGATTTTCGTCCACACGACTTCAGCACAAATGGCTGGTTGGATTTCGTTAAATTTAGGCTCAAATGATGGGGAATATTGTTTTACATGGAACTTCACAAAATGTTTGAGATGAATTGAAAATTAAAGTAGATGTGAGCCAAACATTCATTCAAGATCGTATAAGCGTCGGATAAATAAAATGTTACTCTTAGAGCTAAATCATCA
The DNA here is from genome assembly GCF_029784155.1 of Uranotaenia lowii. Taxonomy (NCBI): domain Eukaryota; kingdom Metazoa; phylum Arthropoda; class Insecta; order Diptera; family Culicidae; genus Uranotaenia; species Uranotaenia lowii. The sequence goes on from NC_073691.1 coordinate 140,846,546, forward strand.
CCATTGCACTCGATTTTATGTATAAGGAAATGGATTTTTGAAAATTGAGAGACAAAGTTCATGCGCTTCGATGCAGCAAAAGTTATTTTACGTAATACTTTACTTTTCTGATGGTGGTTTTAAAAGTTCGTATGAACCATTAGGATGACTGCTAATCAGTTTCCATACAGTACTAATTCTCTCCAATAAGAAGAAAAAAATGCCGATTAGAACGTTTCCGGTAAAGGTATCCCGCGTAGAATGACATTTGGAAAACGGTCCCGTGATTCTCAGTTGTCAGGTAAGGTGCCGGTCACTAACCCCCTCGAGCTGCTGCTGCTGCTGCAAGACACAGAGCTACAAGAAGACACCTGTGTGCAGCGCTCCGGAACGCATGGCTAATCCGGTGAATTACCTCATCTCTATAATACGCCAATTCGCGCGGTTCGATTCGGTTTGGCAGAAAGGTTCTCCATTAGGCCGTCTCTGAGGGGAGACGACTGTGTGACGAATGAAGGAACCGTATTCTCGCCGACTGGAACGGGTCCGGGTGACGACCGACGACGACGACCGTTTGTTTGCGTGTTTTGGGGACCTTAATTGAATTGCGATCCTGGAAGAAAGCTACCCAGAATCATGGTAATCGAGCCCTCGGTAATTGGTTATATCATGTTCGCCAAGTTTGTTTTTCCTCCTAATGAACGCGTCCGGATGTGGCAATTGACGCTTGCGGCCTCCAAAATTATACCTCAAACCTTCACCGGTGATCATGAATCCAAAATTCTCAGGAGGCTCAAACACACACGTGCCCGATATCCCTGTCCCTTGTGCCAAACCGAAAGGATCTCGTGACGAGAACAGTAATCGAAGGCACTCAGTATCTTGTCCCGCAATTTGGGATACAACTTGAGATGTGCTGTGCGAACATTAAAAGTAAACAGACGAAGAGCTCGATGAGAAAGGTCCGCAACCGGCTCGAACTCATACCGCCGAAAAAAAAACCAAAAAAATGTTATGGCCAGGGGCCGGTTTCTGCCGAATAAGGGCTTGTTTGTGCTGTTTTTTTATCTTTGACTCTTCTCTTTATTACTCAACCGCTCGATTTTCGTTTTTCACTGACATTCACATTCGAAAAGTTCTTTTCCGTAAGTCCGGTTACAGGGTGATCGGATGATTTCCGAATTGATAATCTTGTTAAAGAATGTCATTGTAGTAGAGCAACTGGTCAGGTTTTTGCCAGATTCGTTTCCTATATTTTTGTCAGACTACATTGATTATTGTTAAAATTTATATCAGAAATAATAGAAAGAAATCCAAATTTCTTTTATTATTTTACTTACAATACCTTGAACTATGAGTGTTTTGCAATCGTGTTTACCTGTAAAGAGAAAGAAAATTTCCGTTAGAAATAATGTTCTGATAACGAATTTATAGAAACTTGCTCGCTGGTACAGATCATCAACAGCAAAGTAATATCGAAGTTCATATATTTTGAACTTATCCGAGGGTCCTATCATATGTGTTATTCGTTGTCCAGACTACGTAAAAATTGCCAGAACTAAGTTATCCACACAAGGTTTTAAAAATATTACTAGGTTGGCTAGCGAACCAGGAATACCCGTAAAAACTTTGGGATTTCAACACATATCCGGGAAAAAAATCATGTTTTGAGGTTTTATTTTTAAGAGACTTTTCACACAAAATTATCTAAAAAAAATCCGTTTATTTCTCTAATTAAACAATCGGTATATTCATTCTGCAGCTCTCATTTGAGTTTCGGCGGGTTTGAGTTACTATTCGTCCCGAAATGGTACATTAGGTTTGAGAGAAAGTAAACATCGTGTGTGCTTCGGGTGAGTGCCAAAAAATAATCTGGTTATTGATTACTGAAGTTATTGGACAAGCCCCCGAGAAAGCACAAGATCACGGCCCGAGCCGTGCTCGCACGTTTCCCTCTTCGTGATGCGTGCTCGTTTCAGAGTGTGCACAGCGCACTGTGCTCTCGACTCTCACTCTTGTTCTTTCACGCATAGGTTTCTTTGGGAGTTCCGTGCGATGTACTCCTATGAGCATGGTTGGTCAGCTCCTCCCAAACAACAAAGAGACGGGAAAAACAATACTATTTTCAGTTCGGCTTTCGAGTGTAATCCTCTTTCGCTGATCGTGCTCCACTCGTTATCTCAGATTACACGAGCTGAAAGTGACTCGGACGGCAAGTGCGAGAGCTCTCGCATCTGAGTGGGAGAAAGAGAATTCTAGCCAAGAGCGCCCTAGTGTTTCAGTCCAGCGTTGCCAGATTGCAAACCGCTCAAGTCCGTAGGCTTGACAAAAATCGAAAATTGTACTGATTTTGACAAAATGAAACTTGATGACCTTTTTTTCGGGTAGAATTTTCGTTTATCCGCAGAATCCCGTTAATTTTTTCGATTATCCTTAGAAAATCTGTAGGAAATGCTGAAAGTCCGTAGATTTTGAGCATCGATCCGTTTCTCCTTAGAAATGCTTAAAATCCGTAGATCTACGGGGAAATCCATAGATTTGAAAACGCTGTTTCAGTCATACATACCAGCAGGGTTGCCTACATTTTTTTTTAAATTAAAATTCAGGAAACCTTAAGTATAAAATCAGGATAAATAAGGTTTGTTATTGATCATGGTGATATCATAAACTATGTGTTTCTAGACCCCATTTTAAGAGCAAGTTCACTAGTGTTGGGAAAAAGTGGTAGAAATTTTGACATTTTGAAAATTCTACCATGCGAAAATGTTTTCAAGATCTTTGGGCGTTGTATTTTTTTACAACACTGTTTCTATGTCAGACGTATGTGATAGAAATATTGAAGGCCACAGATCTTGAAAATGTTTTTGTATGGCAACATTTTCAAAATGTGCAAAAAGTGACAAAATTTCTACCACTTTTTCCCAACACCAGTGAACTTGCTCTAAGGTATCTATCGATTCATTTCGACGATGAAAAGGGGTAGGCATAAAAGTAGTACGTTATCTAAGTATGCGGAAAAAGTGGGAAGAATGACCGCTTGCTGTTAAATTCCTTGAAAAAAAGCATGCGGAAAAATTGTGCCTTTCAAAAGATCAACCGAATTTACAAGAAATTAGAAGAATCCCTCTTCGAGCGCACTAGTCCTAAGAATTTATCCATCGACTATAGACGCTCAGGGAAAATATTTGCTAATTCTCAAGCAGATTGAAATTCCTTTAATTCCAGATTGTTGAGATTATTATTGTTGTGTTGTTTCTGAGTTATGAGGGTCATATCGGCCGTTTGGTTTTTGGTTTACCTACACCAGACATCAGAAAAAAATATCGCCGTTCGTTTATCCGTTTGATGGTGAAAACTCTCCATCAATTAAGAGCTTTATTTTATATTTAAAAAAAAATGGATGATTTATAGAGGGCTGGAAAATAAACAACATTTGTCGTACTTAAATTTCTCATTTCTCGCGTGAGCGTCGTATGAAATCTAAAGAATTCACAGAAAACTACAGCAAAAGTTATCAAAACAACTTTTAAATTTGTATTTTACCAATAGAATATGTTGTCCAGGCTACAAATATTCTAAAGGAAAGAAGTTGCGACTAGTTTATGTCAGTTTTTGTATTTTTTCGTAATAAAACACTTTGTTTACATTTGGTTTCATACGACGTAATGAAAGCTCACGTGAGATTTTTTACGAATCATGTGTTAGAAATGGTATTCGAACACCAAAATTCATATTTGGTTTCCGATTTTAAAAAATATTTAGATTGTCGAACTGGAATTCTCAGCTCGAGTAGATTTAAAATTAAAATATTAATAAAAAAAAAAGTGCATAGGATATGATAGATACAGTTCAGTCTGCCTATCGTTTCTTTGTGAAACATCGCAGCAGAATTTCTTCACAAGAAAAAACAGCTGTCTTTGAAAGTTCTTTAAAAAATGTTTTTCGTATTTCTTAAAAAATCTTAAAAATTTAAAAATCAAAAAAGATACACACATATAGCTTTTAATATCAGCTTTTTCGGCCACAAACTGAATTATTTTAGCAAAAGATGGCTGATTCTTCGACCTTAACTTGAAAACAAACTATTGTAGCTGAATATTGTCCGAGTATCATTTATAAGTTACGTTACGAGGTTTAGAAAACTGAAAACTTTGTGCAAATTGTACTATTTGTACGGTTGAGAAACAAGCAACATATAGCGCTTTAAAGCGATGAGTTCAAAATTAATACTTTAGATGCCTCAAGGGTTTTTTGTCTGGACTTTCAGTGAGCATCTGTAAAAAAATTATGCAAAATTATAGTTATCATGAATTCACTGGGGGTCTAAGAAGATTTTTTTGTAGTTGTACCAAACTTCCAATAATGTCATATTGAGGCGCTGACTGATTAGAACTTAAATGTACATCATTTTGCTTTTTGAAACATATAATTTCCCGTGAAAATTAAGAAATCAGGTTGATTTCTAAATTCAGGAAAAAATGTGGGCTTATCAGGTCATCAGAATGACCTAAAAAAAATCAGGCAAATCCTGAAAAAGGCAGTTGGAAGAACCAGCTCAAGGAAGGGAGGGGGTGGGGGGTTTGGAAACAAATTTTTCTCATTACACTTTTTCTTAAGGGTATTTATTTTAAATTCTATCTTTCGAAATTAAGTCCTAAAAATGTATTTTTTTTATAAATATTCAATTAAAAAATAATAGATTTAAAGGTTTCATTTAAGAGATAAACTTTTTCTATCTACTTAAATAAGCAAATAATAACCCTTTTCTTTTCAACCACAAATTATTCAAAAATAAAAGTAAGAGATTACGACTGCGGTACAAATATTATTCATTTTCTACTCTTGTAAACTCGATTAAAATTCAAGATCATAGTTAAAAATGAAATATTTTTTTCGAATAACTATGCAGTTTGAATTTTGAATAATTTATTCAGAATAATTTGTTTTATTTTTAGTATCCTGTAAATATTCCTTATAAAATAAAATATTTATTATTCATAGAACGCAATTTTCAAAATTAATCCAAATTTTATTTTATTTTTGGGATTTAAGCTGGTCTATGTTTAAATGGCTGACTGTAAATAAATATGAAATTTCAATTTTGAATCAAGAAATCAAACTTTGAATCTGCGATCACCTGAAATTTGAATAATTAAAGAAATTCTCACATTGATATGTTTATCTCGATTAGAAAACTTTACTTCGAGCTGAAACTGAATCTGAATTATTTATTAGAATTATGGATCTGAATCCTACTGTTTGAACCTGAGTTCAAAATCAAAATTCCAAATCTGACAACGATTTTTTAATCGTAATTCCAGATAAAAATTTCTTTTAGTTATGAGCTAACAAGCGGAATTGGTATCAAAACCTTCAACATGAAATCACTTGTCAAGATTCGGAATTTTCGGTTTCTTATGTGAATTCTTTCTTCAGTTGTTAATTTGAAATTGAATTAAATGTAAATAAAATTGGGAATGATGAAACTGTTCCAGATTTTTCAATTCTGGATCACCATTTTGAAACTTCTTAGTTCTAGTTCTTGTAATAGTTGAAATTTTATTTTTTTGTTTCACATTTCGAAATGATGAGTTTTGAAATTGGAAATCTAGTCGAGGTTTAAAATGAAAAAAAAAACAAGGTTTTCTCCCAATGATGATCCAAACTTGATTTCAAAAACAACAAAATAAACTGGATAAAGAATCCGGAATCTGATCAAAAACATCGGAATTTTCATGTGCATAAGTAAATTTTGAACCAAATAATCCGGTATTATTCTAACCTAAGCTTACCAGATATTTTTCTGGCATAATCCGGGCCGTTAAATTTTTGGTTATTTTTTCCCAATATCCGCTAATATGAAAAAAAAAATTAGTAAAAAAGTGTAGAAAAGCTCTTGAGAATTTGTTCAAAAAATCAAAACACATCATATTTTAAGTTTCCAAGAAATCGTTTATGTTAATTTTGATAAAATTTGTTCATAAAATTTAGACGCAAATACTTATGAATCTATTCATATTTTCGTTTGATTTTACAAACAAAGTGAACAAAATTGGACAGCATCTGAGAAATTTGGGAAGCTTAGTCTTATCTTATTGAAATCCGAAATTCGCGACTAAATTTCTATCAACAAATGAGAAATTTTATGAAAAACTGTAGAAAAATTGTGAACCTCGAATAAGATTTCGAGATTTTGGCTTTAGTTCTAAAATGAGATTATTACTCTTGAATCATTTTAGTAGTTCATCAAAATTTGATAAACAATTTGAAATTTTGAGTTTAAAGAAGAACATTTCGTCAAAATATCAGGATTTTTCAAGACACCAGTAGATTGGTGGGAAAAAAATGCAGCTCTTCTTAAATTGCATAATTGAAGGCGAAATAACGGTGCTGTAGACACCTTAATTCATGCAAATGAAGAAATCATCTTCTTGGCTGGCTTGCAGTTTGTATCGAAAAACACCGTTTAGATATCATCTGAACTGAAGATTACCATCGGCTTAAGAGGTTAAACCGATTTTATTAAAGATTCATATGATGTTCTAATAATTTAACTACAAATTAATTACACTTAAGATATTTTATTCTAAATCAGGACATTTAAAAAACAAATTTAATCAGGACAGTTCGAGAGTTTTTGAAATATAAGGAAGGCCGGCTTTCGAAAATCAGGACAAATCCTGGAAAATCAGGACACCTCTGGTTCGAAGATTAGCGTCTGTTATCGTAAACGTACCAAGAAAAAACTGTGTTTGCTTCCAGATTTCTCCTCAACACGAAGCGCGCTAGATTTATACGGAGAAGAGAATTCTCTTCATCGGCGGATTTGAATGCTCCCCCGCAAACATGAAATCGTATCAGAAATGATAGCTTAGGTCGTTTACAATGGTAATGCGAATCGCAACTCCAAGTGCTGAGTGAAAAGATCGTATACAATGTCGTCTGAAGTCAGTTTAAATCGGATATGACAGAAAGTCCGCTATGTTTGTAAATTTTGAAATGATTTTGCTCTCGCGCTAGCTTCAGTTGAGAAAATCATCTGCCTATTCTCTCTGCAACCAGCAGTGCATCCAGACGACTTAAACAGATAGGAGTTGAACAATATTGACCAATGAGAGAACTGGAAATTATTGTCGCTGGCAACGATTTGAAGCCTATGAGAGCAAAATCTTGGCACTATTGCATTCTTCCGATAGGTGCGAATAAGGTGTCCGATAACGCCCAATTGGTGTAGTTTTCGTTGCTTTAGAAAGAAATGAAATTTATGTATGTATATTGCTTCTACTTTTGCAGGTAAATGCTGTTTTTTCAACTCCCATACGATCATTCTACAATGTGTATGGGACGTATATCAAACAGCATAAAACTATAGCTATAAAAATGTTTGCTGGGTCTCGCTCACCCTTATGTGTTGACAATCTCACTCTTGATTGCAGTGCGATATATCTCTTCCCGCACAGCTCTGGGGAGCAGACGAAAAAAAATGCACTCTCTTTTACTTAACAAGCTGAATTGAGGAGTTTTGCCATCCATGCTTATGAGCACTGCATCGGTGCTCCAAAAAACACGCACAATATGTTTAGGTGCACCATGCTCTTAGTCTTTCGATTTGGCAACCCTATCATTGATACATGTTTCAACAAAAAGTAGTATCAGGGTGTAGGTCTTCGTTACTGTATCATGCATTCGGGGAAAGGTTCCGACGATTTGGTAGCCTTATTCTCGGTTCTCCTCTCTCCCAAAAAAAAACTAAATACATAAAATAAAACGAAATAAACAGAACAAAAAACTTCCATTCTGTGGGCCTTCGATTCGCGGATAAATTGTGTTAAACTGTTTCAATATTTCGGTCGTACGTGGAACCAGTTATGAGTCTTCGGATCAGCCGTTCCCGGTTCTGAACGAATTCCGGGATTGCAGCAGCACCGCATCGGATAACCATCTGTTGAATTCCCACGCCGAATGATACACAGGAGGCACCTGCAAAAACGACGATGTCGACAATAAACGGCGGCACCATGCACCGGAAGCCATCAGAATCGTTCAAAATCTCGTGCTGGGCGGCAGCAGATCTCTCTCTACCCCCAAGAAGAAGTAGAGGGAGTGGAGACTATTCTGCACACAAGAATTTACTGGTGCATTGCAACATGAGAGCTTCTCGTCCTCCCCATTCCTAAACATATGGGCAATTCTGAAGTGCGGGAAGTATTCGTTACAGTTTAAGACCCCAGCAGCGGACGCAAAAGAAACAAGTTAATTAAAAGTTGATCGCACTTTTTCAACGATCTCGCCTCGCTCTCTCTGGGTACTGAGTTGTAGGGGGATACAACCTGGAGCCGAACTAGATCGTATAAAACAATTACCGACATCCTGGTGCGATCGGCGTTTTTTACGATTTGCAAAGCTTCGGCAACAGGTCATTGATATCTCTTTCCGGCTAGAAGAGGCTGCCGATGTTAGAACTTTCGACCGACAGAAGTCATTAGAGATTTCTTTCGTGATCCAACATGAACATAACTCACCTGTTCGACCCTGCAAAGAGGTAAAATCGGGAAACAGGTGTTGCCACAGTAAATCAGAGCACATCCCACGGGGTCATTGCCGTTGACGTGTTCCGGCTGCAGCGAAGAATGTCGTCAGCACCTGACCGGGACTTAACTCTACTAAGTAGCAGCATTGCATGTGTGCTGTTTGTTGTTCAACGACCCTCTCTCGATGATTAATTACCCGGAGGGCTTTCGCAGAAGTTGTTACCGAGCTTGGAGCCATCAGGCAAAATGCATTCTTAAGTCGCTGCTATCGGATGCACGTGATGGTTAATAAAATGCATGTTATGTCCGTAAAATGGGCTTCATCTTTGGAGGAAGGGGATTAGTTCCATATGTCCATGGATTAAAGGTGGCTCGTTGGAGCTCAAAATAATGTGCAGCTTTTTTGAAACGATACATAAATGTTCGGTAGCACCGCAAAACAGCCAGGTTAATTGCTTGTTATGTTGCCAAAAACAACATTCAGAAGCTTCAAACATGCACTCGAATGATTGCGTTTTGGTAAAGTTCTCTCTGTAATAAACAGGGGGAAAATTATGACCATTTTTTTGTCGAGTTATTCACAAGTTTGTCTTCTCCAGAAGATTGATCACACCAAGTCTCGATTTATGGTTCAACAAATCATAAAAAAGTCGTTTTAAATTATTATCATAAACATAATGGATTCCAACTAATCCGGAGTCAAACATCCTGCTGAGAAACTCACCCAAATATTAGTCGATGTTCGATCTAATCAAGAGGCAGCCATCATCGGGAGCTTGAACCATTGAACCTGTCCGATACTCTGCAGTGATTATGTCAAAACCATTAGCTCTCCACGGTTTCCTCGGACTACTCAAATTGGAAGAAACGATTCCACCTGTCTCGGATCAAAGTGGTGATCGATTTTGCCCCAACCGATCGAGAAAGGTAACAAATCAGATCACTCTATTAGCGGCATCGATTGAGAACCGAGGAACGAGCGAAAGAAGACATTCTCGCTGGAAACAAAACACCCAAATCAACAACAGTGGCTGTGTAAACAGAACGCACCTACATAGATGCCGACAGCAAGAGCTCGGAATCAAGATATCAATCAGACTAATGATCATTAGTTTTTTGGTGGTCCCTTGGAATGGATTCGTTTTTTTTCTTCTTCGGGATGGCTCCCGATTTGGACCGGATAACTTAATCGTGGTCCATCGTAGTTTTCCAGAAACATAATTCGTAGTCAGGATGAAAACAAGAAAAGCAGATTTTTTTTTGGGAAAACAAGGTTTGACAACAGGATTGATAGTTTCGTTTTAAAAACAAAATTGGTTTCACTTACTTTATTATTTTTCGAGCTATGCAAAAAATATTGTATAGAAAAAACCCTAACCCCCACTCTGGCTAGAAGCAGTGAGGGATCTAAAAAAATCATAAACAAATCTCTCGTATCCAAATATCTTTCCATGCCACATTCTGTTCTATTTGCTCTATTTTATTTCGAGTAATTAAAAAAAACATGGGAGCCTTCTCTCCCTTCTTATCTTCCCACTGGAAGGAAGGCGGAATCTCAAATATCCTGCCATGTCAAATTTTGTTTCATTTGCTTGATTAGTTATCGAGCTTTGCAAACATATTTATTCCTTTTTTTGTGAGACCCTCTCTCCCCTCTTTCAGTAAGAGAGACTGACAGAAATGCATTTCAATGTAACTAGATTTTTCATATGGGTTCTGAATTGGTGAGGTTAACTTCAACTCCCCTTTTTGAAATTCTGAATTTTACATTCAGGGTTGCCAGCAAACCTAGAAAACCGAAAAATACCGGGAATTGAATTCGCAAATCAAAACTTTTATTTTTGTAAATGTATTTGAAAATGAAGTTCAATAAGAGTTAAATTTTATTGTTCAGAAGCTTTGCATAGGGGTTTTTTTTTAATGAAAATGTGGGAAGTGGGAGTACAGGTTTTTATCAAATGTCAGAAATTAGAAGCTATCAGAGTTTGAACTACGAAGGCTTGAAGATTCAGTATTAATTTGGCATTTGGAAAATTACTATGAACCATCCTTTCTTTCAAATCAAGGCTTTTCTTGATTACCTTCTCTGTTTCCTGAAGCTCGGCCTTCAAAATAACTCAAAAGTTTTGATTTCGTCGAAGTTATAACGAATTTAGCCGATTGTTCTCCTTCGGCATCACTCCATCACAATTTTTGCGCAATGGCACGATTCCCGATCCAACTAAAACAGAATATAAACCTTTTAGGACTTATTGAAATGCTTTGCTGATCGCACTTGGAGGCAGTTTTATTTGTATATTTTTTTATGAAACACTGAGTAATTTTAAGTTTCTACAGATCGTGAGAATCCTCAAGTACGAGTCATGAAATTTTTCAAATATTTCTGTTTGTTTATATTCTGAAAATACAGGCGAGACTTGTCAACGAAAACTTTCTGACTGAAAAATTGCCAGGTGACCGCTAAAGAGTTCGTTTTACTGCCCATTACGAAATTTTTCAAAATGTCTCCCCACTAGCAGAAACAATATTTTGCGCATGATTTGACCACCGTGTTTTGTTGATTTTATCGGTGGGCAGCTTTTCTTTCTTGTAGAAATGAATCCAGGCCTTATATACTTGTCAACTAGACAAACCTGTCAAAAAATTGATCTTTTTTATCACTTCCTCTGATGATATTTTCGGATTGAGTTTAAAAAAAGGTTCTAGGATTTTTTAACGAGTGTATAATTGTATATGTAAACTTTGATCGAATAGCTTATTTCCAGCTGTTTCCGGGTCTCCCACTGGGACTTTCATGGATTCGTCTCGATCCTGCCCAAAATATTTTGTCAATGAACCTAAGTATTGGGCGATATCTCAAAAATCACTTGACTGATTGTTACCAAATTTTGTACACGTACACATTGCATTACTAGGTAGTTCCACTGAAAGTTTCATCATTTTCTATGCATTAAAAATTTATTCACAAAAAAAGTGTTGCATTTTTTTCGAATACACTCCTTAGGAATCCAAATCCAATATTCAGTACCCAGTACTCTGCTTGGTTTTAGAAATAATATTTATTATACATACAATGATATGATGCTTTAATAAAATATCCAGAATCAGAATCGGAGTGTGTTTTTAAAAGTTCCGCGGAAAAGCTAAAATAACTTAATGACGTAATATCTAATGTTTAATCTAGATTTCTTACTATTGAACTGGCAATAAGAAATCAAATTTTAAGTACACAAATATATTAGGAATTATCAGAATTGTGCTGAAGATTTTTAAAGTCCGATTTTAAAATTTAAGATGAAATATGAGGACAGAAACGCATTTTTATATTTTGATTCAATGATAATTACATAGGGGAACATCATTTGTTATGCCTGATATTTATTAGAACGGATTTTTGACGTTCTGAATTCGAATTTCTGTCCGATTTGGTCTATCACCTCTACTTATTTTGAAAACATGTCATTTAAAGAATTAAATATAATCAGAAATGATCCGCTTGAATAAAAGCTATATTTCACAAATCTTAAAAAAAAAATATGTAAGGATTCATAATTATTTCATCGCTGTAGGTTATTTAAAAATAATCTACATTTAGTTTTGGGTAACTATCCCTTTACTTTTTTTTAAATTAATTTTTATATTTTATTGGACAAATAATCGAAATTTCTGTTTTTTTTCTCTCTTAGAAGTCGAAGAGTCGCGTTTTATACACAAATATATTTAGAATTCATTATTCACAATTATGCATCAGAATTTTGAGTCAAAATTCGTACTCAGAAGAACTCGATGTCCGATTTCAAAATTTAAAATAAAGTTTGAGGAAAGGAACGCATTTTTATATTTTGATTCAATGATTCGGGGAACATAATTTATAATGCCTGATATTAGGACGGATTTTGATAGAACTTGACGTCCTGAATTCGAATATCTGTCAGATTTTGTCTATCGCCTCTACTAGTTTTTGAAACATGTCATATAAAAAATTAAATATATTCAAAGATGATCCGCTTAACTAAAAACTATATCTCACAAATTTCAAAATAATTTTAGTAAGAATTCATAATTATTTCATCGCTGTAGATTATTTAAAAAAAAATCAATTATTAATTTTGGATCAATATCCCTTTTTTTTAAATTAATTTTTATATTTATTTAGACAAAAATCGAATTTTCGTTTTTTCTCTCCTAAAAGCCTCAATTCTTTATGTTTGTGCGGTCTTCGAGAAAGTTGATGATGGATTTAAAAACTTTGATTGAATATATTAAGTTTATTATTAAGTATTCCCAAAGGTATGTAAACATTTTTGAATAAATTTTCAAATCAAAACTCTTGAATTTTAAAAACTAGAGCTATTGGAGAAAAAGTAATTTCATATTTACGTTCAGTGGAGTTCTTGCACCACGAAAAAAGGTTAGTTTTGTATGGGAGAGTTGGGTATTATGGGTCACTTTTTTCTATGCTCCATAACTTCTTTTTTATAAAAGATAAAATTAAAAAAATAAATTCCACTGTTTTTTTACATTTCTCACGTATCATAAGGCATTTTCATTCAATTTTTATAAGTTGTTTTTCCCAAGTTCTGACTGTTTAAAAAAAAGCAATACTTTTTGGATTTTGAATAATGGTGGGGTATCGTGGGCCATCAAATCCAAATATACCAACTAACATGCAAAGTTTATGAGTTGAACCAACTGTAATTTAATAATTCATTTCGTTTTTTTAAGTTTTTTCAGATGATGAAATTAAAAAAAAAGTTGTGTATGATCGAATAGTTTCGAAAACCTGGCTCGCGAACGTTTCGGCAAAATTCCTTACATGGGATGGACAAAATATTTTTCACAACTCTTCATCTAGCATAAGTTATGAATGTGTACAAAAACATAAAAAATAGATATGGCAAGACACCCCACAGAATGTGGCCCACGATTCCCCACAAGCTATGATTTGCAAAATGGTTGCGATTGTATGACTTATTGATGTTTCATCAAAAAATCCTTTTCCACGGGAAAGACTTTAGGTTCCCCATGGATGCAATCAGCGGGTGCTTGTTGAATTATGTTCGTATTTTTTTTAAAGCTTGATAAAAAAAGAAGCATATCATGCGTATTTAATTCAACAACATATAGAAAAATATGCTTACGCAAAGCGACGGCGATTAGAGTTGGATTGAGATTTTTTATCTCAAAACACAACTGAGATATTCAGAGTGGCCCACGTTACGCCACTCTCCTCTAGATTAGACCTGAATTATTACGTAGGTTTTTTTTCATTAAAAAAAGCTAAAATAAAAAGTTTAGTTAGTAAGTCAATAACAGATTTAATCTTATATTTGATACCATCACGTGCAAAAGGACAATCGAAATGAAGTGAAATTTGGTACCCGAGGGTTTTTCGGAACAGGAATGGTTTGCTTAATTGTTTCAAGGATCTTGCTTTTTATGGGAAGTGGCCTCCATACAAAATCAATTTAAAATGGGACATAGCTCGAACGAAGATGATTTTTTATAAAAATTGATCCACGAGCACAAGGAAGTTATGGACGTGTAGATGAAGTTAAACATTTCTAACGGTTTATTTAGTTAAAGGTAAAACGAAGTTTACTGGGACAGCTAGTATTCGTTTTACAAGCTTAATTTTTTATGTTGTTAAGGATAAATAAAATATGTGGCAGGGTAAATTCAGACTTACTGAAATTCATTTCTCAAGTAGGTTTTTACTACTTTTTATCATGGTGATACAAATATCATCTTAGTTTTGAAGATTTGCTTACCATTTGAACCTCAAGATTTATTGAAGCTTCTCACTTTCACATTGAAAATTTTTGAAATGATTTCTTTATTTTTTTAAATATATAATCAATATTTGAACTTATATATTTGGGGTTAAATTAAATCACAATCTTGAAAACCAGGAAATTGATAATGACAACCCGCTGGCCACCCTCTATATTGAATTTGTTTGGGAGCCCTCTCTCCCTCCTAGAATGGGAAGATTGTTTCAAAACAATAAATCTTGTATCAATTTTGTTTTAAAAATTAAAAAAAAAATTTTTTTAAAGTTTTAAAAATACAATAAATCATTTCGTTTTGTCTTGCGTAGAAAATTTGAAGAAAATCACCCAAAAATTGTTTGAGCTGTGCCGAGTTTGACATGGATTAAGTATTGGAGTCCTTCCCTTCATCTAGAATGGAGTGATGTTTCATTCCAATAAATAATTTCATTATTTCTTAACTTGGTTGTGTTCCGAATTTGATGAAAATCGTTTCGGAATTTTTGTTGGATCGTATTTGATTTTGTATGGGACCACCTTGCTTCGCTGTAAAGTGAGATGCGATTTGGTCTTTAAATACGATAAACCAACAGTTCTTTTCCAAATTCGCTAGCAAAGTATCAAATGTTATATGCATAATTTAAGTAGAGTGATTTTTTATTTTGAATTTGTATGAGACCCTCCCCTCAGTTTTGATATGAATGGAAGTCATTCAGTTCATTCAGTCCATTGGGAGTCTTTCATGTGTAATAAACATAATTCATCTGTAATTTAAAACTCGGTACCAATTTTAATAAAAATAATTTGAAAATTATTCGAGATTTTTTCGTTCTTTCCATTGATTTGTTATGGGAACCCTTGTTCCTCTCTCCCTCATCTGAGAGCTACAACTCGTTTCCTTGTTCAATATCTTACATTCATTTGAGTCGAAAATGCCTTGCGAAACATCATGGCTACACATCAGATTGAAAATCAAGTCTTCCAACAAAAATATGTCGACTCCGAAAATGTATGTCCAATCCCAATAATTCAATGTATCGGCTCAGATAAATAAAAATTGACTCGTACCAGGATACGCGAAATTTCTGAAACTTTTATCAGAAAGTCATAAAATGCAGAAAGAAATTGTTTGAAATCTGCTCCCTGGACAGTTTTTTTCTTCTCTGCTTTCAACTTAAAACCAACAACAGTTCCTTCCATTGCCGGGTGATTAAATTATGGAAATGCGCGCGCCGCCAGGTTGCATCCATGGGAATGCGGACTAATTGATTCCGAATAAAATAATAATCGGGCCCGAAGAAAGCTGCCACCGAACGACGACACGGACAAACTGCATCTGAATTAGTGCTTCTTTCACCGGTTCTTCCACCTTCGGTTCGCGTTTTGGGAACCCGGAGGGTGCCGTTCCTCAGAGGGCCTCAGGGAACTGCGGCCGGAACTTCACGGACGGTCAGTTGAGCGAAAGCGAACTTTGCATTTGGTTTCTGGCCCCCGGAAAGTTTGCGGTTTTTTGTGAAGATTTTTGCATGGGGCATTAACGAAGAAAACTTATGTGAATGGAACGGCGAAATCGAAAGTTCAAAGAACTGTTTAGTGCTTAGCCGATGTTTCTGGCAATCGGGATGGGATAATTTTTTAAATGTATCCTCTTCGCTTTGGGTCTCCCTCATATTTAGTCGTCTTCTAGCGACTTGAGCCTATAAATAGCTCCCGGTAGAAGTCTTCTTGGGGAAACCAAAACGGTAGCCAATATCATGGTACTGATTAATCGCGCGTGAAACGCCTACCCATTGGGCACCGCTGGCTTCGCGGATGGCCGGAATAAATTCGATCCATAAACGGCTCCCGGGGCCAGAATTCTACGACTAGATTTAGATCAGGCGAGAATCAGTTTTGCGCCACTTTGCGCGATAGGTTTCATGGCAGTGTGGTATCATCAACCATGTAGCTGTAAATCGAAGTTTAATGCGGGCTCGTTTTTTTTTTGCTCCCTTGCTTCATCGGATTATCCGGCACACTGCCGACTGCCAGGGCACTTTGGGCGAGAACCCTGTTGAGTCCCCGTTCTAGCCCTAGCCAGTTTCCCAGTTTCGGTACCCGCCGGGATATGCATCGATGATGATGGCAGTGATACAATATTGAATGACGCATTCAACCGGGCGGAATTCAATTTAGACCCATTCTACACCATAATATAAATGCTAAACGAGTTTTTCGAAGCGAGAAAAAATGAGCTCGTGAATTACGGAATCTCCATAATGGTCCAGAGCGAATCTCCCCGGGTCGGTTCGCGGCACCGTATCGAGCGAGGAAGATCGACCGGATAAGTGGGTGATGCAGTTGTTGAGATTATTTATTAACCGGTGGTTCTACTTTGGAGTGAAACCGATCGAACGGGGCAGAAATAATAACCATCGGTAGCAATCGATTCTCGTCGGGAGGTATGTTATCGGAATCATAAAATTCCTGGCTGAGGCCAACCGGGCATTGGCGGCCGATGAAGTCACTAGTCACTATTTTAACCGGGCAGGCAGATGATACACCGATGACCCGGTTGTCTGACGCGGAAAGAAAAATAGCCGCCCGAGAATCGGGACAATGGCTAACGGATCGCGACCGATATTTGCCTAATTGAAGCGCGTGATTTTGGAATTTTTCGCTATCAGGATTTTGACTGGATCCGGGCTGGATAATTGATAGCTAAATTATTTTGATGAGGCAGATTTTGCAACTTTTGAAAGGAGGGTGCGGTCTTAAATAATGAAAAAAAAAAAAAATTCTAGTTCCCAAAAAAACCTGCCATATAAAATTTATTATGCTCGTATGGTATAAATTAAAGGGAGCCCCCTTCCCTCTTCCTCTCACTCCACTATTTAGGAGGGAGAAATAACAAATATTCATTGAAACATTTCTCGTACCATAATATCCTACCATGCTAAATTTTGTACCATTTGCTTGATCGGTTCTCGAATATGCAAATATTTGTCTTTTGTTTGGGAGACCGAGCCTATAGGGAATCCAACAAACAGAAATTCATCTTATAGTCTAGCTGACCCGGTATGCTTTGCTACACCTTCCAAAATTGATAAAAATTCAATAAAGGAGATTAACTCTTGTTTTCTTAAATATTCTTTTAATGCATGTCCTAATATTTGTTTTCCAATCATTATTTTGTATCTCAAATAAAGATTGCTCGATCATTTCTCGAGTTATTAAAAAAGCATGAATGCATCCCACTCCCTTTTCAAGCTCCCACTGAAAAGAAAGGAGGAGTCAGAATTCTTATTCTCCCTCCCAAACCAATCTGGCTTCCTTTGCTCGAATTGTTATCGAATTTTGCAATAAAAATTATATGGGAGCTCTTCCTCCCCCTTTCAATCTCATCACTGGAAGAAGGGAGGGATCTCAAATAATTATTGAAACATTTCTCATATCCAAATAGCCCCCAAGCCGAATTGGGTACCATTTGCTTGACTTATTTTCGAGATATGTAAAAAATTATAAGAGAGCCCCCCCCCCCCCCCCCCTTCCTGTTTCTCTTATGGAAAAAGGAAGGGTACGAAACATTCATAGAAATATTTCTCGTAACCAAACACCCTCCCATGCTGAATTTGGTACCATTTGCTTGAATGGTTCTCAAGTTTCCAGTAACAGGGAGGGGTCTCAAACTATAACAGGAACCTTACCCGGCCTCAAAAACACTCACTTGCCAAGTTTCAAGAAAACAAAATAAATAGAAACGATCCATGAGAACAATATCTTTTCTATCCACAAATCAATCAAAAAATGTCAGACAAAAGCAATGAAGAAAAGAAAAATGGAATAAATGATCCATTTGTTTTTTTTTTAAATAAGAATATCAGGATATTGTTTCAAGTTTGGGAATGTTGAACTTATAATATGATTTTCCTATAGAAACATTCGTCCAAAATTCTATAGAAATCGTATTTTTAGGTCCATGCCTGAAAAATCTTACATCGCGTAACTTTTGATACCATCAGTAGAACTTTTTCAAAACTTCAGACAGGCTAACTTTATATTTCAACAATCACTCTGCAAAATTTCAATAAAATGCATATCGTAGTTTCTGAGATATTTAGAAAGCTCAAATTTTGTGATATAGTAGTGAGATAGTTGTTCCATCTTAGGCAGAAAATTTGACCAAAAAATATCATCAGATTTAAAAGTTATTGAAGTTCAAAGTTGAAGTGACAGTGCGCATTATTCCAATTTCTATACAATTATGAACGGTACTGTAGATTACGAATAAATAAGAAAATTCCAATTTTTGAAAATATAACCAGGATTTGAAATTTCAATGAGTTTTAGATCTCTCTTGTATTCAATTTAGCTCAAAATGATTCCGCAATTTAGAACAAATCTATAGAAAAACATTTTGTTTGAGCAGACCATTTCGGGTGGGAAAAAAAGACAACTTGCTTCGTATTCGTACAACTTAAACAGAGAGTATTTATTACAACTTCATTAATAGTACAATAGTATATTGGAAAACATAGAACTAGTAACATTCAGCAAATCATTCCCTATTATTTTTTTTTGCAAGGTTGCATACAATTTTGTTTCTCATTCGCTTCTAGAGTTACTAGTATTGTTGAGATTCAACAATATTCGTCACATTTTTTTAAAATTATTTCCGAACCCTTATATTCTAGATTAGACATCAGAAATTGGAACACAGTTTGATGAGAAAATTGAACCCCAGCAGTTTATTTTATTGTAAATCTGAATTATTGATCAACTGAATATTAATTTTTAAAATAAACATTTTGACATTCTGGCACCAAAACCAACATTTTTTATTATTAATTTCCACTTTTGTTATTTTAATTAGCATATCCTAAGTAACAATTTTAAATCTATAAGAACCAATGAGGGAGCTGTTAATATATTTTTTTAAATATCACCAAGTTTTGTAAGTTTCTGAAAATCATCAACCAAAATTTCTATTTGTTTAACCAAAATCAATAACACTAGTAAACAAAATTTAAAAAAAATCGGAAACTTTATCGACTAACCTAGGGTTACCATATCCTTCATCGTCAAAAAGAGTACGTTGAAATCATATTTCAAAATATTTAGAAGAAACGGGGAAAACCAGGATATTTAAGGCCTTTCAAATAGTGACAATTAGTTGCTAGTTATGTGACTCACCTGCAATAATGACTTTTCAAAAAATACTTTTACAAATTGGAAGTTACCGTTTTTAGCTTAAATTCATTTTCTGGCAGATTTTTAAGTGAAAAGTCAAAAGGTCGTTGGATTATTCGAAGAGATCGAGATCAGAACATCGCAAGCATCAGAAAATGTTGAACTTCAAAAAAAAGTTCAAATTGCTGTTGTGCTCTTTGCCAACTGTTTGGGCGCTAATTGCATATTCAAAGGCGCTGATTGCTTGCCCAGTTTATTTCGACGTCTGGGAAAAGCGGTTTTGATTTTTTTTAAAATTATTCTATTTTACATATAGAAAAAATCTGCTGATGAAATAGAAAATTTGTTTTTAACGAAAAATTTAGATTTTTATGGATTTGTGATACTTTTTATTTCACTTAATTGTTTGGAAAACTCAACAAAGTAGAGAAAACTGAAGTACCATGCCATGAATGCATAAAGTGTTCCATATCTTTCGGAGTTCTTGTACATATAGGAACACGAACTTAAGAACAGGAAGAAATAAGTTTCTATGATAAAATGTCTTTCAATAAAAAAAGAGTACAAATCGCAAGATTTCACAAAAAGAAGAGTACGCTCATTTCTCGATCGAAAAAGAGTACATGTACTCTTAAAAGAGTACGTATGGTAACCCTAGACTAACCCAAATTTTCAACGTAAAATTGGGCGCTAAATCCGAAAATGAAACTCGAAAGTCTCGGTAGAACAGTTTTTGATTTATGCTCAAATTTATTCAGCTTTAATATGCAAAAAAAAATTAAAAATTAATTTTAGAAGTGATCTTTAGCTTACTTAGAACAAGTTCATTCGTGTTGGGAAAAAGTGGTAGAAATTTTGACACTTATAGCACATTTGTAAAAAAAATTATCTTGCGAAAATGTTTTCAAGATCTTCGACCGTTAAGTTTTTTACAACACTTGTTCTTTAATCATATGTGTTGATGCAAAAGTAGTTGGATTTACATCACATTCGGTTAAATAGAAACAGTGTTGTAAATGTTGAAAACATTTTCGCACGGTAGAATGTTCAAAATTGCTACAAGTTTTCTAAAATTCTACTACTTTTTCCAACACGGTTGCACTTGCTCTTAGTTCAATAACGCTGTAAACTAGTGTTATTGATCTAGATGATCAAGATCAATTCTTTGTATGGATCATTTTAATTTGGTTTGATCCTTTATGCATCTTTTAGGAAAGATCTCTGCACATTTGTTTATTGAACGAGACCACACCCGGAGTAATTTGCTATCTATTAATCCTTTATAAAAAGGTTACTGAAGGGCTTTT
This sequence comes from Uranotaenia lowii, assembly GCF_029784155.1. Taxonomy (NCBI): domain Eukaryota; kingdom Metazoa; phylum Arthropoda; class Insecta; order Diptera; family Culicidae; genus Uranotaenia; species Uranotaenia lowii. The sequence goes on from NC_073691.1 coordinate 140,867,303, forward strand.
CGTCAATCAATTTGTAGTATATTAAAACAATTATAATTTGTTTTGGAAGGTATTTTAGGTTCTATAACGAAGTGTGAAAATGCTTTGATAGACCTCTTGAAACCTGAAAGAACCTCACGAGAAATAAAATTGAGAGTTTTATAAAGGTTTTGTAGCTAACTTAGAGGCCGTTTATATTGAAATTCGCTTTAAGATATCAAAGACTTAATGAATTCTTTTTCGGAACACTGTCATTTGCTTACAAAGCCTATTTCAGTTCAAATTGTTATTTGGGTATCTTTACATCTTTCTAAATTATTTTACTTACTTTTTTTGTTATTCTGATAAGTTGGTTTGAGCTGCGCGTTTTTCTAATAATTTATATTCATAAGTTCGTTTCTTGATCTCGATGCTTTAAAATATTTTTTTCTAACAGTCTCATACTCGCCCAAGCAACCAAAAGTCTCGTTTAAAAGGTCGAACACAGCTTAATCAGCATAATCAATGTGCTGAAGTTCGTTTTATTCAGCCCAAAATTTAAGTTCTTATTGAAACTTTAAAGTTCCATTACAGATTTGAACGGCCTTCTATTCAGCCCACAAGTAAACGTTTAATCAGCGAAAACAAAAAAAAATCTCCTCTCCTCTCTTACTTTGGCCACCGGCGTGTTGCTGCCGGTTTCTCGGCATCCATCTTTATTCCTCCTCCCATCACCTCCCTCAATTGATCTTACTTAATTGCTTTGTTTTTAACTTTGTTCGATACATGCCAGCACGATCGCCAGTTCTGCTACACAATTATTTGATTCGCTTACTCAAGCGATTAAACAACCTAATGGAAAAAATTAGTCCTGGTACCAGATTTGAACCCGATCCTGCGAGATGATAGCCAGACACGCTGCCACGACGCCACGCCTAGATGTTGCCTTACCGGCAGCTAAAATTCGAAGTGGTTATAAGCTTCCTAGAATACCCGTAAGGGCAGCTAGCAGCAGAGACGCATGTTGATTATGACTAAGAAACATTACGAAACGGCGTATAAATCAATCATCCGTTAAAATAATATCGGTTTAAAAAAAATGGAATTCCATGTTTATAACTGTTAAGCTAAAAATTATACAAATTCTTGAGTTTATCTTGAAATTTAATAAATTGCTTCAACTGACTTTCAATGTGTGATAAATTCGTGGTAAGTAAATACAGTTGGAAGAAATTTTATAAAGTCAAAATATTTACATTTTTCACAATCAATCATTTGTGAGTGTTCTGAGTTAAAGTTTCAATAAAAATTATACATTTCAACAATTTCCAAACTCCAAAAAATGTTTTATTTATTATATGCCCTTATGTGATGTTCGTTCACATTTCATATTCATGAAATGGCGGACATGTCTCAAAATAGGCTGTTTGAGGAACTTCTTGGAACTTCGAGTCCATAGAACGCTATTTGAGAACCAATTTGTAACTTTTATTTTGAATAATGCGATTGACATGTCACAAAAAAGGCTATTTGAGGAACTTCTTGGAACTTGAAGTTCACAGATGGCTATTAGAGGATCTTCTTTGAATTTGAAGTTCACAGAAGGCTATTTGAGAACTAATTTGTAACTTTTATACTGTGTGGATGCGATTGACATGTCACAAAAAAGGCTATTTTAGGAACTTTTTGAAACTTGAAGTCCACAGAAGGCTATTTGAGAACTTATTTGTAACTTCTATACTGTGTGGATACGATGAACATGTCACAAAATAAGCTATTCGAGGAACTTTTTGGAACTTCAAGTCCATAGAAGGCTTTTTGAGGAACCTTTTGTAACTTTCATGCTTACATTTGAGAAAATTCGGTACCAAATCCCTTTAAAACCTTTGTTTAGCGAAATTCGTACTTTGGAGACACGAGTTTAAGTAGATAAGAGACTTTTGGTTGCTTGGGCGTACAAAAAAAAATTAAAACATATTTGTTGTTTTCTTAAATTAAATATAGTTTTTTTTAACCTTCGCCTCGATTTTATAGAAGAGTCCATCTCAACCAGATCAATAGTAAGTAGAACAGATTCCAAGGAAGATTGTATGCAAGTAGAAAGCTCAACTTTTAATTTAATGATTAATGGCATTTCGGTGAATTATACATTCTAATAGGAAGAATTTCAAATGAAAGTAATGAAAATTATGGACGGATAGATTAGATTAGGAAGCATGAAAGGTGTTGAAAATGAGCCAAGAGCGTGATTTGAGAAAACTTCTTGCCGCACAAGACCATTTGTCCCACATCGTATTATTGTCTAGAAGAAGCAAAGTCGATAGGCTGACTTTGCACTTGTATCGTATTATTGTCTAGAAGAAGCAAAGTCGATAGGCTGACTTTGCACTTGCAAAGTCAGCCTATCGACTTTGCTTCTTTTAGACAATAATACGATGTGGGACAAATGGTCTTGGGCGGCAAGAAGTTTTCTCAAATCACGCTCTTGGCTCATTTTCAACACCTTTCATGCTTCCTAATCTAATCTATCCGTCTATAATTTTCATTACTTTCATTTGAAATTCTTCCTATTAGAATGTATAATTCACCGAAATGCCATTAATCATTAAATTAAAATCATAAACCAGCGGTGATAAACTGTTAACACAAAGCTCAACTTTGAATATTTTTGTTATACAACACAGACAACTGGACTTACATTTCCCGATTAGACAGTTTTGCAGATTCAATTTACTTTCTGGACAATTAAAACGAGAAATTTCAGTAAGTACACCATATGTTGTAACACCTTTTCAAACACATCATTAGTTATGTTATATTAAAAGACTCCTTGAAAAAGGCATAATAAATGCCGAAACGTCGGATTAAGAAATAAAAATCGTTTTATGATTTTTTCATGACTGAAATCGCCGAAAATCAATTTATTCATTTTTTTTTTGTAACGACGATACGTGTAAAATTTCCGAGTAATTTTCGTTCCAATTGGAGCTTGTGTGTCGAATTTGGTGGCTATTGGTTCAGCCTTTAAAAGCTTTCGTTATAAAGAATCATACTCAAACACTATCTTCAGATTTTTTGAAATATTTCATTAACCAAGGTTTAGTTCAAGAAATTTGAAGTTTAAACCCTTATTTTACGAAGAGGTTTGTTCATTACACTGAGTCAATTTTGGGTCATTTTTGAACTTCTCAAACCTTGGGGTCTCAAAAGCTTCGTTTTGATTCAAAACTAATCCATGATTTTTTGCAGAATTTTTAAATAAAGTTTACATGAGTAAATAAGTTTTTTTTATAGGTTTAATGGGATAAATTGAATATTTTTTACTGAAAAATCAACATCATTTTTGCTTTTTCAGTGGAACCGAGTCTGCTTATGCTTTTGGCATTGATAAACAATAAATTCAATTGATATCACTGCTGGGGCCAAGCGAGGTATTGAATGACTACTTTTCATGTAATACTTCGCTAGGCACTCAGCAGTGATGTCAATTTAATTTATTGTTTAGCAATGCCAAAAGACATACCGCTGTTAAACAGCTTATAACTTTTTTGACTAATTAGATACGAGGTTACGGTCTTCAACAAAGTTGTTGTGAAAAATCAAAAATGGTGTTGATTTTTCAGTATAAAATATTCAATTTTCCCATACAAACATCAAAGTCCAAATTCACTTATGAAAACGTTACTTAAAAATTCTGCAAAAATCATGGATTAGTTTTGAACCAAAACGAAGTTTTTTAGACCCCAGAGTCTGAGAAATTCAAAAATGACCCCAAATCGACTCAGTCTAATGTACATACGTTTCGAAGCAGTCAATGCTTATCAAACCTGCCACTTTCTGACCGTTTACTGAACAATCAAGTTCATAAACGGTTTCATCACGTTTACAATGAAATTTCCTGTGCCCTTGTCCACTTAACCCTTGTCCACACACGCTGACCTGCCCAATAGCTGTTCCGTTCTTTCTCCCTAGCTAAGATTTCGGTTCATCTCGAAAGGTTAATGGAACCCAATTAACACGTGAACTTAATTTAGAAGCCCTTTCTTACCTCGGAAGATGACCGATTAGGTGAGACGATTTTTTTTCACTCTTCATTGTTCGCATTTCATCCATTCTAAAGTTCTAAAGTTATGGAAGACGACCCATCATCATCAGAACCCGCGAGTCTCCCGGAGCGAAAATTAGTTCGTTCGGCTCTTAGATTACTGGCGAAATTGGTTCCACACGTTCCCTCAATTTCGGGTACAAGATCAGTGGCGGTGGCCGTCTCTCGTTCGAAATAAAACGGTTTCGAAGAAGATCAATTCCTAGGCGTTTGGCGGTTTTGTTGAAAAAAATAGGAGGAAGGGAGCTCCATTAGATTGGACCAAGAGCATGCATTTTATTCCTAATAGAGCGAGGGGGTTGCCCCTTTAAATCACTATAATCGAAGACTTTGCGCTCGAAAATTGAAGGCTTTCGCGCGCGGTCTTCAGTTATCATTAGTGAAAAATGAAATTCCGTTTAGAGGTTAAACTCTCTGGGCAACCTCGGCCTTCGTACGTGAGTATCTATGCATGGAGAGCAAGTGAATCGTTGGCCGACGCCATTCGAAAACAGAAGATTGCTCGGTAGCTCCTGGTCGTGGGGCCATCATTATTGCGATATTCGGTTTCTGGGTGGCAAATAATGCTGATGATCAGCTCGTGCTCCGCAAGATTTGATTGAGAGTCCGCATTGAGCACATTTTTGAGGGGTAATTTGGGGCCAATATGAGCCATTCCGCGGAACATGGAGCCGTATGATTATCGATCGATCGATCCACTCTCACTTGAACCGACTTCTTCGAATCGTGTGTGTTGTATGTACGCAAATCTATTATGAATTTCAGCTCAACAAACGTGGCTGATCGATTTGGGGTGAAATTTGTTTGTGCGGAAGTAGCTTGGCAAATTCGCCAGAAGAGCTTTTCAATTTCGATTCGCTAATCTGGCGTTACGTAAAGTTTCCGGTCTAACATAACAGTTGCCCCAATCGTCAGAAATTAACCTTCAGTTGTACATTTTTCCTTCTACGAACAAACGATGCATCATTTTTAAACGTGTTCTTTTAACCTTTAATCTAGGAAAATTCCAACAGATTCAGGATAACGCGGCTTGATTTTTTTTTACGATCGATCATCATTAGTCAGTCACTTCTCAGTTTGTTCGGATCAAATTATTTATTCTTCGGCTGCTTATCAACACATCAATCTCTACTCTCGGAGAAGTTCTCGACTTTTCGGAAAATTTGAGTTGTTAAAAGGTATTTCATTCGACAGTGATATGCTTACCTTTTTGTTGGGTTCTGTTGGGCGTTCGATGCAACTCTGGAACGAGAAGTGAGAGAAAAGTGATTATTTAATGGGCTCTTAATTATTGATTCTAGGCTTTGTTTTATAGAAGCCGATCGAATGATCGGTTTGATTCGATCGAAGTTATGCGTTCTTGAAGTAGAAAAGCTATCCACTCGTAGGAAACTTGATCCACAGTAAGTAATGTAGTTTTTTATCTGAACACGTCTAGATAGATTTTCATTTTTTTCCGAATAAAAACAAATTTTCGTGTCATGAAATATTGTAAAAGTAAAATTAGCTTGGATTTTCAACATTTCAATTGAAAAACCTTTCATGATCATTTTTATGAAACTTGTTCGAAAAATTTCTTTATGGAGGCATAAATAAAACAAAAATATACCACAATTTGTTTTTTTTGGTTGATTTGCCAAAAAAATTGAATAACTCCGGGCAAATTCCGGGCATTTTTCAATAACATAAGGGCAACCGGGCCGGACCGACCTGTTTCCAAATTTTGTATTAAATGTGTGTACGCAATTTTGGGTTGATTGGGTGCCCAGAATTTTTAAATTTCAGGTTAAAGGTGCACCTGTTCCAAAATAAGTACACGTTGTTTCCTCAATTAGATCGACTCCTAATCCTAAAAAAAGTGGGCCATCCATTTAGCTACATTCCCATGATTTATCGGGTGTTTCTTTCTCAGATAACCATACTGCAATGGAACCGATTAAAGCTTTTATTCCTTCTCGTTGAATTCCCGGCAGCCGGAATGTGTTTCATGTTTCGCTAAGTGAAATGGAAATGTCAAGAGCAGATAGGCAGAAGTTTTCCCCCAAACTACCGGGACCCTCTATCTTAAGTGGCCCGCCAATTCACCGACAAACAGCAAACAGCTACATAGATTGCGTAGAACTAGGGCACCAGATAGAAACACAGGAACTTAACCCGGGCGACGCGAAATAAATTAAGTGATTATTTTTACACGCTCCGGAGCGCGAAAAAATCACGATCACATCTAACGCGGTTCCCTTCTGAGAGCACTTTCCTCGTGTTTGAAGCTGCTGGAAGCAGACTTTGTCACATTTTCAGTCTCCAGTTTATCTATTTTCTGCGGCGCTAAAAACATTGAAAACGAAAAAAAAATACAACAGTAAAACAACTCAAAGGAATACTTTTGATTAATATGGTTCTCTTTTTTTCAATTTTCTCCATTTCTTCCGCAGGTAAGAAAGCTAACTGCTGCTGGGTTGCTACACAGGAAGTGGCGCTTTTGGGCTTTGCGTGAGCTCGCTAAATTGCAAATTTAGTCGAATGGGAAAAAGGAAATTCATTTGAATTCGCGCTAGCTAACGATTGAGCGTTCGTTGTCAGGTAAGTCAGATAGCAGCCCACGTAAACTTTAATGTTTTAAGAGGCTTTTAAAATTTAAACAAAAAATTGAATGACACTAATTTTTTACAATTTTTAGAACAGTTTAAAATACGAACTGTTACAATCCAGAAACCATTCCAGCCAGATTGTGATGGTGTTTTATGCGCCAATTTTTCGGTGATTCTTTTTTTAGGACTCTTTGATTGCATCCGATGTTGACACCCGGTTTCGTCTAGAAGCGATGATCGTTGACGATTTATTTCCCTCGCCAAAGCCCGTAAAATTATGACAAACTCGCAAATGATGTGGTTTTACGATGACGACTCTAGCGCGATTGATAGACTCCCGGGCCTGTTTATTATCGGCTCTGATCGGATCTCAGTGGCCGTTTATTTCGACTATAAATTAGTCTAGCTTTTTATTACTGGTCTATGAGCATTAGAATATTTCCATTTAAAACAATAGCGCAGTCGCCGAAGTTTTGCTGATTTTTATTTTATTTTTATATTGGCCGGTAGAACATTTTTGGATTTTGTGATCAGAAAAATGTTGGAAGCAAAGAGCAATCACAGCTCCAAAGGTTTCTTCTATCTATGAGTCAGAAAACAGAATCAAAGGTAGATATAGGTCAAAAATAATGTAAAAAAAAGAGTTAAGATACAGTTAACGAAAATTAGAAGTTAAACTTCAAGGCCTAAATTTTTAAAGACAAGAGGCGTAAGCCTAGTATCAAGAGCCAGTAGACAAGATTAAAAAGTAAAAAATCAAGTTTGAAGAGGAAAATTCGAAAAACAAAAGTCATTAGTCAAGAATCATGAGTCTAGAGTCAAGAATCATGAGTCTAGAGTCAAGAATCATGAGTCAAGACAATCAAAATTATATGTAAGACGTCAAGAGTCAAGGGTAAGAAATCAAGAGTAAAAATATCAAAAGTCAAGAGTCAAGGGTGAAGAGTCAAGAGTCAAGATTTTAAAGTGAGAGTCAAGAGTCAAGAATCAAGAGTTCAGAGTCAAGAGGCAAGAGTCAAGAGTCCAGAATCAAAAGGCAAGAGGCAAGAGTCAAGAGTCAAGAGTCATGAATCAAGAGTCAAGATTTTAGAGTCATGAGCAAAGATTTAGAAGTCAAGAGTCAAGATTCAAGAGTCAAGAGTCAAGAGTCAAGAGTCGAGAGTCAAGAGTCAAGAGTCAAGAGTCAAGAGTCAAGAGTCAAGAGTCAAGAGTCAAGAGTCAAGAGTCAAGAATCAAGAATCAAGAGTCAAGAGTCAAGGGTGAAGAGGCAAGAGTAACGAATCAAGAGACAAGAGACAAGAGTCAAGAGTCAAGAGTCGAGAGCAAGGACTATAAAAATCGCTCACTCCTCGAAACGCACTCGAAAATGCTTTGCCGCCGACTCGCTATTCGTGTGTGTCCAATACAATCACGAACAGCAACACAAACGATTCTACGACGGCGGTTTCTATGTTGCTCGTATTACAAAATATTCATGAGCGAGTCTGAGCAACGGGATCACGAGAGACTCGTATTTGCTTCATGAAAATTTTGATTCCGAGCTTGCTGTCTATTTAGGAAAGCAAGTACGTCAGTTCAGAAGAAAAAAAAGTAGGAAAAAAAAAGAAAAAGGATTTTGTCGGCTCGTCCATCTCAGAGACAAACCGTCTGGCCTCCCGTTGGCCTACACTTGTTCACATTGTTGCTGTTGATGTTATTGATGTTCCTTTAAGCTCCTAGCTTCAAAAACTGACGCACTTTCTTCCTTAGGAAGCAATAATAACAGAACTAGCAAGAAGCAAAAGAATTTTTTCGGCCTCGGCATATTTGCCTGAAAAGAATAATAACATCACTAACATGGATTGGATGTGGCGGCCGTACGTACTCTGTTCTTCTTATTTTCAATTCCTTTTGTCCAACGCTATAGAAAGCCAACACGGCTTGGCGTCAACATTGTTGCTGTTAGTGTTTGTTCAAGCTCAACCTTCGCAAAGCGACGAACATTTTTCCACGGGAAAAAATAATACCAATATCAACACGATTCATGAGCGGGTTGGTAAAAATTTTCATGAACCGGCTCGCTGCTACGCAATCTTCGGGTTGATGCTAGATTTTGTGTGCGAAAAGGGAAGCAAAGCAAAAAGGAATCAGGAGCCTTGTTTGTGTTTTCGTTTCGGTCGGAATTGATTCGTGAGAACAGGAGATTCTCGCTCACACCTCATTCGCGTTCCAGAGCATTATTATGAGCACAAATCGGAGCGATGCGGGTTCCGTCGCTCGTATGAATGAGTTTTTCAATCCTTGGTCGAGAGTCAAGCGTCAAGAGTCAAGATTCAAGAGTCAAGAGCCAAAAGTCAAGAATCAAGAGTCAAGAGTTAAGAGTCAAGAGTCAAGAGTCAAGAGTCAAAAGCCAAAAGTCAAGAATCAAGAGTTAAGAGTTAATAGTCAAGAGTCAAGAGTCAAGAGTCAAGAGTCAAGAGTCAAGAGTCAAGAGTCAAGAGTCAAGAGTCAAGAGTCAAGAGTCAAGAGTCAAGAGTCAAGAGTCAAGAGTCAAGAGTCAAGAGTCAAGAGTCAAGAGTCAAGAGTCAATAGTCAAGAGTCAAAAATCAACAGTCAAGAGTCAAGAGTCAAGAGTCAAGAGTTGAGAGTCAATAGTCAAGAGTCAAGAGTTGAGAGTCAATAGTCAAGAGTCTAGATTCCAGAGTCAAGAGTGAAGAGTCAAGAGTCAAGAATCAAGATTCAAGAGTCAAGACTCAAGAGTCAAGAGTCAAGAGTCAAGAGCCAAGAGTCAAGAGTCAAGAGTCACGAGTCATAAGACAAGAGTCAAGAGTCAAGAGTCGAGAGTCGAGAGTCAAAAGTCAAGAGTCAAGAGTCAAAAGTCTCGATACAAGAGTCAAGAGCCAAAATTCAAAAATCAAGAGTTAAGAGTTAAGAGTCAAGAGTCAAGAGTCGAGAGTCAAGTGTCAAGAGTCATGACTCAAGATTCAAGAGTCAGATACAACAAGAGTCAGGAGTCAAGATTAAGAATCAAGAGTCAAGAATCCAGAGACAAGAGTCGAGAGTCATGACTCATGAGTCAAGATTGAAGAGTCAAGATTCAAGAGCAAAGAGTCAAGAGTCAAGAGCCAAGGGTCAAGGGTCAAAAATCAAAAGTCTAGAGTCAAGAATCAAGAGTCAAGAGTCAAGAGTCAAGAGTCAAGAATCAAGAGTCAAGAATCAAAAGACGAGAGTCAAGAGTCAAGAGCCAAGGGTTAAAAATCACGAATCAAGGTTCGAGAGTCAAGAGTCAAGAGTCAGAAGGCAAGAGTCAAGAGTCAAAAGATAAGAATCTGAGAATCAAGAGTCAAGAGTCAAGATTTAAGAGTTAACAGTCAAGAGTCAAGAGTTAAGGGTCATGAGTCAAGAATCAAGATTCTAGAGTAAAGAGTCAAGAGTCAAGAGTCAAGAGTCAAGAGTCAAGAGTCAAGAGTCAAGAGTCAAGAGTCAAGAGTCAAGAGTCAAGAGTCAAGAGTCGAGAATCAAGCGTCGAGAGTCAAGATCCAAGAAACAAGATTCAAGATTCAAGAGTCAAAAGCCAAGGGTCAAGAATCAAGAGTCAAGAGTCAAGAGTCAAGGTTCAAGAGTTAAGATTCAAGAGTCAAGGGCCAAAGGTCAAGAATCAAGAGTCAAGAGTCAAGATTTAAGAGTCAAGAGTCAAGAGTGAAGAGCCAAGAGTTAAGAGTCAAGAGTCAAGGGTCAAGAGTAATGATTCTAGAGTCAAAAGTCAAGAGTCAAGAATCAAGAGTCAAGAGTCATAAGTTAAGAGTCAAGAGTCAAGAGTGAAGATTCAAGAGTCAAGAGTCAAGAGTCAAGAGTCAAGAGTCAAGAGTCAAGAGTCAAGAGTTAAGAGTCATAAGTCAAGAGTCAAGAGTCAAGAGTCAAGAGTCAAGATTCAAGAGTCAAGAGTGGAGATTTAAGAGTCTAGAGACAAGTGCCATGAGTCAAGATTCAAATGTCAATAGTCAAGAGTCAAAATTGAAGAGTCAGGAGTCAAGTGTCAGAAGCCAGGAGTCAAGCATCAACATTCAAGAGTTAAGAGTCAAGAGTCAAAAATCAAGAGACAAGAGTCAAGAATCAAGAGATTCGAAGGTCAAGAGTATAGAGTTCATGGTCTTGAGTCAGAAGCAAAGTGCTAAGAGTCAAAAGTTAGAAGTCTAGAGTCAAGTGTCCCAAAATTAGAACCAGAAGTCGAGAGTCAAGATTTGAAAGCCGAAAGTCTAGAGTCTAAAGCCTATAGCCAAAATGAATCATTCAAGGATTAAAAGTCAAGCATCCTAAGCCAAGAATCATTGTTCAAGTTCTAAAAGGCAAGAATCAAGTCAAGACTATTCGAAATTCAAGATACATGGGTTAAGGTTCGCATATGATAACTCAGTTCATTGATTTTCAATCTTTTTTTGAGTAAAATCTTCCAAATGCGAAGCGTAAGTTCTTTATGTCTTCGTCTCTATAGTTCAAACTCCATAGATTTTATAACCATCTCATTGTGCCCAACGAAAAGTGAAAACGGTCTAATAAATAAGAATTTTCTGAATCGTAAAACTTAAACCACACACCGATCGATCGATGGAACATAGTTTCGAAAAGGTTATCTTTAAGGAAAATAAAAATTGACGACGTCAACGTTCCCGTCCAAAATCCGCTCCGAAGGTTGAGGATTACGACCTCCGATCGATGCCTCGGTTCACTCCGTCTTCATTCAAGTTGACTTTGAGCAATCAAAACAGGGGCAGCAGCATTGTTTCTGTCCGTTTGTCGCTTTAAATAATGCAAACGACCAGATTTGTCTGGTGATGAACTGGTAGTGCGGATGCAAAACAGAACCGTTTGGGAAACCTTTTTTTTTCTTCGGTATTTCGCGGTAAATTTTTGGTAGTTCAGATACTGGCGCCACATTTATCGGTAGCGTGGCGACATCCGCGTTTGTCGCGCTGTTGTTGTTCTTTCCCGGCTAAATCAGCTGCGGATTCACGGATATTTGCGATCGGGGCATTTTTTATTTGCTGTTTCATTCAGGGTACCTACACAAAAATACGTGAACCCGAGCAAGAGATGACACTTTGCCGATAGGAATTCGATCAGTTGTTGCGGCGAAGATTTTCGTCTTCATCGTTGTACGTATTACTGATGTTACCATCGCTTCTGGTCTTGTTGAAGTCAGTAGGTTGTTAGCCTGTTGTTTAGATCTGGCTGCAGTGATTTATCTTCGTGTGAACCAGCCCTTTCCCTCATACTATGAAAGGTGTTGGGATCTGCGCTTTCACCCTTATTCTGGAAGTTTCTGGGAAGGCGAGTTCCTTGGGAAATGGAAACCCTCGGATTACATCGAGAGGCAACTAACGGGATGAAATTTAAAACTGTTTTGGTTTAATTTACTCAAATTTTGACTGTTTTTCGCAAAATTTATTTACTTTTAAAACATCTATTTTATTCATTCGTCTGTTTTTTTGGTTCACAAATAACATTCTGAAACCGATAAAAATGTCAACAACAAGATTTACAATTTTCATATTGATGTTGGTCACGTTGGTGACTCGGCTCAGTTTATGCTCCCAGCTGTAGCTGGGTAAGTTTTCTTGAGCCTATTTTATAGATTTTTGGTAACTTTGCTTCAACTTATTAAACTTGAAAATTGAAATTTCCCTCTTCTAGATTAAAAACAAGTGATTTTATGGGCAAAATAAGTAACATGCTCTGCTTAGATTGCATAAACAAAGGCGAAATACAGGTGCTGAAAACGTCTTAGTTCATGCAACAGGCATGAGCAGTAAGGTGTCCCAAAATTGCATAACTTCTGGGAATCTGGGGGCTCACCCTCCAAATGGTAGATAAGGATGTGCAGAACAAACTTTTGTTTGGGGCCGACTAAAAAATATCATGTTAAGAGGTACCGCAAGCGCGATCTTTGAAAAAAGTCCACTTTTCAAAGATTTGATTCTGATTTGATTTTGTATTTAACAAAATTTAATGAAAAATCAGGATAATTCTGGACAAATTGTCAAAAATCAGAACAATTCGAGAGTTTTTAAAAAATCAGGACGGTCTCTCGAAAATTAGAACACCTGGCAGCTCTGATCTGGATTTATTACTCATTTCAAGTTTGGTTTTAAAAATAAGTGTGGTACAATAATATGATACAGCAAAATGAAATGTTTAGGGGCAGAAATCTCACGCGACCCAGGGTGCAATATTCAGATAGGTAGAGGAAGGGATATTAAAATGGGAAGTCCTACTTGACAAATGAACCTGATAAGCACATTCAATGAAATTAAATAAAATATGGTGTAAAAGCATGAAACTTTCAAAAAAAAAATGATCTCACCAATAACAGCCGAATTCCACTACATCCCCAATGAAACAAGAATATTCATTTTCGAAAATTTTACTCAGCAGTTGTAAAAATACAAAACTTATAATAAAAGTTGTGCTGGGGTTTAAATGAAATTGTTTGAATTTCTTTTGTTTATTATGGTTGAGAAATTTTAGAAAATACCGATACGCTATAAATTGTGATTACATTACTCATTTTTTTTGGTTAAACAAATTTTTTTTTTTTTCAATTTACTGTTTGTTCTTTCAACAGTTTTGAATATTTTAAAATTTTTTTGGTCCTAACCAAAATCTAACATTCAGCTTTGTGAATTTAACAAGATTTGGTAGAAATTTACATTATCGTATCGAAAAATATTAACAGTTTCTTAAATAATTTTCGATCTGCTATGAGTAACTTTCCTAAGACTGAAAATAACATCAATTTGTCCTTCGTTTGATTTGTATGTATGTATGGATCTGACATTTTGGCCTTCGTTTGATTTGTTTACGAATCTTAATCCTAATCCGCTCTTGAGTGTCAATATGACACTCTAGGAATTTTGGCGTTGCGCACAAGGACTCATTTTTTGCATTTTTTAGGATCATGACCACACAAAATGTAAAAAAGTAGTGTAAAAACCGTACTTTTCAATCAATGGACCGTCAAAATTGTTGAAGTCACAGTAGCTAAATTTTCAAAACGTGCGTCGTCTATAATGCATATTGTAAACCTTCTTTTTTCAAATCAAAGCTATTTTTGCTTAAGTTTTCTTCGTTATGAAACACTGAGTGATTTTCAATTTCCACAGATTTTCAGCGCCCTCAAGTATTAGAAATTATTTTTCAATTTTTCTCCTTGTTTATCTCCGGAAATACAGGCGACTTGGGGATTTTTTTTATATTAACTGACGGGTTTGCGCCGAAGGTCTTCTGATCTTCTCCAAAATTGAGAATTTGGTTCATTTTTCGACTTCAAAACACATGTAGTTTTTTTTCAGATTTTTGACATTTTGATTTTTCGATTTTTTTGGAAATGAAATAAAACCGTTTTTCAAATCTTCATAACTCTGTTATTTTTCATCGAAAATCATAAAATAGCACATCAAAACACATTAAAATTTTATCAGCTCTCCATATATAATATTTTAAAAAAAATTAAGTTAAGTATCATTATTTCTTTCTTAACCCTTGAAGGTGATATTTTCCCACTTTGTTGGTATCTTCAGATGATAGTTGCATCATAAATGTTATGATGTTTTGAAAAATGGTTTTATTTTATTTCCAAAAAAATCTAACCACTGCTAACTCGAAAAATCAAAATGTTAGAAATCTGAAAAATACACGTGTTTCAAAGTCGATAAAAGGAACCATATTTTCAATCTTGGGGAATATCTGAAGACCCCCGGCGCAAATTGTCAGATAATAAAAAAAATCCCCACTTGTTTCTGGTTTCTGGTTGGAAGTTCCTGGAGTTTCTGGTTGGAAAGCTGCTTTATGACCGCTATAGAGTTCGTTTTGCTGTCCATTTATCCATTATCTCCCTACTAGCCGTCCAAATATTTTGCACACGATTTGACCACCGTTTTTTGTTTATTTTAATGGCGGGCAGCTTTTCTTGTATGTGTAAATGAAGTCAGGCGTATTTATTAGTGATCTATACGAGCCAGTCAGAAAAACGCGTTTTTTTCTTTCTCTTTTGATATTTTCGGATTGAGCTTGAAAAGACCTCTCACATTCCTGAACTTCATGGAGTCGATCATCTTCACTTTTATTAAAATTTTAGCTCACTGTTGGATCCTCAAGGACGTCTTAAACGATTTACCATGTAAACTTTGGTCGAATAGTTGTTTTTCAGCTTTTTTAGGTCTCCCAATGGGACTTTTCTGAATTTTTCTCGATCCTTCCCAATTAAAATTTGTCAATGAACTTCGGTATTTGACGCTATCTCAAAAACCACTTGACAGATTGTCACCAAATTTTTTACACGTATATATTAAATTACTAAGGAGCTTTCAACTATTTCCATCAATTTAATCAATTTCCATTTATGTATTCAAAAGTTATTCACTAAACAAAGCATTGTATTTTTTCCGAATAGACTCCTTGAATAACATTAAAGTAAGGCTGAGGCTAAACTATGAACTCTTAACTTCATTATATCTCGCGTGACCTTTCATTTCGTCGTATGAAACATCTCAAGAATTCACAGAAAACAGCTGCAAAAGTTATCAAAACAACTTTAAAATTTGTATGTAACATATAGAACATGTTGTCCAGGCTACAAATATTCTAAATTAAGGTTGCCAGATTGCCCAGTTTTACCCGGGTTTGCCCGGATTTTTTAAACCAAATTTGAGAACAGTCCGGCTCGGCCCGGTTTCCCGGATTTCATTGAAAAATGCCCGTATTTTGCCCGGATTTATTCACTTTATTTACAAATCTAAACAATAAAAACACAACAAACACCTCTAAACCGAAATATTTTGAGCAAGTTTTATAAAAATAATCATGAAAGGTTTTTTGGAAGCCTAAAATGCGGTTCCAAATTTATCGATGAGTTTTGATGGTTGTACTCCATTTACCCGAAAACCATTGCCCAGAATGAAAAATCCCCAGAATTTCAATCGCCAGAAAGAACCATTCCTCAGAATTTTTTTCCACAGACGAATCATTCCCCAGAAAAATTTTCGCCAGAATGTACCATTTCCCAGAAATTTATTCACCAGAATGAACCATTCCTTAGCTCCGTCCGCCACGCGACAGCGTGAAGAACAAAACGTCTTTCAAGTTCGAACGCGCAGCGTGATGAGTCGGATACCAAAACGGTTTTTTAAAGGACCATGGTAAGCATTGAATCAATTAAAGTACCATAAACTATAAACAAAGCACAATATTGGTTCTAAAATAAATTTAGTTGGAAAATTTCAAAGTTGTAGTTTCATTTTAAAAAAAATCGTTTTGAAAGAATGAATTTCGAATCATATGAAATTTACAAGAATTCATTAGAAAAAAAAAAACAAATAAAAATACAAGAGGAAAAAATCTGGGATTTGTGCCATTCTGGGAAATGTTCCATTCTGGGGAAAAAAATTCTGGGAAATGGTCCATTTTGGGAAAAAAAATTTTGGTAAATGGTGCATTCTGTGGAATTTTTTTCTGGGAAATGGTTCATTCTGGGGTTTGATTTCGGGTATTTGTCATTCTGGGAAAAAATCATTCTGGGCAATGGTTTTCGGGTAAATGGGATGCAATCGTATTGATGAAAAAAAAAAATTTTTTTTATTTTTTTTCTTGATTTTTGTCGAGGAATTTTTGAGTTTTGACAAAATTTGCCCGGATATTGCCTGGATTTATGGTCATCAATTTGAAATCGAATGCCCGGATTTTGCCAGGTTTTTATATAAAAATTGCCCGGTTTGTCCGGCCCGGATACGTGCTGAAAGAAATCTGGCAACCTTATTCTAAATGAAAAAAGTTGCGACTAGTTTATGTCAGTTTTTGTATTGTTTCGTAATAAAACTCTTTGTTTACATTTTGTTTCATACGACGTAATGAAAGCTCACGCGAGATATGTGTTTCTTTAGTTTGTTTTTTTTTTAAAGTAAAATAAAAATAAATTAAAACTTCTATTGTGCGATATCGTTCCATCGATGGCTAGGTAGATTTCTTATTTTCGTTTTGTGCGGATGTTCCAACTGGATTGAGTTGTCGCATACGGTCAACGGTGAGAAATCTTGGCCTAACTATTTTCGATTATCGGAACGATGTTTTGTAATTGATTTTTATAGCCGAATTATTTTTATTATTTTAAGAGGAGAAATCACCGTGAATTTGTTTTATGAAATGGATTTACATACCAGCTAATGTATTTTTTAATAATCATACCTGAAAGAATGAAAAAAGAGAACGTTAGATCTATGATTTTATTCGTTTAAAGTATGTGTGATCTAGAAAAAGCTGGAACTGATAAGATGTAAAAATTATTTAACCAAGTTTCTCTTAAGTTCCTCGAAAAAATTATCGCTAATTGTCTGAATGCATCTTCTTCATCTAGTTTTTTTAGAATAGTCACGTTTGCTTTTTCATGTCCAATTTGTCTTCAGTCTAAGATTGTACATTTTGCAGATGAGGATCTTTTCTGTCAGAAGATATCTTACGATGTTTATCAGGACGCGATATTGAAATATAACCTCTCCTGATCTTGATCGATTGCACCGAATTGGTTAGCAAGTATCATACCAAAGAATGTTTAATCAAAAATCATGAGTTTTACAAATATTTTGCAAATTTTCTAGTCTCAGCAAGAAATTTATTTAAAATGCAAGGATCTATTGTGATTTTCCCACGTATTTTTTATGACATTACTAATTTTCACCAGGGAAGCCATCAACTCCCGGTTGTTGTTTTAAATTCCAGAAATTCTTCACTCAAACACCTTTGGTTAGTTTAGCTCTCTGGAACTGGATCGAAACGCGGCTGCTAGTGTTAACAAGCTCTTACCAATCGTTGAGGAAAGCAGACAAACACTGTTTTTCTGTTCCAGAGTGCTCTCATTTCTTCCTTACATCTTCCCCAGTTGGTTTTTTTGCACAACATTAACAACCAACAACAAGCTTGAGGTAACATTTCGAGAACGGATTGGGTTGCCCGGAATGTTTCACTCGATGATCCTTCCTCCAGCCTTTTTCAGCCATCCAGCATGGCTAGGAAACAACAACAGCAGGTGAGATGAAGGTTGGTTGATAGCAGCCAAACATGACACTAGAAACACAGTTTTATTGGGTCCCTGAAAGTGCATCCACCACTCGGAGTTAGACACGACTCTCGGAAGTTGTTGGTAATGTTGTGGATTTTAGGTCTTCCCTCTTCCAGTTTCAGCTTTTTCGAGAAAAACGTGTGACGTGGAATCGAGTCAGTCTCGCGCCCATCGACGATAAGCTGCTATGTGCGATGATCTCCATCATTGTGCCGATCATCTGACAGTTTGTTTTGAGTCGAGATGTAGTTGAGTTTTGACATTAGTAGACCTTTCAATGTCCGTTCATTGACTAGCTAGAGCGCAAGTGCGCTTCGAAAAGCAAGGCGAATGGGAACGCAAAAGATGATGGGATCTCGGATTGGCAGTTACGCGAATGACAAGTGCCATTCGATCGGCACTTCCTCCTTTCCAGGCCTAGAGAGCCTGTCTAGAGAGCATCATCTTTTCGGCCTAGTTTAACGGCACCTGCTGTCGTACAGCATGCATCTCAAAACCCCTCAATGGGGGCCACGAGGGATAAGGAAAATCTCCAGTTATTGATATTCAAATGCACGAGTGCGTCCAGATCAATGTACAACCAATTAGGCTTTTCTTTTCATTGCCCCGTTCAACAAACTTCGTCTAGGAAAGAAATTTCCTGAAATGTTGCAAGTATGTAGGTATCGTTTTGCCGTCTGGCGTCTATCTGAAGGGTAGTACTTTCTACATAGATACACCTTCTCCAGAGACTTCAGAGACTCAGCCGGAGGCCCGCGAGATGGATATGAGTATCTCCGGTGCGACGCCGCGAAGCGCCCTTCTCAATGCCCTATTCAGTATTCAATAGACATAATCTTATCGGTCGCAACCAATCGATGAATTGATTTCCCGTTAGCATTATGAATGATTTACGATAGCAGCCCGACGATGGAGGGCTTTCAGCGGCTGTGGTTTTAAAATAATAAAATAAATGAAATGAGAAAAAAAAAACAGCCCAATCAATTCAATCTGTTTGCAACGCGGCGAGCTTTCGGAAATCATCGGACCTGCTGCTACGTCTCGTCACAGAAATGATGTACTCGGGCAGCCTATCGAATCCCAGTGCCAATCTTGGAAGGAAAATCTCCAAGAGATTTTTGGGGAGAAGTATCTGGCCAAGGGGCCGCTGAATAATTTCAACCACCCAGGTTATCAATATCGTGCAGTACCATATTTGGGAACTGTGATGTCTTTCGGGGGAAATACAACTCTAAGTAAGCCTCGTTACCAACCAATCTATCAGAAGAGATCTTAACGTGCTGCTGCGGACATCATCATGCGTATGTGCTGCGTATGAGTTTCCCAGGCTTCCTCGAAGTGACAACCTAGTCTGGTCGTACGCAAGGAATGTTTCCGCTCAAACTTCTCCAGGCGTCTACGCATCCCAAGCTCAAGAAGATCCATCAATCCCCAACAGCAAGTGAACGGTTGCTTGCCGTTGAAGTTGTTGAAGATTCTTTCTGGATGATGGAATTCCATCGGCCTGTGGTTTTTGTGATTGTATTCGATGCTCGATCGATGAAGTGAGGTGGTGGCCTTCTAACTGGGTCACATACCTTTGCTTCTTTTTTCCCGCCCTCCCCCTTTGAGGAAACGAAATTTTCGACAAATGAGCTTTTCGAAGGGTCCCGGAAAGGTTAATCATACCTTTACGGCCCGTGTGAATTCGAATGATTGAATGATTAGAATGCTACTAAAGACGGATTTATCACCTCATTAAATCTCATAACTTTGGGGATCGATAGGTGAAGACTTGCTGATTTATAGCTCTGTTAGAGCTTTCCAAGATAGGTTTTTTCTTCAAGCGCGTGGATGTTAAGTTTTCAAGTCTTCACTGATCATTCCTTATAAACAACGCTCTCGGGTATATTTCCGTGTCTAAGCCTTTGGAAAAAAATTGAAAAATGGTTTGGGTTTTTGACCAACTGGGACAATACAATGAAAGTGAATAGTTCCGAAACTTGACAATAATTTTTATGAAGGATTAATCATCGTAGTTTATGTTTGTAGATTTTTAATTTATCGGCCTAGCGGTGAGGAACAAAAATTTGATATGTGATGATATGCTTCTAAATAAATTCTACCCGCTCATTTTCAACATCTTTCATTTCATCTAACCTTCTATCCACCTATTAAAAAATCATAATCTTTAGATGTCCCTACTAAAAAGGACATCACTTTTCACCGCTAGGCCAATAAATTAAAAATCTACTTGACAACAATTTTAGCCAAAACCTAAAATTTAGAATTTTTAAGTTACACAAACTGTCGCTATTGGATTGATCGAACTTTCTTTTGCCATCTTTATAATAAAAATTATTGTTTTTAATGCAACAATAAGGCGGAATGCTAGTATCATGATATCTCGTAATTGACTTATCTTTCATCTGTCCTGGAAAAGGTGGACTTTTGTAGATGTGGATTTTTGGAGATGTTTATTAGATTTTACGAATATACACATCATATTCTATTTTCAATCTGCAACATCTGTACATTTAACAAATTTGCATCTCAACTATTGTAAAATTAAACATCTAAGTTTTGATTTTAGTTTTATTTCAGGTTTTTTATCCAATCAATTTAATTAATGCGAGGTTCAAACCACTTTTTAGATAAATAAAGTTTCTTCTTCAATTAATTTCAACTAATAAAAAGAGATACATATGTACGTTAATTACCCATAAATATCTGAATTGCAATACGAAGTATCAAATTTAATGATAATCCGAATCTAAATTTAACTTTTCCATAGAATCTGAATCATACAAAAGGTTGCCAGATTGCCCGGTTTTATCAGATGTTTCATACAAATTTTGGGAACAGTCTGGGTTGCTCGAATTTCATTGAAAAAAGCCCTGATTTTTTCCGGATTTTTTTACTTTATTTGGCAAATCATACAAAAAAATCAAAATGTGTCATTAATTTATTTATTTTTGCCTCTAAAACAAAATTTTTTGAGGAAGTCTTCTAAAATAAATCATGAAACGTTTTTTGGAAGCCTTAAATAACATTTAAATATGCCAAAAAGTTTTGATGAAAAACATTTTTTTTCATTTTTTTTTCTAGATTTTTGTTGAGTAATTTCTGGGTTTTGACAAAATTTGCTCGGATATTGCCTGGATTTTTGGTCGTCAATTTTTGCCAGGTTTTCATGTTAAATTGCCCGGAATACGTGCTGAAAAAAATCTGGTAACTTTAATCATACACCTTCAATCTTCAACAAATTTTTCATCGGAATACGTATCGTAAATTTTAGTCTGAATTCCGAATTTTCATCGGTATTCTCAATAAAAAAATATATATAAAAATTTGAAAAAGATTTTCAAGTTTCAAGTGACGAGAGCTTTACGTTCTGGGTTCTCAAATCTGAGTCCTGCGGGATTGATTTTTTTTTGCTAACAGTCTTTCAAATAGCATTTATGATCCCAACCTTTCGATTTTTATTAGATCTTCATCAGAGACGAAAGGATCTATTTTATGTTAACATAGATTCACAAACGACAAATTACATTTAAATCTGAATCTTAATTTAAGGCTGAGATCTAAATCTGAAATTTGAAATTTTAAACCTGAACCTGAGTTGAAAAACAGAGTCATGAATCAAAATATTGAATAATTATCTTATATTTAAAACTTTGAATCTGCGTTTAAAATTTGTACATGAGATGAAAACATGAAATTTGAAACCGAAATTTATAAAATCAGAAACCGGAATCTGCATTATCAACAAACTAAATTTGAAATTTGAATTTGAAATCTGAAATCTGTATCAGAAATTTAAATTTCAGTTTGAAATGTGAATCTGAAATCCGAATCTGGAATCTACAATTTAACAACTTTTTTCTGAAATTTGAACTTTAAATCTGTTTCTTAAAATCTAAAATTTGAGTCTTTGCTATCAATATAAAATCTTGAATTAAAATAATAATTTGTATTCTGAAATCTCTATAGGAAATCTTTGAAACCCTTAATCTAAACTAATACTCTGAATCTAAAATTTGAATCTGAAGTCTTATACTGACATCTGAATATGAAACTTATAAACGTAATCGTAAATAGATATCTAAAGTCCTAGTCAAAAATAATCTGGATATGGTATCAGGATCTAAAATCGAAATTAAATAATCTGAATATAAATTCAAGAATTTGAATCTAATTTCTGGGTCTGGGATTATTTCATCGTGAAGTTTGAAATTTAAAGTTATATTTTTAAATTTCAATCTCAAATCATCTGGCATCTGTGATAATTTGATCGATAGATTCTTGAAATTCAATTTTGTATTGGGTCGTCCATATAAACTGTTCCAGGTTTTTGCAATGATTGCGTGATTATGTGTCATATCGCGACAAAAATTCAAATGCGGTGGTTTACGATTTCAAATTGATTATCAGAAAAATCAGATTAGATATTTTTAAAACCGGAATGGAAAGATCTGAATTTGAATTCGGGAATTTTAATTTAAATATCTGGATCTGTTATAATTTAATCGTGAATTGTGAAATTTGAAGTTATATTTTGAAATTTCAACCTGAAATCATCTGAAATTTGCTTAGAAAGTTAAACTATTGATCTGAAATTTGACTTTGAAATTCAAATCTATAATCGAAATCTATAAACTAAGTCTATATTCCAAGCTAGTCTAGTTATAAAAATAAATCTTTAATCTTAATTTGGTGTCTAAATCTCAATTTGGAAACTTGAACTTGAATATCAATCCTAAAACTTGTTTTTTTTATTCTGAAGTTTAAAACTGAATCTGTTGTTTTCCTCTAGAGTCTGATTTGAATTTGTAATTTATTTGAAATGCCAATGTAACAAACTTAATTTGAAATCTGATCTTGAAATCTCCATTCTGAACAAATTGAATCTGACTCTGAAATTTATGTTTTGAAATTTAAACTAGAAATTGGAATTTGAAATTTTAACCAGATTTAAACAAATGATTCTTATCCTTAATTTAAAAATTGAATCAGAAATTTCAAACTGAAATCTGAATCTGATATGCATGTCTGTGTTTGAAATATGTTATTGAAATTCTGAAAGCTTAATCAGAATACTCAAAATTGAATCTTAATTTGAATTTTGAAATTTAAATTTTAAATTAGAATGTAAATTTTTAATCTAAATTTAAATTATAAATCTCCAGCCGATTCGAAAAAGTGAAAATTTGTAGAAATGAAGTGTTATTTATAGTGCGTGGATTATCCTTAGTTTTTCGAAAGGTGGTCAGTTGGTTCCACATCTCAGAAAGGCCCCATGAATTCAGCTGGGTACATCACAAAATTGGTGAGCTCGTTCCATTGTTTTTGAATTCATATGTTTATTTTTGTATTTATTTGTAAATCATATCGTTATTTTTCATCAATCCTATTTGCCAAGTAGGATTTCCCGTAAACATGGAAAACCTTTCCCACTCCTGTCTGAAAACAGCATCCACTGTATGTAGGGTCGTATGAGTTCTCTGCACCTGAAAAGTTTATTTAGCTGTTTCAGATCATCCCTTCTATGATTACATTGACTTGCCACGGTGTGCATTGTGGTACCACACTAATACTCAATACCAGCACTTGAAACGAGTATTGAATCCAGATACTTGTTTTGGCATCTTGTGTTGGGCTTGATCATTAGTTGTACCACGTGTATCAGCCAATGCAAGATGTGTGTAGTCACCCTATGCTATGCTATGCTATTTAAATTATAAATCTCCAGCCAAATCTCAAAATTGAATCAGAAATTTCATCTGAAATTTTAAAATCTTGATTTGAAATCTGGAGTTTGATTCTGCATCTGCATAACTACTCAAACTGGGGCCGAATAAGGTTCCATTTGATTGAGAGATAATTTCCTACCCGGCAGAAGGCCTGCGTTAGCTGCTGTTTTGGGGGTTTGATTGAACAATTTGAAGGATTTTTTTTCGGGTCACGAAAAGCGTTGATTTGGGTGGCATTTTTGGTACAAGTTCCATAATTACAAAGTCGATCACATACATGTAATTGTTGCAGAGATCTTGATTTTATACCAAATCTTTGTTTTTTTTTTCAATTTGCGCTTTTATCAGAAATCAGCAAATGTTCATCAATTTTAAACTAAGTTCTAGTGTTTTGAAATACCTAAAAAACTGATTTTCGAAAGAACATTAAAATATTCATGATCAAGAGTCATACTTCTCCGTTCAAAACAGATAAACACGTAACCGTAGCCTAACGATTCTTACACAAAAAAAACGATTTCCAAACTGATTCTATAGTGGAAAATGGCAATCTGTGTTGGAAAAGGCAAACGTTTATCAAAATCTAAGAACCAGACAACGGATGGGGGAAATTGAGCACCGCAAATATTTTGTTCCCAATTTTTATTCGGCCGCATTGCAGTACAAAAGGTCATTTATAATTTCGAAAACCAACTAATGTTTAAGTGATATTAACTAAAATTACAAAATGAACACAAAAATGATAACGACAGAAATGACAAAAATTACAAAACTGACAAAAATGATAAAAATGACAAAAATCACAAAAACGATATAAAAATGACAAAAATGACAAAAAAAACACAAAAATGACAAAAATGACAAAAATGAAAAATGACAAAAATAACAAAAATGTCAAATGGCAAAAATGTCAAAAATGACAAAAACGACAAAATGACTTAATTGACAAAAAAAGAAAAAAAAGGCCAAAATTACAAAATTATAAAATTTACAAAAATGATAAAAATGAAAAAAAATCAGGAATTACAAAAATTACAAAAAAAAATGACCAAAATTTATAAAAAATACAAAAATTACAAAAATGAAAAAATTGACAAAAATTTGACAGAGATGACTTCAGCAGACCCCTGCTGAAACCAGAAAGAAGAAGACAAAAATTTGAAGTCATCTGAATCTGATTTTAGCTTAGCTTAGCTTAGCTTGATTGACTACTCACATCCACCTTAAACCATTGAACTCGAAATGAATGTAACAAGGTTGTAAGGCGATATTTAATTCAACGCAACACAATTTTGTAAACTCAAAATTTATTTTCTGATTGGAATTAAAACTCATTTCGAATTCCATGATCGCTGGCGTGGCTCAGTGGAACAAGTTCCACATCGCCAATGGTTGCTACTCCGTGATTGACCGAGGCCATCAATTTTGTCCAGAGGTCAAAAGAATGGTGTCTGGGATTGACAGTATATTCACAATGAACAAAACTGATGCTCTCTCTTTGAACATCAATAACGGCGCCGGCCACGTCCTAGTAGTCAATGGATAGAAGGAAAATAGAGAAAAAGGATTGAAAGATTCATAACTCATGCTTTAGGACCGAAGTCACCTCTGCATCCTAGCAAAACAATTTTGGTTTGGATATGGGTGGTAGGATATGACCAGGAGACACTTTTGACTAGTGCGATCAAATATTTTGCATCCTGTTCTTCTGTTCTTTCTGTATTATTTAGATTATTATTTCTATTCTTTGTTTTTCTATTTTTTTAATTTATATTAATGCTGGTTTTACGAAGAAGTCATCGACAGAATTGGCATTATTACATAAAAGAAGTTATGCTATCCCTTTTTCGTAGAATTTTACAATTATTATTTGAGATTAAATGTATAGCTTGTTTTCCCTTTCTTGATTCCTGAATTCCAAATGCCTAAAACAGCTTGAGATGATGATGGTATATATTAATTTATAAGATTGGTTTTAATGGAGTTTTTATTCGTTATAATAAAGACAGAACAATCTTGATTTTTTTGAACAAAACATACAAAATAATCCTACATTTGATGAAGATACTTAAGTCTTTGCATGAAATTCGTTGGTTAGTCATTGATCTTTGCCTCACATTGTTATAGTAATTTTTAAGACAAAATACTCGTGCTCTAAGAATTTATAAACCAAGTTCTTCAAATTTCCATTCACTCTTAAATTCAAAAAATACCAATCCCTTTTTAAAAAACCAACATGTCTGTATGTATGTATGTTTGACCCACCAGTGGCTGTTAGGTCTTTCGACCCGAGTCGGTACGGGAAGTCTCGATCGCACATTCAAATATTATTGATGCTTAACTCATCAACAATAAATGCAGCACAACCAAGGGGTCCGTTACCACTGGCTTGGGACAGGTTTGAATCATCTCACTCCCTTCAAACTGTTCGAAACAAATAAAGAATCCTGGAAAGGTACCTTAGTACCCTACACATGATTCCTAATTTGCCGAGATACTCCGGCTGGCTTGAACCCACAATCCATTGTATATCAGTTTTCCGTTCGTTTGATGCCCTGTCCTACCCCCCCACTAAGCCCCCATAATAGAGTTAAGCTATTTGAAAAATCTAATAAATAAAAAGTTACACATTTTCCCATCTTACCTTTAAACCAACTGCACTTCTCTTGCATTTTTGTACTTACCCAAAATTTGACTTAATAAAAATGAACTTTATGATATCAAAAAGTAACGAAAGCTAGAATAAATTATACGATTCGGTTTACAAAAAATTATTATAGCAAAATGATGATGTTCAGTCCGACCAGTCGACTGAAGTTGGAGAGAGCGACGCTGAATACACGAGAGAGTACCGCACTGAGAGAGCCAGACGGCTGCTCTCGCTGAAAGCGTCGAGAATGTTCTGGGCGGTTCCATCTGGCGCGAGCACGTGCTTGTGTGCTTGCTCGTCAGCCTATTTAAGGGCGCATTATTTATGCGCCTAGAAGTCAGTCGTAATCAAACCACCAAGCCGTCAAGATGGGACGGTAGTGTAAATATCATTTGTAAATAATAGTGATAAGTAGAAGTAGAGAAATAAAATAGAATATAAGCGAAATAAGTGCCTTCTTCTTCGCTGCTTCGCTCCGACGCCTTGCTCCCGGGTCCAGCTGCCACAATCGGCTCTTTTCAGAGCCCTCCATCCGAAAGAGTTTGGATCTCGGTCAACCAGGCGACCGAGATCCCCCCGAGCCTTGGCCGCCAGGCAGCGTCATAAGGACCTGCCTCCACTGATGGGACAACCATGCGTGGTTGTCTCTTGAGGTCCAATCCCACGAGGGGAGCGGATCATCAGTGGTAGTTTCCCAAGCGCTCACATAGACCCGGCCTTGGCCTCCAGGCAGACAGTCTTCGGACCTGCCTCCACTGTTTGGCAACCACCAGGGGTTGTCAAAGCCCAATCCCAGAAGGGGAAAGGGCAAGCAGTGGTAGTTTTGCCAAGCGCCGCACCCACAGTCCACCAATGGCTTTTCATGGCCACAACAGATGATATCTTCATGTTACGTGAAATCCTACTCATTTTAAATTATAAACTAGAGTATCCACTCACCCCACTGACTTGACGTTGAATGGTATTCTTAATATTTCATTTTATATCACTTTTAATTAAACAAAAGATTTTTTTTAAAACACTAAAATTGCAGTAATAAATAAAAATAATGAAAATATTATATCTCACGCACAACTTTTACTATCGCGTTTACAAACAAAATTTATCGCAAAGAAGAATTAAATTTTTAAGAA
This sequence comes from Uranotaenia lowii, assembly GCF_029784155.1. Classification (NCBI taxonomy): domain Eukaryota; kingdom Metazoa; phylum Arthropoda; class Insecta; order Diptera; family Culicidae; genus Uranotaenia; species Uranotaenia lowii. The sequence continues at coordinate 140,894,555 of NC_073691.1, forward strand.
ACAAAAATTATCAGTATAAAACTTATCAAATCTTTTCACTTAACCCCCAGTAACTGTAACTTAAATCTTCAGCCGAACGAATAGATAACGTTTGAATCTGATTTTTTCTAAAAACTGGATTTGAATTTAAATGTCAATCTAAAATCTGAATTTGAAGACTAAAATTTCAATCTGATTTCTGTATCTGAGATCTGAAATTTGAATATGATTCCTGAAATTTGATTCTTATTCAGAATTTGGAAATTGATATTTGACTCTGAGTTTAAGAATCTTAACTAGAATTTGAGTTCTACATAGTTTTGTGGAGCGTGATCTAGCAAATGTTCAGAGGATGTCCGAGAAATTTGAAATCGGTTGCCATGAACCATATGAATTTTCGGATTTATGTTCATCAAGTTATGTTGTGAGACGAAAATCTATGTAAATGAATTTATAAATTCTACAAAGTTCTGATATTTTGAATTGGATTCTGAAATCTGAACGAAAAAGCTGACACTCGATTTCTTGAATTTCATTTCGATTCTGAATTTTGAGTCTAAAACCTGGTTATATTGATCTGAAATGTGGATTTAAAATTTGATTATTTAAAAACCGAAATCTGAATCTGATTCTAGGGACTAGAAATCTGAATCTGAAATCTTAATTTGAACTGTAAATTTAAACTGTGAGTCATAACCTGAAGTTTAAATGAAACTCCTTCTTTTTTAATAAAAATATAAATCCTTAATCAAGAAATGAATCTGCTAATCGTTTGTCATGTAGAAACATTAAATTGAAGTTTTTCATCCAAAAGCAGCATTTCTGTAGGACCGTACAAACGGTACGAAAAAGTAATTTTTCCTTTTTGTTGGAACATCACCTTAAAAACCTTCTTGTAGAGGGCTCCACAGTAAGACACTTAAAGAACCACGTTTTTTTTACGTTTCAGAAGACTCAAAATCTGTTACCCAAAAAACATGCAAAAAATTTCTGAAAATTTAAGAAAATTGAAAATTGCTTTTATTTGACGTTATACAGTGAGCGAAATAAGAATAGTACCACTATGTATTTTGCTTATTAACATATGAATGATTGAAAATCACACAAATTTTCTTCTACAATTTGTTTTGAATTGTTTAACGGGTAGATCGAGCTTAAGTTTACTTTTTTTTTATCTTTACAATTGGCGTTGAGGACCAAAAATATGAAAAAAGGGTGCAAAATAAAAATAAAACCACCTGTGTTTTTTCAACAAAAAAAATCCTTAAAGTTTTCTATACTAAATTGAATAATAATGCTTCTAGGAATTATTTGAAAAGATAACTGCATTTTACGAAGTTTTCTAGTATTTCAAAGGTTTTCAAAGTTTTTAAAAGGAGTTTCAACAGATGCTCCTCTATCGTTTAGAAACTTGATATTTGAGCTATAATACTTTATCAAACTGCTTGATTTCTTCATTGAAATTCATTGGTATGATGCTAAATGATGACACATAGATTTGAGGCTGAATTTGAATCCAAAAAACAAGCTTTAAATCCAAAAATACTAATGTTTTTAAATAGTCAAACTTTATTTCTCCAGTTTTAAGTCATAGATGGCAGCACTATCTTGCAATTAAACCGAATTGACGCCCATTTTCGAATATCCGGAATTAATAAAAGTGTGCTGGATGATTTTGGTCAAGAAATAAGTACTTGGTACCGTGTGAACGTCTTGAAAATTCTAAGATCATTAAATCAAAAAATTAGAATGGCAGCAATCACTAAACGTTAATTTCGTGGACCGATAATCAGAATAATGTTGTTCTTTCCGATGGAGCTTGATGGACCAGAACGCAAGCTTTATTATTGGTATGATTTGCAATTGAATCGGAAGTTGAGTTGAGCAGGAATTTTGGCGGTGGTATATTCTTGTGTTGGTGATGTTTTGCGAATCCGGAAAAGCTTTCTGGGAACTCCAGCAAAACTGTGTTGAAAAACTACCTCGAAATGATGAATATGGGCCTAAATAAACCTTGAAAATCAATATTGAGACTTAATTTCGTTTTAACTGTCATCTACGACTTTAAACTGGAAAAGTGTGGTTTACGTAAAAAAATCTTTTGAAAGTTTTTAATTTCCAACCTATTTTTTTACTGTATCACAATAAACCAGGAATGTTTCATTTATCATTTTACGTCATTTTAATGTGTTTGGTAAGGAATTACAGCTCGAATATCAAATTCCTTTGTTTCAGAAGAGAATCTCTTAAAACCCCTTTTTAAAATCTTTGTAAACTTTTGAAATTTTAGAAAACTCCTTAAAATGCAGTTATCTATTCAAATAACTCGTAGAAGCATTATTATTCACTTAAAATCTTAAAAAAAGTAAACTTATGCTTGATTTATCCGTTAAACAATTCAAAACAAATTGTAGACGAAAATTTTGGTGATTTTCAATCATTCATATTTTAATAAGCAAAATACATATTGTTCCGCTCACTGTATCATCGATGCAATTGGCGAAAAATTATTTAAAAAATTTCTTCGGTACAACTGTGATCGATGTTTACTCATGGGCTCGAACTCGCGGAGGTCGGCTCGGGGGGCAACTGACTTGCCAACTGAGCTATATAACAAGCCCATATGAGGGTAAAGAAAAGAAAATTTTGAATAAAAAAAAAGTTAACTCTACATTTTCACTACCACGCTAAAATTTATGAAAGGGATTAGTAAATAAAGGATCAACGAATTCACATTTAACACTCTGAGTAACTAAAAAAAAAAGTGATTTGGAAAAGAATCGGTCCAACGAATAACAAATTACATTTGTTCGAGTTCGGAGGACCGACTTTTCTCTTTTTTAGGGCATCTAAGCGTTTAGCAAGTTATTCTTAAATTGAAACCATGCCAACGAATTCTTTCACGAGCCGGGGGTATCATGAATTTTTCATGCCCAGTTGCAATTAAGACTGGTGATCATCTTCCAGATGTTTCAGGATGTGCGTGACAAAATCATAAAGAATGTCTTTCATTTTGGGAAGCCAACAGACGAAGAAAGAAAAACGTTGTTGTTAACGGTCAAATAATGAAAACATTTCCATTGTGCATTATTCGGTGGGTCGATTGTGCCGTGTGCTCTTATTTCGAGGGTTCGGTTAAATCGCCGGAAAATTAACATAAGAAAGAGGCGGCCAAAAATATTTTCCCCGGTTTTTTTTTTTGGTTTCCCTGTTTGAAACCCGATGAAGAAAAGAAAAACATTGCTGCGAGATGAAGGCATTGAATGTTAAATGAAACATGACAAGAATGCTGTAAATGTTGGACTGGGGATAAGGTGTTTCCCTTGGTTTTTCATACGTCTTTCATCCCTGGATTACAAGACGGCATTATTGCATTTGGCGGACAGATTGTCTTGCGCTTCGTGAAGGCATCCTCTTCACCAAAGAGACAGACCGACGACGGTTTTTCTAGCTAGACGCCCTTAAACTAGTTCCCGACAAGGTTTAGAAACTCGGTCAAACTGAACCATATCTGGCTCCGAAAATGGCGCTGGATTGCCGGGAGCCCAACAATAATGCTTTTGTCTTGCTAATTTGTTCTGACCGAATTATTTAGCTTTAGGCCGGTCTACTCTCTTCTCGTTGCATAGCCCTTTAAAAAAAAAACGCACCATTGATCAAGGAAAAACCGATGGAGGTAAGTGCGTTGATGAGCTACTTCAGGAACCCAAAGCGGCAAAACGTGGTTCAGAGCGTGGATATTAACGACCCGCGCATAAAGTGCGAAACAAATTGCCGTCCGAAATTTTGGGTTATGGAATGTTGCTAGGCTTTCGTTGGCCTAACAGTGAAAGGAACTTTCGGCGGGGAAATGTTGAAAAAAAGGAAACCCCATTTCTAAGCACGCGCCAAACCGTCCGTTGAAAAGTTCTGTTAGATAGCCCATGATCAAAAAACAAAACTTAGTTAAGCTTCATTTTCTGTAAATTTCATTCAAGCTGGGTTTACTGCACGTGGAGTTGCTAATTGGTCGATGGCCTTTTGACATTTCCCAAACAACTGAACCCAAAACAACAAGAAGTTCGGTTTCACAGCTGCGAAATCGTTCGTTCCGGTTCGTCGCCTTGAGGCATCGATGTCTTTGGATCGGGACCAGCAACGGCGCAATATTTGCATATCCGATATAACCATACGTACATAGGCAGACCGCGGAAATGGCCTTCCACCATTTTTTGTCTGGAATTCGCATAGTTTTTTTTCTGCTCCGATCAGGTGAAAGTGAAGTTGTTTGTCGTCCGTCGTGCTGGGTAATAGATTATTAGTAAATTTGCTTCCGTCCCGCGCCGCCCGGGTTTCAATCGATTGGAAGATCAGATTTCGGCAGATTATCGTTCGGAAGGTATCGTGTTTCCAAAAACTTTCATGTAGGATTTGCAAACTTCTGGACCAAAAAGTGAATCGGCATCGTGCATGTCGGATTTCGGTCAGATATGATTTGATCGAACAAAAGACATCGATGCCTTTAAGTGATGAACCTTATCGGTGGACTGTAGGTATTGAAATATTAAATTGAGACAAAATTTTAATTTAATAAACAACATTAAAAAAGTAAAGATTTTTATGTATTCTTCGGTTCTTATTGAATAAATTTAATTACTATTCTAAATCGGATAGAAATGTCTGGAAAATTGTTTAAATTTTAAAAAGGTTATTGGGTGCAATGAATCATCTTATTATGCATATGGTTGGAGTTGTGTCCTATTTCAAATAAATTCTGCTTGACAGAATTTGCATGCATTTCAGTTTTTAACGATTTTATATATCGAGGCGAATCGCCGCCTTTAATTTTCTGGTATTGGAGTAGGGATAGGGTGTCAATGGATATCTATATGGGAGAAATTTCATGATCGAATTTCGAAAACCCATCATAAACATTTTGAAGGTTGGCCCCATAAAACAACTGACCGGTGCACAATTTCAGCTCAATTAGACTTGATTGAGGGGTACCTCAAATTGAGCGCTTTATGGCTTTTTGATCCTCAAAAATCACCATTTGATGCCAAAAGACACATCGAAATCTAGTGTTATCTTAAAAAAAAAAATGATCAAAAATCGACTTTGAAATTTTAAAAATCGCCTAAGGAAAATTCTGACAATCGAAATTTTGATTTCAATGCCAAATGACATAGAAATCCATAAAACGTCGAGATCTGGTGTCAATTAGAAAAAAAAGTTGCCCAAAAATCGAGTTTCTGGGAAAATCGGTTTTCTAAAAAACGGTAAAGTGCTAGAAAGTCTATTTTTGACCGAAAATTTGTATTTCAAAATAACACCAGATCTCGATGTTTCATGCATTTCTAAGTCATTTGGCATCAAAATTGCAATTTCGATTTTTCAAATCTTCTTTGGTCCCCCTTTTGGTGAATTTTATAATTTTGAAGTCGATTTTGAGATTTTTTCGAGTTAACATCAGATTTTGACGTTTTAAGCATTTTTCAACAATTTGGCATCAGAATAAAATTTTGATTTTTCCGATTTTCCGATTTCCTTTGGTCCTCCCTTTGGTGATTTTTGGGGGTAAAAAAACGAAGCTTTGAGCACTTTAAGGCACCCCTAAATCAAGACCGAATGAGCTGAAATTTTACACAGGTAAGTTTTTTGGGCCAATCTCCATAATGTGGATTGTTGGTTTTCGAAATTCGACATGACTCATTTGGCTGCTCCGTAGATAGGGGTTGGATGCCATAGATTGGTTTGAAAATTTGCGCATGGAAGTTTTGAGAAACCGGTACCAAATTTTCTGTAAGAGGCCGAAAAAGGAGTTGCTCATATTAACAACTCAACGTTTTTGCAATAATCGTGACGAATATTCATGCACCAAGGTTTTATGGGAAGGCCAATTGATGCCTGAGATCAAATTTTGTATCAGACGCCAAAAAATGGGATTGTTCCATATGTTCTATATCTGTGATGTGTCAGATCGAAATGAAAATTCTTATATGGTGGTTAACGATTTTTAATTAATTATCAGACAACAGTTGAGGGGTCGTCTACATTTCTTATTTTTTTTTCATTATTTGCTTGTTGATGTACGGGGTCAAAGTTAAAAGTTAAAGTTAAAGTTAAAATAAAAAAAAAAAAATAATACAAATAAAATTTAATCAATTTACATTAAATTTAGCTCTGATGTAGGAGTTTTTTCTTCCATTAAATGTGTGTATTCATTCTTATAAGGCAAAATAAATCGTTTAAGTTAAATGAAAAATTAAAAAAAAAATCAAATTTAACTTGTTTCTTAGAACTCATTCCATTCATTCCATCATTGTTCGTTTTTAAATCGAACAGTTTTTTTTAAAGTGTGGGCCTTAAGGTCCAATTAGTTTTTCAACCCATTTCCTGATTTGGTAGGTTTTTGCTTGGAAGTCAAATTTGAAGGAATAGGTGTTTCTATATTTTGAATCGATCTCAAAAATCTGATATTTATTTATTTAGCTATGCATCTATATATATAAAAATGAATTTCTGTCTGTCTGTCTGTCTGTCTGTTCATTATAGACTCGGAAACTACTGAACCGATTTGCGTGAAACTTGGCAGGTGGGGGTATTGGAGGCAGGGGAAGGTTTCTATTATGGTTTGAGACCCATCCCTCTCTCATGAAGGGAGGGAGGGGCCTCCCAAACAAAAGACAATTTTTTGCATAAGTCGAGAACCCATCGAGCAAATGGTATCAAATTTGGCATGGGGTGGTATTTGGGAACGAGGAATATTTCTATGAATATTTGGTACCCCTCCCTCTTCTCAGTGAGATGATAGGAAGGGGAGAGGGGGGCTACCTTACAATTTTTCATATAACTCGAAAACTAAGCAAGCTAATGGAACAAAATTTGGCATAGGAGGGTAGTGGAATACGAAAATTTTTTCTATGATTATTTCAAACTCCTCTCTCCTTCTATTGGAGATACAGGAAGAAGGGGGGGGGGGAGGGGGCCTTTAACCACTTTTTTATTGCATAGCTTGAAAACTATTCGAGCAAATGAAACCAAATTTGGCTAGGAAGGGTATATGGGTACGATAAACAGTTCTATGAATATTTGGTACCCCTTCCTCCTTCCAGTGAGGATATAGAAAGTGGGGAAAATGCTCCTTTACAATTTTTAGCATAACTGGATAAATAATCAAGCAAATTGCACCCAATTTGACGTGGAAAGGTATTTGATTACGATAAATGTTTCTATGATATTTTGAGAACCTTTCGTCCTTCAAGTCGGAAAATCTTAAGGGGGGAGGGTTCTCCCATATAATAACAAATATTTAAACACATAAATGTCTACTTCTTCTACTGCTACAGTTTAAATATCTAAAAACTTATGGTTTGGGAAATTTGGTTTTCTTTTGGAAATTTTTACTGATTGTGAAAATGTGATTTCAAAATCCTTAGTTGTCTTTTTTCCAGAAATAACAAACCAACACCTTTCCTGATGAAATCAAAGCATTTAAAATAACGGGTTGGTTTCATTGAAAGTTCAACTTTTTTTTCTTTACATATGCATAGTTTTAGTGGATTTTTTTTTAAGATTTTTTTCAAACGGACATTTGCCAAGAGTAAGACTATCTCGCATAAATAGCTAGAATATAAACACTATCGAACGGTAAAGTTTGTAGAAAAAAACATAAACAAAATGGAAATATTCGGAGGACCTAAGAAATTGTATGCAGGTGAAATTTAATTTGTTTCTTGTTGCTTACATTTTTTGGCAATATTTTTTTAAATTTATGAAGCATCATTGTCCATCTTTCGATCATAAATGCTCTTGAAAGAAACCGTTAAAAGCAGTTTAGTCTTGTATGTATGTGTATGTATGTATGTATGGTTCCCCCATCGGTAGCAAGGACCTGCCTATGTCTGTGTGGTTGGCCCGAAGGCTTCCACGGCCGATGGTTCGTCGAAGGAAGACATCCAACCCTCAGAAACCTACAATGGTTGGCTACCACTCCGCTTGCAAGGTTTCCTTGGGTTATCCCCAGATGCATTCCCTCTGTAAAATATTTAAAGATCAAATATATAAATATAGTAATATGACATGTAATATAAAAAATGAAATATAATTATTTACTAAGGATGATAAATAATGAAAAATCAATAATATGAAGGAATATATAGTAATGAAATAAAATATTTAATAATAAACAATATGCACATATACAAACCAGTATGAATAAATATATCAACAACAAACCATCATAAAAATACAAAATTAAAAATTTACAAAAAATGAGTAATAATAGTAAAATATCAATAATTTGAAAAGGATACGTTCATTGAGAATATAAAAAACACTTAAAATCGTTAGACACCCATATCTCTTCATAGTAATAAAGTTTTGCTAGAATCACAGTTAGAAGTGTCCCGACACCACGATCCACCACGACCACGACACAATTTTTTTTTTTTTTAATTTTTTTTTTGTTTAATATATTTTTAACGAACATTTAATTTTATAATATTAACACTTTATAATGCTAAGGTTGAGAGTATAAGTTCTAGATAAGTGGCAATCATTTGGAAATTTAATTTATGACTATACACATGAGCATTTTTGAGAGAACAGATCAAGCTTCCTTCTCTAATCTTTTTCTTCCTCTTCATCTATTCCTTCTGAAATTTCACTATCGCTATCTTTATAGAGCTGATCCACCTTTTGTGCAAATTTACCTCTGTCTTTGGCCAACTCTAACCAAACTTCTGGATCTACATTATATCTTATCATGTCCTGTTCTATCCCATTATTGTATGTAAAACTGGGTCTACCCTTTTTCTTATATCCGAACTTCAGTTCTTTAGCCAATCTGAGGGGATGATCACTCTCCCTCCTCAGTATATGACCTAAATATTTTAACCTGCCTGCCCTGACTCTTCTATTGATGGTTTTTCCCTTAAGCATGTTCCTTACATTAAACTTAGTTCCTGGTTCTTTCCTGCAATTATTCCAGATTTCTAATAATATCTGCTTCTCGAATCTCGCTAACTGTAATCTATTTCTCTTAGTGAGCGTGGCAACCTTTGTTCCATATAACATTGATGGAGCTATGACTGAATTGTACATCAGCTTTCCCAAATCTCCAGGAGGTTTGTACGTTTTGCAAAACTCTACAATCATTTTAGCTGCCCTCAGTGCATTCTGACATCTTAATCTTACTGTTTCTGGTCTATTCAATTTTGACGTTAAATTCACTCCTAGATATCTAATTGAACTGCTAACGTTATATGTATCCCCATTAATCTCGATTACCTTGGGCTGTTCTGAATTATAATCTGGTTCTCTTATGAGTATCTGACTTTTATCCACATTTATTTCTAGCCCCACTACCCCTAATTGCTCTTCCATTTCTTTCATTATTTTTGATACCTGACGTCTATTATTTGCAAGAATGAGCACGTCATCTGCAAAAGCTAATATAAGAGGCACTTCTACGTTTCCTCTCCTAACTGATTTCAATTCTGTTACCCTATTCTCAACCTTACGTAGAACGTTCTGCATAATTAATATAAAAAGGAACGGTGATAATGGACATCCCTGCTTAATCCCTTTCGTTCTAATCGCCTCTTCTGACCATTGATTCTGCCATAAAATTCTTGTTTTCTCGTCCCTTACACAAGTTAGAACTCTATTAACTAAATGCGATGGAACTTCTAACTCCTTTAAAACTCTCTGGAGTTCGCTAATCTTCACATTGTCGAAGGCTTTACTTATATCAAGTGCCGCCATCCACAATGTTTTGCCACTATTCCAAAATTCTTCCATAATCCTGCGTGCCAAAAATATATTATCTTCTGTCGATCTACCTTCAATGAATGCTGACTGTGAAAGATCTATCTCCTGAGTGAATTGTCCCAACCTTTTTTTGAGCCATTTTGCATACGGTTTATAAACTACATTACACAAGCTTATCCTACGATAGTCGTTGGCTATTTTTGGATTCCTTATCTTTGGAATTGGTACCTGTACTGATTTTAACATTTCTTTCGGAAACCTATTCTCCTTCCATATTCTTCCCCATAATATCATTAATTCGTCTAAAGTTTCCTCATTTGCATATTTAATTAACTCCATTCTTATACCATCGCTACCTGCTGACTTTCCATTACATTGATTTTTTAGAATGATTTCCATCTCATCCTTGCTGGGCGGTTCAGTTAAGGGACACGTATCTTCCTCACACAATGTCATTATATCTCGTTCCCCTTCTCCTGCTCTTAGAATATCATTCCATGTTTTCATTGGCATATTTATTTTCCTATGATTTTTCTTATTTTTAAACCTCCTCAAGAAAGCATAAGTTTTCCTAACTCTAACGCTAACGTCAAAATCGTTGATATCCTTGAAAAATTTTGTTATTGACTTCTCCTCGTAAGCTTTCACTGCTGCCAAAAACTCTATTTTCCTTTCTTTTGCTCTACTTTTATAAAATGGTACATCTGGGAATCTGTTAGCTAACCTTGTTGCCGAATTTAATTTTGATAAAGCTCTTTTCCTCCTGGGTGTTAATGGAGGCCTAGATGATCTTAGCGCCACCCTTGCTGCTTTCTTCATTTTTCCTGTAACTTCTTCAAATACTTTATCGAGATCCTGATCCATTATATCTACTTCTACTTCTGCACGATTAAGCTCTTTGTGGTAACTTTCTCTTACAGAATCATATTTCAAGGCAGATGCTTCTAAGACTTTTTTCTTATCATCCCTTTTCTTTACCTGTTCTGTTCCTTTACTGTTCCTTAAAACTGTAACTAAAAGCTTGTGGTCAGTCTCTATTCTGGTCCAATACCCTTTTATACATCTAATATGAATATTACTATCAACTGGTTTCAGAACATGGTCTATTTGACTCATCTTATTCTTGCATCTCCACGTATCTGAAGTATCTATTCCTATTATGGAAGAAATGGTCTGCAACTTGTGCAAATGCATGAATATTTTGAATGCATCATCGTTAAAAGCAGTTTAGTCTTAACCAAAAAATATTGTAATAGATGTTTTTATGCTTTCTTCGCTCAATGGCACCGAAACAGTAGTTATGAAGATGTTAAAATATGTTGAAACCTTGCAGATCAAAGTTACCCCGCCACATGAAAGCTGGTAAGGTGATAAACATTTAATTTTTGCCACTAATGTCGTTAAGATATGCTAAAATTAAAGACCATTCTTAATAAGTGTTTTTTTTTTAATTTTTGGTGTTGCAAAAAATGCATCCCTTTTTTAAACAATCAAAAAAGTGATCAAAGTTCCCCCAGTTTATGGTTCTAATCGTGCCCGCTTTGGAAATCGGCTTTCTGCCACCATTTTTAAATTTTGAATGTTTGAAAATCCCCTCATTCTGTAAAATAAATATAATCTTGCAATTTCGGAACTCATTTGTCTTCCAAATTTGATGAAACCCCTTGAAAGTTTTTTGAGTGTCGTGTATTTTATTGGCTTTAGAAAAGTTACTCATTGCAATGAATTATTCCATTATGTAGAGCCTGCTTATCTATCTATCTTGTTGTGACAGAATATTCTTAGCAACCATTTTTTTCAACATCACTTGAAAATTTTTTATGATGTGTCATATTTTAAGTTGATTTTGTATGGGAGCCTGCCTCCCTTAAGTGGTAGCACCTTCCAACACTTATACGTAATGCCAGGTGATGGTAAATATTATAATGTAAATGTCACCTTGTATATAAGATTATAAAAAATCGTTTGTTTTTAAATTTTTATCTTTCTTAATTTTGATTTCTAAGATTTTCAATTTTACAATAGTCCTGATGGGTAAATACTTAGTTAAGCTTTTCAAATGATCAAATTTAAATGTGAAACTAATTACACAGAGACATCCATTGGTAACTTCGAAATAGCCCAACCTGAATTAAATATTCATGAATGCAAAAGTTCTTTCCAAATTCCACTTTTTGAAACAATTCGAACAAAGTGGAACTCACTTGAGACAAAGTATTTTTTTTCTCAAAGTTAACGCCTCCCCATTCAAGTGTAAGGTGCATGGGAAAATTACTGCACCCAAATGGAGGGCACTTGAAAAGAAATGTGATACTCCTTACTACAGCAGGCAGAAGTAGGCGGTTAATGGTTTAATTTGGGTTTTGTTTGGTTTTAAATGTCAGTTCGGGGAAGAATCCATAATTAAGATTGCAGCCGCCCGCCCGTCGTCCGTTATCTGGATAGTGACATCAGGCAGTTCGGTGCCTGCTGTTGGGTGCCGAAAAACATGAATAATTTGTGAAGTGAAATAAAAATCTAGCTACTGATTTCCATACATTAATTTCTGTTTATATTCTTTCCCCCCATTTCTGGGGGGAAAAATTTGGTTGGCGATAGAAAATTTAATTTGCTGCAATTTTTCAACAAAGAAAGCACACTGAAGGAAATTGAAGGGACCATTTTTTTGTGAATTTTCCATATTTACTGCCATCTGTGTTGACATGGGCCGAATAATTTTGTTGTTTTCATTAAGATTTAGTTACAGTACCGTTCATAATTGTATAGAAAATGAAAGCACGCGCACTGTCACTTGGACTTTGAACATCCATAACTTTTTACTTTGATGATATTTTTGATTAAATTTTCTGCGTAAGATAGAACAACTATCACACTATTATGTCACAAAATTTGAGCTTTCTATACTTTTTGTGGCCTGAGTTACAGTAGCTCTACGGAAATCGGACTTTTTGGACTTTAACCATTGAATTTGCAATATCTCAGAAACTACGTTACGCATTTCATTGAAATTTTGCAGAGAGATTGTTGAAACATTAGGTTAGTATGTCTGAAGTTTTTCAAAAGTTCTATCGAAAGGATCAAAAGTTACGCGAGGTACAATATTTCAAGCATAAACCAAAAAATGCAATTTCTATAGAATTTTGGACGAATGTTTTCATAGGAAAATCATATTTTATGCTCTACAGCCAGTAAATCTAATTCTACCAAAAATTCAAAACAATATCGTGAGATTCTGATTTCAAAACACAAATGGATCATTTATTCTGGTTTTTCTTTTCTTTATTGCTTTTGGCAGACATTTTTTGACTGATTTGTGGATGGAAAACATATTGTTCTCATGAATCGTCCAAAATTCTATAGAAATCGCATTTTTTGGTTCATGCCTGAAATATTGCACTTCGCGTATCTTTTGATCCCACCGATAGAATTTTTCAAAAACTTCAGACATGCTAACTTAATGTTTCAACAATCACTCTGCAAAATTTTAATAAAAGTGTTGCGTAATTTTTGAGATATTGAAGTTGGAATGGTAAGAGTCCAAAAAGTCCAATTTTCGTAGAACTTCTGTATCTCAGGCCACACAAACTATAGAAAGCTCAAATTTTGTGACATAATAGTGTGATAGTTGATCTATCTTACGCAGAAAATTTGATAGTAAAATATCATCAGAGTAAAAAGTTATGAATGCTCAAAGTCGAAGTGACAGTTCGCGTGCTTCCAATTTCTATACAATTATGAACGGTACTGTATTTCCAAAGAACCAAATCGACCATGTTTGAAAACTGGTAATAGGTACTTAATTATTTTTTTTTGACTTACTATTTTTTCTATTTTCGGAACATGGTTGCATTTTTCGTTTGTTTTAAATAGGTATGATTTCCGAAAACAGCTTTTCCTACGTCTTTTCATGTTTGTTGAATACGAATTGCATCAATGAAGCTATGATATATTCCGTTGGGAATGTTTGTTAAGGGGGAGTAGGGTCTAACTGGTAAAAAAAAACAATTTTCACGAATTTTTTTTAGAGCTATCGTTCAAACAAATGTATTAAAATTTTTCGCTTTATACAAAGCATTGTTAAAAGAACATTTAGTATTTTTTTCGTAGAAAAATATTGAAAAACGACCCGGTGACGGAGCACTTTCGAGGATGCCTTTTAGAAAACAGGATTTACGGTGGAAACTGTATCTCAGCACAGAATCATCTGAAGTCAGAAGTCTGTTTTTATGAAATTTTTGTGGCTGTTTGAAGTAAAAACTACGATTTTTCACGAAAAAATCCGCCATTTTTTATCTTTAAAATCTCCCCAAAGTAAAAAAAAAAAGAAAATCGTTTTAGTTTGGTATTTTATATGTAGAAAATATGTTCCAAATTTGAAAGGAATCGGTGAAGTAGTTTTCAAATGACGATGTCCACTGACTTTAAAAATGTGCTTTCGAGAAAAACGCGTTTGAAGTTTCTGCTTGCAGTATTCTTGCAGTATTTAGGAGATTAAGGCGATTAAGGCCTATAATTTCTACAGTTTTGCTTCGATTGACTTGAAAATTTGCCACAAAATTCTTGAAATGTTTTAAAATAAGAAAATAAAATGAAAAAAAATCGATTTTTTGAAAGTGTTAGACCCTACTCCTCCCGTAATGGATAAATGATGCTTTTTGGAGTCAACACGAAAAAATATATATTTACAGCATTCTTTTGGTTATTTTTTTCAACAAAGACAAACCATAAACTGTACCGAAACAAGATTCGCAATAAAACACCCTGAACTCAAGTTTTTTTTTTGCAAAAAACGGCTTTTCAACATTTGGTACGCTCTTTGAAAACTCTCAAACACAATTCACAATGAGCGTTGAGTCAATTGGCATGATTCAAAGTTCCGGGCATGTTTCAATGAAATCCGGGCAACTGGACCAGGCCGGACTGTTCCCAAATTTTGTATCAAATATCCGAGCAAACCCGGATAAAACCGGGCAATCTGGCAACCTCAAGCATACGTCTGCTGGATCTTCTATCAATACACTCCATGTATCATGTAAATACGAAATATACATGGAGTCAGACATACAAAATAAAAGCCAAGAACAGTATGAAAAATTTTCTTAGTATCTTGTCCAAATCTCACAATAATGAACAAAATACGAGTAATCAAAAGGTTTAAATTTATTTGATTTCCTCCTTAATTAAAAAAAAATAGTGAGATATGTTGGTACTTTAGTTCAATGTTGTGGATAATAATAATAATTTCTTTATATTTTTGAATCTGTTTTTTTTCCTCAAGATTCCCTAAATTCTATCCGTTTTAAATGAATGTTAAGACTTCAATTTCCATTTTTATCAATCATGAACCCAACTTCTAATTATGCCTTGTGATTGTCAAGGGAAATTGTCGACAAAAGACAATTTGATTATCTGAACTCATCTTGTTGAATGCTCTTCTCTACAAAGCGTAAGCTTTGAAAATGCCAACAATGGCAAGAGAGGCGAGAAAATAAGTTGCAAATAATGAAGTTTGAAAAATAAAAACGGCAAATTCGTACAGCAATAATTTTCTCACAAGCAAGTCCAAGAAAAAGGTTTATTTTTTGGCAGAGGAAAAGGTGCACAAATCAATTTGAAAGAAGCTGCCGTCTCGACGCTGCCTTTTTCATTGGCATGTGAAAAGTTGCGTGATTTGCCGTTGTATTCTTGTTCATTATTGCCATAATAATTATAGCTGAAGGGCTGCTTTCGGGCTTCATTCAGGTGTCGGAATTGGGTGAAAGCATTTTAGACGAACGTGTGTCTTGATTTTTTTACACCCATCTCGCTAACCTTGTTTCAAGGTGATTGTCACGCGAAATAAAGAGACGTTTTTTTGGTTGGTTTCGTTTTAACTTGGCTAACCTATTCAAATGGCAAAGTTTTTTGTTTCCAAGAAATGGCACCGATTTGCGATGGATTAATTTGAGGGTACGAATGCGTCAAAAAATTGAAAGCGAACCGTTACGTTTTGTCAATCTTCGTTGCAGATAATTTTTTTTTCAGATGTTGATGTAGAAAAGATTTATGAAATAAGTTTTTCAAAATTCTTCTTTGGGAGGTCAAAGATTGATTGTGGGAACATATTTAAACACTTATTTCTTGGTATTCGCCCAGATTCTCGCATAATAAGTGTATTAAAAAAAAAACACTTTGTTTTGTGAATAACTTCTTCATGCATGAATGAAAATTGATGAAATCGGCGAACGTGGGGTGCCCGAGGAATTGGAGAACGGTTGCCATGGACCGAGTGAATTTTAGGAATTATGTTCGTCAAGTTATGTCGTGAGACGGAAAACTATATAAATAAAAAAAATAAAAAATAATACTTGTGATATATTTAGCTCAGTTGGTAAATCAGTTGCCTCCTGAGCTGATATCCGTGAGTTCGAGCCCAAGAGTAAACATCGGTCACAGTTGTTCCAGATAGGTTTTTCAATAACTGATGCGCCAACTGCATCGAGAATCGAGACAAAAAAAGGATTTTGAACCTTCATTCGGAATTCGGAAATTTTGTTAACTCACTTACATACTTAAGCAAGCAAATTCTTCTGAACCATAAGCATAACCATTTTAAGCATTATTGGGTGAAAATGTATCAAATATTCAGAAATAAAAGTAAAAAATAAGGTTGGTTTACTGTTCAAATGAGGTTTATTTACTGCTCTTGTAAACTAGATTGAAATTTAAGACTTAGTTAGAACCTTTGATTTTGAAGAATCTGCAATATATGCAAATTTTTTAAATAAAATTTCTAGCTGAATTTTTACATAAGGATAAAATACAAGCTAAAAAATTATCATTTAATATATAAAATGATTTAAATCCTAAAGTAAAAGTTTTCAAAATTAGAATCTAGATTTATCAAAAAACATTTGTTTTTAAATGGATTCAGATCTTATTTTTATATGTGATTTTTACCAGGTTTGTGTTTCTAATCTGTTTTTGATGAATTTAAAATTTTAATTTTGAATCAAGAATCAAAGTTATGAAACTGCGATCTCCTTCAATTTAAATTCCTGATTAAATTTTTATATCGATATTTTGATATTGATCATGAATCTTAAATTGAGCTTAATCTGAAAACAAACTTTGTTTTTAAGTTCCAAGTCTGAATTTTGCATTTTGAACCTAAATTCTAAGCCTGAATCTAAATTCCGGATAAGAAATCCTATGAATTTGATACCAAAAAGCGAAATTTGTATCAGAACCCTTGACCAGAAATCTTTTATTTGAATTTGAATTTATAGTTTTCAATATGATTTTTTTATATTAGTTATTCGTGATTGAACTTGAAAATTTAAAAAAAAATATATGTGTGACGAAATTTTTACATATTTTTAAATTCTGGACTCATAAAACTTTCGTATGTTTCTACTCTGCACATAAATTAAGGATAAAAATTTCAGATCCATATTTCAAAAGTGATTTGAATTTCAATTTTTTTTTCATATTCCGAAATTCAGAGTTTTGAATTTGGAAAATTCAACACATTTTAGATTAAAATTCAACACCAATGTTGGAATCAAGTATCCGGGCAAATTGCGGAATTATTTTATTAAAATAAAAAAGAAAAACACATGGAATACTGTCTTTAATTTTTTCGAAACACATCAGGGGATTTTTTTTTTTTAATTAATTAATCATATTTTATTCACCTACATTACCATAGTTCACAAAAAATAAATCCATTTTACATTACTACATACAGATTATTTCCAAACTCCTTTACAATTTGATTCCTGTTTTTCCATCTCCACTCTATAAAATTTCTCTTGAACTCGAACATACTACTATTAGGGTACTTTGTTATTAGAAAACTGATTGTTCGGATGACCAAGCAAATACCTCCTTTCAAGGGTTGTTCATTATTTCTTACAGTTATACTTAACAGATCTTCAGGCTTATGAAAATTAAGCTTCAAATTGTTTCTAAGACAATTTATTAACCAATCCCATATTTCTTTCGATGTGGTACAGTGCTTTATTCTATGTTCATTAGTGTCTTCTAAACTACATTCTCTACATAGGCTGTCTTGCAGACCTCCAATGTTGTATGCTTTTAATTTTGCTTTATTTGGGATGAGATCATTCAAAAGTATAAACATACTTGACCGCTCTGCACTGGAAATCAGTTTTGAATTAACATTGACCCATATTTCCTTCCATTTCATGTCAGGAAATCGTTCCATAGCTGATGGTTTTATGGATTTTTCATTTATGAAGTTCCAATAAAATTTTTTCGAGGTATCGAGGTGTTGCATTTCTTTGATTCTTCTTGCTTCGACGATCCATTCTCTAGTGTTCCGACAAAATCTTTGGGGTTGAGGGTGTTCTAACATAAAGGCTCCATCATCGTTTGTTAACAAGTTTTTAATAAACAAAGCCTTTGTTTTCCCTTCTGGATTAATTAAATTTAAACCTCCATCGCAGTACGGTAGATAAAGTTGATCTCGATTTGCTTTAAATATCATTCCACGCCAGAGATATTTTCCGATCAATGACTTTATTTCTGCGAGATGTCTGTTACTTGGGGGGATGATTTGTGCTAGATACCAAACTTTTGCAAGAATAAATGAGTTCAAAAACCAAACTGATTCCACAAGATTCATTCTTCGGCTACCATGTTGATAAAGTCGATGTGTCAAACTTTGAACCAAACGGTTGTAGTTCAAATTAATCATTTCTGTCCATTTGTGGGTGATTTCCATTCCAAGAATCTTGATTTGGCTTGACTCTTTAATCAGATGACACTGAATCAGAAACACTGATTAAATCTCATATAACAAGACTTATCAGTATTTATTTCGATATTGGCAAAAGCGGTGAAAGAGTTAATGGTTTGAAGGATCAAATCAAATTTTTCGTTGCTTCTCACGAAGATGTTGAGATCATCAGCGTAAGCGATTATCTTTAGAGTTTGATCATAGGTCGTTATACCCTGTATATTGTCGTATATTTTACGGATCAATGGCTCAACATATACAACAAACAGCAACATGCTTAAGGGGCATCCTTGCCTTACTGAGGATTTGATAGGAATTTCTTCTGTTAGATGACCATTGAATATGATCCTTGAGGTTGCTTTGCTATACAAATTTTTCAAACACTGTATTATTTTCTCCGGGAATGCCAGTTTCCTTAGAATTGCCCATAAATACTCATGATTGACATTATCAAAGGCTTTCTTGTAATCGAGATTAATCAAAAACCCCTTGAATCGTCTAGAGTCATTAGCTTTAACAAGTAATTTTCGGACGTCTTTCAAATTGCTTACACAGGATTTATCAGGCAAACACGCTGCCTGCCCTGGTCCTATAATATCCGGTAAAACCGAAACAATTCTGTTGTACAAAATTTTTGTTAATATTTTGTAGTCTGTATTCAGTTGACTTATAGGTCTATAGTTATCAAGATTCGTGGGATGTTTTGTTTTGGGAATCAGAGATATAATTCCAGCTGTAAATTCTTTAGGAGGAATGATGGTTCCCTGTACATAACCATTAAATAGAGCGCTCATCTCAAAATTAATTGAATCAAAATTCTTCAAATAAAATTCATAATTCAAGCCGTCAGGGCCTGGAGATTTTTTATTCGAAGCTTTTTTCAGTACAGCCATTATTTCATCTTCAGTTATTGGTGCCAAGAGGTTGACTTGTTGTTCTTGCGACAATCTATTGGGTAACCCATTCAAAAAATTTATTGATTCCTCTATTTGATCTTGTGGGATGTATGTGGGTTTGAAAGTATTAGAAAAATAATTACAAATGATTTGCTTCAGTGAAGAAACGTTAGATATCACCACTCCATTTTCAACAATGGAAAATTTGGAACTTTTCTGGTATTTGTTGATTATTGCTGACACCTGGAAGATGTTGGCTCTTTCATCCGCTTGTAACGAATTATTCAAGTAGTTCCGACCAAGGTAATTAAATCTGTTCTGTTCTAATTCCAAAAGTCGTGATTTAACTATACTGACTTCATCCGATACATCCCTCCCTAATTGCTGAAGAGCGGCTAGAGAATCTAGCTCACCGTATAAAGCACTTTTTTGACATCTGCATATTTGATTATAAATCCAAGACTCATTTTTGTAAAAACTTCTGCATTTCTTTTTGAGAGCATAATTCCACCAAGAATTGAGATCAACTCCATAAATATTACGTTGTTTTAACCTTCCAAGTTCCAAATTGAAACGATGAGCTGTGTCCTCTCTTTCTAAAAGTTCGGAGTTTATCCTCCAAAATCCTCTACCTCGATTTGCAAAAATATAGTTGTCAACTTTAATTTTTACAGTCAGTGCATAATGATCTGAGAATGGAACGCAAATAGTTTTCAGGTCAATAATATTTTCCAGGAATAAATTTGGAGCATATATTCTATCGATTCGTGAAGCACTGTTTCCACGAAAGAATGTGAATTGGTTTTTATTCAACGCCAAAAAAATGTCTTTAAGGTTGAAAAGGTTAACGAATTGCCGCAGCCCAGTGGAAAAGTTTTTTTTTGATTACTATTACAATCATAAGGATTCAATATGCAATTGAAATCGCCTCCTACTATTGAATACAAAGTACCCATCTTATCCATATGTGGTGCAATTTTATCTCTAAATAGTTCATCTCTAGATCTCTTATGGTTTGACCCTGATGGAGCATAAATATTTACAAAATTTATGTTATTTATAACAACGGAAGTGACTCTGCCATCTACATCAAAAAGTTGTCCGTGATATTCCAGTGAATTCCTAATGAGAATACCTGTTCCCCTCTTACAAGCTCCAATATTAACAACAGACTTGAATCCCGATACAAATTGCAAATTTTCGTACGTTAGTTCTTGTAAAAATACTATGTCAACATCATGGTTCACTATAAAATCTTTTAGGGACTGCTTGTTTATCTCACTACAAGAACTGTTCAAGTTGATGGTAGCGAATGATAATGTAAAATTCATCATCACTCAATAACTAAGGCAAATAATAAAACAACTCACGTCTCACTCGAGACAAACTTATTTTTCATTATTTTGGTACTTAGCTTGAGAACGCGTTCTCTGCATCACCAGAAGATCAGCTGCCTCCGGGACCATGTAGGTAGTGTCGTCGCTCTCGCTAACTCTCCGCTGCTTTGACTTCGACCGTTGTCGTCGTAGTTCTCCTCTCTCTTTTTGTTGATCGACATTTTCTGGAGCATTTGAAGCGTCGAAATCTGCGTCTCCTTCGGAAGAATTTGATGAGGCTGTTTTTCTCACTGCTGATCGTTTGATACCTCTCCCACGAACCACCTCCCATTCGGGCGCCTCCCGCTCACCCACAGCTACTTGGACTTCAGAAGATGAAGAACTTTCCTCGTGGTGAGTTTCCATTTCTGTCGGTGTATCGTCTACAACAACACTTTCAGCTGGACTAGGTTTCGGATTAAGCTTTACCAAATTAAGCTTTACTTCGTTTTTCGATGGAGCACTAAGAACCTGGCTGTACAATGCTGGTGTACCAGAATTCCGTTTACCATCTACCGCAGCCTCTCCGCTATCTTCTGGTAATTGCTGTAAACGGCTATTAACAGAATTCCGATTTGGACAACTGCTTTTTACATGTCCCGTGGCGCCACACGAGAAGCACTTGTTTAATAATCCGTCATAATAGACACGAGCTTGGAAGTGCAACACATGTATAGTGGATGACAGTTCCTTTGTCAGCTCCTGATAACCTTTGATAACCTTTCACCGGAAAAAATCGCCTATTCTATTTGACTACTACATCGGCAATGAGCATATAAAAAGAGTCTTCGAAGTTAATGATCTTGGGGTTATCCTTGATGATCAGCTTACCTTCAACAATCAACGTTCTTCGGTAATTAATAAGGCCAATCGACAACTCGGCTTCATCGCTAAAATATCGCGAGAATTTAAAGACCCGTATTGCTTGAAGTCACTTTACTGTGCACTCGTCCGATCAATTATTGAGCACGCTGCAATCGTTTGGGCTCCGTATTAGCTCAGCTGGATTTTACGAATCGAACGTGTACAAAAACGGTTTATTAGATTCGCTTTACGCCATTTGCCTTGGAGTCATCCCGAAGATCTGCCCCCTTATTCTCATCGATGCCAGCTCTTGGGCCTAGATACTCTTGAACGTCGCCGAAAAACTCAACAGGCCACGTTCGTCGCAAAAATGTTGAACGGAGAAGTGCAATCGCCGAACCTGCTAAGGATGATCAGCTTTAGAGCTCCGTCGAGAACGTCACGATCTCATTCGCTGTTGTCGAATCGAACTCATAGGACATCTTACGGCTACAATGAACCAATCAGCGCAATGATGCGCATATTCCAGGATGCTGAGCACTTACATCAGTTCGGAGAACCATCAAGCCGTTTTGTTCGTCGTTTACACCAATCAAGATTGTTTAATTCTTTGTGATCGTGTACTTATTCATTTAAACACATTTGTTCGATGAATTAATAATAATAAATAATAATAATAATAAATGTGCACTCCGCGGACTCCATTCCAAATCGGGAATCCAGTATCAGCACCGTACCGTTCACGCACCATACGGTGGATTTTGCCATATTTCGAGATAACTTGAGCGATCTCAGCATCTAGAACATCCGGAGGGAGCCCAAACAAACGAATGTATTTAACAGTACTATTGGCAATAGATACTGTAACCGTAATGGTTTGCCCACTTTCATATTCGAATATAGCACTCTCGCCGACCTTGGAAAAAGCAGAGTCCATTGTTGCTTCCGTGTCAAACATGGCGTACACGCTACATTCTCGTACTTCTTTGTACATGGCTTTTAATGAATCGGCCTTGAAACCCACTTTCCTGAAGAATTTAAAGATTTCCAAATCCATAGGCATGGGTCGGTCCGAACCGAAATGGAACCGTAACGAATTTGTTCTGAAGTTGCGACACGGGGTTTTATTGCTAGCACTCATTTTCTTTTTTATCAGGTCCAAATTTTTAAGCTTATAAATTCACCGCAGTGAAATGCTTCGGAACTAAAACAAAAGGCAATTGTTTGACTCAAAGCTAACACCTCACTAGAAAAAAAACACGTCTTCTCTCGATGGTGTATCGAAGTGAACTGGGATTCAGAATCATTATTAGAATCAGGCTTCCAAAAAATCGTTTATGTTTTTTTGACAAAATTGGTTGAAAAAAATGATTTGGAAACAAGATACATAATTCTGCGGACTCAATTGAACTTTTCGTTTGATTTTGCAAATGGAGTGAGAAAATCTGGTCAAAACCGGAAAATCTGGTAAGCTTAGTCTTACTTTATTGGGATTCAATATTTGGGACTCAAATATTATCAACAAGTGAGAATTTTTTTGAAAAACTGCTGTAGAATTGTGGTCCTGGAATGAGATTCCTAGGTTTTGGAGTTAAGATTGTTACACTATTGTTACTCTTGAATCATTTAAGTAGTTCATCAAAATTTGATTAGAAAATTCAAATTTTATGTTTAGTAAAAAAATGTCACTTGACATCTTTGGACCTTTATAGGAGGGGGGAGGGGTTTAACCACCTAACGCCCCCCCCCCTCCCGTTCCTACGGCCATGATTGAAACAATGAATATACACAAAAGGTTGCCTGCCGATGGAGAACAATTTACTAAATTTGCCATAACTTCGATCGGATTAAAACTTTTAGTAGTTTTGAAAGCCAAGCTTCAGAAAACAGAAAAAAATCAAAAGTAGCCTTGACATGAAAAAGTGTAGTTTATAGTTTGCATTATAGATGGCGCACGTAGCGCCCATAAATTAAAGTTGATGAACTGCTTTATTGGACGCTTTTTCAAAAAACACTTGACAAAATGTCACAAAAATATGCACATGTAAACATTTTAGTACTAGGCAGCTTCACTGGAAATTTTATGAAATATACATCCATGAATTCAAAAGTTATGCAAAAAAAAAGTGTTGCATTTTTGTCGAACACACTCCTTGATCCACATGATTTTCTGCATGTTCCAACACTCTCGGAACACTTGTGCAGATAAAAGCTAGTGATTGAGTATTTTTGGAAAAAAATGAGTCTGGTTTAGACAAAAACCTTCTAGCAAGAAACAAAGCAGAAATTTTTTTAAAGTAAACTAATTGTCAGCCAAATTGTCGTCCCCCAAAAAAAAAGTGATGATTAATCAACAGCACGGCAATACACGAGTCCGTTCACTTTAAACTGTTAATTTCAGATGTCGCTTGAATACTTTTTGGACTAAGCATATTGTGTGTGACAACTGTGAAGAAAGAAAATACTCAGCAATAAACATATTTTGTTCAATTTGAATCTGCATTTCATGTCTGCTACAAGCAACCCACGACCAAACACCAGCCAAAGTTACCTTCTTAAGACCGTCCAGTGTGTTTTTTTTTCGAAAGAATATCTCACTTACGTTCTCTTGGGTAGAATGATAATTGTAACATCAAAATATACCTGAAATAGAAGGATAAAAAGAGATTATGGTTATTACCTGGGAGATACTCTAATCGATCTTGGTTATTAAAATAAAACTCAACGGATACAATCCACATTTTTTAGCATCTCTATAAGTTATAAAATGTTTCTAAAATTCGATGGTGGTTCTCGCTAATCTTTTCACGTATTTCACAATCTTACCCAAATTAAAATACTCAATAAATTTAAGCCGCTCGTCATAAGTGAAACATCAATTTTAATGTAGGTATACTTCCTATCAGGTTATTGAACCGTCAGCATAACAAATCCGCCTTTTTATTCAATCCATCCAAATCGGTTCGGTTCATTGATCTGCTGTTTTCCCCCTACTTTATCGCTTCCAATTGCTACCTTCGGAAAGGAGTTTGATTTATACCCGTAAAGGTGAGCTCTCGTCGCAAAAATTTAATTTTCAATTTTTTTTTCGTGCTGCGACGGATCCTTACATTGGGCGACTCCCTCGGAACAAAAATCCACAAACAAACTGAGATGATTGGATCCGGCCAAAAGGGAAGATCCCTGCAAAATGATTGCGAAAACGCGACCGCGCCGCGTACCGATCCCGGGAAAGGTGTCATTAGCGGACCGAACCGAAAAATTATAGCTTCATGACGGGTTTAAAGGGAAAACACGATTAATACATATCATCATCGCCAATGTTGAACTTCTTGAAACTGAACGATGATGGCTTCCTCTGTTATCAATAGTAGCTCGGTGTTAAAGTATAACACATACCCGTAGCCATTTTTCGCTTTTTTTTTTGCGCAAAAGCGTACCTGACCAGGTGTCTAAAGTGGGAAGAAGGTAGAACCAGCTTGATATGGGATTTATTTATAGAGGCATCGGATTCCCTGGTTGAATTCTAGATGACACTGCTTCTGTCGAGAACTTTACGTGAGCCTTCATCCAGTTTTGACTAAGTGCAGGGCAGAGTCGGACTAAGAGATGGATTACTCCTTCTTCTAACTGATTTATGAAGTTTTTTTTGTTATTTTACTTTTTTTTTGTTTTTTTACTTTATTTTACGTTCACTTTTAAAGTTGGAGGGCGTTTTCAGTACCTTCATCAAATATTTTTCATATGCTGAATATGGCAGGGTAAGGAAAGAGGTGTTTGTTACTTTTGCAAAAACCATGATTGGACTCAAAAACTATCAGATAAGAAATTTGGACCACCCATATTACATTTTCAAGTGATGCTTGGATAACAGATACACCAACCTTCTTATGTATAAGATTGTTGCTTAGAATGAACTCAAATTAAGATCTGGGGTATAACGATGATTTCCTAGAATCACTCGATAAAAAAAGAATAATTTTTTTTTAACCATGGCTAATCTATATATAGCGCTTTGAATTTACATTTAAAATTAACAAATTAACCCTATAAAACTCTTTTGACGGGATTTCCAAAAATCAACATAAATCCAATTATTTTGTAACTTAATTTTCCACTGAATGTTTCATAACATATTAATCTAACAATCTATTGGGGTTGAAAAAAAAACGACAACAAATCGAAAAATATGTAAAATATATTAAATACTTCGTGCCAACTCGACAAAATATCTGGCATGACCCTCTCAGAATTGAGTGAAACTTTGTGTGTGTATAGTCCTCACGTAGCTACGGCACTTGGCATACTTAGTTTTCCCAAAAACAGATTGAGACTAACATTTGAAATGTGCCAAACTTTCACGCCAATTTTTATGAAATTTTTTATTCTAAAATAACAATTCCTACACAAATGCGGTCTATGGGAAAGTTTTAGAAAAATGATTTTTTTTTAAATCCTACACTGAGAAAAATACATTTCAAAAACTAAAACTCCATTTCCCTAAAAATTCCATCTCAGAATTTGATGAAATTATGTTATAAGCCAAGTAATAATTAGGCCTATAAGTCAAGTCGTCCATGCATTGCAACTTGTGCATATTTAAGGGAATAAAGATTTTCTAACAAACACTTCTTCATGATTTTTTTAAAATGAAGTTAATTATTTTTTCAGTGTAAACTTTTTTTATGTTTTTCACGAAAAACTCAATAAACTTAATTAGAAGCAGATCATTATATTTAGTAAGCTAAAAGCGTTTATAAAATTTTTGCCTTGAAAGTTTAGCCCTTTTCAAATATTAGTCTAGATATTTTTCGAGAAAACTAAATATGCCAAGTTGCTTTACTAGGTAAAATCTTCTTGCCCACAAAGTTTAATTGAATTCTGAGAGGGTCATGTCGATTTAGCGTCAAATCCGTCGTAAATAAATTGTAATATTTCACTTATTTGTGAAACTATTGCAACATTAATTACATGAACAGTTGTTATTTTGTTTTTATTAAAATTATCAGCCATAAGACAGTCCTAACACGTTTAAAAAATTTGGAAAAATAGTTGAAATGTGTGAAAACTACGACCAGAAAAGTACAGTAACTTGAGTTCATCAGGCATTGAAAAAAATGGTTAAAAAAGCTCAATAATTAAGGGTTCACCTAGAAATTTTTTTTTTGTAATAAAAAAACAAACTTCTGTGAATTTTTCAGCTAAAAAATTGGTTTTAAGATAATTATTTTACATTGCTTCTTCTATCATATGCTTGCCAAAATTTATCCGATACGAAGCCGGGCCGGGTAAATCCTGGCAATTTCATCCTCAACCCTGGCACTTAATTCAAAATTTTATACTTAAAATCTGGGTGATATCCCGGCAACACATCAAAGACTTTCGAAAAATCGTTCATCTTTATTTTGATAACACTTGCTCAAAAAATTTCGTTTTGGGACACAAATCTAAAGTTATGTTAACTCAATGTGAGGGTTTGGTATTGAAATGAATTAAGAATTTCTAAAATTATTTTTCAACTTTGATGGGCCATAACTTTTATAATACTGGAAATAACGACTTAAAACCTGTTCAGTTGTGTTATTCGAGTTAAAATGTCATTATTTCACTGAATCGATTACTGCTATTCTTATTTGAAAAAATTTTATGCATTAAAGGGTGAAAATGGTTGATTATTTGTTATCTGTTTTGCTCCGGAATCACATTGATGTAAATTAATTATCTCACTTTTTCGAATAAAAATTGGTGAATTCAAAATTTATGATTTTTAATTTTCAACAGTTCTGAGATTGGAGAATCTCAACACAAATTCACTGATGTTCAATTGAGAAACGAAATTTCAGAGCTTAAATCTTTAAATTGATTGAAAATTGTTAAGAAAGAAGCTCTTCCAGACCTTTCCATCGAATTTCCAATTTGTTTCTTTTATTTATCTCAAAACGGAAATGTAATTTGAATGGTTACAGATTTGAAGATTTAAACTAAATCTAAAACATGATAACCAGTTTTTAATCCAGAAGCGGTTCCTAAACTCATTTTAACACAGGATAAAACTGGCAAAGATTTCATTTAAAACAGCAAAAATTAATTCAAATTTTAGATTCCAGAATGTATTTTTTAAATTAAAAAAAAAAAAAAGATTTTGCAATTCAAATGTGTAAGCCCACTTCTTGAGGATAAAAATAAGAATTAGAAATAAGAGATGTAAAAAAAGGAAAAAAAATTCTATATCCCAGAAATCATTGAACCAAAATCCACAAATTTCGGATCTTTAAGTTACTGCAAGTGTTGTGTTCAATTTGTCGAATAAAGTTTTAAATGAATATGGTAAGTTTGCGTTATGATTCGAACTGTAGCACACTTACGGTGAGCGGAAAAAACAATAGGACCTGGTCCGACTACTAAAAATTTTACTATTATACGCTTGTATGAAAAATTAGGATGGCTTTTCGAGAATTAGTACAAATCTTCAAAAATCAGGTCACCTGGCACCTCTGCTTTAGAATCACTACCAAGGCGAGTTAAGTAAGGTGCTCACAAGTTGGTAAAAATTAGTCGAGGGTGGGGGGCTAAATGAAGCCGATATTTTGACAGCTGGCTGTTGGATGACCAAAATCAATTTGAGTGCAGATAGTTGAATTGCAACATTGTTTTGTAGTGGTATTACTGTTCTCTGTGTTTTCTATGCATCAGTTGCGATACTACCCATTCCAAATGTTTTACCCCGTTTCGGCTAGTTGTCAAAACTTTTTTCAACTTGACTGAACGTCCGCTTTAGCAGATGAGGCCACCTTGCTTAACTCACCGTGATCACAACACGTCATTTGTTTCTCGTTTCAGCCATTAGAGGCGCCTTCGTAGCAGAAGAGCTGCTACCAAACACTAAGTGAACACAGATTTTTTATGTACTGTACTGTTTGGTTGATTGATTAAATTATAAAAAAACTAGTTAATTTTTTAAAATTTTTGACAAAAATTGATGGGCGCGGTTTAGAATTGAAGCCACTTCCACAGGAAGGTCCTGTCGAGTGATGTCTATAATTTTTGGTCGGAACACTCCTTATTTGAAAGCTATCTGGACGACCACTTGACATGTTGTCACGAAATCTTGCCCATGCAAACATCACATACACAGTAAACACGAATCACCAAAACCCGTTTTTTATCGAATTTTCAATATACGTTTATCAGTTCGTTTTTTTTTTACCGAATTACTGTAATTATGCCAAGGGGTAATTGTATACGCATCGGAAAAGTTTCACTGAACAATCTGTAAAGGTAACGGGAGCTTATCATGGAGGTAATTATCAACGAAATACGGCAATAGTTACCGAACAAACTGCGAAAACAGTTAACAATTCAGGGTGTTCATTCTCGAGCGTTCTGTAATTTTTCAGGACAATTTTCAGCAACTTTTACCGAACAACTTTAGTCGGTAAAATAAACAACAGAATGTGTTATTTCCTGACTACTGTTTATACATTTCTTCCGGAAATGTAAGCAATTTTCAAGAATGCACTAATAATTTTATTCCTGTACATTTCTTAGTTCTCTCAATTGAATTTCCCGAAATGGTTGAGTCCAGCCCTGCTAACTCTGGGGTACGATTCTACTTTGGCGCGCGAATTGCGAACCAAGTTCTAAAAAAGATCCACGCGAGACGCACGCGAACTGATATGGCACTGCCTGACTTCCCGGCTTCCAGTCGTTGACAGCTGGCAACATCTCCCAGTAGGTATAATGTTCTGGTTCTTATGGAGCAGAAGTATTTATGTGGTTCACACGAACACTTTACTTACTTGGAGAGGTGCTGCCGGCGGGAAAATGAAATCAAGATCAGAGTTCTACCCAGGCCGCCAGGTTGTGTGGATGGAACCAACATGGAAATTTTGCATGCCATGAAAGCATTCAATTAAAACCGGTGTTCACTTTTAAGCAGCAGAGATTGCACCGAGGGAGGAGGATCTTCTTGACACCGGCTCAGAATAAGAATCTCATCATCTCTAGAGCACAGTTGTTGTCATTGGGTCCGTCTCTTTTAAAGTCTAGACGAGCGATGAAGTCATTAACGGTGGGTCTCCGGGATGGAACGAACGAACGTTGACTTCCACTGAATTTTGAATTAAATCTTGAGTTAAGGTGCAGGTATGCTGCTTATTATGCTTAGTCCAAGATTGGCCAGGTGCATCGCGACACACCGCTACCGGGTCTTTATTTAAAAAAAAAGCGACGACAGTTGACCCAGAAATCGTTAAACTCCCGCGCACCACTCTCTACGGGTACCAATTATTTTTGATAACACGGACCGTCATCCATCTCAATAAAACAACAGCTACGTACGTTTGGATCCCGTTCGTCAAACGCATCAAATACAGCGACAAGGCATGGTCGCGGCTCTTTTGACATTTTTGGACCGCAGATGTATCCTCAATAAAGACAAAACTGAACGATAATCAAGTAAAGTTATTAAATCAGTTCACGACTCCCGCCCGGCGGCAGCCAATAATAATCCCGTTTTGTTTTCCGAACAAAAAAGTAACGTGTTGTCCACACGTCGACATCCCCCGCATAGTTATTCCAGACCATGATCGTGACCCCGCGCAATGGAACTACCATTAACGCTTTTAAAAGTAGAAAAAAACCCGTGGAACTTTGATGGATTTTCGGTTGAATCGAGAAACCGCACCCTCCGAAAATACACGCGCCCCAGACACAATAAATCTTGGTGTCAAATGTTTTTCTGTCCCCCTGTTCCAGGTTTTTTTTCGGGAGCTCCCATTTTTCGAGCCCGAGATAATTAGCCGGCGATCGCTAACGGACCTATTCTCTCTTTGTCGGTAACGAGCGTTCCGAACTGATTCTTTCCGGTTCCTCCCGAAGACACGGGCGCTTAGCGCTGCAT
Organism: Uranotaenia lowii; assembly: GCF_029784155.1. NCBI lineage: Eukaryota > Metazoa > Arthropoda > Insecta > Diptera > Culicidae > Uranotaenia > Uranotaenia lowii. Next base: position 140,925,008 of record NC_073691.1, read on the forward strand.
ATCGGGAACCAATTGAGGCGGGTGACGAGCGCGCGATGCCATGTTTTAGACGAACGTTGACGCACCGACGATCGTTCCATATCGGACGATTTATGTTCCTATCACCGCCGCCGACAAAATGTGGCATCGATTCGCTTGAAATTAAAATGTTTTTGGGTGTTTTTTTAACAGCTAAGCGGTTTCGGGTTTAGCAATGCACTCAAGCCTGAAAGATAAGGTCAACGGGACCGGCTTTTTCTATGTGAGTCTTTTACTTGGTAAAATTTAGTAGTAGCTCATGACGGTAACATCATATAATTATGATTTATGGCATTCTACTGTTAATAAAAAGATTTTGACGAATAAAATTATTCATTGTAGGCGAAATTGGCGCATAATGAACACCTTAAGAAAGACACTTATTTATCTAAATATACAAAAGTGTTATAATGTGTGACTTGCATCACTGTGTCGTGATTAGGGTATTTCGGGGGAATATGCACCTGCTAAGGGAAATGACCAAGTATGCGGAATACATGAGCTGAACACCCGAATACATTGCATTGCAACATGTGCTACGTATTTCTATCTTCTACTTATATTCTGTCAATAATATTACTTTTTATTGTAAAAACGATGAAAATATTTAATTTTTTACAAACGCCTTTAAAAGCAACCTTTGCAATCATTGGATGATAGACGCCCCAGTGTAGGCAAATGATGCTCCAAAACATTGGATAAAAACGACTCAAAAACAACACAATATTCACAGTGAACATGTGTTAATTCTGTTATTTAATTCGGAAAAAAGTGAAAAAAGTATTTTTTTTTTCAAGTTTATCTACACATAAAAACAAGTGGTTTGTTAGCATTTCTCAATAAAAAAATGAACATTTTTGATTTTATTCTGAACTATGTCAGTTTCAATCAAATTTTTCTGCTGCTTTTAGCGACAAATTTAGTGAACCTATTCGATTTTCAGTCCTCGTTTTTTAGTCAAACCTGATCGAAAGTTGCAATTATTAGGCATCCTAATGATAATTTAGGACTACGCAAAAAAGAACATCGATATATCATTTGGATAATCGGTCTGTATTCATGGAAAACTGCACTTTAAAATTTAGAATATAACCCGTGGTTTTGTTTACATCTTACCGAACAGCACCTTGAGAGGAGGGCGATTTGTCCAAAAATTGATGAGGCATTTTCATCGGATATTAAAAATTTAACAAATCTTCAGTTCACCATAAAACAACTATTTACCACAGTTCTTCATCAGTGGATAATTCGAATAAATAATTTGAACAACCAATTGAATCAATGGTGAGGTTGTTTTAAGCAATCATCTTTATGTAAAAGCCTATTTCATTTGATCGCTTTTTACAACTTAAGTGATGGATAGCCACCACAAAATTTAATTTGATTATTTTTCGTGTTAAAATGAATATCTAGTAATCATTTTTATTAAAATTACTAAGTATTCATCTTAAAAACACATTTGTGTAAAAAGAATCCAATTAAAACTTCGCAAATCCTCAAAATTTATCAAAATATAGTCGCTGGCGTTCTACCCCGTGAGGGGGCATTATGGACAGGAGTACCCTAGACACTAATAAAGCCTTTTCTCAATCCGAAACCAATTGAAATCCAACCACTGCGTGGGATAAATCATTCCATTAAATCCTGAATAAAGGTATCAAGTTTTTATTTGGTATGGGAAAACAAATTTTTTAATAAAAAATCACTAAAGATTTTCAATAGCTCATGAAAATTTCATTATAGACCATAAATCTTCCTTAGTTGTTACAGTAGCTATATTGCATGTATACAAACCACACAACTAACTTGAGTTCTAGAAAAAATAGATTTAAAAAAAAAATTTCAACGCCTCTGCCTACTAAATTGCAAGTTGGTAAACCTTAGGATGTACATTTAAAATAGCAAAACATTGCTCGGAAAAGCCCATGAGATTGTTGATATCTATAAGTGAGACAAAAATATGAAATTAAATGATTGAAAACGCTGGCAAGCAAGACTTGCCATTTTCGAATATTGATTCAGAATTTTCATTTGGAAATGATTGAAACTTTTTTCTTGAAATACTAAGCTGCTTCTCATGTCAACAAAAAAAAAACAAGGACAAACAAGACCAATAACACTAGTTTACAGCATTTTTGAACTAAGTAAACTGGAGGTTATTTTTAATGTGAAATCGGACGCTGAATCTGAGAATGAAATTCAAAAAAATCGCAATAAAACAGTTTTTAGTTATGCTCCAAATGTGAAAATTCGTAAAAATAAAAAAAAGTACTTGTACTAAGATTTAAATATTTCGGACTACATAACAGTAATTTGAAATCTCTTTTTTACATATTTCAGGTTAATAAATTTTCTATCGATCATCCCATGAACATTTTCGCGGATGATCAACAGTATTTTTGATATCATTGACTTTATGCTAGTAAAAATTTTAAAAAAATCTGATTTTCTATTGCCCCTAAATGTAAGTTAAAAAAAAAAGATTTCTAGTGGTTATTTATCAAAATCGGTTGAAAATTGTAGAAGTTATGGCTACTTTACTATAACAGTAGTTTTTACATTTTTTAAATAATTTAACGAGCTGCAGTACACTTATCATAGTATAGGAAGAAATCAACATGGTAAATCTTGCTCGCTCCAAGTCAAAATTATTTATTAGCTTACCAGAAGGTCACATGCCAAATTTCAGAAAGATCTGGCCATAGGAAGAGGTTGCTTGAGTCTCAAACGTGAATAGGACTCTAAGGTATTTTGCCCGGGAGGAACAAAAAATTCTGGTTTATCATCAATAACTTTTTTCCTCACAAGCCGATTGATTTTGATGGTAAATTTTCTTAAAGCCTGAGTTGAGACAATTATTTCACTCTGAGACTGTAACACGATTGAGTTTGAAACAGAAATATTATTGCGGTTCAAAGATTGTATTTTGGTCGAAAATCCTCGTATAAAACGCAATGCGTAAAAAGTACTCGTTGCGTGTTAGACAAAATTTGCGGCCTTTGAGCCGCATAGACCAGCGCAACATTATCAAAAAATGAAAAGAACGGAATAAACCATATTTTAAGAAGTATTACGATATATTTTCGTTGAATAAACAGAAAAATAAAAGAAATGATAAAAAAAATAATTTGGACACTTTATTTTGCCCCTCACTGTATATGATTTTTTTTTAAGAAAACAGATATTTAATTTTAAGGAAAAGGATTTTTTGAATGATTAACTGAACATCTAATCGCCATCGTCCAAATAGAAATCAACAGTGATGATATGTTTTTATTTTCTAAACATAAAAAGCAATCACAGCAGCATGTGTCTCAGGAAATACTTGATTCAAGTTTAAACATGAAAAACTTACATGCAAGGTTGCCCCTATAAAAAAGAGTAATATAATATAATTAAAAAAAAAAAAAAGAGAACGCCGCACGCTTGAGGTCCAAAGTTGCCGCAAAAAAAAGTGTTCTTTGCAACAAAAAATTTTTGAATCTGTGTTTCTACTTCAACATTCTGTGGCAGTTTTCTGTGATGCTGATGGTGTAAATTTAATCGAAGATTGTATATATTTCGTCAAAAAAGTAAAACTTCATTCAGCCTCGTTCCGAAACGTTCTCATCAGAAAAAAATGTTTTCAAAACTATGAAAGGAAGAAGGAATTTCTCCTAGACAAATACATTAAGCTTGCGTGAAATAAAAAAAGAAACCGCTTAATTGAAAGAGAAATAGATTAGAAATTGAAAAAAGTTTCAAAGTCCCTAGAAAATTTCGATCCAGATACGGTCTCAAGTAAAAAAATATATACTTCTATAAACTGATGTTTAAATATATCTATTCAATCACCGTTTCGTTGATGATTGCATATTTTTGATTGAATATAACCATTTATGTTTCAATCTTAGATTCTTAGTCTGTATTCTGTGAGTTAGAGTCTATATCATGAGTAGGATTGATCGATTTTGGATCGATCTTTGCGAGATCGATCTTTTGAACTCAAGTCTCCGATTTTTTGGATCGATTCTTTAGCCCTGGAAAAATCGATTAAATCGGTCAAGTCCTGTCCGGTCCGGATGTCCGGATGTTCATTCACATTTTTTTTTTTGGAAATTATACAAAAATCTCGAATTACGTTTTAAAGTTTTCTAAAAAAACGGTTTTGTAAAAGTTTGATTCATCAAAATAAACCAAATTTTTGCGGATACTTTGACCACCAATAAAAAAATGCTGATGATTTACTTTTTTCTTATATTTTTAGGTTATTGTTTGGCATTTGCTCAGATTTTTCCGAATAATGCCTAGTATGGAAAATTTTAAACCAATTGCCCGTTTTAACATCAAAAACGTGCGACGTTCTCTTACTCAAGTTAGCCGCTCAGTTTAGCCACACGTTGCAAATCTGGAGTTCTCCCTATTTTCTTTCTCGCTTCGATAATTTCTTTGGGCCTAATGGGAGCAAATATTTTAGTCTAATTTCACATTTAATTATGTAGCATTACACCGAAGTACCCTGAGTTAGTTTTTTTTTACACCAAAAATTTGTTTTTTATTTCAAAATTTCGAGTGTGACATGCAGAAATATCTTCACAGGAAATGTGAACAAATGTGCCTCTATCATACTTATGCGATAATTTATTTTCTCCAAAAAAAAAAGAAAACGTTGAAGTTTTTCTGCAAGCAACCAGAACTCCAGATTACTTGTGTAATATTAAATAGAATGTACGTGTTTGGTTATGTGCATCACTTGTTTAGCATTCCTGTGTATACTAGACTGCTGCAAAAATTTACTTTTTGCTCCCATACGTTTTGGTGCCTTTGGGTGGGTCAGTGTAAAAAATGATATGCTTTGGTTGATTCCTGAATGAGCACAACGCGTTTCAATTTTATATGGAAATACATACAAGCGTATGGATGAAGAAATATTTGCCTTTTAAATCATCCAGACAATTCAAATAAGCTTGAAATGATTATTTTATAGATTGGTTTTTCCTATTCTATATATGAACCTACAAACTTATTTGCTCAGAACTGTTTTGAGATATTTTTTTTATTTTCATCGAAAGGTTAAACAGCCTTCACATTATCTGTCAAAAATTTCCATACAAAACTAAAACTCTTTGTGCTAACTCAGGACTGAATGAATCGCTTCCAAAAATTTTATTGCATTTTCTGACAGCAAAAACAACAACAAAAGTTATAGGAAGTGTAAAAATGTATGAATGAGAAATTTCCATTCAAAGCTTGCATCGATCTAGTGTATACTATGATCAGAAAAAAACAGCTAATCTCAATAAAAGTTAATTTTATGGCTCCATCATATTACGGATCGAAGCTTTACGACGACAGTTGCCCGGTACATCAACAAATAGCACCTGAAACCGGATTGATTCTGACAGAAGGGAGACCAAGGAGCAATAAAGCACTTGAACTCCAGCAGCAGGTTGTAATTCAACCTACATATAAAAAAACTCCGAGGAATACCTCAAGATTAGTTATAACTCCACCGAACGGATGGTACCAACAACTTTGTCATTTTTCGATAACAGCCGCAGCTGCACGAATCTTGTCGACTAGGACTGTCAATGAATCAAAACATCGCACAGTTGGTCGTGCAATTTCTCTTTTTCCTTGTTGGGATGTGCTTCGGATTATTTAGTTGGGAGGAGAGCGAAAGGGAGAAAAAGTCGGGAGGGCACTAGACGACCACAAAATACCACCCCTAAACCGGCCTAGAATGCAGGTCATACACAAACTGGTGTGTCCGCTATGTGCAGCAAATCTTAAACGTAGGGTGGGCAGACCCGATTTGGATGAAAGTGCTTTAACCATTTGATTATAGAATTCCAACGCATTTTCTATCAAAAGAAAGTTAGATTCGCTAAATGATTAAAATTTTCAATGCATTAATGCATTAATTTTGAGAAGGTCCAGAATCGGTTTTCCTACCCTTAATGTATCTTAACAGTTTTCTGGGTCTCCAGGAATCCATGTGGTACTGTTGGAACTGTTAGGCGTTTGTGAATGAATCAATTTTACCTTACCGGTTCCAGTGCTGATAATATTGTGTGACGGTTTTGTTAGGGTGAGTCAATGTTATTTTGCTCTGGATTCAATTAGTGCAGTTTCAACCTTTTGAAGGTTAAATGTATCCCGTATTTTTGAGTGTTTGTTGAGTTTTGCGAAAAAAATCCCGAAAAGAAAAAAAATCTGGATGGCATAACCCTAGCTAAAATTGGACCAAAAAGTATCAAATGAGTAGTATCCAGAACAGTGGTTTTAAAAGTAGTCCCTACCGCCCCCTGGGGGGGGGGCGGTAAACATATCACCTTAATTTGGGGGGGAGGGGGGTGTTGGAAAAGCTCAAGGGGCGGTGAGATAATATTAACACATTAAGGACCGCGAAGAAATATAAGAAATATAAATTTGGCATCCTATATATCTCAGAAAATACTTGTTCAAATCCTACAAATTTAGCAACTTTAGCTACTGGAATTTTCGTATTTTATTTTGTAGAATAAATTCAATTATCAAATTCAGATTTTTTTTATTCATGCCCCTTAGAGTAACACACTAGCGGCACACGGTGTGTTTCGTAGAAGGACTCAAAGAAAAAAAATACAGTAACGCTAATTTTTGCATGGGTAGAAAGTAGAGCCTTCTCTGGTTCATTTTCACCAAAAATTAAAATATTTTGTCGGAGACCCCCCATACAAAATATTTTTTTGAAAATTTTCTATTTGAATTCTTCAAAAAATAAATATATTTTTTTGTTTTATAATTTCAGAGGTCCTAATTCTCTTAGTTTCAACTTTCAATACCTTTAACTTGAACTCAACAATGTTATCAAAACTTTGGAAAATTTAAAAAAAAAATTTTAAACTAATAACAGAGCTGTTTAAACATAAAAAATGCCTCAAAAGTATCTTCTAATCCTTACATTTAAAAATTGGCTGGCAAATCCTGTCAGTAGTCTAAGAGGGTCAAATTATCTGAAATTATTAGAATTATCTAAAATAATATGAATTCATATAAGAATCCATTTGAATCGATTGTTTTTAGATTTTCTGATTTTGGCAACACTAGAGGGTATTTTATTGAAAAAAAACTCAAAGATTATAAAAAATCAGTTAACACTAGGCAAGGCTATAACATTTTTATGATAACGTTTATCATGATACGATCTTGAGTAGAAACATTGCCTTAATTTAAGCTTAAAAAAATACAATAATGAATGTTGAAAAGTTAACGATACGTTAAAAACAACTTTAAGTGAGAAAAAAGTTTTTATACTTCTCCTGAATTAAACGTTTCAAAATTTCATACGCACTTCAGACTCAATTCAATTCGCTGTAGCAGTTCAATCTAGCCTAAAATTTAGCTTGTTACTGTCTTTTGATACAATGATAATTATAAGCCTGGAGTTTCCTGGCCCAATTTTCGTTACCCTGCTGCACTCTGTGATTCTTCCAATTTATTCAAAGAGCTAGCGTTACTGGTAAATAATCTAAGGTTCTACGGTTTTCAACCCACTTTTATTTAAACAATCTCACGGATTCTTTGTTTTAAATAAAATTTTACAGTTTTTTTGGATATAATTTTATTTAATGGATGAATCTAGTCTTAAACTGTGATAAATTTGAAAATAATAAAAAATGCATTTCAATCTTTTTGTCGATCTTAAATGTACAAAAATTAACTGTATTGTTGGCAAAATTGAATTACAAATGATCTATAGCAAGCTAGCCTGCAGCGCGTAAAATTCATCATATTTTGCTCATGCATTACTTATTTAGTAATTCTACTGTACAGTGAAGTTCTTCTTTATTATTAAATAGAGCCATAATGAATCATTAATGTTACAGTAAAACAATCATAACTTTTACAATTTTATACCAATTATGGTAAAAACTATTGAAATCATTGGTTTAAATAAACCATAGAAATCCATAAAAAAAAACAAAAAATAAAACGCATAAATCTAGTCTAAGAACGTCGATAAAATTGAAATTCCTCTTGAAAAAAAATTGTTTTTCATCGTTTTGTTGACCATGTATTCGAAAAAATCAACAGTATTTCAATTCTTAAGCAAAAATGAAGTTCAATTGATTGATAGAAAATATATTCATCATCTATATGAGAAAAAGAAAATTAAAATTGATGTTATGTAGCGGAAGACAAACGGATTTCAGTGCAAGTACTTTAAATTTAACTTTATTATATTTTTTAAATTTTATTGAAAACTGATCTGCTTGGACATGTTTAAATTTAATCTGAGGTAAACCAAATTAAAAATTGCCATAAACAAGTAGCATCATCAAAAATTTAATTTTTGTTTTCTAAAGTGCGTACCAATATGCATCAGAGCCTGCCAATGATGTGGAAATATTTCAAAGAACAAATTTGAAAAAAAAAAATGAAATGATTTTTAATGTTTTGTTGGAAACTAATCAAATGATGTTGGACTGTTCTTATTCATGTATCATAATTTTTTGAGCCAGAATTAGTTCTCCAAGATACACATAATATAAATCCATGTTACATTTGGATACCATCAATTGTTACAAAGATATTCCATATAATAACTTTTAAATAAAATGTTCATATTAAAATAAGTTTTTCAGAATTTCCAAACCACTTATCTTTCCAGACATTGATATTTATTATTGTTTCAGAATGACAAAAACTTGAATAAAAATAAAAATAATAAATTTTCAAAGAAAAAAGTTACTATTCTATTCCACTGGAATAATTTCACAGATAATAATTTCTGAATATGGACTACGAATCTTCAAAAAAACAAAACGTATGGGGACTCATCGACCAAATATTTTAATTTTGCCTGAAAATGATTCAGAAAAGGCTAAATTTTCCATTTCTGAAAAAAATAGAGTTACTGTATTTTTTCTTTTAAACATCTTCTATAAACACACCGTGGGCAAGTGAAAAACGAAATATCTCGTGTATGGTCCGCAATATGTTAAAATTTCATTTATACAAATATCGTAGATTTGAAATTTCAACGAGTAAGTTCAACGTCCAACAATTACGTTAAAGAACTAAACATGAAACTTCATTAATTTCACGGAGCTGCAAAACAAGTTTTTGTCTCTGTTTCACGAACTAATAGTTTATTTTTGTGTGGTAATTTCCAGGTTTTGACAAAAACTTAGTCATCCTTACGATAGATTATGTCTATTTATTTTTCAGTTATTTATCAAGTATTAAAGAAGAAGTGTTTGTTGAGTTTGTTGCTCTTATGGCTTAAATTTCTCCACTATTCACCACCAAGTGCCCAATTTCAAAGGATATTGAAAATTTTTGTTTTGTAAATAGTCTGATTTCGTTTTTATTTATCATGATTTTCTTTTTTTAATTGAACTTTTAACTTACACACAATTCACTGATTGCGACCCGTTTAATTCAGCTTAATTTATTCACCTGAAATTAAAAAAAAAAAAAAGGAAAAAAATATTAGTATTTCATTTGTTTTTAACATAATCCAATATTTTATCATCTTTATAATAAATATTGATTTTTTTTTCAAAGGTTGCGAAAAAACATATGCATAGAGATTTAAAATACTTAAAACCCCAACATATAGATATTAGTGTGTCGATAAAAGGTTCCATAATTTAAAAAAAAACATTTTCCCCAACGGGTAATATTTTAAAAACTTCTTAAAAATTGAGGTATTTTTTTCAGTTACGTTTGTAAAATTTTGAAGACATAACTAACGTAAGCGCTTTAGTTTTTGGCATTTAAAGATTTTTCAAATATTATGCTTTTTTCATGAAAAATTCTTGAAAAGCATTTTTCATTGTCTTTTATTACGTTCTACGCTGTCCTAACACTGAATAAAAATGTAGATCATTTCAGTCAAATTATTTTTATTTTCGAGCTGCCCCCTTTTTCAAACACCATCCTACAAACTTATCTGTTTCACTTAGAACTGAAGTTAAAAACCATACCTTGGTCATAAGTATACATTTATTTATTTTTTTTTTTAAGATTATGGCCACAAAAAATGTAAAAATGTGGTGTAAAAACTGTACTTTTCAATCAATGAATCGTCAAAATGGTTTATGTTATACCTGATAAATTTTGAAAGAAGATTGAAAAGTTGACATAATTTAGCACAATTGCGCATCTTTAGATTTTCAAAGTACGAAACACAGAATTTTTTAATTATTTTCAAAAGAAGCTGTTTATTTCGCACTTTTTGTCAATTTGCAATTCCTCAGATTTTCTTGCACTTAAATTTCACTTTGCACTAGATTTTGAGTATATTAACGCAAGATTTTCGTAATAAATTCTCTGGATTTACTTTAAGTTTTATATTTATCATATTTGTGTAAAGTATCGCAGCGCTAATGTTATTACACCACTAGAATTGGTATGAAATTACTTTGCTAGTGAATATAAATCTATAACGGAAATCATGCGTTAAAATACTTTAAATCCTGTGCAAAGTTGAATTTAAGTGCAAGAAAGTCTGAGAAATAGCTAAATAGAAAATTCCTAAAAAAATTGTGTTTCTTATTTTTAAAATCTAAAACGCAAAATTCTCTTTTCGAACTTTATCTGGTATGACTTAAACAATTTTGACGATCCATTGATTTAAAGTACGATTTTAAATCACTTTTTTTACATTTTTTGTGGTCATGATCTTAACAAATTTCGAAAAAATAAATACTTATGGCCAATGTAAAGTTTCTAACTTCAGCTTTCTTGGACACTAAGTAAAATTTTCTTTGGGCATTCCGTAGCTGATTTACAGTTTTTTTCCGAAGCATGTTTTTTCGGATTTTTTTTTCTTAGACTGTGACTTTGGAAACTGAAGGATTGGAAGTGAATATTGTATGAGAAACATATTTGAATTAAAAAAAATTCTTTGTTCCCTCCCAACCAACGGCAATAAACCATCAGCCAAGAATTCACCCCATTCCTTTCTCATTTTATCCCTTTCCCATCAAAGACAAAGGAGAATGAAACAAACCACCAGCCAAACGCGGCGGACGACCAATGCAGTGTATTTTTTTTTTGGTAATCGGCGGTGCCAGAACGATTATGACAATGAACTTCCGTTTGCTAAGCGACTCAGATGGTACACTGGGTAAAATATCGGACTGGCAATCCGAGAAGAGATGTTGAAGTGAGTTCGTATCTCACTAAATGTTTTTTATAATTTACCCAATAGGAGGAAAACCCCATAAAAATGTGTTTCTTGTTTCGCTTGAAAGTAGTGGTCAAGACATATATTCTTTGCCACTGGCCCTTCCGTTCTTGGATTGGTCCGGAAAACGGTGCACAAAGTAGGCAGTAGAAATAAGAAGAAGAATGTAGAGGTCATGCATCATTTTGCTTGGAAGCTCGAGACTTAATGCTTGTAGTGCTTTTCCAATCATATCATCTTGGAACAGTGAACTTTTCAGCGCATTCACGGCACCAGAGATTTGCTAAATAGGCATTGGATTTTTGAAACCGCTTCCATCGGTGTAGTATAAAAAACCAAAAAAAAAATGTACTGTTCGCGCCTCGAACCAACCACCTTAGGGCTGCTAAACAAGTGCTCCATCTATCGTGCCAAGTACGGTCGCTCATCCGCAACCTGGCTACAGTGCGGATCATAATTTTCAATTGAGTCAAACGCCTTAATCATGTCCAGTTTTATTGGATGGATGCCGGTTCGGAAAACCTTCGCTGATTACCATTTTTCCCCCTAATGCAGTTGACCTTCACGAACGACGAACCAACCTATTACCGGGATTTGGACCCGGCGGGACGTTCCGAAGTTGAGGAACGGCAAGGAGCTCGATCAAGGGAAAGCCAAGAGAGGAAGACAAACCTACATCATAATTTTCCTATCGTAATTTTATGAGGTCCCGCACCCCCGTTGTTGTTGTCGTCGTCGTTGACGTCGAAGTATTCGCGGCAAAGACTTTGTTGGCCGAATGTGGACAAAACGACTTATGCGCGCATATCGTATCAGGTCAGGAGAGGGACCGCATATTATGGATGTATGTAAACATTATTAATAGACCTTATTCACATGGTTTATTGTGGCACATAACCTCACTCTTCCCTTTTTCCGCTTGGTGACGTATGTACCTGTGACCGTTCTGGGCACCGCAACAATAACAGTACCAACAAATCGAAGAAAAAGTGGAGGTAAGAAGCGGTGTCGATCGCCACATGTGAAAAAGATCATTTGTATTGGCCAGAGACTTTGGGAGGGAGCTTGAGTGAGGTACCAAGAGGTACCCTCCAGTTCAGGTGCAAGAGGGGTCGGTTGATTGGTCTGTCGGTCTTTCGGTCGGTCGATCAGTCGGTCGCTAGGTCAGGTTGACTTGGCAGAACACGATGTAGGACTATAATGGAGTAGGTACAACGGCAGAGGATCCAGACGTCAATTGAGCACCACACCAACCGGGGCCATTCCGGTGAATCGGACGCGGTTGAACTCTCTTCTTATGCGAGGAGGGGGATAAAACACCCACACCGATCACCTGTGGCAGAGAATTGGGAACCCGTTTAGCTAGTTGGCTTGCAATCAGCGGCGAAATTATCCGGGAGTGGGACAGAGATTGGCCGGAGTCTCGAGTGCCCGTTGAGACCACGGTGATTCCATTGTTGAATCAAGCGGGTGGGAGAAGTCCGTGGGGTTAGCGCGCCATTTATGGAGCTTTATTTATCTCGTATTTAGTGCGCGGCTCAAGAGAAAAAGTGAAAAAAAATCGCACAGACCTCCGATGGATGGAAACTGTGGCATGAGCCGCCACAAACGGAAAATATACGGCAACAAGTTGTGTTCTCCCGGCGCGGTTCCCGTAGAAATTAAGTCGTCCCGAGATAACCGCCCTCGCGTAACCTGATACTTTGCATACAACCATTTCATTGCATCCATTTATTTATTGTGCTGCAGATTGTTGGTGTTCCGCCACTTTCTCCCCTGTGGGTTTTGCGCGTTGCGGTCGGCGGAACCTTTCGGAGGGCACCGAAGTGTTTTATTGGTTGTGGACCCAATGAGACAAACGATGGGAAATGTTCTAGTTTTTCTAGCTCAGCGGCACCTTTCGCTTTGGCCCCCTTCCCCCCATACTGGGTGGGAAATTGCATAATTTTGCTTTCCCCTCCAAGAGTAATCTCGGAGCTGAATGAGCTTAACCCAAATACAACAGCAAACGGTCGCTTGCTCTTGGAATCATAAATGGAGTAGGTATCTCCCGAAAAAAAAATCATCCACTCCATTAATCTTAAACTTCTCAGCCTCATTGAAACAGGCAACAAATATCTGTTATTAGAATTCATAAAAAGCATCGAGAGAATTAATAGCTTGTTCATCAGCTAGCACAGGTTGTATACGTTTCTCGGGCGGTTGGAACCTCGGATAACAGAACACCAGCTTCAAATCGGGTGAAGAATGGAGGCAAGGAAAAAAAACAGTGCTCCGAGTCTCCCGGTTCCGGTGCTTTTTCCATTCCAATCAGATTTATCATTTCATTGCGCGAAATTTTGGGGGCACCGAAACCCCCCCAAAAATGATGTGATTATTCGGTTACGCGCGCATTGGGGTCATGGCTAGATGGATGGGGAGATGCTTTGCGAGGTGTTCTAAACATGCGGGGTTTTTTTTATTTTTGTTAAGAAAAGTAGGTGTAGTTATATGTCGAATAGAGGTACTTTTCAATAAGGGTTCTAGCCTTTCAGATTGCCTGGATTTATTCACCTGATTTGCAAAATGAAACAAAAAAGCTACTACTAATATTGATTTTCACGTCCAGGAACGAAATTTTTTCACCTTGTTTCATCAAAACAAACTTTATCGGGTTTTGGAAGTGTCAAATGTTATTCGAATTCTTCTGATGTGTTTTGCTTAAAAATTGTTCAAATGTTATTCTTCTCCGAATTTCGGGTTAAAAGTTTGGATAATAAATGCCTGGATTTTGCCAGGTTTTTAGATAAAATTGCCTGCATTTGCCCGGCCCGGATGCCTTTATGAAAAGTATGGCGAGCTTATTGCAGCATTTTTTCTAAAGGTATCCGGGCCGGGCGAATCCGGTCATTCTTACTCAAAAACCTGACTCCGGGCATGGCACTTCAAAATTTCAATTTAAATTCTGGGAAAGTCCAGTTTAAGTCCAGGAATCTATATAACAATTTCAGACCTGAATGACCTCCCAATGTTAAAAGGTATTTAATAAATATTATTATTTTTATTATTATGTACACCCAAAATTCAGCCTCTGTGCCAATGGCGTGTAGTCAATTACATAGCATCATTGGTACAAGAAGATAACGCGACCGGTGCTGATTCGATTTGCTCCCACTGGCATTAATCTCCCAAGTTAACCGAATTGCGTATGTCTGAAAGAAACAAAATAAAAACGTTTGCACGTCCCTCCCTATCGCATCACAAGACGAAGAAGGATGGAAATAAATACCCGCCAACACCAGGCAGCCAGCGAACCGAGCACTGTGCGTGTGAATGTAGCAAAAGCAATAACAAAAACATCCTTCTAATTCAACCCCTTCAATCCACCGGCAAACAACCACGGCCGAGCTGTGCGTGTGTATGCAGTAAAAGCAACAACAAAAAAAAAACATTCCTTCAATTCAATTCGCCGGCAAACAACCACGGCTAAGCTGTGCGTGTGTATGTAGCAAAAGCAACAAGAATATATTCCTTCAATTCACCGGCAAACAAGCACCGGCCAAGCTGCCCGGCTTTAGCAGCTGTGTATATGTAGCGTGTGTATGTAATAGCAGGCAGTAAGCAAAGCACAGTTCTCATTCAATGGGTTTCCCGTTTCCTCCACTCCCGTTCCCTTTCCCGTTTCCATCGCAAGACAAATGAATACCTTGAAAGGAGACCAAACGCCGGGAAGCCACTGTCGTGCGTTTCTATTGTGATTGATCGGTGGCAGAATGCCTATGACAAATATCCCTCTTCCTGCATGAAGCTCAAATAGTACACTGGTTAAGATGTCGGTCTGGCAAGACCATTTGGTTAGTGATTTGAGTTCGAATCTCCCTACAGGCGCTGTGGTTTATATTTTTATTTTCTTGTTTCTGGGATGAATTATCCAATAGGAACGAAATCCCATAAAATGTTTTTCTTGTTTTGCTTGAATGTAGTGGTCATGCATCATTTTAGTTGGGAGCCGAGTCCTTATGCCAGTTACGGTTTTTCAAACATATCATTTTCGGCACAGTGCACATTTCAGCGCATTATCGGCACAGAGATGTGCTAAATAGGCATTGGATTTTTGCAACCTCTTCTATGGGTGTAACAATTCAAGAGAAAAAGTGAAATTAAGTCACATGCAAAATTCCTTTTTACCGAAGCACATCAGTGGTGTTTGTTGAAAGCGCAGGTTTTAGTGTTTGGAATAAAGTTATCTTTACTCAGGTTTGTTCGTCAAGTCCACAAATAACTACTCATTACATTAGCGATAGCTATTTGTCACTTTCCACATCTCATAGTCCCTAACCGGGAAAGTACTCATTTCTCCATTAGTACTTTGAAACTCTTACCCAGAATATCTGGCAACACTGATGTGTTACCACGAACCCAATTTGTGTAGTCTCGTTTAACCGTGTGATGATGTAAACATTTGTACCGCGTTTATCATCATCAACTGTCATTAGCAATCATCGGTTCTATTGCTCGCAATTACGAATTTCATGGAAATACAAACGAACCAAAACAACATAATTTAACTAAATGAACTTAATTTGAGTTTTTAGTTTAGATTTAGTAAATACTGTTGATAAATACGGACTGTTTTTCTCGAAATCCGGGTAAATTCCACGCCGGACCAGACTTTTTCTATTTTTTTTCCGAAAACCGGGAAATCTGGAATGCTTATTCTAGAACCAGGTTTATTGGTATCTATCGAATCAACGTGCGCATTTTTACTGTACTGGACTAGAAGTTTTGGTAATTTTTAGCACAAATGATGTAGAATTTCATCCGCTATGAAGCTTTCCCCTTTTTTAATCATCCATAAAACTATTATAATTTTTTAATTTTTTGCAGACAAAAACCTGCTAATGAGGACCTTAAGTATTACAATTAGTATAGGTACTTTTTAATTTAAAATCCTGTTATTTTGGTATGTTAGATTTATTTAAAAAAAAAAGAGAATCATATTCGTTAAACAAGTTAGTATGAACATTAATTATTATTTAAACTCTATTCAAACAAAAACGTTATTAGAGAATCAAAACATTTACAGAAAAATATCTGAATTTATTGTGATTTTATTTCGCTCTTCTGATTGAAAACTTTTCATACCACTAGGAAAAATTGCATTCCTTTACAAGGTGAAAATTTATTTTAAATTTATTTATGTTCAGTATATTTCTTACAGCAGTTTGACTAAAATAAAAACTAATGTAATTTTCTTTCTTTTTGCAGGTAAATATCTTCTACTGAATAAAAGCAATAATTGTTTGAGGAAAAAAATAAGTAAGTAGGAATTCCATTTTTATATTGGTAACTCAAAAAATGCAAAATATTGTTAAAATATTAGAAATTGACACTTTAATAAATAATGAATCACTCAAAAACGTTATGTTATAAGAGAGATCCACAGCTAAAACACTCATGTAAATTTTCATCGTTTCGTTCCAATTAATTAAACCATCGCTTTTTACCCAATTTTGTTTCTAAAATAGTATAAATTTTGCTGCATTTGAATTGGTGTTTACACCGTCATAATTTACGTCTGATTGTGGTTTATTTTTTTTTTTCAAAATTTCTCTGATTTTTTATCCTTAACACCTGGCGTCCCTGAGTTGGTAAAAAAAAATTAGTAAGCACTAACTTTAACATCAAAGCAATTAGACACTTTACATCAATTGGAAGGATTTAAATCACAGTAAAAAATTTCAACAAAAATATTTTTTCACTCATTGACCAGTGATTTTTAAATGTCAACTTTTAAGTCAACTTTTAAGTCAACTTTCGATACAATTTTATGACAGCCAATATGCATTTTATCATAGCTAACAAGTGTCTTTCAATCCATTCGAAACGGAGCCTTTTTTGCGGCATTCACGCTCGTGGCACTTAACTCTTAGATAACTTTTATGTCGTTTCATTTTCATCAAAATCAATTTTCAATATATTTTGCCTAAACTTAACGGATTCTATCGATATAAGGATTAAATTTTTTCGAGCAATAGTTAACTAACAATAAATGATTCTTCTGATAACAGCAAAAGAAATTCATTGAACACACGTCGTGTAATCGGTTTCGAGCTTTTGACTGTCAATTTTTGATGTTCTGAAGTTCAACCTCCTTTATTGATAGGAGTTATTTGTAGGTTTTTGAAAATTACCAGCCGATATGAATTTTAGTGAAACTATTCAGTGTCTTCAAAGCTTTCTTACATTTCAAGGGACATTAATTTTTTTGACAATCGGTTTGTGATTTTGAAAACTACAAATTTTCTCAAAACTTTTTTTTTACTTCGAGAGGTAGTTTTGAAGTCTATCAATATCAAAATTATGTTTTCTTCATAGTAAGGTCCTCGTGAAGGTAATGGTAGTGGAAAAGTGGTAAATATTTTGACATTTTGAAAATTTGATCATACGGAAATTCTATCAAGATCTGTGGGAGGCTTGGACATTCGGCCGAAGGCCGTTACTCCGAAAGATGTTGGCCGAAGATCAGTAGGCCGAATGGGTTAAAAGGCCGAACGATGTTCGGCCGAAATGGACAATAGGCCGAATGGGACATTTGGCCGAAGGTTATTCGGCCGAATAGATGTTAGGCCGAATGGTCATCAGGCCAAATGATCGTGAGGCCGAATCGTCGTGAGGCCGAACGGACGCTAGGCCGAACGATCATTAGACCGAATGGTCACTAGGCTGAATGGATATACGACCGGATTCGACCATGCGGTCTATCGTCCATTCGGCTTCACGACCATTCGGCCTATCGTCCATTTTGCCTAACGACCATTCGGCCTAACATGCAGACAAGTGTTAAATTCATTACGATCATTCGGCCATATGAACATTCAATTCGGCCTAGAGACCATTCGGCCTAACATGCAAACTAAAGACACTATAGAAAGCAAAGAGGCGCCATCTGATCCCTTTCAAAATAATACAATCAGCAACAATGCTGCAGTGTTGCCACAGGATTACCGTTAATTCAGCTTCTTGTGACTGTTGTTTCGGATGAACCGACAAAGTTGATCAAAATTCTGTTACTTCATTACATCTCTTCATTTACTTTGTTCGAAATTGATAAGAAAAAATTAAGCAATAATTTGCTTATCTACTTTGTTAACGTTAGCCCTAAAATGAAAAAAAAAACTGGCACAAATTTTTTCATTCAAATTATAACCATACTTTTGCTTTCGTAATTCCAAAATTTTAAGTTTGACAAGTTTGAGTCTCTTTCTCGATTGGAATGAAACTGAGAGAAAATCGAAAACTCCAATCGGGACAATTTGTCTTTTTGTTTACTTTAGGCTCGTTAATGCAAACAAGCGTTAATATGTCTTATCGGCCTGGCATACATTCGGCCTAACGACCTTTGTTCCTGACGACCATTTGGCTTAACGACCATTCGGCCTGACGATTATTCGGCCTGATGACCATTCGACCGAACATCCTTTCGGCCTAACAGTCTTCGGCTGGATAACCGTCGGCCGAATAACCCATTTGGCCTATCGACCTATTCGGCCTGATATCCCATTCGGCCTAACGTCCATCGTCTGAATGGCTTTCGGCCTCATGACTTTCGACCGAATGACCCAGCTTCGATTTTCGGCCTTTCAATTTTTTTACACTGTTTCTATTCCAGCTGTATGGGATACAATTGAATAATTTTTGTATCACAGCATGTGAAAAAAGAACTTGTGTTGTCAAAAAAATTGACGACTTTAGATCTTGCAAATTTATTCGCATTGTAAAATTTTCAAAATGTGCAAACAGTGTTTGCAATTTTTTTTATTTCACTCTAAAAACTCTTTAAAAGAATCTCAGGAAAATTAAATTAAGAGTTATTTTTCTCGATGGACATTTAAACAGAGTTTTTTTAACCTTAATATTTTAAAATGAAGTTTATATTTTCTATCACGTTATTGGTTTTCAATTGAAAAAGAAAAGAAAAACAATTTTTTTAAAAACAGTTTTGTTATATTGAGGTGTTTTATTGATATTTTTTATTCCCCCCTAAATACATCTTTTCAGCGATGTTTAAATATTTTGGGGTTTAATGAAAGTTTTGACCGCTATATCGGATGTTCCGGTAGAAAAAAGCCTTACTTATAAAAAGGACTTTTAACTTTTGCTTCGCTGTATCTCATTTTTCAATGAATAAGCTTTAGAACAACTTATAATTATAAACCTTATTTGAAATATCACAAAACTCATGGAAATTTAAATCCTTTAAATGCAAAGAATAAAAACTGCGTGAATTCATATATGTGGTTTGTGAAAAAACAATCATTAATTTTTTGACAAGACTCGAGTTTTTTTTCTTCAAATTTTTAGCCAAGCACAGAAAAGACCTAAACTCAATGAATGCATTTGTTCGTGGTTTTTGGGTTTTCCGTTAGTTGCAGGGTCGTAAAAATGGTTGGCTATGCTACACACACTTTATCATATTTCACAAACTTTCAGATGTAAACAAGCTCAACAAATCCAAATGCACATGATCTGCATACAGAAGAAGTGCGACATTAATGCGACTCTCGGAAAAATGCACGTGACAGTACCCCACAATACACGTACCGAATGAAAGTACCGAACGAATGAAGCAACGCAACATGCTAATCGCAGCTGAATTACCCATTTATCACCCTTTGTAGTTCCAAGTCTGTGAAGATGGCTCACGAATAAATTACTCACTTAACACAGTGAACCAAAAAGGGCCATCAGCTTCGTCAGTCGGTTTCGTACGCCATGTCTCGTCGAATGGGTCCTACGGCTTGATAGATGGGTTCAAAACCGCTCAATTCGACTAATTAATATTCTTCTCATCAACTGAGCTATCAAAAATCCATAAAAGACATTAATAAACTTTGATTCGATTATGTTGTGCGTGAGATTAGTCATTATGAAGATGTTTTTTGTTTGTTTGAAGATTCGTAAATAAAGGGTACAAATTCTGTCATTTTTATCACTCAAAAGAAGAAGATTTTTTGTTAAAAAACATATCTTAAAATTATAACAAATTCAGTACCTCAACAACCGGTTAGCAGAAGAAAATATCAATACCGATCAATAAAATTAGTGAAAAATGAATCGTCACATTCGATATGCCGAATTTCGAATCAAGGTTAATGGTTCTTCGCTGTTTTGACAAACCAAAAGCTAACTTGCAAAATCAACAAAACAACACCCATTTTCTTTTCATTTCAATCCTCAGCCGTCAAACGGAGAGATTCTCGATTAAAAAGCCCATAACTCCTGACGGCTATCGCATATTTTTTGAAACCTCATTGTGACAGCCGGGGAGAAATTCTGTGACATATTCCGACCGGGCGATGTTTGAATAATGCATGAGTGTTTTTTCGGATTCTCGTTGAAGATTGTTCGAAAGAAATGTTGGGTTGAAATGAAAAAAAAAAACGCGAAAAAACGAGTCCCTGGTCCGCGCCAGGAGGTTTCGCGCTTATGGTTGCATTCGTTGAAGTCACTCCCCTAGGTTTAAGGCTGGGCCGGGCTGGACCACCGCCAAAGATTGGGTGGGTCGGTCAAACGCTGCTGAATTATGTTCCCATATTTTCCGACTAAACTAATCGTTTTCAATTTTCAGCCGCGCTTTCTTGGAATAAATTTTGCAGTAGGCAATAATCAATAAAATATGTTGATTTGGGGGAATGGGAATTTTTTTTTCAGAATTTTTTTCCTTCAGATAAGCGATCAATAGAAAGAAAGTTCACATAAATATTATCTCGACCGGTTTAGATCATTTTTCGGGCTGATGAAGTATGATCTAGTATTATTTAGTATTATTTAGCACATTAGACTGGTTCGATTTGAGGTTATTTTCGAATTCCTCAAACCCGGAGGTTTAGGAAGCTTCGTTTTGATTGAAAACTCTTCCATTATTTTTTGCAGAGTTTCAAAGTAACGTTTACATGTCATTTTAAAAAAATTAAAGAGAAAATTTTCTACTGAACAACTTTATCCAAGACTAGTTACTAAGTTACAGTCTTGGACAAAGTTGTTCAGCAAACAATTTTGCTTAGAGAATTTATGAATTGGCACAAATCGATTATTTAGATGACTTGGTTCCAAAGTTTAAAAAAAATATATGTTCTCATTTCAGAACAAAATATTTAATGTTTCTATACAACACTATCTGATTGATTTGAAGTGTTTTTTGTCAAATTTTCTACACAAACATAGTTTAACACAATTAAATGATTTATTAAGTTGGTTGACAGGTTTTGCTATATTTGGATAAATAATTGTATTGAAAAATTGTTTTGTTGGAAAGGGCGGAGATACTTTACAAATTCAATGTAAAATGTTATTTAACCCTTTAATGCATAATGTTGTTTTAAAACAACAGTGAAAAAGTCAACTTTATTGCATACCTTCTCAAATAACTCTCGTATGATTAAAAAATCAGTATTAACAACTTGCTGAGCTGATTTCCTGTAATCTTTAGCACAATTTTAGTGAAGGAATGTTTCGTGAATACCATAGCGTTTTCGAAATAAATTTAATTCAATTAGTGTTGTTTTAAAACAACATTATGCATTAAAGGGTTAACATTGGTCCTTCCTGCTATGATCATGATCAAATTTGACCCAACATTAAGTTCCGATTATGTTGCATGATCAGATAATGTCACATAGTCGGATTTTGTTGCATGGTCGGATTTTTTCACATGGTCTGATTATGTCATATGATCCGATTATGTTGCATGGTTTGATTATGTTGCATGGTCGGATTATGTCACATGGTCGGATTATATTGCATGTCAGATTATATCAGATTGTGTCAGATGGTCCGATTATGAAACAGTAGGATTATGTTGCATAGTCTGATTATGTTGCATGGTTCGATAATGTCACATGATCCGATTATGTTGCATGGTCAAATAATGTCACATATTCAGAATATGTTTTTTTGTCCCATGTTGCATGGTCGAATTATGTTGCATGGTCGGATAATTTTGAATGGTCGGATTATGTCACATGGTCCGATTATATTTTATGGTCAGTCGGATTATATTGCATGGTCAGATTATGTCACATGGTCCGATTATGTAACAGTCAGATTATGTTGCATGGTCTGATTGTGTTGCATGTTTCGATAATGTCGCATGGTCAGATAATGTAACATATTCGGATTATGCTTTTTTTTGTTCCCACCATGCAGATAATGTTGAATGGTCAGATTATTTCACATAGTCGACAATGTCACATGGTCCGATTATGTTGCATGGTCGGATTATGATTCTTCGTCAGATTATGTCACATGGTCGGATTATGTTGCATAGTCTGAGTATGTCACATGGTCAGATTATGTTACGTGGTCGATTCTGTTGCATGGTCAGACTATGTCACGTGGTCTGATTATGTCACGTGGTCGATTATGTTGCAAGATCAGATTATGGCACATGGTCGGATTATGTCACATGGTCCGATTATGTCATGGTCTGATTATGTCATCCGGTCGATTATGTTGCATGGTCGATTTTGTTGCATGTTCTGATTACGTCACAGTCGGATTTTGTTGCATGGTCCAATTATGTCACATAGTCGGATTATTTTGCATGGTCGGGTTATGTTGTATGGCTAGATTATATCACATGGTCTGATTATGTTGCATGTTTCGATTATGTCACATGGATTGATTATGTTGCATGCTCAGATTATGTTGCATGATTGAATTCTGTTACAGGCCCCTTTCGTTTTTGTCAACACGCTCAAGAATTTTGTGGTGCCAAAATCGAACGGTTTTTTTCATCAACTTATTTCTTACCTATTGATAAAAAAAAAACCATTATAATTAATATTAACTCAATTTTGCATCATTTTAGATACTTTTTAAAAATTTTCTATCATGCTTTCTAAACACTTAGAACTTTTTTTGTAATGGTTAGAATGATTGTTTTTTTAATCATATGTATTTGTAATTTTTGTCATTTTGCATCTTTTCTTAGATATTTTTTGTCATTTCTTTTCGTTTGTTTCTACATCTTTGTTTTGAGTCTTTTTGTCACATGTTGATCTTGACGAGAATTGACCATAAGTGCACCTATTCTATACAATTCTTTACAAGATATACAGTGACATGAAAAAAAAGCGTAATTCAACGTTTAGCGGTTGAAGAACTACCTCCTTAACTTTTGGGCGACGAAAGTGTCAAACTGACTTCAGACGACATTTTATACAATATTTTTACTATGCAGTTGGAATTGCGATTCGCAACACCATCTTTAACGATTTAGCCATCATTTCTGGTATGATTTCATGTTTGCCGGGATAGGAAAAGATGAAGGGTCTCTCATACAGTTTTATGCATATTCGAGCAAATAACCCAAATTTGGAATGCTAAATGATTCTATGATTGTTTGTCCCTCCCCTCTCCATGCCTTTCCATAGGGGAAATGTTAAGGGGAGAGGAGGTTCTCATACAATTTTTTTACATTACTCAAGAGCCGATCGAGCAAATGGAACCAAATTAACTAATTCTTTCAAACACGAAACTGAAGTGGTTCGGCTGTGGTTATATTAAGTCAACCAAATATTGTACCGCATCTATTCGGGTCGGCAATTCCAGGACATTGTATCTGAGAAACAGCAAATCCAGGCATTGGATTTTAAATTAGAAATTCGGATAAATTTTGGCTTAACGCAGGAGTAATTCAATAAAAATCAAGAAAAAAAACACTCGAAAAATAATATTTTAATCGAAACACATAAGCAGATTTTAAATTGTATTTTCTTCCGTTTTTGGGCGCAACAATCTAAAATTTTCAGTAGCCTATTTGATTTTTTGTTCGGTTTTGCAAATAAAGTGAAAAACAATCTGGGCGTTTTTCAATCTATGCAACAGGTCTTTTTCCGTAATTTACATTTTATATCTGGGCAAGACCGGGTAAAACCGAGCAATCTGACAAGATTAGATAACAACCGAACTTTATTTTGAAATCTGTCTTGTTTTTAATCGATATTCAAATGAATGTTTGGTTTTTGGATCCTTATTGCTTACAATTTTCTTGCAAAAGGATGGTCTAAAAATCGAAAATGGAAGTCCATAGAATAATTAGAAGTTCTAATCATGATTCCAGTCGATTATTGTTTCCTATTGCTGATGTATCGATAGACAATATCGATTAGTCGACACTAGCATCTTGTCTCAAATGTCAGTTATTTGATTGATCGCGTTTTCGAATCATCGGAACTGAATGCCCTACTCTGAACCAGCTCTATTTCCATGAATTATCATACCATCAATGAGTACACTTTTTCTCGTGAAACAACCTGATGGTGTCTGTTTTTTCTTGCGTTTTCCCTACAAGTGCTTCCAGATATTATCAGTGATATATCGCGGACACCCTTTTGATGGGAACTACCCTATTAACATAATTGAAATCATGGATGCAAGCCCATTTTTTCATAGTTTTTGAAACTGTGATCTGCTAAAAGATTGTGCTTTCAAGTGAGGCGGCCTCCACCAATTGTTGAGTTATGATGAACCAATTTCCCATACCGACATCATGATTGTTCCCTTTTGAGGCGTTGCGGAAAGTCGTTGCGTTGATCCATCTCCAGGGAAAAAAAACCTTAAAAAAATCTTGACACTTCAAGCGATTAAATCACCTCTTCACGAAACGGTCCGACATGATACCGCAGAACGTGTAGAGAACGCTTCTATTTTGCCAGCCCACCACCCACGCTCTCACGACTTTCCGGAGCTTTCCAGGCCAAACCAAACGAAAGTGAACCCTAGCAGCCCGGCTGGCTGGCTGGCTGGGTCTGGATCGTTCCCATTTTTCGTATTTAGTGTACCATCCAGGGTTGTTGTGGAAAACATACGCCTGAGGAACGCCGGGGACCGCCTTGCGCCAGGGGGAACGTGATCCGACTTCTTAAGTGGAGTTTTCCATTCACACCGAGTCATCTTTGGCGTCGTTCCCCGGACCTGGGGATTAGGTACCGTTTCGGCTGGTATGGATTTATTTATTGCCACTAATTGCTATCGCGGCGCTACCGATCAATGATGATCATGGTGTGGCGGCCTACGCATACATTCACACTTTTCCTTAGCTATACGAAACCCGGTGTGAAGGGAAAAGTGAGAAAAAACAAAACGTTATTTTCGTATCTAGGTGAGTGTGTCGTCGTCTTCGTTGCTCAGCATTCCCCCCTTCTTGTCAACAGAAATGGAACAGACGGGTAATGAGACGGGTAATGTAAGGTTTCAAGATGCTCCTGCAATGGGGAACATTTCATAATTTGTTTAAAAAGGATTTTTGTTATATTGTCCAATCTTTATGAGTGGAGTTCTACATTATTGGATGGTGTGCATTAACGAAAAAAAAAGCTAATTCTTAAGATAATTATGCCAAAAGTGCTGGTTCTCAGTTATACCAAATATAACATCACCTTTATTCCAGAACGGCACAGATTTCAGATACCAGGATGCAAGGAGGTATTGACATCCAATTTGTTCTCATTTGAGTGGCTCTTATATTTCTCAATGAAGAAACAAAACCGAATTTCACAATAAAATTTTTGTTCATTTTCGATTCGTGCCAAGTCGGTCTCAATAACCATTCAATTTGAAAAACAATTTAATGAATTTGTTATGTATTTTTTTATTTTATCAAATTATTTTTAATATTTGGCAATACTGCAGATTTTTATTTAATTTCAGAAAACAAAAACAATATAAGAAAAAATCAACGCCTAGAAAGATTAGTGATTTGGATTGAAAAACTATATTTTATATGAATTTTTTTTTGAAATTTATTAGTTGGAGTATCCTCGTTATAATTGCTGTCACCCAAATGTAACCTTAACCCTCCGTTTCATAAAGTTACAAATTTGCAACAATTAAAGTATGGAAAAAGTGAAAAATCGTATTTTATTTTTTTTTCTTTACATACACATCATTTCTAACTGTTTAAAATGATTTTTAAGGAAAAATAAAAAATCATGAACTGCAGGGTTAATTTACATTCATATGTGTATATCTTGGGAAACTAATTCTGGTTTAGTGAAATTTAAAGATATATGAATAACAACAGTCCAATATTGTTTTATTGGTTTTCAACAATTTTTTTTTAAATTAATTTTTACAAAAAAAAATTTCAAACTTGTTCTTTGTATTAATTTTACAATATTTGTATGTATGAATACGCATTTAAGAAAAATTTAAAATTTTTGACGATACCACTCGTTTATGGTATTTTTGATTTTTTTTTCACCTCAGATTAAAATTTAAACAAATTTTAGAAGACTAGTTTTCAATTGATCCGTAAATCTTCGGCTACATAACATCAATTTCAGATCATTTTTTCACATATCAAAGGTAAATTAATTCACTATCAAACATCTGAACTTAATTTTTGCGTAAAAATTTAAATACTGTTGATATTTTTGAAGTAATGAATTTAAGATGAAATACAATTTTGTTTCAGGAGAAGTTTCAATTTCATCGACGGTTTCAGACTAGATTTTTGCATCTTAATTTTGTTTTGTTTTTTTTTTATGGATTTCTATGGTTAATTCAAACTAATGATTTCTAGAGGCCACAACTAGAATAAAATTGTAGAAATTATGATTTTCTTTACGCCGTTTTTAAACTGTTACATTAATGCTTCATTCATGTTCTAATAAATAATAAAGAAGAACTGCAGTGTTCAGTAGAATAACTTAAATACTAGACAAGATGAATCTAATGCGTTTCAGGCTAGTTTGCTATCGATCATTTGCAATTCACTTTTGCCAAGAATACTGTTGATTTTTGTAAATTTAAGGTTCGACAAAAAGATAGAAATGCATTTTTTGGAGTAATTTTAAATTTATCACAGTTTTAAGAATTTTTTTTTTAAATCCGAAAATCTTTAAAATTCAATTTAAAACAAAAAATTCAAGAGATTATTATAATTGTAGTATTATAGGTTATTAAAATTAGGCTTTAAAATAGAAAAAACGATTTATAAAACACTTCAGACTTATAATGATTACTTTATCAAATGAAAGTAACATGCAAAATTTAAGCAAAATTAAACTGATGTAGTGACTTGAATTGAGACTGCGAATGAGATTTTGAGACATTTGACTTATAGGAAGAATAAAAACTGAATTCTCATCAAAAATTGTTTTTAACGTATCTTTTACTTTTGTATATTGATTTTCTTAATTTTTTAAAATTTCTACTCCAGATCGCATCACGATAAGCGTTACCACAAAAAAGTTATAACGGTTCCTAGTATTATCTGAATTTCTTAATCATTGAGCTTTTTTAATAAAATTCCCTCCAGTGTTGCCACTATCCGAATATCTTAAGATAATGAATTAAATTGGATTGAAATTATTCCATATAATAATAATAATTTCAGTTAATTTTACCCTTTTAGACTGATGACAGGATTTACCAGCTGATTTTTTAATTTTAGGATAAAAATATATTTTCATGCAATTTTCTTCGTTTTAATAGCTCTGTAGCTAATTTCAGATAATTTTGAAAAAATTTCAATGTTTATGATATTATTGTTGAGCTACCATTTCAATTTAAAAATATTGAATGTTAGAACTGAGAGAATAAGCACATCTGAAATAACACAAAATATATTATATTTTATAAAGATTTCATTTGGCTGGTAAACGGTGGATAATGTGCAACACGAGACCCCATAGTGGTCATATCACCTCTTATTCACAACTCCTATCTCTACCTCCCCGCGGTGCCGGCTGGGGTGCGAGTAACCTAAGCGGAGATCGGGTACCCAACCCCGGTGGATGCTTTGGTCGCATGCAGACTGAGAAGGTGGCCGCACGCGTCTGTTCCCCAGGTCAGGGGCGGCGTGCAACAACAACCGAGCGTCTGTTCTCCAGGTCAGGGGCGGCTCAAACAGCGTCTGTCTTGCAGCAAGCGGCTGAATTTATGAAATGCGGCTCCCGCCAGCTAAGTCCAAGATGGCAGCCCCATCGCGGGATAGGGACTTTAGGCTAACAACCTACTGCTCCTGATATCTTTTATTGTTACAGAAACTGAGAGAAGAAATAACCGAATTGGAACTTTGGCAACGACTTTTAGCATGAAAACACGGACTAGAATTGGAACTTGGAATGTTTTGACCCTTGCCCAGCCAGGAAAGCTGGCTCAACTTGCTAGAGAAGCTAGCCGCCTCAAGCTAGAGATATTGGGACTGAGCGAAGTCCGTTGGTCTAACACTGGAGAACACAAGACACAGTCCGGGCAAGTACTGCTTTACTCTGGCATACGAGGAGAACATGCTACTCGGGAACGAGGAGTTGGTTTCCTGTTAAGCCCGCAGGCCCATGCGGCCCTGATAAGATGGGAACCGATAAACGAAAGAATAATCGTAGCCAGATTCAGAACACGGGTTAGAAACCTTACAATGGTCCAGTGTTATGCGCCAACTGACGTTGCCGATTTGCAGGAGAAAGAGCAGTTTTACAGTCAATTGAACAGCGTGGTTGAGAGAATTCCGAAGGGTGACATTCAAATCCACTTAGGCGACTTCAACGCAAAGATTGGCTCCGATAATCAGGACTTTGAGCGCATCATGGGGCGCCATGGCCTAGGACAGATGAGCGAAAACGGAGAGCTGTTTGTAGAATTTTGTGGCAACAACAACATGGTGATCGGTGGATCGCTCTTCCCCCATCGACCAGCACATAAGGTCACTTGGGTATCCCGAGATGGCCGAACAGAAAATCAAATTGACCACATCTGCATCAGCCGAAAATGGAGAAGGAGCCTTCTTGATGTCCGCAACAAACGAAGCGCAGACATTGCATCTGACCATCACCTCGTCCTTGGCGAGATACGACTGAGAGTTGCGCGTGTCAAACGGCGCGAGGAGAAAGTCGGGTGTCGATACGACGTCCGCCGGTTGGAGAATCCAGAGGTGAAAAGGGCATACGTTGAACAGCTAGAATCCCGAGCCTCGGAGCTGCCGACAGACGGAACAGTCGAAGAACAGTGGTGTGGAATCAAGAATGCCTTTATCACGACGAGCCATGGTACTCTCGGTAAAGTTTGTGGAAGAAGAAGTGAATGGATGTCGGATGAAACCTGGAGGATGATCGATGATCGGAGAAAGGCGAAAGTCGGAATTGAGCAGGCATGTACCGGGTCAGCCAAAGCAGCCGCCCGCTTACGATATGCGGAGCTGGAAAAGGCAGTTAAACGAGCTTGTAGACGAGACAAGAGAGCCTGGACAAACTCCCTAGCCGAAGAGGGAGAAAGAGCCGCCGCCATTGGAGATATCCGATTATTATATGATATTTCTCGCCGCCTTAGTAGTGCAAGGACTAATGCAAGAATGCCGCTGAAAAACAGAGCAGGTCAGCTGCTGACAGATCGAACAGATCAGCTCAAGCGTTGGACTGAGCATTTTGATCAACTTTTTCGAGTTACAAATAGCGATGGCCAACAGAACCCGCAGCTCGAGGCGCCCACAGTAAGTCGCATTAATGGCGTCAACTCGGAAGCGCCCTCGCTGGCTGAAATAGAAGCGGCAATCAAGGACATGAAATCCAACAAAGCGCCTGGAATCGATTGCATTCCTGCTGAAATGCTCAAAGCCGACCCTGCCTTGTCAGCACAAATGTTGCACCGTCTTTTCGCTGACATTTGGGATACTGCAACATTCCCGGCCGACTGGATGCAGGGTATCCTCGTAAAGGTTCCAAAGAAAGGAGACCTAACAGAGTGCGGTAACTGGCGTGGCATAACTTTGATCTGTACAACCCTCAAAGTACTCTGCAAAGTGATCCTGAACAGGATCCAGGAGAAAATCGACGCTACACTCCGAAGGCAACAAGCTGGATTCCGATCCGGACGATCATGTGTGGACCACATCACAACGCTACGAATCATACTGGAACAAATCAACGAATTCCAGGACTCTCTTCTGCTGGTGTTCGTTGATTTCGAAAAAGCATTTGACCGACTGAACCACGAAAACATCTGGGCTGCTCTTAGACGACGAGGGGTCCCAGAGAAACTAGTCCATCTCATCGAAGCACAGTACGAGGCATTTTCGTGCAAGGTCTTGCACGACGGTGTCTTGTCCGAACCAATCCCGGTAACTGCTGGAGTGAGACAAGGATGTATTTTGTCACCGCTGCTTTTTCTCATCGTAATGGATGAGATCTTGACTGGATCGATTGACTGTAGACCAAACCGAGGATTGCCGTGGAATCCTTCAACCATGGAGCAACTGAACGACCTTGACCTGGCAGGCGATATTGTTTTGCTCGCCCAAACACAACAAGACATGCAGAGCAAACTCGACGACCTCACCGAAAGCTCCAAGGCAGCAGGTCTCAAAATCAATGTCGGAAAGACCAAGTCGATGGAAATCAATACAGAAAATCGTTCCAATTTCGTGGTAGCTGGACAACAGGTTGAGACAGTGGAGTGCTTCCAGTATCTTGGTAGCCAGATTACGCCTGATGGTGGTACCAAGAAGGACATCGAAACCCGGATCAGAAAAGCCCGATTTGCGTTTGCGAGTCTCCGAAACATCTGGCGGTCACGCCAGATCTCTCTACGAACTAAGATCCGAATCTTCAACTCAAACGTCAAATCCGTATTGCTGTACGGGTGTGAAACTTGGTGCACATATGCGGTGACGACGCGAAAACTGCAAGTTTTTGTGAATCGCTGCCTGCGGAACATCATCCGCGCTTGGTGGCCTGGCAACTGGATCTCAAACGTTGAACTTCATCGCCGGTGTCATCAAAAGGCGCTAGAAATCGAGATTCGGGAACGTAAGTGGAGATGGATTGGGCACACGCTGCGAAGAGATGATAACGAGATTTGCAGAGAAGCGCTTGACTGGAATCCAGATGGGCATCGAAGAAGAGGCAGGCCCAAAAGCTCGTGGCGGCGAAGTCTAGTCGCTGAAATCCGCACAGTTGACGAGAACCTCGGCTGGCAGCAAGTGAAGACGCTGGCTCCGGATCGCCAGCAGTGGAGATCTTTTATCTCAGCCCTATGCGCCGGTCAATCGGCGCTGGACCCTTAGGTAGGTAGGTAGGTATAAAGATTTCAAATAGAAAATTTTCCGACCAAATATTTTAATTTTTGGTAGAAATGAACCGGGAAATGCTCTACTTTCTGCCCATGCAAAAATTAGCGTTACTGTATTTTTTTTCTTAAACTCCTTCTACGAAACACACCGTGAATAAATAACATTATTCAAAAATGAAAGACGTTTTTAATAGAATAATAAAAGAAATGTATTAAACATTAACATATATTTTAAACTCTTTCAGACGTTTGGTTTCACTAAAAAGATAATGGCTTTTGAGACAAAAATTTAACCTAATGTTTTTGTGTTCGTCTTCGTACATCTTCGTACATGAAAATGATCACAATTTTCGAAGGTGATTGAAAGTATAAAAGAGACATAAGATATAAAAAAAAAGAAGAATATGAGCTGTTTTGAGAAATTTATGATATTTACGGGTTATGTTCTTTCTTTCTTTGATATCTCATGTTTCCCTAATACTAATATTTACTTAACCTTTGAAAATGTGAAAAAAATATTTACAATCGTTGGCAGAGTTGCAACATGATTTTTTAAATGAGTTTCAAACATTTTCAAACATTCTCTTAAGTTTAATTTTGTCAAACCCTAGGGTCTGAAAAGCTTCGTTTTTGTTCAAAGCTCATCCATGATTTTTTGCAGAATTTTTAAGTAACTTTTACATTAGTAAATTTGAACTTTGAGGTTTGGATGGAAAAATGGAATATTTTGCACTGAAAAATCAACATCATTTTTGTTTCTTCTGTGGAACCGAGCCTTCTAGTAGTTTTCATGCCAATTTATGAATTCTCTAAAGAAAATTTCCCGCTGAACAACTTTTCCAAAGACCGTAACTTCGTATCTTATTAGGAAAAAAAAGTTGTTTGGTGTTTAACAGGGTCTCTTAGAATTGAAAAACAATAAATTCAAGTTTCCCATACAAACCTAAAAGTTCTTATTTACTCCTGTAAAAGTGACTTAAAAATTTTGCAAAAAATCATGGATGATTTTTGAACTAAAACGAAGCTTTTTAGACCCCAAGGTTATAGAATCCAAAAATGAGCCTAAATCGACTCGGTTTATTACTATTATTCTATTAAGTAGATGTTCAACTTGATTCTGTTTATTATTTCAGCTACTTTTTGATTATCAAATCAGCATAGCTTTAATCATTGTTAGACCACTGTTAAGCTTTAAACCACCACATTTTACATAAAAAAAAGTTTCAGTCAATATTTAGAAATATGATTCATATTATTACATGAAAAATCAAATGAGGTTCTTGGAGCCAAAGGGCAATAAGTGCATAACAGTTGATTCCGAAATAACGCGCTTTAAAATTGCTGTGTTCGACTATTTTTCGAAAATTTGTAGTTTTTTTTCGAATGTCACTAATGTAAATAAAATTCTAAAAATCTGAAAAAAAACCAGTATAGTTTTTTTTTTATAGTAGTATAGAAATTTTAAGAATCGTATAGCATGATTAACTCCAAATCGATCATTTTTGCACTTACATATACTCATACGTATATATTTGGCTCTGAAGGCCTCAAATGTATAAAACTAAGTATTGACATCAGATTTTTTTTTAAATATTTTCGTTTCTAGCTTGAAATTGAAGAGATTTGAACCTTTCATTCTTCTAGAATTATCATTCTAAGGTAGTTAGATCTCTTTAATAAAGACATTTGAGACCCTTGGATCCAAAGGGGTATAACTGCATGAGAGCTACTTTCAGAAAACAAAAAAAAAAAAAACAAAAATAACCAGAAATACAGGCTCCACTCGATTTTAGCACATACGCCAAAATCGATGGTTTTCGGAAATATATATATTTCTAATGGGCTTTTGCACTTAATTTGTGAAATCTCAACATAGAGCTATATTTACATGTTGATAAAATATACCGTCGATCACAAAAATAATGAGAATCGCATTAAGTACCTACAAATTTGAATAAATCAGCAAAATGCAAAAAATGACTTAAAAATTACTTAAAATGACAGAGGATTCAAATATGACAATAATAACAGAAATATGAAAACTCAAGAAAAAAAAAGTGCTAGAAGTGAATAAAACAGCAATAAAAATGATATACAAAAAATTCAAAATATTTTTGACTATATTTTGAATTTTTTGACTATATTTTGAATTTTTTGGTGATGAATAATGTCAGTAATGACGATAGCAATGTTTTTTTTTTAATCTAAAAAGTGAAAAAAGCTTAAATAAAAGAAAACGGAGAAGTAAGCTTTTTAACGGTCTGAATTTCGATTCGGGAGTATGGCGAGAAAAGCAGCTTCGTGGGCAAAAAAATCCGGGTGAAAACCGAGTACGGTGGACAAAACTTTGGACCGGAAAGTCATGTGTGCTTACGCCAGTAAGAAAACTGCCTCAGTTCAGGATGTGGCCAAAAACGGGATCTCCGAACGTTGAGTCCAAGGATATATAAGAAACAGAAGAAGTCGAAGTGGGGTCTAAAACAAGCTGCTTCCCTGGATAATCGGTGTGCGTTATTATCGACGACGAAACCTATTGCAAAATTGATTACAAAACGCAGGGTCTAAGTATTGACAAGACAGAGGACATCAATTTTAACCGAAAAATGAGAAAAACAGTCAATAGTTTAGCTAGCAAAATGTAAGTGGGGCATGCATTCCGATCCATTTGTGACCACTGACTCAATGAATACAGCTGTTTTCGTCTGAGAGTGCCTGAATCATCGCCTGCTGCCCATGATCCGCAAGCCTGATCACCAATTTCTGTTTTGGCCTGATTTGGCATCAGTTCACTACTCAGAGGACTCGATGGCTTGGTCCTAATCCAATAAAGTGCAAATCGTATCAAAAGAGATAAATTCGTCAAATTGTCCTCACACGAGACCGATTGAAACTTTTTAGTCCCATGCCAATTCGCGCAAATCAGTCTGTACAGAAGCTTATGGGCAGTTTTCGCTCAAAAAATCAATAGTTCAGGAGAATATTCCTCTATTTGCGTAAAAAAACAGATCATATTGTTGCTTATTGGAAATTTAGAAATGCTTAGAATTTTTTTTTCGGATTTTCCCTCTCAAAAAATTAATTTAAAAAATAGCATGCTGAAAGTTATGACGAGACTGAAATTTTTGCTTGCGGAATAGGAAAGTTATTCAAAAAGTGTCTTCTCAAAGTGAGGAAAATCAACTGACAGATCGTATTACAGAATATAAGCTGTACGAACATTCTTCTTCGTTGTCACGTTTAGCCTAAACGTTAGGGGATTAACCCAAATAACTTGGGGCTGACACGTGTACTTAAGGATGTAAACTTTTCATAACACTGGTACCCGATCCGGACACCGGTTCCTGACTGGTTCCTACGAACCTTGGAGCTAAGTAAGTTAAGAACGCCTCCCGCGTTTGCCATGGCAGCTGACGGCGGAAACCTCGTCGAAGAAAGTGATGGTGACGCCTTACCATATATTTTTTGCTTTGCGCCCTGCTAATGCGATTATTATGCGAAACACGATGGCGCGCGTGAGTACCCGTTTGTCGTGGTGTCGCGTCTTCATCCCTTGCACATGAATGTCTCGCTGGTATCGTTGACACACATTTCGCCAAGCGAAATTTGCGACACTGGGAGATATTTTGAACTCGGTAAAGACACGCGAGTTCCGTTCTTGGAATTTACGGATTAAGAAAAAAAAATTAGGGAATTTGGTTGTCCAATTGTTGTGATGGTGTTAATGTCGTGCTCTTTGGTTGGGTTTGTGCGTTTGTAACGTGACATTTCGTCGCCTGATTGATTCGTCATACGAAGTAATCCTGGAATGGAATATTTAGCGTCTAGAAATAACCAGTCTCAATAACAAACATTTTTGAGGTTATGTTCAAATTATGATTGCAAAAAATGGGAAAAAATCACCCAACGATATTGAAGTGTGTCTGAATGCTGTATTCTGGAAGCTTTTCTCTCCCATGGCGACCGTCAAAAATTGACCAAATTTGGAACATTAAATTGCCCCAAGCGCAAATTACCTCAACAAATGTTAACAAAAAGTCATTTTGACAAATATATTAAATTTTATATGAATTTTAACACATCTCATGATTCCACTTTCCAAAAAGAGCGGCTAACCAAGTTTTGGCCAGATCGATCGAATCGAGTTGTTCCGCACCAAACTCGGAACCAAACCGATCCCAAACCTAGGAAAACTACTCCCATCCTCAGGAATTTGCAGCAACATCAATGATTGAAAGAGAGAAGCACCTGTCGCATTGTTGTTAATCTAGTTGAGTGCCAAAGCGACTTGATCAGAGACGGGGGGTGGGCGACCTGCAAAATATGTATCTCCCGGAGATATTTATTCATGTCAAAGTGGGGAGGCTGCTGGGAAGAGAATCCGGACGAATCCCGGGTCCGTGTGTCGTTTATGTTAATCGATCCCTGTCGATGGTTGGAAGTTTGGTGTCAAAATTGCAAGCATGCCCCTACGGAGAAACAAACGTTGCATGCATAAAATAGCGGATCTGCGAAATCTGCTATCGCTATCGCGGGGTGCTGAGATTGTGCCACGGGGCGCTACAACTCAGTTGATATTTCCAATCAGAGCTGCTGCTGTTGCTGCACGATAGCATCCGATGAAGATTCCGGGGGAAGACTTGTGGTGCTGAAGCAACCAGATAGAGAGATAACCATCGAATTGTGTCATGATGGTACAACCGGATTTTTTTCTTCCTGCTTGCCTACATACTTTCATCTGTGATTGGAACTTCTATCGGCCGGAGATGCATCGATCGGGCCAGGCCTGTCTGCGTACCTACCCGTAGTAGATCGCTAGCTAATGACGTTTTGTGGTCAAGGTAGCGGGATTCAGGATGACCTAGTGGTCCACAAGTGTAGGGATCGTGGTTGTTTTTCCTCTGTTCTCTTATCGATTAACTCGAATTGCGTTCCTCGCCGACTTACCTGCAAGGAAAATAGAAAACATTAAATTCATATTAGTTGCGTCATTTGTTCGAGGAAATGATGTTTATGTAACATATCTTATCGATTGAAATGTGACTAGAATTCTGAACGGATGGTACACATTTAGATGCCTGTCGATGTGTAGATAAAATCCTACATTGATATTTTATGTTCCGCTGTACTGGATAGTCCACGGTTAAAATAAAATTTGAAAGTAGATTCGATCAAATTATGAAAATCAACTAGCAAAATCGAAGTTTGTTTGGCTAGTGCATTCGGCATGGAGGGCCGCTTTTTCTTAAAAAAAAAATTAAAAAACTCTTTTTCTTCCATGGCGACCGTCCAAAAATATTTCGATGGGGTTAATCATCGTTCAGTAATATGTAGTAAGCAAAACCATTATTATTATTTTTATTATCATTATTCATTAGAGATATTGTAACCCTCCAGGTCTTTCGGGTCTATTTCTAATTCAATTGGAATTTTTAAGTACGTGGAAGTGTGTTGATAATGTTTCGTTTCTATGGTTATTGACAAGGCCGGATTAAAGGGGGGGCAAAAGGGGCAATTGCCCCGCCCCCTCCTCCCGGCTCAGGGAGCCCCCCGAGGGAAAAAAAAGTTTTAACATTACTTTAATCATACTACTACAAATCCATGAAAAGAAATCAAAACTAGAAGATTTGGATGAAAACTTGAAATATAAAAACTAAAGTGCCCCCGTGAAATAATATATAGATTAGTTTTTGTCTTAAAAAAGTTAAGGTGGCCCCCTAGAGTAAGCAGTGAAGGAGCTCTCCCACTTTTTGCGAGGTGAGAATATCAAAATCTTCTGGACAAAACCGAATTCGAAAAAATAAGAAAAATATGAGGAAAAACCCCTTAAATTTTCATTTTTTTTTTCGAACCATATCAGTTACTATACTCTGTACAGAACAGGTAAAATAAAGAAAAAAACATCTCTTAATTATCATTACATTCAAACGTCTTGCATAACAACAATGTTCGTTGTTACGTTAAGTTTCCAAGTTATGATTTACTGCACTTAAATAGCAGCTGTCCGGTGTCTGGTGTCCAATTCTAGGACTAAGGCTTTGTCTACACAAGGCAACTTGAACTGCGATTTTGGTTGCTGAGATTTTTTTTTAACATATGTTAACATTTAAAACTAGACAATGTTTTAAGTCTCCCGACAAATATGGAGACCTCAGCAACCAAGATGTGAATATACACATGTCTCAGTAACGAAAATCGCAGTTCATTTTACTTTCTGAATTCTTTCTGTCAGTTACCCATATTTTAGATGTTTGTTGGATTTTATTTGCCTTCTGAGTGAAACAACGATTTTTATCTATGATATTTTGTCTAACAACACACACATAAAAATAAATAAAACAAATTAGGTTTGTAACTATTTGATTATTCATTTTAAAGTACTCATTAATAGTTTTCGTATAAAATTGTAACTTAAGGGGGGGGTAGGGTCTAACGGGTATAAAAAAACACCATTTTCACGATTTTTTTCTAGAGCTGTCGTTCAAACAAATGTATTCAAATTTTTTGCATTATACAAAGCATTGTTAAAAGAACATTTAGTAACTTTTTCGTAGAAAAATATTGAAAATGAGCCGGTGACGGAGCATTTTCGAGGATGCCATTTAGAAAACAGGATTTGCGGTGGACACTGTATCTCAGCACAGAATCTTCTGAAGTCAAAAAATCAGAGCAAAATATTTTTAATAGATGTTTTTCTGGACCCCAACGTTTTTATTTAACTTAAAAATATTTTTATGAAATTTTTGTGGCTGTTTGAAGTAAAAACTACGATTTTTCACGGAAAAATCCGCCATTTTTCACCTCTAAAATCTCTCCAAAGTAAAAAAATCAAAAAAGAAAAACGTTGGGGTCTGGTATTTTATATGTAGAAAATATGTTCCAAATTTGAAAAGAATCGGATAAGTAGTTTTCAAATGACGATGTCCACGGACTTTAAAAATGTGCTTTCGAGAAAAACGCGTTTGAAGTTTCTGCTCTTGCATTCTTGCAGTATTAAATAGGAGGAGATAAAGGCCTATAACTTCTACAGTTTTGCTTCAATTGACTTGAAAATTTGACACAACATTCTTGAAATGTTTTACAATAAGAAAATAAAAAAAATAAAAAAATCGATTTTTTGAAAGTGTTAGACCCTACCCCCCCCTTAAGAGAGAGAAGACACGAATACCACTAGGATGGTAAAATTTCATTATAAAAACCTTAAAAATGTTACTTCAGAAAAGTGGTCCTTAGCCTAAAGGGTGAGCTAAATTTGTTTTAATGAAACCTTCAGAAACAAAATATGAAATTTGCCTTCATCGATGGTTAAAGTGTTTAAATATGTTTAATGTCTGGTAGATCAAAGTTAATTGATTTAAGCGTAAAATAAGTTCTTTTTAGGGTAGCCTTTAATTTCTTTAAAAAACACTTATTCCATACTCAAATCAAACAAGCCCAATCTTCGAAACTCTTTTGCAAATTCCAAGATTCTAACTTTTGATGAAAATAAATAAAATTTTCCAAAAAAAAAACAGTAAGAGATAAAAAATTTTCGAATCAAATTTGCTTAATGCAAACTTGAACTGATGATTTTAGTTTGAAATTTGGCTTTAAAATAGCTGCAACATTAATGATGTTAAACAATACACCGAAAAAATAAAAAAAAATTGTGCAGATTTTTTAGGTGAAGATAAGGTACATGTTTCTTAAACAGGAAATAGTTTTCATAAAGAGTCAATTCTATACTAAAAATCCCGTGGATGATTTTTGTAAAATATAATTTGGCATATTTTGCACGAATCAGAACTTAGAAAATCAACTCAATTCTACTTTATATTTGTGATTTTCAACTGAATTGTGTGTACAATCTTTTCTGATTAAAAACTTTGAAATCTGGAAATTGAATTGACAAGCAAATTTTTATCTTTATGTTCTCATAAATTTCTCAACAATTTTATGTTGAAAAACTCTTTCACAAGCTAAATATTTGGAAAACTTTTGGCTTTCAGTCAAATTATTCAAGAAAAACAGCGTTTTCCTATTTCATCCGACGTTTTGGCGTAATGTATTTCGCCTTCTTCAGCTAAATATTTTTCTGAATTTTAAATCTGAATCCTGAACCTGAATTCAAAAATTGAACTTTGAATCTCTTTCCGATTTTCTATGCGATTTCTGATATGTACAAAATATACGATTTCCGAATCTTAATTCCAGATCCGAATTTCATGAGCCAAATCTTAGAGCCCTCATTCATGAATCTATAACTTAAATTCTGTAGTGCTGGTTTAATCTTTATTCATTATTTCAATTATTTATTTTTAATCTGTTTTGTGAATCTGATTTAAAATGTGAATTTCGAATGATGAATCAGAATTTGGTTTTCAATTTTAGATCGCCACTTAGTTAAAGCTTCTAAGTGTTTAAATTTTATGTTAGAATAAAGTTTAATAACTTCGAATTTGAATATAAAATAAATTTCTTCTTTTTCTATATTCGGAAAACTATTATCAAATATTGAAAATGCATTTGATTTTCGAAAAACCTGATTGAAATTTGATATGAAATGTAAAACCGAATTCGAGCAAGGATTTCAAAGCGGCTTTTCATTCCTAATTTCTTATGATTACTCGAAATGAAAATCAAGAATACTAAACTTGATACAAAATCAGGAATACGAAAATATGTAGAAATACAATTTTGCTTATAGGAATATGGAGCCAGAACCTCCAAAATGGGTTTAATTTAAAATTGATTATTCAGACTTGAATTTCTATGATAAGGTTGTCGAATTGCCCGGTTTTAAACGGATTGGCCCAGATATTTAATATAAAATTTTGAAAATTTCGCTTCGACCAGGGTGGCCGAGATTTCATTGTAGAATACCTCGCTTGTTTTTTGTTTTGGAACCTCGTGGGGTGGGGGGGGGGTTTGGGGGGTGGTGATGGTTTAATCTTAATGCTTGAGTCGGGAATTGTGCGGAAAGACCGGTAGATTTTTTTAAATTAAGCAGTTTCTGTGCCGCAAGATTGTCTGGATTTGGTTGTTATGAGTGCATTTCTTCTTAATTGTTTGAAAATGTGTTCCGTAATAGGATAGCCAGAAAAGGTAAGACTTTTCTACGCTACGCGGACAAGCTTGGACAGAAAATTCAAAAAATTACTATTACAGAGAAATATAAATAAATAAATCAAAGATAAAGTATTAAGTGATCATCAAGCTTTTGAATAAATTTTACGAAAAATGAATTACTGTTTTATTCTGATTTAGTCACCTTATCCGTATATCCACACGTAAAAAAACTTCAACACATCTCAAAAAAGTAAGATCAGTTTGAAAATTCCAAATAATATCGTAAACTGAAAACGGCTTACGATTTCATCAAAAGTTTCGGTACATCATTTTCGAGCTCGAATTTGTCTACTAATATTCACTTGTCTACATCAAAATGATGTCATATTTGGTACCATTTGCAACTCAGGTTATATGCACGTTTTCGATGTAATTTTACAATTTTTTTCGCTGTGTAAACTTGTCTCATATAAAATCTTTTTTTTTTCGTATTATGTGTGAAATGTCGAAAAAATAGCTACGTGCTAGCTGATTTTTATCAAAAAGCCAATCAACTTGATGGAGGATAGAAATTTTCCACATCATAAATAAATGAAAACCATTGAATATGTGCTTGGGTAACTTTCTATAAGTTTACATTGGTAATTAATGGATTTTTTTTGCTAATTTTGAATAAAGTGTTTATTTGTATAGGCCATTTTACACAGAATAATACAGGTTTTTGGAAATTTTGGCTCAAAATGAAAATGCCTTGCCCTTAAAAAATAACTCTCTTGGATTGGTTAATTATATCTTACATGTTGTCAAAAATTAAACAAATACAGGAAACCTATTTTGACTCTATATAAAAATTGTCAGCATTCTTCTGTGGAACAAAATTTCAACAATAGAGGAGCTTGCCGCGTACGGTGGGCTTGACAAATCGCAGGAGCTCATATAGTTGGTTTAAAGTAAAAAATTTTCAAAACAAAATGTGTGATTAGCCATTATTAAATTACCTTTCCATTTGAGTATAAAAAATTATTCTGTTCAGTTGATTTGACATTATCTTTATTTTAATTTGTATTCGAACTTATTGAACACCCTGTACATTTATTCTTCAATGTGCTCTTATTGAAATGTTCGAATTTATGGGCAAGATGATTTCGAATCATAAAGAAGATTCATATTCTGGATTCAATTCCAGATATTTTGAAAAAAAAATCGAGCAGGTGGTGAATTCAGATACGAAATTCAGGTTTAAGTTTAAATTATTGTTTTTTAAAAAATCGGACTCTGTTTGTCATTTGCCTAAATAAAACCATTTCTAAGTTAAAAAAAACGGTCTCAAAACTAAAATTTTACATGTTAAAATGATTATGAAAAGATTGAAAATACAATCAGATAATTTGAACTGAACAATCTTATCTGGACCCGATAAACTCGACGCAGAACCAGATATCCGTTTTTAAATTTCAGTGCCCACATTCCATGGTCAAAGTACCAAAATAAAAAAAATATTTTTTCTTTCTTTTTGAAGGAATTTATCCTACTACGGTCCAACTACTAGGTGAACCTTCGATAAAATAATCATGTGGAAAATTTGAAATTTCACAAGGGAAAATAAAAAAAACCCTGAAATTAGACGATGATAATCCTCTGGTCCCCTGCTTTTATCAATAACTTAGTCTATTACTGTTCATTTTTAAATCTTCATTCATCAACCGAAACGTTTCCAATAAGAGCTTCATTTTATGATAAGCGTTCATGTATGGGAGGGGCTCTTCCATACAAAAGAAATGTGTTTCCATAACGAAAAGTCTAATCGAGCACATGGAACCAAATTTGGCATGGTAGGGTACTTCGGCTGGGAAATGATTCTTTAATTATTTTGAGGGACGGTCCCTCATATCTACTATTTTTTCGCATAACTCGGGATTCTACCAAGCAAATGGAACCAAATATGGCATGGGAAGGTATTTGGGTAAGGAAGTCATTTAGTTTCCCTATCTCCTTCTAGTGAGGAAATTGAAAGGGGGAGAGGGGCTCCCATACAATTTTTCCTAAACTCGATAACACTAATCAAGCACTATCTAACACTATTTAGCATGGAAATGTGTTTTTTGAATGTTCAACATCATTTTACAATTTATCACAGTCACAGCCACTATTATCTTCTTACTCAAACTCCAATGAAAAAAAACTCTTGCCACCTTGAAGTACTACTGGGGATTGTGAGATAAAATAAATTAATTCCAACAGGGGAAGAATTTGATCAGTTTATGTTTCTTCAGATTCCAAAACATTCCCAAAGAAGCCCTCTTTGAGTGATTTCAAAGTGGTCGATGATTCATTCGAATTCAGCCAAGGTATTTAAAAGACCCAAATACTAGTATTTCACTAGCTGCTTGCTAGCATCCTCAGTGGGTTATCGACTCTCTTTGAGAAAAATCAATAAAACGCTGGACAGCAAAAGTGGAACCACCCAAGGCCCGTTCCGATTTGATGAGCTTCCGGTGTTA
The DNA here is from genome assembly GCF_029784155.1 of Uranotaenia lowii. Taxonomy (NCBI): domain Eukaryota; kingdom Metazoa; phylum Arthropoda; class Insecta; order Diptera; family Culicidae; genus Uranotaenia; species Uranotaenia lowii. The sequence goes on from NC_073691.1 coordinate 140,967,785, forward strand.
GCGGTAGTTCCTCCTGCTGGAGTAGTTTTACCGGTGCTCGAAGAGGGTTCAGCCGTCGAAGCCGTTGTCGTCGAAGCATCCAAACTGGAACATCCGTCTGCGGTCAGACAGGTTCTACAGCGCACAACATCGAGCTGGGGAATCCAGCCTTGGCAGAAATTGGCTGCCACCGCAACGGTGGTGCATCCCTTTCCGGCTAAATACTTGACGTCATTTTCAGGATCTACCTGGTCCATCGTTTCATAATCGTAGCAAATGTAGGGACCTTTCGGATCGGCACCGTCCGAGTTCGAATTGGTAAAGCCTATCAGTCTATGATTTTTTGCCACTTGCTCCTCATCGCAAGTTAGAACCCTTATTGGATCGCTTACACAATCTAGCTTGTCGTAACAGGTTAAACATTTCACTTCGCCGGGCGATTGGGCAATGGACGAACCTAAAACGTGGTGTAGGTATCCGGGATATTTAGAATTCAAAATGGAAATATTCTACAAAGCTACTCACTGGCCAGGAAGGCACAAACGAAGATTGTAACCGTAAACATTCTAGAATTTTCACTTGCTGTTCACGTACAGATTGTTTGAACTTGGGACTTGATACTAAATCCAATTTACTCTAATCAGTAGGTTTATATTCGCTAGGGACTATTACATTGTTGATAGACTCTTAAAATTTTCTAGCTTGCACATGTTCATCAAGTGGCAGCACGTGCTAGCAGGTCGATAACGGTGATATGATAGTGCTTGTTGAACTGGATGTTTCAAATCATAGCTTAAATAGGGCGAGAATTTAAAATTCACATCAGAGATTGAAATAATTGCTTCAGAAAAATTCGTTCTGTCGATTTCGAGGAAAGGGGAAAAAACTGTACAGACTTTTCTAGAAATTTTTTTTCCGAAATCTTCAAGACTTTTTTGAAAAACAGTTGACATCTCTGAGGTCAATGCGCACTAAACCGCTGTAAAACATACTTTTTGCTCCCATATGTTTTTTCGATGACTTTTGGGTTACTAAGCATCAGTGTAAAATTTGAGATTATTTAGTTCATTACTGAGTTAGCTCAACGCGTTTCAATATGGTTTGGACATTTGTATGGGAGAAGAAATTTTTGCATATAAATTCAGCCTGAAAATTCTGGGAGTAGTCGTGTGGAAGTCTGGAAGTTTGGAAAAAATTGTGCTCCTGTGATTTTTTTCCCAAAAGTTTTGTTTTGCGAGGAAATTTTAATTTTTAAAATTCACTTGGACGCCTATTTAAACAATGTTAAGTGTCTATCTTAGAATAAGTATAATAAAGAAGTGTTCAGAAATCAGCTGGAGCATGTTATTGAAATTGGACGGAGCGATGGGAAATTCTGCAAGCTTAAAATGATCATGCAAAGCTTCCATTGGAAAATTTCGGTGAGATCAATCCATTTTTTTTTTTAATTTTAGCCCTACAAAATGTGTTGCGTCATCTGCGAGCATTTTTAATTGATATTTGAATGTGATATTGTCCAGACTACTTTTTGTTATGAACATTTTTGAAGGTTCACCTGATATTTTCAGAAGAAAAATTAAAGATTAGAGGTAGTTGAAGAAATTGAAACAATTTCTTTCTTTTGATTTTTAAATAAATTGATGAGTGAATAATTCAAAGTTTTATACGCATGTTTCGATGCAATTTCTCTAAATTTTTATCAAATAAAATGTACGTTTGAATTATTCTTGAAAACCAATTAGTAGATGTGACACATAAATTCCTTTTTTCCAAAGATTTTAGATAAAAATTGCTTAGATAGACAAAAAGATTCATAATATAAGTCATAAGAACAAATCCAAAAATTTTAAATATTTCAAATATTTCCTGTGTGCACAAAGAAAAAGGCATCGAGCATAAACTGACTGATTAAACCAAATTTTTGGTTCCAAAAATATCATGTAAATAAAATGTTTTTTTATTTATTTAATGTTATAAGTAAAAAACCATTGTTTGGTTTGGATTTCAATATCATCAAAGAGGTAAGAAGTGTTTTTCTGGTTCATTGAATTTCTTATTTATAAAAAAAGGTTTAACTCTGTTCCATGGATCTGGGGGGGGGGGACGTTTACTCATGTAAACGTTACTTAAGAATTCTGCAAAAATCATGCATAAGTTTTGAACTAAAACGAAGATTTTTAGACCCCTGGGTTTGAGAAATTCAATTCAATTCAATTAATCTTATTCATAAGACTGAAACGTGTATCGAACAGTTTCAAAAAAAGTTTGGTGGTCACCTCCTGTCCCAAGCCAGTGGTAACGGACCACTAAAATCAAATATGTTTGAAATGAAGATTGTCTTTAACTATTGGTCTTGCTTATTTTTAAGCTTCATTTTTTTTAGCGTGAAAAGAATCTAAGTAATGCATGAAAAAAGTTATAAGCATTTCAAATTAAAAGATCTTAATCTATTGAAAAGTGCTAAGCAAATACCTGTCTTTGCTCTATAAGGCTTTTAATAATTTCATTAAATTGAAAAATACATGTTGAAAATTTTTTTTTCGTATAGAATATAATATCTTTTCTAGGTTAGAGCAAAAACCCAGAAAATAAAAGAAAGAAAAAAAAACAAAATCTAGGGTACATGATAAGTTAGCGGTTTCTGCCGGGGAATCTAGCAGCGAATTTGACTCGATGAAGTCAACTGAATAATAGAGCTACAGCTTGATTTGTTTCATCTGACGATTTGGCCTATAAGTAAGGTGTCGGAGAGGTAATCAGTAGACTCGTGTTCGATTCCTGGTCAAATTGGTTTTTTTTCATGTATCATTCATGATAGATGCATTTTGCACTACACGGTGAGGTGTAGATTCATCAAACAAAGCAATAACAAAATGATCTAGGCCTGTTTGTAGAATTCAAAGAATTAACACATGCTCATGCATTATGTTTCTGGTGTTTTGTTTGACGGATGATGCTACTAGCCGTATAATGTAACAATCATAATGTAACAATCAAAAAAATCAATCATGAATGGTATGTGAAAAAAATCCCCTCGAACAGGAATCGAACTCTAGTCTACTGATTACCTCTCCGACACCTTACCAATAGGTCAAATCGACATATGAAACAAGTCAAGCTGTACCTCTATTATTCGGTTGACTTCATCGAGATGAATTCGCTGCTAGATTATACGGCAGAAAATGCTCATCGTGCCATGATTAATTGTGCTCTGTTGGCCCCAGGTTAACAAATTTAGGTAAAAACGCGTTTTAAAATTGATAAAAAAGAAAAATAAAAAATTTTAAGATGCCGAAAATTGAGAAACAATGTGTAAATCATGTTGCAGTGCGTACATTTCAGATCAAGATGATTTAAAGGTCATAAAAGCTTATTTGATGGTACTCAACAATTATAATATGTTCATCACTCGAGAACCTTGCTGGTTATAATCTAATATTTCTGAAAATTTGTTTAAGAAAATACGTACTTTTGTAGAAAAAAGGAGTGCTTATTATGCCCTGGGTGTTCGTGATGCCCTTATCTCCCATAACATCAATTATTAACAAATTTAATTTAAAAAATCATTTTAGAAAATTTTGTTAATTCACAATTTAAAATGGAAGAAAAACAAACTTAAAATAATATTTTTGTTTACATATTAAAATTTTGGACTAAATAAACCCTGAAAGATTTATCTAATAATTTCGAAAAATATGAAAAAGTCGATGGGCCAACGTTCTTTGACATCTGAGATTCTCCCTCATTTCTGTTAGTATAAGTGACGAAAGTAATCATACGTTAGGGCATTTAATCTACGTAGTTCATAAAGCACCAATGTTCTGTAACCGTTTCAAAGTACAACCGAAGTAGGGGTGCTACAGAAAAAAAACAGCAATCAGTGCTAATCGGTAAGGTTACTGCCCGGTGATCCATTTCTCTTCAGGAACTTTCCGGCACTTGGCTAAGATCTCCCGGGGGATTAAACTGATTAAGTCATCAGCGGAACAGTAGAACAGCAAAAAAAAATATAGGTTCCTTCTTAAACACGGATCTCGCACCACAAGTCATCGTCGTCGTTGTCATAATTGTCGGTCTTTGCCCTCGTCGCTCCACATCACTTCGATTCTCTACAACACTTGACTCAACCTCGAGTGTTGTTTACTGATGCTGATCGATGGGATTATAATCGGCAAACACTTTTCGCTAGCCGCGTGGAAAACGGCAACAAAAAATAAATAAACAAAAGTCTTCGGATGGTCGGTAAAAACGGGCGAAAAAGTGGTCAAATTCTTTGAGTTAATTTGATTTACTGTGACTAAGAAGAAAAATCATTAAAAAAAGTTGATACCAAAAAAAAATCGATGTTATCCGTGGCATAAAATCCATGTGTGCGATTTGCGCAATACTTTGGTACCATGTGGGAATATTACGCATGCAAAATATGACATAGAAGTGCAGCGATTTCACACCTTCGGCAACAATCGCTGGCTTAATGGGTAGCCGACCGACGACGATTAAATTGTCCACTTTGCGGGTGAAAGAAAAAAAAACGCCGAACGACGCCAACGACGGCGAAGAGACAGTGAAATACTTTGCTCGGGGCACGATCGGGGCATCGAACACACCACGACGAACGAACAAGCAAAGGTGAGATGAGTGATGCGTTGCGTTGAGTGAGATCTCTCGACTTAAAAGTTGAGCTGTTATCGACCGCGGCAGTCGCCAGAAGCGAGGGCATCGACCTTTTTCCTACTGGCTGGTGTGCCATTGTAATTGGATTGCGACTCATGCGACGACGCGGGTGTTTCTCTGCTAGCGTGTAGGGGGGCTGTTGGATCATTGATTTAATTTCTTTCATCTCAATTTGCCGCCAACACCCTCGGCACTACTGTCAAGGTTGGAAACGAAATTTGATGATACAAGAAAAAAACAGATTAAAACTAGGTAGCGATTAGTGACGCTCGGTGGTTTTCGATTCGTTTTTGTCAAAAAAGAAACGTTCGGTTTAATTAGATTTCTAGGTGTCTAATTCATGTAGGTTCGGTTCTAATTATTGAGCTGAGTCGGGTTCTGATAATTTTTGATTGAACTATTTTTCGGATTGTGGCCGTTGCCCCCACGAGTTTTAATTTCCTATAATATGATTTGGGTCCCCTCCCCTTCACCGGAACAGTGGCTCCCATAGAAAACAAACATAATCGACATCAAATCAAGCAAATGAAACCAAATTCGGTATGCGACATAGATTTATTACAAGAATGTTTCTATGGTAGTACTCTTTTTAGTTTCAAATGAAAGAAAGGATGGGTTCTCATTTAAATGAAACTCACAGTTTGAAATTACTCAAGTACTAATCAAGCAAATGAAACCAAATTAAAAATATGAAAGTAGGTATATGGGAATCTGAAAAGTTTCTTTCAGACCTACAAGCATATTACTTTTTAACAAATAGAAATTCGGCATGAAGAGGTTTCAAGATACGATAAATACACAAATAATTATGAATGAACTAACACGATAAAAGTAAAGTAGTACTTCAAGGCAGTTGGATTTTGAGCAAAAAGATAATAGTCGTCCGGATTGACTTTCTTTTGGAATACCCAACTAAAGTGTAAAATGATGTTGAACATGTCAAACACAGTCCCATGCTAAATTTATTTCCGTTTGCTCGATAAGTGTTATCGAGTTTTAGAAAAAATGTATGGGAGCATCACTTCCCCTCTCTATTTCCTCACTGGAAGGAGATAGTGATACTACATGATTATAGTAGATTCCCCCTACCCAAACACAACCCCATGCCAGATTTGGTTTTATTTGCTTAATATGTTCCCGAGTTATGCGAAAGAATAGTATGGGAGAACCCGTCTTTCAAAATAATTGTAGAAGCATTTCCTGAACCCAAATACCCTACGATGCCAAATTTCGGTCCATTTGCTCGATTAGTTCTCGAGTGATGCAAACACGTTTCTTTTGTGTGGAAGACTATTCCAAAGCGATGGAAAGCTTTCAAACCATTTTAGGAACCTTCTCCGGGCTTAAGAGCCCCCACTAGTTTCCGAGTCTGTATGGAACAGAAGGACTGACCGAAATTCGTGTTTATAAATACAGCCAGCCCAAAAATTGACTACAAGTGAGTCTGAACAATTTTCCATACACTGGAGTTTACAGGTGTCTTGAGATTTCCAATTTACCTCAGATCTCAGCCAAATTTCTGGGATTGTTTTTCTCCCAGTTTAGTTTTGATTGCATTCTAAACGACTTAGGTTATATAGGGGAGATAAGGGCATAATGGCCACCTTAAGAAGGACGCTAATTTGATTAAAAAAAACAGCTATAATTTTTGAGTTACTTCTTGGTTTCGTGTTCAGACTCTAAAAGAATCTATTTCCTAACGGGCTTTAACTTGAAAAAGCTAAAAATCAGTTACTGTAGGGACATAATGAGAACCCCCACTGGGGGAGTATAAGCACCATTGACTATTGGCCTATTGGCCTATCATCCGCTGAACTAAGCACCAGAAACACGATGCAAGAAACATTTAATAACCTCTTCGACACCTAACCAATAGACTAAATCGTCCGATGTAAACTTGTCAAGCTGTGGTCCTATAATTTTAGTTGACTTCATCGAGTTGAATTCGCTGCTAGATTGTACGGCAGAAAATGCTCATCGTGCCCCGATCAATAGCGCTCTATACGCCCTGGGTCAGCAAGATAAAAGAAAAACACGTTTTAAAATTGATTAAAATGAAAAATCAAAAATAAAATGATGATGAAAGTTGAGGAACAATATGTACATAATGTTGCAGTGCGTATTTCATAGATCAAAGTGATTTAGCAATCATAAGAGCTTGTTTTCCGGTGCTCGAAAATTATACCATTTTCGTCACTTGAGAACCTAGTTGTTTTTTTAAATATTTTTGTAAAGATCATAAAGAGATTTTTTTTTGCTGAAAAATTAATACTATAAGAACTATAAAACAGTTCCTCATAAAAATTTGTTTGAGAAAATTCGTACTTATTTCAAAAAATGGAGTGCTTAATATGTTCCGGGTGCTCGTTATGCCCTGATATCCCCTATGCGCTCATATTAAGTTAAAAAAGATAATAAAATAATAAGATAGATAATATAATAAGATCAGATACATCTATGAATCCAATAATGGAACTTTTCTTCAACACTCTTTGAAGATATTTTAGTTAAACCTTTAATTAAAATAGTATAGTACCTGGGCAAAAATTACTGCTGACAAAATATCTCAAACGCTAAGAACCAGATCAAGGATTAAGTCTCGTTTTTATCGGTCCATCTCACGTGAAGCTTTCCACGGAACATCTTTCACTTTCATCAGATCGTTTGATACAGCAATGAGACAGGACGACGGCTTTGATTAATTAGACAGATCCTGTTCGGGTCCATTGCTGCCACGCGTCTCTGGCTAAGGTAGGTACTTGAACGTACTTCTATGTACTTCTCACTTACCCAACGGAAGTGAGTCATCTTTCAACGACACCGGTTGTTCTGCGCTCAATAAAACAGCAAACTTCATTTCATATTTATTATGTTGATAAACAGTTCCATTGACATTCAGGCAGCAACAACATTCGCAACAGGTTCCGCAGCAACCGGTTCGATCGGAAGGTTTCTATCAGTAGAATCGCTGGCTGTTTTTCCCTGGAGGGAAGATGTTGAATAGAAAAAAATGGATCTCCCATTGGACCTTTAGAACACTCATCGACACAAAGTGAAGATCTTGCAGGGGAATCAGCTTTCGGAAAAATGGTTTTCAAATCGATTGCGAAAGTGCATTTGCGGCAGCAAAGTACCGAAATCAGGTCAGCTAGGGTCTTTCCCAACTACCTTCCCATTTACTCTGCAGCTAGCCTAACAAACTGGAGGAAAGGTTTATCTATTTTTACAAGAGCCCCCCATACGAAAACGTAAACTGGTGAGCGAACGAACGGGGCCTTGAAGGAGAAATCGGTTCAGTTCCCGCAAAAAAGTGAAACAATATGCATTTAAATTCATAAGCCCGCATGAATTTAATAGACGTTTTATAAATTGCATGTGCGTTCGAAGTTTCTCGCGGCGCTGAGCTTCTGATAGAGAGGCGCACAGACGCATGCATGTGCTCTTATCGTCGTTGAGTATCCAGACTTGCGTTCAGCTAGGAGAGGTCTTTGGGCCACGGGGAAGGTTCCCTGCTGATGCTGGAGCCAGCCCAACTGGAAGTAACTGCTGCTGGTGAAAAGTTGATGTGGGGGCAGAACGAGGAAAAACGCTGGAAAATGTTTGGGCTGCCAAATACGGTGGGCTGCCCGCCGGGAAAGCTGTATACGATCCGGTCTAACCGAGATCCGTCCTCAGCAACGTACGCATTCCCCTTCATCTGACAGGCAGTCAGTGGGGGAAATAGCTCGCTTTCACCGAACGTTCGGTGCGTCAACGGAACGAGACAGTTTGTGAGAAACCTTCCGGAATTTCAATAATTCCGATAAATATTGATGATTTTTTTCATTTATATATTTTCTTATAAGAAAAAGAAGCATAGTGAACTCAAATCGCAATTCCAACTGCATAGTGAAAAGATCGTATAAAATGTCGTCTGAAGTCAGTTTAAATCGGATATGTTAGAAAGTCCGCCATGTTTGTATATTTTGAAATGATTTAGTTCCCGCGCGGGCTTCAGGTGAGAAAATCATCGGCATGTTCTCTCTGCAATCAGCAGTGCATCCAGATGGCTGATAATCAGATGGCAATTGAGTAATATTGACCAATGAGAGAACGGCAAAATATTGTCGCTGGCAACGATTTGAAGGCTATGAGAGCAAAATCTTGCGTTCTCTTGTATTCTTCCGATAGGTACGAATAAGGTATCGGATAATGCCCAATTGGTGTAGTTTTCGTCGCTTTAAAAAGAAATGTATGTATATGTATATTGCCTCCATTTTGGTAGGTAAATGCTGTGTAATCGACTTTTATACGATCATTCTATAATGTATATGGAGGGTATATCAAAACAGCATAAGAATAGCTACATAAATGTGCCTTTAAATCGATCGATGATAGTTTACAAAAGGTTTTTCGTCCCTTTCGAGGCGTGGTGTTTCATAAGTTTTTGCTCCGACGTAATGAAAGATTAACTTTAAAGTGGTATTCGGCCAACAGCCTCTCATTGGGAAAAAACCACAAACCTTTCAAAATCCAAAATCCAAATTATTGGTTGTAAATTAAAGGTTAATTTCAGCAAAGCACACCGATGTATAGTTTGTCTGGTAAAATTTTAACACCCAAAAGATACTACAAAAATCCATAGCAACACATTTCCAAATGATGTGACGCAACGATGGAATGGGTCATATAGTTTTTACTGAATGTTTCAACCAATTTTTTTCGTATACTATTTTTACGATGAACAATATTTTGAACTATTACTTCTTAATAAGGATCGAGGAACATTGTGTGATTATGATGTGACTTCAGCCAGGATTTGTCCCAGATACACAAATTCCAATATCACAGAGTTTAGAAACGCGAATTTGTCAGCCATGGTAGAGAGTGTCCTGAATTAAAATAGAAAGTGGCAGTTATTGAATTTAGACCATTTTTATAAATTGAGCTTATGATATATCTCCGTGTGCAAGTCAATTGCCTTTTGAGCCGATGTCCGTGAGTTCGAGCACACAGTTGTACCGGATAATATTTTCAATAACTGTCCGCCAACTGCAACCTTGATATGAAGTCGCAAATATCATTAAGATGGTAATACAACTATGATCGAAAAAAAAAATGTGGCTAAGTCTAAGTGAATGCTCGAAAATTAGTGATTTCACAACGAAATCTTTTTTCTTTCATCTAAGGAGTGTATTCGAAAAAAAAATTCAACACTTTGTTTTTTGAATCACTTTTATAAATGGAAATTGATGAGATCGTCAGAGAAGCTACCTGGCAATGTTATGTTCACATGGTGCAAATTTTTGTGATGCTATTTCAGTTGGTTTCAAGAGCGCGTTCAATGAAGAAGTCTCTCGACTTCATTTTTTGCGCAACACGTGCGCCATCTATCTTGATACTATGAACCACTCTTTTTCAAACCAAAGCTATTTTTGATTACGTTTTCTATTTTCTGAAGCTTAACCTGCAAAATAACTCACAAATTTTTATTTGGTCGATTCCAGATCCAAATAAAACAGAGTATAAACTGTGTGAGACCTATTGAAGTGCAGTGCAAGAAATCAGATCGCATTTGGAGGCAGTTTTCGTTATATATTCATCCATTCATCGTGTCAATCTTAATAAAACATGGAGTGATTTGCAGTTTCAACAGATCGTTAGCATTTTCAAGCACTAGACATCAATTTTTTTAAATATTTCTCATTGTTTATTTCCGCAAAATATAGGCGATACTTGTCTACGAAAAGTTTTTGGCTGGAAACCAGCCAGGTGTTAGCTAAAGAGTTCATTTTGCTGTCCATTACAAATTTGTTTTCATAATACCTCCCCACTTGCAGTCCAAATATTTTGCGAGCGATGTAACTTCCATATTTTGTTTATTTTACCTGTGGGCAGCTTTTCTACCTTGTCGATATGAATTCCTGCCTGTTTATCAGTCATTCATACGAACCAATAAGAAAAATAAAAATACTTTTTTCTGACATTTTCTATTGATATTTTCGGATTGAACTTGAAAAAATCTTGCACCTTCCTAAAGTTCATAGAGTCAATCACCTGTGAGTGATTTTAATCAAGTTTTAGGACTTCTGGAGCGATTTTCTTATAAACTTTGGTCGAATAGTTGATTTTCAGCTATTTTCGTGTCTCACTGAGACTCTTTAATGAACTACAGTACTGGGTTTATCTCAAAAACCACATGACAGATTGTCACCAAATTTTGTACACGTACACATTAAATTATTAGGTAGTGTCATTGAAAATTTCATTAATTTCCACCCATGCATTCAAAAGTTATTCATATTCACAATACAAAGTGTTGCTTTTTTCGAATACACTCATCATAAAGAGAAACCTTGAGTTGGTTATCAATGTTATTTAAGTAAATTAAGACTTAAGCGTGATGTTTTGGAATAATTTTGAAGAATTCTCTTTAAAGGTATGTATCAAAAATGGTTGTCAGATTGCCCGGTTTTATCCGAGTTTGTCCGGATATTTAAAACAAAATTTGGATTATTCCGGTCTGGCCTGGTTGCCCAGATTTATTCACTTTATTTACCAAACCATACCAAATAAAAAATAAATTGTGTTGCAATTTTTGTTTATTCATTAGTCCAAAATGACATTTTTCGAGCATTTTTTTTTCAATAATCATTTATGGTGTTTTGAAAGCCTTAAACGATTTAAAATTTGCTGATTAGTTTTGATAAAAAAAAGACATTTTCAAGTGTTTTTTTTTTACTAATTTATGTTGAATAATTTATGGGTTTTTGACAAAATTTGCCCGGATAATGCCCCGAATTTTGATCGATCTTTTGAAATCAAACGCCCGAATTGTTACAGGTTTTTAGAAGAAATCGTCCGGATTATTCTGGCCCAGATATACATACATATGCTGAAAATATTCCTTAATGTCACTAGCTTGTCAAAAAAAAAACCCGATACGTCTATTAATCAAAACCTTGAAGCGAGATTCGTTCTTCAGACTAACAATAGACACCATGTTGAAATAAAAAGAGAATTGATTGGAAAAATAATTTAAAACAATTTCAACTCAAAGTTTATCCAATGTGTTTTCAATAATTTTTTCCTTTTTTCGCAATCGATTTTCAAAACAGTAAATAGCACAACAATCGCGTCAAAAATTTGTTTTTACAAATTGTTTGCCAATCTATTGCGTGGGATCGAATGAATGAATGAGGTTGTGGCTTTTTGGAAATGTTATTTGATATTTGTAGCAGTTATCAACTCTGGTCCGATTTTGGGGAACTATAAATGGTTTTTTTTATCAATTCCGGAAGTTTTATCAAAAGTCCGGATTTCAACCGGATTTTACCCGGATTTAATCATTTTATCTGTCAAACCATACAACAAATTGTGTTGTATTTTTTTTTATTCATATGTAAAACACGAAATTTTTTGATAGTTTTTTTTCATGATTATTTAAGATTATTTTAAAGCTTAAAATATTAATCTGCTGATAAGTTTTGAAGTAAAAAAAATTGTTTTCAACTTTTTCATGCTTGATTTTTGTTGAATGATTCTTGGGTTTTGACAAAATTTGCCCAGATAATGCTCGGAATTTTGATAGATAATTTCAAAATCAAACGCCAGATTTTTTCCAGGTTTTGGGATAAAATCGTCCGGATTATTCCGACCCAAATATGTGCTGAAAATATTCTATCAACCTTAATGTCACTAGTTTGTCAAAAAAAAAAACCCGATACGTCTAGGAATCAAAACCTTGAAGCGAGATTCCTTCTTCGGACTAACAGAAGACACTGTGCTAAAATAAAAAAAGAATTGATCGGAAAAATAATTCAAAACAGTTTCTACTCAAACTATATTCAGTGTGTTTTCAATCATTTTTTCCTTTTTTCGCAATCGATTTTCAAAACAGTAAATAGCACAGAAATCGCGTCAAAAATTTGTTTTTACAAATTGTTTTCCAATCTATTGCGTGGGATAGAATGAATGAATGAATGAGGTTGTGGCTTTTGTTATTTGATATTTGTAGCAGTTTTCAACTCTGGTCCGATTTTGGGGACCTAGAAATGGTTTTTTATTCATCAATTTGATTTGAACTTTTCATTCTTTTACCTTTCTGTTTTCACTACTTTTTCGATTTGTAACTTTTTTGAACATTATTGTTCTATTTTTAAAATTCCTTTATTATGTACACTTACGATCAAAATTTTCCATAGACACATACCTGAAAAAGAGAAAAGAAACAAATAATTAGTTGATACAAAATAGGATTGTTCAAATTGTAATAAAAATTTATTTGATATTTTTATTTATTATACGATATTGATGAGGATGCAAAAATGTTTCACTATAAGCTCATGGGAAAAAATAATTCTTTAGGAAAAAAAATTATTCGAATAAGTCCCGAAAGTTAAAATCAATAAAATTGGTTGTAAATTTCGGAAGAAATTGAAGCTTCTTGACTTTTATTTTTACCCCTCCTACGTCGTCTCTTGTTCTTGGAAATCAGCAGAAACTCGATGGTGAAAACTTTCAATCGATCGAGGTCAACCCTTCTAAAGATTGAAAACAAAACGTCAAAAAACCTTAAAAAATTGCTAATGGATTCATGCCAAGTCGCATCCAACCTGAAAAATGCTAGATGTGTACATTTTCTCAACATCAACCTATGAAGACATATGTCGGGGGCCAACCGACTGGAGCCAATTTTAACACTATTATTAGATGAATTAATTACCAACTCAACTTGTGTACAAGAAAACGGTGCTAAGAAATACGGAATGAAGCAGGAACACAAAAAAAAACCCGTCCAGGCTACTTAACGCCATTCCATTGATCGGGGGACTTTCCATCAACAACCACTCGATTCCGAGCGTATGGGGGCCATCTTCTATAATGTTTTTTTTTCGGTTAGTCGTTTCTACGCTCACTTCCGAGTGGCGAATCCCCGTTTCCCGAATGATGGTGAATGACGGGGAGGAAAATGGAAGAGGAGGTTCGCTGAATCGATAGAAAATCAACCGAATGAAAGCAAACTAGATCTTTATCCTCCTTACTTGCCGATCGTTGCTGATTCGTCGATCCGTCTCGGTGGTGGAATCGGTTCCCCCTTTCTGGTTCCATCAACAACAACAACAACTATCAGTCCGAAAGTGAGGAAAGGGGACAGATGGGTTGGCTAAAAATCAAGTGACCCACGTCCTCAATAAATCGCTATAAAATTAATGAGTCTATACACCCGAGGGGTAGCATCTTCGATTTCTGCGGAACTCTTCTAGGCACGAAGCATTGGAGGATTTTTTGTTTTGTTCACTTTCGGATGAGTTTTCCTCAAAATGAATGAAAGTGTTATTTGTGGTTCGACAAGTTTTTTTCCTTTCCAAATCTGCTTATATTTATTTCATCAGGCAGCTATAGATAGATGATCCCCTCTAACCTAACTTTCCTCAAAATTGGCTAAAACTACCACGGTTGTTTTCCGAGCTCAGGTCGGCAATTTTGTGATTTCTGAAAGCGAAATTTGTATGTGTATCGATGGCATACATTGGAATTTGTGTAGGCGATTTTTTGCCTGCTTCGAGAAACTGGAATCCCCAGTTTGATTTATGTATGACAATTTACGTAAATGTTTGTGAACTTTGATTAAATCAATTAGAGGTTCCGCCCAACTTTCTCAACTTGATTGAGACTTCGTATTTAAAACATTCCATCGGATGGTAGACGTGCGAAGAATTTATTTCCGAGTGACTTGCCAGAAAGGACATAATCAATGTTAGTGTCTAGGGTACTTGATCCGGAATGATTTGTATAAAAAGTTACATTTTAAACATATTTAAAGAAAATCAACTAAAAGCAATATAAAATTTGCACCTTTTTCTATCTATTACACAAGCTTTTTGTCTAAGCCCCATGAAGCCTTCATCATATCATTAAACTGAATGAGAGAAATAAATCTAGAAATTAGTGTTGAAGGATGAAAGATGCGAAATTATGGATAATGGTTGAGAGATGATAGAATACAGATGAGACATGAGAGATGAGAGATGAGAGATGAGAGATGAGAGATGAGAGATGAGAGATGAGAGATGAGAGATGAGAGATGAGAGATGAGAGATGAGAGATGAGAGATGAGAGATGAGAGATGAGAGATGAGAGATGAGAGATGAGAGATGAGAGATGAGAGATGAGAGATGAGAGATGAGAGATGAAAGATGAGAGATGAGAGATGAGAGATGAGAGATGAGAGATGAGAGATGAGAGATGAAAGATGAGAGATGAGAGATGAGAGATGAGAGATGAGAGATGAGAGATGAGAGATGAGAGATGAGAGATGAGAGATGAGAGATGAGAGATGAGAATTTAGAGTTAAGAGATGAGGGATGAGAGTTGCGAGATGGAAAATTAGAGATGAGTGATGAGAGATGAGATATGAGAGATGAGAGATGAGAGATGAGAGATGAGAGATGAGAGATGAGAGATGAGAGATGAGAGAAGAGAGGAGAGATGAGAGACGAGAGATGAGAGATGAGAGATGAGAGATGAGAGATGAGAGATGAGAGATGAGAGATGAGAGATGAGAGATGAGAGATGAGAGATGAGAGATGAGAGATGAGAGATGAGAGATGAGAGATGAGAGATGAGAGATGAGAGATGAGAGATGAGAGATGAGAGATGAGAGATGAGAGATGAGAGATGAGAGATGAGAGATGAGAGATGAGAGATGAGAGATGAGAGATGAGAGATGAGAGATGAGAGATGAGAGATGAGAGATGAGAGATGAGAGATGAGAGATGAGAGATGAGAGAGGAGAGATGAGAGATGAGAGATGAGAGATGAGAGATGAGAGATGAGAGATGAGAGATGAGAGATGAGAGATGAGAGATGAGAGATGAGAGATGAGAGATGAGAGATGAGAGATGAGAGATGAGAAATGAGAAATGAGAGATGAGAGATGAGCGATAAGAGATGAGAGATGAGAGATGAGAGATGAGAGATGAGAGATGAGAGATGAGAGATGAGTGATGAGAGATGAGATAAGAAAGTGAAGATTAAAGGTTAGAAAAGGGAGATATTGACTAAAATAATTTTTAACCTTATATGCCGTTGTGATCACCACCGATCAGAATGAGTGTCCTACTACGATCGTTGTTTCCATCTCAAATATTTCCGGAAATTAAACTCCATTTCATGAAGGTAAAAGATTCCCTGCATGCCATGGGTAAAAGACTTTCAGCAAGCTTAATCTCAGTGTTCCTCTATTTCAATCAGTTCGACGCTGTCTGTCTACATCGTTGTGAAATAAAATTCTTCAAGCATTTTTTTAAACTCTCAGAAAAAAATAATTGGAGTCGTCAGATGTCTTTCTGCATCAGTTTTCTGATAGAAGGACCAATTTTTCGGTATGACGAAGGCCATTGAATAAAACGCTGGATGCATCGAGTTCATACGTTCAAATGTTATTGCTCTTGCCTTGAGTTGTTATGTATCAACCCACGGCTTTCTCCACTGTTCAATGGTGGTTTCATTTGTTTGCAAACATCGGAAAGACTAATCACTGTGAATCCAGCTTAACATCCAATGGCAATAAAATTTTAAAAGCACTCTATACGATGATGCGGCTTGCCATCGCCCAATTTTCCACGCGCGCTCGCTTATTCAAGTTTCAACACTTTTCGATTTATTTCCCTCTTTCATTGACATACCATTGATTGATTCGAATTCGATCGAGAGCCGGTTGAATTAAGCGTTTAGTGTCTATTATTATAATCGATTTTTTATTTTGAAAAGATGTTGCCTTTTTTTCTCCAACATTATTTACTAGTGGAAAATTTCAAAAAAAAGTCCCTCAAATTTATGATCTTAAGAAGCACAAATGGGCACGAGTTCCATCCTCCCGTGACCTTAAATCGAGCCCTATCTGAATGGAAACGTTAGTGGTCATTGTCGGTTTTTATTGGCGACAATGATGTTGATGCCAGGTACTGATTAGTTTGTTGGCACCAGACCACGAAAAAAAAAACAAAATTAAAATCAAACTAACCTCCCACACAAACGGGCAGTTTATTTAGAAAAGGGGTCCGTCATGTTTGCTATTATTCATTTGGGCAGTGATGGGGAACCCATTCATAGTTGAGGGGAAGGAAGGTGGGAATTTTCACTTTCATCACCTGGTGCTGCCGGTTGGTCAGCTGCCGGCCCAAAAGCCCAGATGTCGGTCAAAGGGTTGACGAGAAAGAAAAAGCATCTACCAGTTTTTTGTTGGCCGGGAGATTGAAATCTCATTTGAGCCAGCCAAATTCGTGGGTGTTGATTTCAGCCTCTTGATTAGGAGACGTGGGAAAATGTCACTCCTCCTACAACAGTGCCCAAATTATGATCGAGGAAAGTGTTGAACAATAAAATTAGTGAAATGAAAGTGTTTTCGCGCCAGCCAAAATTTCAAACAAAAGCTTGCGCTGGAAACAACCGAAACTTGAAGAAGAAAAACAGCTACAGTGGATGTAAAACTGATGAATGACACCTGACTAATAGTTTTTTAATTCCTAGTATTTTTTTTTTGTCTTTCATTTTTATAATAGCACACATTAACTGGCCATAGTGGAAAGGTTCTGGCGGCGAAGTTTTTGGGATCCGCGTTTCTCGTTACCGGCAGCCACGATCGAACACTTAAAATCTGGGACCTTAAAAACCGATCATGTAAGTATTTTTTCCAAAAGCAAAAATTTCAAAAATGATCTCGAATTCGAAACTGGATTTCATATTTCCTCTCAAAGAAGACTAATTTGAAAAAAGATATTCTTTGATCAAACTAGGAAAAGTGTTCACTAAGATTTTTTAAAACATTATAAAAACACTAGAAAATTTTTTTTTAAATCAATTTTTAAGTGCCTGTGGATTTCTAACCACTTTTTCTGCAACTTTCCCCAGGCACGGAAACCAAGTTCGCCGGCTCCAGCTGCAACGATCTGGTGACGACCGACAGCTTCTCGATCATCAGTGGCCATTTCGACCGGAAGATCCGCTTCTGGGACACCCGGACGGCCGACTGCACCGCCAACGATGTGCAGTTGCAGGGCAAAATCACCTCCCTGGATCTGAGCAAGGACGGAAAATTTCTGCTGTGCTGCGTCCGGGACGACACGATCAACCTGCTGGATCTGCGCCAGAACAAGATCATGCGAACGTTCCGGTGAGTTCTGAAGATAATAATTGGGTTTGAGTTTTCTTCTAATTTTGTGTATCCATTTTTTTCAGAAACGATAACTTTAAGGTCAGCTGTGATTGGGCCCGGGTAGCGTTTAGTCCTTCGTGTCAAAGGGTAACGGCCGGATCGGCCGATGGTTCCGTCTTCATCTGGAATGTTAACGGACCACTGGAAACGGTACTAAAGGATCCCAAGTAAGCATACTCCCACCCAGTTCAATGACCGGAAACCTAATAAATTCCCATTTTTTTTTCTCTTCTTTCCCTCGAAAAAGTGGAAGTGGCGCTTCAGTGACGGCCGTCAGTTGGCACCCCTTCAGTTCCGTCCTGGCTTCGGTTGATCGGTCCAAAAAGTGCACTATCTGGTCCTCGGCTGGGACGGCTTGATCGAACTGGCCTAACGGAAACCGCCATCTTTAGACCAGCGAGCTGCCGAGCGATCGAACGACCTTGAGAGGTCCAAAAGCGTGAAATGATCACCATACCTTCTTCTTACTAAACATTAACGTACGGCACCGAAACGGAGACAAATTGACAGGGAAAAACCCCCGTGTTAAAGTAAGTTTTTTTTTCTACCGCTCTTGTTGAAGTTTGGACCGGCAATCTCCATCTAAGACAGAAAGAATCCGCTAGACCGCGCAGATCAATTGTGTATCATACTTTGTGAATAGGAACAAAAATTAAATGGAAGAAACAAAAAATAACAGTAGAATTTTCGTTGATCGTTTCGAGGGGTATGACTGTGTGCGTGTGTATCTTTGTACAGACTGAATTGTTATTTTTCTATACGCATTTTATTGATCAACGTAGTTGTTTTTGTCCAGGTACTTTGTCCCTAGAGATAGTTTTTACTCGGCCAGTTGAGCCAATTTCCTCCGCTTTTTGTTGTGTTGTTTTTTTATTACTTTCTATATACAAAAGTTAGGGAAATCCACTCGACTATCCAGAGAAAGAGAATGAAAGTTGTAATGACATCATCGAAACCAGACAGAAAAAATACAGTTTTTGCGTAATCGTTTGTCAAAGATTCCGTTCCCGGAGAACGGGTTTTGTTATTCATCCGAAAGCCTTGTCTATTTTTTGTTTGCTATCCGGTTAGTAAAATTTTTGAATGAATCTTTAGGTAGGGAGGCAGGTATATTTTATTCTATCTACATCACCTATCCTTGCTTACAAAATTATCTTCTGATCAACAAAGAACAATAGAATTCCTGCCATTATCATCGTAACATATTAGTTATCCAGTATATCATTTTTGTCCTAACCTCCAATTATAAAACAGTGCTACCAGAAATACAAATAACCATTTATTATATAACAGGAATAATATTGCACGAGTATGCGTACGACCGTACAAAACCTATTGAAGCAGCTTACCGCGATTTTCTTTTATTTCAGTTACTGAGCTTTGAAAACCTCAACTAGAGTGTCCATTTCCCGGGCATTTGAGCTTTCCTAGCAATTGGGAAATATGACGATTCTTTTTACGGGAATTCTCGGGATTCTGGGAAAATGTAAATAAAGATTTTAGCTCTCATTAGGGCCGTAGGAATGCTCATGGGGGGAACTTTGGTGACAAAACTATTCCTATTTGCTTGCATAAAGAATAGCTTGGGCTTGAGCTTGTTATCAACTACGGTCCACCTACGGCCCCATGGCCAATGGCATGATGGTTGCACTCCGTGACTGGCTCGAGATAATCACCATTGCACAATGAACCAAATGAAAGGCTGCTGGGAACAAGCAACACAATCTCACTGTACAGTTTTGAGAACCTCCTACTTTACATTAACCAATAACGACGCCGGCCAAGTCCGTGTAGTCGATAAGAGGAAAGGGAGAGCAGCACATGTGATGATTTGTTTTGCGGAGACCGGCTGTACGCCATCCCTCCACAAATCTCACGCTGAATGTATAGGGTAAGGGTAATGTGGTATGGAAATCACCTTGGTAAGTGATGTTACCACTTGAAAAATAAGCTCCTAATTCCCTAAAATATCATAATTTCCTGTTTTTGCCTTCAATCAATTCGAAAGAGGCCTAAGTTTATAATATCCATCGGAAATATTATTTTATCATCATCAAAAAAAAAAAATTAAATAATAATTTATCACATTCAGTTTAAAAATATTTCCTATAAACCCGAAATGTTTCTTGTTAAATGATTCATTTTGATTAAATCCTTGAATTTTTGCATTTAAGGCTATCGTTACTCAATAAAATTACAAAATTACAATTTATCTTAAAAAAGAAATGTTCGCTTTATCTGACCGAATATTTTTTTGAGAAAAAAATAAATGAAAATATGACCTAATGAATCATTTTGAATGATTTCGTTTCGCATTAACAAGAAATACGCCACACGAAATGTTTTTGTCTATGTTATATTTAAAAATCAAACTCTTCTCAAACAAAACATGTATTGTAATGTACACTACCAAAAGAAGACTAATAAAAATTCATGTTATTGTACAATTACTTTCACTGCATAATCAAGTTTCTAACGTTTAACATAAAACAATTAAATTATTGAATGTAAAATAGAAGCAAACGAATTAAAAACAATTTTCAAAAAACGCATGATTTTTGCTACAAATATTTACTCAAACCTTATAATGAATGACATTGTTTGAAGCATTCAAACTAGGCATTCGCTTATGCTATAAAGGTAAGCAGAATACTAAGCTTATAAAAATACTAAATCATTTTTTCATTGGGTTAGAACGAAAATAGTAAGAATCGAATTACTTAATAAAACTTATCACATTTATAAATAATCAAACGTCAATCAGATTGATTGATTGCCAATAAAATATATTTTAATATCAGAACTTGAAAATTTTCCGACGTTTGAATTTAGGCTGAAGTATTATAAACTTCACAAAACTGCACAGAAATTACAAGGTTTATTAATAGAAATGGACAACTTGAAAGTTGAAGCTATGTTTGATAATTCTTGAATCGCTCATCGAAAAAGGTTTCTTTCTCAGTACTAAAATGCATTTATATAATTGAAGTTTGATGCTGGTGGAAATAATAAAAAACCAAATTTGATCCAGCATTCATTTGAAAATACATAGATAAACAAATGGTACTACTTATTGTAGAGTCTGAATGAAATGTTACGCGAGACTTGTGGTTTGTCCTTCGTTGCAATGTCAGACGAATCAGCAGGAGATACGTCAAATCGAAAGAGAGGGAAATACAACGGCAGTTGATTGCGAGTCGTGAACGTGATCGGTCCATGCAAGGCATCGTTCCTATTGAGGAGAAGTTAATTGATCGGAATAGAGAAAATGAATAGTTTTTGGTACGTCCGAAGATTCTACAATTGGCGCAGCCGGTACGATGGTAAGTGTATTTAAACTTTGAAATGCACTTGCAGTGTATTAGAAATTCAAAATATAGTTTTTTTGAGATCGTGCATTTTTTCCTGCTTGTTATTGTTGTTTTACGATTCGATGTTAATACGAGGCTTCGGGGAAAAGTTTTAAAGTTGATGGAAAGGTTCTCGAGAAAAAACACGAAAAATATTGATTTCGAAATTCAAAAGATCCGAGTCCGGTTGAAGACCGAAGCGGCAAATGTTAAAAAAAAAGATCCGAGTCCGGCTGAAGACCGAAGCGGCAGTTTTAAAAAAGATCCGAGTCCGGTTGAAGACCGAAGCGGCAAATGTAAAAAAAGGACCGAGTCCGGTTGAAGACCGAAGCGGCTGATGTGAAAAAAAAGAGATGAAAGATGATGCATGAAGTAAAAAAAAAAGATCCGAGTCCGGTTGATGACCGAAGCGGAATAAGAAAAAAAGAGAGGCGCAAGAGGAAAACTATTTGTTTGAGGTTGAATATCCTGGTCCGGTTGAGGCCGGAAAGGAAAACGAAAAGTTCAAGATGAAATGAAAGATTCGAGCCCAGTTGACGACCGAAGAGGCAAAAACCACTAGCAGCGAAATGATAGGTCTGTTCTATGAAGTCTGGTCGAGGTAGGCCGAGCAAGTGGAAATGGATTGATAGTTGATCACCTGTCTCTTTGCAGTTGACGTCGATCGATAGGTCGAAGCGAATCCTGCTGCCGAGCTGGACTTTGACTAGCTTCGATCGGTTTCAGCTTGCATCATTGAGCAACGATTTGACTAGTGTCAACTACAAGTTCGACAGAAACCAATTTCTACTTACGATTGAACGAAACTGCTGTGTGGAACAAGAAAGTTTAGTGTGCATGTTTGGTAAGATGGCTGAAGAGACTCAAAAGTGAGATGATGGAAGAATGATGAAATAGTTGGACTTACAAAGAGTTAGAGGGTCAGGATGAAATTGATAGGCACATTATGATATTTTTCTTGACTGGCGATGCTCTGAGTTTGGGTCAAGAAAAGTACCTAGAAGACAGTATTGGAGTATTGTAAGGATAGTTTTGACACTTCTGGTTATCAAGACATATCTTCCCGAGTGTGAGCCAGGATTTGCTAATTGTTGATGAGATTTCTGTAGGTGTATTCGAGTGATACAGATACAAATATTATTTGGCCGTCTGGGTGTCGGAGTTGTTGAAATTCAACCAGTCTCAACTATAAACCTTTCTTGAAGTATAAACATATAACTGCACGACGGAAAGACGAAAAAGCTTAATTTGTTGGTAAGCTTAAAGAGATCGAGTGGTTTGCATTCGAAGTCTTGGTTAAATAAGATTTTATGCATAATAAGCTGTAATAGTAGTACTAGTTGATGACGAATTTACTTACATTAGTTAACTGTTTTTGAGGTTAAAGAATTTGATTGAAGAATGCAAATTGGAGTGGAAAAGCATGGACGAGAAGCAAGGGTACGAAGAACGGTTATTTCCGTTATTGCTGAAACGTCGATATTTAGAAGATTACTTATTTTATATGTTGTTATTATATAAAGAGTCTTGGTAAATGATAATTTATGTGTATAGATGCACAGTTACAATGTTTTTTAGTTTAAATGTTGTAGGATTTTGGTAGGGAAAGTTGGGTGGCGATGTCTATCGTTAAAGAGAAGGTGGTTGCAAAGAAGTTATTTGTGTGTATCGTGGAAGGATAATTGAACGTTGCAATGATAATTGAATGGAACATTCCAAAGATGTTGAAGGATTAAAAGTAAACTTTAAGCAGGCGCTATCGGCTTCCACGGAATTCTGGCGACAAAACACTAGCGCCAAATGAAGGTTGGCGGGTTGAGATCCAAGCTCGAGTTTGAACTTATTTCACGCACACACATGCACCAGTGCAAATTGCATTGTTGTAAACAATATAAACATAAACATTGTGTGAGTGAAGTTACGCTTGATTTTCAAAGTATTAACACTGACCACACTGACTTGACTCTTAGAACAAAAATTCAACCATTTTCTGTCTAATTTTTTGTTGTCAGATTTTGCAGGTTCGCAATACCGACGGCAGGTGGCGATCCTTAAAAATTTGACAAAAAATGCCCTGTAGGAAAAATGGTCCTGTTTAGTCCGATTTTATCGTAGAAATTGCGTGTTTTATTTTTAAAGTTGGGTGGCATTTCCTAACTGGGATAGCATTTCTTCAAACCGATCGATGCGCACTCTGGAATCGACATTGCGTACTGTCGGAAAAAAATGTTTTTTTTTGTTTTGTTTCTGGAAAAATTATCCAGAAAACGAATTCGAGTGTCCAGTCAGTATGGTCAGTGGTATTAGTGTGATGATGTGCTTCCACTCAAAGCTTGAATGCAAAGCTGCAAATGCTTGTGTGGAAAGTTGCAAAGCTTGGATCCCATCTCGCAGGGCGGCAGCACCATAAACACTGTGTAGGTGACGCCAACGATTTTCTCGAAAAAACAACAGCCCGAGTATCTTGATACTTGGAGATCTTTGCTTTAAGACTCGATGATATAAATCAATTAAATAATTCACAGTCAGAAATAGTCGGAAATCGAGAGCCGATATGTAAGGGTAACAACATTGAAATATGATGTACAAAATTGAATATTTTGTACACATTTTAGAAATTATTTTTTTCCAAATGAGGTTGTCATCATGGCTAACAATAAAAGAAGTCTTGTAGAGTGGAATGGTCCAACAACTATTGAATATTAACTGGAGGCAATAAACTTAATTTTGTCACTTTGAGTAAGCGCATAATTTACGACTACAAACGTTTGAAATTCAGTGTCAAGTATTCTTACAAGAAATGAAGAAACACGTTCAGATTGTGAAACATATTATCAATCCATACGTAGGGGAATTGAAAGTCATCTGTTCTTGGTTAATTTGTTTGCTTTGAATTGAAGTTCGACATTTCTGTTGGGAATCATACATTTTAAACTTACTCCTGGCATTTTTTTCTCAAATTAGATAAGCAAGAATTTGTGAAGTGTTGGCAACATCCTACTTGTATCCATTTAAAGTGAGTGAAATATTTTTATCCCAATATAATATTTCGAATAGAACTTTTTTTTTGGAGAAGAGATGAGATGTAGAGTCTGAATGAAATGTTACGCGAGACTTGTGGTTTGTCCTTCGTTGCAATGTCAGACGAATCAGCAGGAGATACGTCAAATCGAAAGAGAGGGAAATACAACGGCAGTTGATTGCGAGTCGTGAACGTGATCGGTCCATGCAAGGCATCGTTCCTATTGAGGAGAAGTTAATTGATCGGAATAGAGAAAATGAATAGTTTTTGGTACGTCCGAAGATTCTACACTTATCTGTTTGTTACTTAGGTTTTTTTCCTTAGTCTGATCATTCAGGTGCTCCTGAATTTGCTGAATGTTCCAAATGCTCCAATTGCCGAATTTTGCTCTCGATGAGTTTCCAACGCACCTTCACAAAGGACCTGATTGTGGTCTTAATTGGTTATTTCACAACCCGTTATACACAAATACCGAAAAAAAACCGAAAAATTTCAACAATTTCACAATTTGAAATTTTTTGCTGTCAACAATTTGCGTCTGCTTTTTTCGGGCACCGCCTACCAAGTCCCCTATTTGCTTGCATAAAGAATAGTTAAAAATATTTTTTTTTTTTTTTTTTTTTTTTTTTTTTTTTTTTTTTTTTTTTTTTTTGCATGACCATTTGAGGCATTGGTAAAAATCTATCTTTCCTTTTAGATCTAACATTTCCTTGCTCAATTTGAAAATTTCATTTTATATTTGTGATTTCTTCTGCTTTGTGTTTCGAACATACTATGATTGAATATGAAATTTTAATTTTGAATCCAGAACCAAATATATGGAACGGCGAAGGCCTGTAATTTGAAACCTTAATGAAATTCTCACATTGATATTTTAGCTTGTTTATAAAATTTAATTTCAAGCTGAATCTGAATTTGTTATTTTGATCCCCAATCTTAGTATTGCCTTTTGAACTTGAGTTCAGAATCTGAATTTGATTTGAAAACGATTTTTGAATCTAAGTTCCAGATAATAATTCTTGCTAATGAGCCAAAAAACGAAATTCTCAATTAGAAATCTCTGTTTTGAATTGTTGGCTCTCAATGCGAATTATTTTTTCAGTTGTTTACTCGAAATTCAATTTTTGAATCTGAAGGGAAATTGCAAATGATGAAACTGTTTTAGATTTTTCAATTCTGGAACACCATTAAGAAACTTTTGTTTTGATCCAATTCTGCATAAGAATCAAAAGTAAAAATTTAATCTTAAAAATGGTTTGTAATAATAAATATTTTCTTTTCATATTCCGAAATAGAGATGTACCGAATAGTGGTATTAGACAAACGGCCGAATACCGAATATTGACGTTTTCAACTATTCGGCCAAACGAATATTCGGCCGAATATTCGGTCGAATATTCTTTCGAGTTTAAATTTAAAAAAAAAGAACGATTTTTTCAATTTCCTTATATTTCTTCCTTTTTAATGCCCCTCATGTTTTGAGTCCATTTTTTTTCAACCAGGAAAGACATCAGATGACTTTTCGCTTCTAGGGCGTTTATCAACAAAGAGATTGGGTTCCGGTGAAATTTTGGACAAAATATGTCAAAACAGGTGCCAAGCGATTCAAATTGCTTATTTGATTACGAATTAGATGCAGGCCGAATTAGAATAAGATATTTTTAAAATAGTTATAACAACAACGATGATCTTTAACTTTAACCTTAAGCATGTCATACTTTCATCCATACGAATCCACATGGTCGGGAAATTTAAGACGGTTTTAAAAAAAAAGGGCAAATCTGAACAAAATCTTTGCTTTTTTTTTAAAGGAAAAAGAAAGAAAATTACATTAAATTTAAAGCTTTCATTAACTCACAGATATTCGGCACCGAATATTCGGCCAACTCTATTCCGAAACAATGAGTTTCGAACATGAAGTTTGAAATGCAAAACCGAGATTCGAACCAGGATTTTTTCCTTATGATGATTCAAGTTGAACTCAGTAACTTGATACAGAATCCAAATTTTTATCACAGATTTCGAATTTTAATGTTTTTAAGCAAATTTGAAACCACAAAATCCGGAACTATTCTAGTCTAATCCAGCCAATATCAAAATTATTAAATAAAAACCATGAAGAAAAACACTTGACTTTTGTTTATCGAAACACATCAGTCAGTTTAAATCATATTTTAAGCTATAAAAAATCTTTGACGTTAATTTGGATAAATTTACTTTAAAAATTAAGACGCATAATACAAAATTCTATTGACTCAGTTTAAATTGTTGTTTCATTTGGCAAAAAAAGGGAAAAATTCCGGCAAAATATGGGCGATTTGGCAAGCTTAGTCAATCAACAAGTGAGAATTTTTTTTCCGAGGTTCTGAGTCGAGATTCTCACTCATGAATCATTTTAGCCGTTCATCAAAATTTGATTTGGTATTTGAAATTTTGAGTTTAGAGAAGAACATTTTACTTGGCATTTTTGGACCCACATGGTGGGAGGATTGTACAAAAAAATCATTATTTATGAAATTTAATTTTTTAACCAGTTTGGACAAAAAAAAAACAAAACATTAAAGTCTAAGCCATACCTCAAGGTTGATCTATCATTTTCCATGCGCAATCTGATTCATTATTTCCATGTAGATCGTGTAAATTTGTAGTTATTTAGCACTTTTTATTGGCTTCGGGAATTCCAGAGATATTAAAGTGTTTACCGGGATTCAGGAATTCCCTAATTTTGTTTACTCCCGGGAATTTCCGGTTGGGAAATCCCAGGTAGGATACTTTAATATCAACCTAGGAACCAATGGCAATGTTGTTAGGACATTTTCTAGTCAATCATGTAAAAATGTTGAAACTGTGATTTTTTTGGTTTTTTGATGACAATGTTCAAATCACTGTTTCAAAAGAATGGTTCATATTATGTTGAAAGCTTAAGCAGTAAATAATGAAGAAAACAACCAACCAAAATGTGTCTATTTTTTTAAATAACTTTCAATTTCGTAATTTCGCTAATTTTGTGATTATTCGAAAAAAAAATCGGTGCAAATCATATAATAAATAACGAGGGCAACCTAAACCAGAGTAAGGGTAGTCTTTAATTTGCAACCCTTATAAATAAAGATGCCATTATCATTTTGAGTTTGAGGTTCATGCCTGGAATATTATACCTCACGTACCTTGTGATCCCATCGATGGAACTTTTCAAAAACTTCCGACATGCTAACTTTACATTTCAACAATCCTTCAGCTAAATTTCAATTACAAATGTAGCGTAGTTTCTGAGATATTGCAGCTTGAATGGTAAAAGTCCAAAAAGTCCGATTTTCGTAGAATTGCTGTATCTCAGGCCACACAGTTTTTATAAAGTTCAAATTTTTTGATATAATAGTGTGATAGTTGATCTTACGCAGAAAATTATACCAAAAAATATCGTCACAATTTCCAACCTAAAGAATATTCAACTTTTAATTGTTAAAATTTGATGTCTAACTTTATCCTAAAATTACGGAGTCTTCGTTATTCACAAAAAAAAATGTAATCCTGCTTTACAAGTAAATTGACGTTTCCGCATAATTTCTAAAAAATATCAAAAAGGCTATAGAATCTTTGCAAGTGCAATAGGTGATATGAAAAAAACCTAGCAATTGCTTTTGCTAAACTAAATCGAGCAGTCGAGCAGTGGCTTAAAGCAATTGCTTAGGTTGATATGAATAAAGTTTTTTTTGACAGCTGTTTTCTCTGTCAGGAGCTTTTACTTTTAGAACAAGCTTATTTGGTATGAATAAAGCCCAAATCTAAAGTAATCGCTCGACAAATCTCCTAGCAATTACTTTATTTTCTAAGCATGCTCGGTAGCAGACTATTCCAATAAAAAATTCTTTAGCAATGTCATAAATTTATTAAATTAGCAATATTACACTTCAATACAATTCAAAATGGCATTTTCAACATGGATAAAGAAAAGTCGAAGTGATAACCCAGCTTTTTTCATATTCCTGTCGTTGTATGAAATGATTCGTCTAAGATGAAACTAAACAAATCAATTAGTAAATATTCCAAATTAAAAAATTCCGGCTATATTTGAAGAAGTCCCAATCGGCTCGAAGTTGGAAGAAAATTGTAATAATTTAAAACATAATTCAGACTTCCATATTTACATGATTTTTTTCTTTCTAAGATTTAAAAAAAAATATTTAAATTAAGATGCACGCCTATTGCCTCGCCTATTTTTTATACATCGGATTATCCCGATCCGAATACGTGTGGGAGAGCTATGATAAATGTTAAAGTTAGGCCATTTGTTGTTTGACTATATTCGAATATGTATTCATTTTTCTTTAAACATCAACAAACGAGCACGCATTAACCAAAAACTTTCCGTTCGTTCTTACACCCACCATCCGCACCGTCGATTTCAAGGCTATTTTAGCCGTACTTTTCAATTTTCTTATCGTCTTCTTTCATTTAACTTTAGAAAAGTTCAGATTCTGCTGGTTGGATAGTTCTATTTTTCGAAGCAAAAGCTATGTTCTAAGACTTTAGTACACATCCGCTAAGCAAATGTTTATTCATACCAAACTAAGCAAATGCTTTGGGCTTTTGCTTTGCTTGATTTCGAGCTAAGTAAAAGCTACCGAAGTAATTGCTAAACCTTATTCATATCACTAAATGTTCTAGAGGACATTTTCATGGAAATGCATGTGCTCCAAGCTGTCATTACACTTTGTTGTTTTGCTTTTGTATCAGCCCAATGTCCGTAGGAATTGAATTCCGTTTGCTTCTCGCAAAATATTCTTGAAAGGTAAGTTCAAATCCAACATCTATACAACTAGTATGTGAAAAGACGGTGTTGAATAGCTAACTAAATTATCACTAATTATTCACGCCGATTTATCTTTTTCAGAAACCATTAGAATCAAAAGCAGCGGGCAATAAATAGGTATAAATACCTGGTCAAACATGTGTTTCCGATCCTATTTCGAACATTGCATTCCAATGCATTGCATTGGGGAACTAAAATGTAAACTTACAATAAAAAATCAGGTAAATGCTGATGGGATTTTACGTGAAATTTGCAGGCATCCGCTGGGCAAATTCATCCGGGGCCCCAATGAATTGATTTTTTTTTTTTCAAAACCATCCTAGAGAAGCAAAATACAGTAGCAAAAAGATCTTCAGAGATCATCAATTTAAATCAAAAATATATATCCAAAGAAATAAATTTGAGGACAAGAGTAAAATTTAAAACTTTTATTTACACCCACAATTAAGTGTCTCTAATTTGATTAACATAATATTTTTAAATCAAGATTTGAAAAAAACAAATATCAAATGAAATTCAAATTCAGAATTGTGAAACTTGCTAGGAAATTTTTGGTGTCTATGTTTGAGTTTCTTATATTAGGACATTTGGCAAAGGTGCATAAATTTCTTAATTGAATTTTTGCCTATTATCAAAAGTTTTCACGAAAACAAGAGCTACTAGAATTGTAAATCCTATTGCAGATTAGAAGTCCAATTGGCGTTTAGCTGTCGAACTTAGCTTTGAGTATGCCTGTCAGAACTTTGTTTTGAGGTTATACAGTCGAACGGAAGTTGAGGGCTGCCACTGAAGTGCTGATGGAATTCTCAGCACATACATTTAAACGATGTTTTGTATAGTTAAACATCAAACAATTTGCTGCTTTTAGGTGTCCACTATTCTGCTGACAACAGGTTGATGTACTTTTGTCTAAGTTATGGTGGTGTTACGATGATCTAATAGTTGAACAATTTTCAATCAACAGAAACTAAAGTATTATTATCGATTTTGGTTGATATTTTTCGGTGAAAATTGAGTCAAATCTAAACAACTTCTTACGTTTCGGCTTACTGTTTTGTTTCGGCCATCTTCAGAAAAAACTGTATCTCAAACTAAACAGCACCATCTTCTTTCTCAAAAAGTTACTTCTTCTAGTTTGTGAGTTCATTTTTTCCCACGAACTGAAATTTGGATTCAAATGTATACGGACATTTGTGTGCTACATATTTTAGAAAAACCTTTTTATATCAGGAAACCATTTTTATTCCGAGTTATTATCTGACATGTAGGTACCTCATTGTAAGTTAGCCAAATTGCCGGTTTTAGCCGGACTTGCACGGATATTTGACAGAAAATTCAGAAAATGTCCGGTCCGGCCAGGTTGCTAGATTTTGTTGGAAAAAAATTTGGATTTTACCTGGATTAATTCACTTTTTTTGCTATATGTAGCCAAAGAACTCAACTGGAGTTATTTTAAGGTTTTTGATTTTTGCGTTCACTAAGTGGAACAAATTTCAAATCCTTCTTTTTTACTCGGAGTTGGAACATCGCAATAAAAAATAATGCGAAAACAATTAAATTGAAATAAATTGCTCGAAATCTTGTATGCAAAAAAATCGCATACTATATCATTGCACAAAACTTACAAATCAAGTAATTTTTCATCGATAAATTCAATAAAGTCAAGAATACAAAAGGTGAAATAACTCTTATCTCCCGAAATTTAGTTTTTTGGTCTTGTAATCTTTCGGATACTTAAACTTTAGTTTTTTAGTGGATAATGTTTTTTTCTTGATTTTTATTGAATAAATCGTGGATTTTGACCAAATTTGCCGGATATTTCTCGGATTTTTCCCGGATTTCGGGTTGAAATTTTTTAAATAACTTACCCAAATTTTGTTAGGTTTTATGATAAAAATACCCTAATTAGCCCGGTCCGTTTACGTCCGGGAAAAATTCTAGCATCTGAGCTTTCGTTAAAGGATACAATTTGGTAGTTGCATTTTTGGTAGTTCACCTTATAATGACGCTAATGTATTTGAACTAGTTTTTTAAGCTTATTTGAAGCTATCTCTATCCTAAGTAAGGATATTCGTTGCATTTGTGTTCTACTCACAGTCCGTTATTTCACTTGACAGTCTAGATATATCAAACTTATAAAAACATCGAAATAATCCTGGTTTCCCTACCGACGGTGGACCACCCCGTGCTAATTATCTCCGGCCGTCATGAGATGAGAACCAGAACCAAAACGTTCCGTATAGTCCATGGAAAAGATTGTTTTTTTTCCTTTGAAAAGGATCTGATTAGAATTTATGAAGACCGTTGGCCCCAATGAGGCCACGCCGTGTCGGCCGGGACGGCTCTCATTTCGCAAACGTTAAAACCAATAAAATAAAACGACGCTTTAGTCGCTGTTATGAGGCAACGTTTGCCGGAATGGTTGATTTATGGGCCTACACGATTCGGTGTAGAACAATAGTTGGGGCTGGCTTTCTTATTCCTCACTTTTAAAAAATTGGCTGAAATGACTAGTTCCAAACAAACTACGATGATGAAGATGGGTTCATGTGATGTTTCCCTCTAATGAGATTATGGCACCATTGGTGGTTCGGTGGTGTGAAAGAGCCTCCGAGAACGCTGGAAGACATGGCCGGTAATCACCGGCAGGGAAAAGAAAACAAACGAACGAACGAAACTGGACGAATGGGCGTAAAGGAATTGGCTAAGGAAATGGACAAATTCATTCCGAATGGTTATGCAAATTTGTATCCCTGCGTTGCTGATTGGGGAAGGTCTGCCTGGGGTCTGCGAATGTTCCTTATCTCTTTATTATGATGTTAGTTTTTCGGCCGGTGTTTATTTACAATCAACGCATCGGGTCATTAACCGGGCCCGGTTCCGAATGGCCGCTGCAAAACCTACCGTTCTGTCTTGTATTGGTTTGTTTGTTTTTTTTCTTCTAACTTCTGATAACCTGATAGGGTTGACGACCTTGGCTTAAAGGGGCATAAAAGTTATTTTATGGCAGCCAGGAAAAAAGAAGATCAACATTCTCCAGGGGATTAGAACAGGTGGCGAAAAGTTTAATTGATACTTAGTTGACTATGAATTGGCTATCGTTGAACCGGGCGATGAGATCTATGGTTCGGTAAACTTTGCTTTCATTTAGACAATGATTAGATGCCTACTCGAAGCCCAGATCGTTACTCATTCAGTTGTTGATTGTTTGCGAGGATGTTCACCTGCCCAAACGGGACTTTTGAAGCTGAAAGCGTGATTATTTTAAAGTAAATTTTTACAATTTGAAACCTAGTTACTCAAGCAATTTTCAGAAAATATGTGTGTGGTATTCCTAAAACAAAATAGAAGACAAACGTTTGAATATTCTCATATGTGAATATCAAATTAGGTTTCCCTCCTCAGATCGAGACAGTGCGTTGAAGTCTTTTATAAAATATTCATTAGTTCTGGTTCAGTGGGAGAGACTTGAGCAATAGTCAAAATTTAGCCAATGAACCTGTGGTGGCTCAAATTTGTAGTTTTTTGAACACTGTTTAAAAAAAAACTACTTTTCTATATTTTTTTCGGTAGGAAATGAGGGCCCTTTGCAAAACCTACCTTTTACCGCAGCCCGTGGTGTAGACGATAGCCTTCAATTCTTCTAAGCCAACGATCGTGAGATCTAATCCCGGTCACGGCATACATAGTACACCTTCTGTGAGTTGGTGGTTTTAGCATTTGTAAGATGCTAGCTAATCATATTCTCGGAAGATGTACGATTAGAGTTAAGTAAAAAGGAATCTCTTCGAGGAAACATTAAGTTTCATTGAGATCCTGCATGTGTTTGTGTGTGTTTGAAAAAAACCAAACTCCGTTTCTAAAAACATGCACCATTAGTGCGGAGTTGCAAAAAATGTTAATTCAGGAAAATCTCAGTTTTTGTAACAGTTCGTGAGTAATGCTGCAAACACGATTTTTTCATATTGAACGTGAATAAATTTACTATCGATCATATGAAATTCATTCTTCCGTATGATCAACAGTATCGTTGATATTTGTGATCCAAAATTTGGTGAAAAATACATTTATTTTTATTTTTTACTGTTATTGATTATGATTATTATTGATCTTCTTTATGCCATATTTTCAAAGCAATAGTAAACTCTCAATTTTTTTAAAGAAAAAGTTTTCAAAAATGTACGTTATGGGTTTACTTGATCCCTCGAGTCCAAAAAGATATATTTTTCTTCAAAATGGATGTTGATCATTGCTTAGCACGAATTTTTTTGTAATTTTTTTCCATGACTAATGTTTATCAAATGAAAAAAATTGAAAATAAAAAAGTGTTTCAGCTGAAGATTAGAAAATTGCGCCTCTAAGTATGCAATGAATATAGAATAGTACAGGGCCGTATTTTTTTCAGAACATTTTTGCTAAACAATGCCTACATAAAAAATGATGATTGTATATAATTTTTCAAGTTAAAGTTGTTTTAAATTAATAGTATGGTATTTATTTTAATTTCGAACTTTTGAAAATATTTATAGAAATTGCTATTTTTTAAAGAAGTTTAAAAATATAAATTAGGGATTTTGAGATTTCATTTAATGAAAACTTTCTATATTTACTTAAATTAAAAAGAAGTAAACTAATTCTTTTTAACCAATGGTAGCAATTTATCTAATATTTAAAAATAAAAGTAAGGGATTAAGTTTGCGGCTCAAATCTGAATTATTTTCTCCTCATGTAAACTCGAATCAATTAATGATATGAGTTTGAATCTTTATTAAAGAAGCATCTGCAATATAAATAATGTTAAACAAAAATCCAGTTAAATGTGATTTCACTTAAATCTTATCTTGAAAAAGAATAACAAGCTTTTTGACCACAAGTAATTATTAATAATATTTTATTTAATGATACACATCCTAAAAAATTAAATAAAATATCGAGGTTTCCCAAAAATCTAATATTATATTTTATATTTTTGACTTCTGTTGGATTGTGTTCCTAACTGACACTGATTGAATATAAAATTTTAATTTCGAATCCACAATCAAAATTACGAAACTGCGATCGCCTGTAATTTAAATCCAATAAAATTCTCCCATTGATATTTTAATCTTGATATGAAAACTTAGTTGTATCTGAATTTTTAGTTTTGATTCTAAATCTGAGTACTCTTTTTTGACCCTGAATTCGAAATCTGAATTACGAGTCTGAAAGCGATTTTTGAATCTTTTCAGATAATAATTCTTACTAATTATTAGCAAAAAGCGAAATTTGGATCAAAATTCAAACCAAAAATCTCTTATTTGAATTCTGAATGTTTGGCTTTCAATATGAATCCATTCTTAAGTTATTTATTCGAAATTTAAGTTATGAATCTAAATAAAAATAGCGAATTATGAAGCTGTTTAAGATTTTTCAAATCAGGATCACAATTATAAAACTTTCTTTAAATCCAATGTTAGATAAGAATTAAAAGTAGAAAATTTAAATCAGAGAAATTTTTTGTAATTTTTCCTCATATTCCAAAATGATGAGCTTCAAATATAGAAGTTTAAAATGCAAAACCGAGTTTTAAATCAGGTTTTTTTAATCATGATTCAAACTGAAATTCAGTAACAATAAACTAAATACGAAATTCTAATTCCTATCACAGGCATCGAATCTTAATGTTTGTAAGTTAACTTAGAACCACAAGATCCGGAATAATTCTAACCTTACTTAGGTTACCTGAGCTTTTCATAAAAAAATTCCACAAATATCCGGGCCGTGCAAATCTGGGACATTTTTTTTTCCAATATCCGCCAATATCAAAGATGTTAAATCAAAATCATGAAATACACTTGACTTTTGTTTATCGAAACACACCAGTCAATTCTAAAACACATTTCAAGCTTTCAAAAAAGCAATCATTTTGATATAATTAACTCAAGAAATTTAGACGCAAATACATAATTTTAACGACTCAATTTAAATTTTTGTTTGATTTGCCTAATGAAGTGCAAAAACTTGGGCAAAATCGGGTCTTTTAACAAGCTTAGTATAATATTATTGAACATCGATATTTGGGATTGAATTTCTATCGACAAATTAGAAAGTTTTTGAAAAACTGTAGTCGAATTATTGAACTTGGATAAGATTTCGAGGTTTTGTCTCTAGTTCTGAGTAGAGATTGTAACACTTGAATCATTTTAGTCATTCATCAAAATTTGATTAGGGATTTGTAACTTATTTCAAAATATCACAATTTTTTAGCCCTACGAAAACGCTTCTAGATAATCTACGGTTTCTTGTACCGATATAACTTTTGCAGTATATAAACTGGAAGTTGCACGCTGTCAGAAAATAATAAAGACGGCGATCTGGATTTTTTTCCAAAAGGATATGACGAAAATAAATAAAAGGGATCAAGTATCCCCATTCTCCCTCAACGTTTGCATTTTAAACCTTCAATTGCGGTTTAAAAAACGGACAGGTAACCGGTTAGGGTCATATAAATCCGAATTTATATTTTGGAAGTATTTTCAAAACTACAGGACTGATTTTAAAAAATCAAACCATTTTGGAATCATGAACATGTTAACTATTCATTTATTAGGAAAATAAGCTATTATATTTCTGTTTGTGTCTGAAAATTGAGCCGAAAGACAAAATGGTAAAAAAAACCATCCCAGATGAAAAAATTAAATTTCACTATGTCAGCTAAACTTTGACTGATCAAAAGGTTTATTCAAAGTAAAACAAAATTATTAGTTTTCGATCCCAAGTAAAAATTTTAGCTTTATAATGGTCAGCAAAACTCCGTTAGAGCTAAAGCATTAATCTTCATAAAAAGCCTAAGCGTATTCTATACATCACCAGAACTCTAATAAAGCTATAATCTATTTGGCCCCTTTCTAGAAACTTCATGAGGACTGATTGTTGAATTTCGTGGTCTGGCGCCATCGTGGAATCCAAGATAGCGACTTCGGCTTAACTTAAAATTATTGTAAATGACTTAAATTCGTATGAATACCCTTGTAATATGGGTATTAGGTGAAACGACTAACATGAAGATACCAAATTTCGCTTTCTTTCGCCATCTTGAAATCCAAGATGGCGGCGTCCGCTTAACTTGGGTTTTAAACAAAAAAAAAGGAAACTTAATAATTCCTGTTTATCACTGAAAATCGCATGAAAGCGCCGAAAAATGGGTATTGGGTAAAACGGCTGAACTAGAAGAAGTTTAATATCTCTTTCTGACGCCATCTTGAAATCCAAGATGGCGATTTCCGCGTAAATTTAAAATGCTTTTAATCACTAAATATCGCATGAGGGTATTGGATGACAAGGCTAAACTAGAAGAAGTCGAATTTCTCTTTCTGACGCCATCTTGAAATCCAAGATAGCGGTTTCAGCTTAAGTTCAAATGCTGTTTATCACTTAAAATCTCATGAAATCTCCACACTGTTGGTATTGGATGCGAGGGCTAAACTAGCAGAAGTCAAATTACGCTTTCTGGCGCCATGCCATCTTGAAATCCAAGACGGTGGCTATGGATGAACTTCAAAGTGCTGTAAACGACAATAATTACATGAATCCTCAACAATATGGGTATTGGTTGGGTGAAAAAACTGAAAATCAAAATAAAATTTAATGAGATTCTCGACCATTTACAGCATTTTGAAGATCAGCGAAAGTCACCATCTTGGGTGGCGCCAGATAGTGAAATTTGATATCTACTCGTTTAAGAAATCAAATTTCACTTCTGGGTGCCACCCAAGATGGTGACAGTGATGGTGACTTTTGCTGATCTTTAAAATGCTGTAAATGGTCGAAAATCTCATGAAAAAATTTAGCAATTTTCAGTGATTTATAGCATTTTGAAGCTCACCAGAAGCCGGCATCAAGGATTTCAAGATGGCATCAGAAAGCAAAATTCGACTTCTACTTGCTTAGACCGTTCACCTAATACCCATATTGTGGGAATTTCATACGATTTTCGATGATTCACAGCATTTTTAAGCTAAGCGGAATCCACCATCTTGGATTTCGGGATGGAGTTAGGTAATTAAATTTGACTTCTTCTAGTTTAGTCCTTTCAACTTATACCCATATTATAGGGGTTTCAAGTAAATATCAATAATGTACAGGTTTGAAAAGAAAAGCCGGAGCGCCATCTTGGATTTCATGATAGCGTCAGATAACCAAATTCAATTTCTTTTCGTAAAGCCCTTCGATTTCGAATTCCAATTCGAATATTGTGGGGGTTCAGCATTTTAAACTTATTCGGAAGCTGACAATTCGAATTCTTTTTGTTAAGCCATTTTGCCCAATTCCCATATTATGAGGGTTTCAAGCGATTATCAGTCAGTAATATACAGGTTCGGTAAGAAGTGATTTCAAGATGGTGTCAGATAGCGAAATTCGACTTGTACTCGTTTAGCCCTTTCACCCAATACACAAAATGTGAAGTTTTCATGCGATCTTCAGTGATATAAAGCATTTTTAAAGTTAATCGGAAGCCGCCATCTTGGCTTTCAGTTTGCGAAATAAGACGTCTACTCGTTGAGCCCTTCCAACTCAGACCCATATTTCGGTGGTTTCATGCGTTTTTTAGTCGTTTACAGATTTTCAAGTTGAGTAGATGCCGCCATTTTTTATGCACTCTCCGACTGGTCTACTAAGATTTTTTACATTTCATTTTCAGATTCAGCACATTTTACATAAGAAATTTGGGGCAATTAATAAAGTTTTTTTTTTTTAAATTTTGTATACTAGTGTAATTAGAATCTCGATTCTGAACACAGTTTTTGTTGATTCCGGAAGATTGTAAGATTCTAACAAAGTTTCAAGTCTTAGTTAATCACAAACATCCTCCTCAACTTCGGTTATCCGTTAAATGATATTGGAATAGGTATCATGAAATTATATGCACTTTATGAACTCAGGTTACAAAAGTTAAGACCTTCAACTTTTAAAATTTTGAAGAGATTATTGCGAAGGATAGAGGCGTTCCAGAACCTATAATTCTCTATAACACTTTCAAAAAAAAAGACAGATGATCCATAAAGTTAGTTTGTACTCACAATTACAATCAATTCTTGGGAGATTCGAAGTCACTCGCTTACCTGTATGTATGTATGTATGTAGATAATCCACCATGGGTGCACGGATTCACCGCAGTTTCGTCAACACATGCGCTGAATTGCATTCTTTAGATAACTAGTTCGGCAGACCTTCAATGCAAATCACCACATGCCCAACCCCATGGCTTCGTGTGAACTGTTATGGAATGAATGAGATATGTGTGAATGTAAGTATCATTTGGATGAACAAGTCAATCACTTACGCAACCGTTATAAGATTAATGACATTTTTAATGTTAATAATCTAGGACAGGTATTACGCATACGTTTAGATACCTGCCCAGTTGTCAAGTGATTGGTTGTTCTAATATTTTTATACAATAAAACAACAATCATTGAATTATACAATCTTACCTTTTTATGCATCCCAAATCTAACGTTTTACCTTATCTTACCAATATACAGCTTAATTCTTACCGCAGCTTTAACCTCAATTCTGTTTACCGGCCAAATCCATCTTTTCTTAAAAGCAGAATATTTTGAGAAAAACGTGAGACCTTAAAAACTAACTGGGACAATCACAATAACTAATTTGGAAAAATGCATTTAAATGGGATGGGTACACCGTAACGTTATCAATAATAGAAGAAAAAAAAATGCCATTGATTGGCTGGAGAATCCGTGAGGCACAACATGCACCCACACGCCACTGAACACTCTTCTGCTCCTCGGAACATTAGATTGTTCTAACACTGAATCAATCGAAATTATCAATTAATCCACTGTACGAACCCTACAACGATTCAAAGAACAGAAAAATATTCGGCAACACACACGCACACGGCACCTGTACACGAAACCTCGAAAACCACGAAAAAAAGCGGATGCCAACTCCATGGTGTTATAGACAGAAACCTTGTATGTTACCGGCACTCAGACAACGCATCTGGATCGAAACAAGAAAGCTTTTATACCTCATCCAGTCCGAAAGATAGAGGAAAATACGCGTACGAATGGTATTTACGAATAGCTGGCTTCAATGTCAATGTTATGAACACACAACACAAAACAAAATCGAGATCAAAACATTTCAGATTGACATTGACATTGACGTTTTGTGGACCGGCTGCGTGCATTTTGCAGGATGCCAAAGTCAGTACTAAATTTATTAGAACACTTGCAGGATGGCAGCGATCAGTACTAAATATATTAAGAACGCTTGCAGGATGGTGTGGATTTTTGGGTTAATTCATCTTGCAAACAAGCTAGATCCGGGCTTCGCTGAGCGAGCGTGTACATTTTCTAGTACGGTTTAGTACATATACTTGTCATCCTGCATGCGGTGACAGCTGCTGCTGGTCATTTTGTTTGTGATCAATGTTTTGCTACGCATGAAATTTTCACTATAGTGTATTTTTTTTGGCTGCTGAAATTTGAATGCATTCAAATTTTTCTGCTCCCGTGATGGACTTTCTGCATCTGGTTGTGCCGGTGGTAGAAACTCAGCCCTTCAGGTCGCCAGGAACAAATCTTCGGATATCGTGTATCGCAGCTCCTGTCTTATTTAGGTGAGCGATTTCGAGCAGTAGCCATGTACTATTCATTCGAAGTCACTCGCTTACCTGTAGAAAAAAATAAAATACATGTTATTA
Source organism: Uranotaenia lowii (assembly GCF_029784155.1). NCBI lineage: Eukaryota > Metazoa > Arthropoda > Insecta > Diptera > Culicidae > Uranotaenia > Uranotaenia lowii. The sequence goes on from NC_073691.1 coordinate 141,007,532, forward strand.
GTAATTTTATTTTAATTTTTTTTTTCAAAATTTATACTAAAAGTCTCTAGATTTATTCTGAACTTCAAACTTGTTTTGATTTCCCCACAAAAGGTATGATGAGTTAAGATTTATAATGAAATTTTATATTATTAAGATTCCAATTAAGCATCAAGTTTAACTGATGTTTTTATTTTGCCCCTTTTTACAATCTACTTTCCTAATGTTGCTGTTTTTGACTGAAATACGGAAATGAACAGCTGTTCCAAAAAGCTGTCAGAACATGTAAAATAATTTTCAAAAAATATCCTTCAAATTACTGAAAAAACAACGATCAAAGTTTAAATAAGTTTTCATTTAAATTTTCAATCCAGCTTACTCATCACTTTTTTGCACCGTTATCGTTTTTTTTTGTTCCACAATCAATCAAACAACAGGCTTAACTTGGGTTTTTCTAAAGCCGTCTTGTTTAGAATCCAACGAAAAAAAGCCTCCATTCTCTCAGCCATCAAAGCCGATGATTTACGTTTTTTCATCCACCAAAAATTTCATCAATTCACCCGTCTTGGTGGTGACATTTTTGTTTTGTTTTTGTCATCGGTTCCGCCATGCATTGGAGCGATAATCGAATTGGCACCGGTGTTCTTCTTGTTTCTTCCTATATTGCAAGATGCGGGGGCGTGATGACCCCAATTTGGTCGGCACATGGCCGGTGTTTTTTTTTTGTGGGTGCCTTTTTCTTGCTTGATTGAACAAGAATTGACAAATTTCGTTGTCTTTGACGCGAAACGAGCGGTGAGTCACTTTTGATTTTTTTTACTACCGCGTGGTGTGCTGGCTGCTGCCAAAGTTGTGTTCTGTACATGGATTGGGGCCGGTTTTTTGCTCCCCTGGTTCACGTTTTTTGGGTCATCGCGAAATTCTCGCACATGCTGAGAATATTTATATAGGAGCCCGGGAAGCAGTGAGAATTTTTATGCGTATAAATTTATTGTTAGAGAATGCGAAATCAGCTGGAAAGGTGAAAGTGATGTCATTGTTTGTCAATGGAAGTTGACTATGGGTTCTCCTTTTTGGATTCTATCAATCTAGAAAAGTCGGAAGATTGAATCATACCTAAGAGCAGATTCACCGGAAACCGTCTGAACAAATTGTTTTTGACTTTCGGAAATTTCACAGAAAGGTACAGTTTACGGTCGATTGGTGGTATAATTAATAATAAACAAGTTCTTACCCTCCCTTTTGTTGGAGCTAACCCATTCAGTTCGATGATTTGCGAAGTAAGGTTGGTCAAAAAATAGAGTTATATTTCGAAACCAAAACCTTAGGCTTCAAAATTGCTCCTTGGTATGCCAGAAGGCCTTATGTTTATTTTGAGCTCATTTGGTCGTTTCACAACGGTTCAAATTTGTAAAAACTATTTTGATAAGTTGAGTCTCAAAATATTTTAAATTATTGCTGCACCTTCCAATAATAAATGAAAATTTAGGAAATTATTTAGAAAAAATTGTTGGCATCTTTTTAAATTAAATTTCAACATAGTTCAGAAGTTATCGCTTTGAAATGAGAACTTTAACAGGAGTTACGAATTGCACATTTGTTTTCAAAGAGCTGCAATTTTTGCGCTGTTTTTATAAGCTTCATATTGTTTCTTTAATGTGTGTGTGTGTGTGATCCAACCAACGACCCCCTGAGCTGGCAGGTATGTTATGCAAAAGAATCAATATCAATCAATCTGATTGAAACTGTTCAATTGCGGGTGCTGGTGGTGTTAGCTCTATTGAAATTCCAGAAACCCATTTCAGAATGACAGAGACCTAGCTGCACATTCCGAGGTAACTTTCCTTATCAATAAGCCCCGCCCAATCATAGCCGCATGACCAAATGGGTCATGTAATTATGATTAGACTTTCGATCTTTTATTGTTGATATGTTCAGCTACTAAAAAATATAATTTCCTAATTATATAAATCTAGCATCCTAACACGTCCAACAAAAGATCAACGTGTATTTAGTATATGGTTTAGCTCAATAATGAATATATGTATTATTTATGATGAATATGAATGTTACGGTTTAAATGATAATTCAAATAATTGGTGTTAAAAACTGAATACCGGTTGGAATATCTGAAAGATGAAAATCATTTATATTAATTGTAACACTTTTGCAGAATAGAATAATTCGAAATATTGTATGTAGAGATTGTTCGTATTTTTTTTAATGTACAATTGTAGAGGGCGTACTAAAATATGCTTTCTGTTGTGTTCAGTTTTGCTAGCCGAGTCCATCTGAAAAACCTAAATCATTATACAACTATAATAATGTCTTTGAACGGCGTTGTTAATGATGATGGATGAGTAAATCGTAAAATTCTTAAGAAGTGCAAAATATGATGTTAGTATTTTACATACTAGGTTTTTTTGTAATGAGACTATTCTTTAGTATAGAACTTAAATGATTGATATAAATTTGATAGGTAGTGAGACACGAACTGTAAATTTGTAGAACATTCAAGAAACAATAAAAAAAATTAAATAGGTAATCCAAGTTCGGAATTCAGCTGCTGAAATAATCATTAAAATAATATCTCCGACTCTTGAAATTTTTATCTATAGAAAAAAAATTGGCATTGATGTGAGGAGAATCAAATAGTTTTTTAATGGAAAAAATGAAATTTAAATTTGATTCGATACTGAATACCCTCAATTTTGATTGAAATTTAAAACTTAAGTGTAAGCTATAATACTTTTCAAAAAGTTTTCACAAAATATATTTCAAAATTAAACTATGCAATCATACTTGATGCCCCTGTGGTTTCCTTAAGTTACTAATAAAATATGAAAAATGCCTTCAACAAACTGATGATATACATTGAATGTTATGAAAGTATTAAATAATTTTTTTTTTCACTCAATACAAAGACGCTCATTCATATTCGTATAGGTAAAAGAAAACGTTAAAACACAAACTTACCATCGATTCCCAACCCTAACAAGAACTTCAATTGAACCACCTAAGCTTCTAATGCCATGCATTCTTGCAGAAGCTTTTCTTGTTAGAAAAAGCTTCTTATGCGTACAAGTTGAGCCACAAGAGAAGCTTCTCGCATATCTCAACTTGTACGCAAGATTGAAGACAATAAAACTTGTGTGTGAAATATTTCACGAAGAAACCGAAGAAACATTTCATTTTTTCTTTGCTGTGAAAATTAGTTTGTCAAATTTGTTACTATAAAACTACAATTTTTGAGCAAATGTCAACAATTTAAATTAAAAAGATAAAGAAAAATCACTCATCTTGCTTTCCAGATCAATGCTGTAGAACCTGATACATCCAGTGAAATTTTCAGAACGGCTTTTTCTCTTGGCTTGGCTTGGAGGGCGTAGTACCCAGCCCCCACGCTCGTACTTTTTCAGCTTCATATTGTTTCTTTAATTATGCCAAAATGTATGTTTTACTGATATGGATTTCTCACCCCTTTCCCCCTTCCTAGAGGCGAAGGGCTCATGAACCACTTTAGACACATTTTAAGTATATAAATAACGTCACATTTCGTTCCATTTTTCTAATTTGCTTTCGAGATTTAAGTAAGGATCTCAAATTTTAAGTACGCAAGGAACCTTTTTCATATTATATGGTCTCATTACTCAATAAGTACTAGATTTATGCCAAAAAACCTGTGTGCAAGCCTCTCTTTCTTCTTCTGTTCTGAACCTATTGGAAGGATCCCATTTTTTTGTAATCAAAAACCCTACCAAATCAAATTAAGTTCCATTGGTTGATAAGCAATATAATCCCCGCCGTCCCTCCCTTTTACACACTGCACGGCATTAGGGTCTGTGACATTCATAAAAACATATCTCGTATTTAAATACCTTCCCATATAAATTTGATTCTATTTGCTTAATAACATTTCCAGTAAAACCAAAAAAATTGTATTGTAGCCCCCTCTCTACTTCCTGCGCACTCCCTAGAAGAGGAGTGATGTTTCAAATAATCATAGAACGTACCCAAATGATTTCCCATGTCATAATTGGTTCCATTTATTAGATAAATTCATAATTTATACAAAACAATTGTATGGCAGCTTCCCTCTTCCCTAACTTTATTCCCAAATGTAGGAGAAAGGAGTCTCAAATAAACATATAACCTTTTCTCGTACCCAAATTCCCTCCCATTCCAAATTTGATTGCATTTCCTCGATAGACTCTAAAGTTGTGCGAAAAATTGTAATGGAGCCCCACTCTCTCCTTCCTATATCTCCACTGGAAAGGGGCAGTAGTACTAAATATTCATAGAAACATTCCTCGTACTCAAAACCCTACCAAGCTTAATTTGGTTCCACTCGCTCGATAAGTTCTCGAGTAATGTAAAAAATTGTATGGGAGCATCCTCTCCCCTTTAATTTTTTCCACTGAAAGAACAGAGGGTTCTCAAAATATCTTAGTAACATTTCTGGTATTGAAATTTCTTCCCATACCAAAATTGGTTCCATTTGCTTGATTAAGTTATAGAACCATTTCTCGTTCCCAAATACCCTTTTAAGCCAAATTTTGTTCCATTTGCTCGAATAGTTCTCATGGAAGCCCCCCTCCTCCTTTCCTATATCCCCACTGGGAAGGAGGAAGGGATCTGATATAATCCTAGAATCGTTTTACGTATTCCAATACCCTCCCATGCCAAATTCGGTTCCATTAGATTCATTATTTCTCGAGTTATGTAAAAATTTATAAGCCAGCCCTCCTCTCGCTTCTTATTTCTCTATTGGAAAGAGGAAGGGGTACCAAATATTCATAGAAATATATCTCGTAGCCAAATACCCTCTCATGCCAAATTTAGGAACAGACAGATAGACAGACAGATAGACAGACAGACAGACAGACAGAAATCCAATTTTTGGATTTAGATATGAAAAACTACACCAAAAAATCTTCCTTTAAACAATTAAATTGCATTTCTTAAAAAGTTTATCGGATTTTTCAACCCTTCAATGCAAAGTGTTGTTTCAAAATAACTCTAACTAAAATCCAATGATCTCGAAATCCGTGGTTTTTTTAAGCTCCCACGCAATATAAAATCACTCATGTGAAATTGTAGCGTTTTCGTGCCACTTTTTATATATTCTTGTTTTACTTATCGATTACAATGATGTTAAATTCAAAAAATGTTCTATTTTGTTTTTCAAATGTTCTAATTTTTGTATGATTTTGGTTTATTTTTGCATGTTATTCTAACTATTTTGCAGTGTATATACACAAAAAATGGTAAATTTGAAGGAACTGATTCATAGTATTTTGAATAAAGTTTAATTACTGTGTGAGAAGTAACAAAAAATGTACAACAAAAAAAGTCAAATTTATCTTTATTTTTAAGTGGATTATGGAAATCCTCTGTAATTTGAAAATAAGGAAATTTAAAAAAAAATGACTCAAATCAACAACAAACATCCTTCTGTACCTTAGGAATTTTTTTTAATAATAATATATATTTTTAATAATAATTATATAAATTGACAATTCTTTAACATATTCACGGATAAAACCGTTAAATTGATTTTTTGAATTCATAATTCAAGCATTTTTTTTATCTTTGATAAATAATAATCTTCATAAGACTTCAAATTACGGCTTTTAACGGGTTGTGATTTGTCTTTGGAATTAAAATGATATTATTTTACTACTTTGGTAATTGTTACAATAAGGTTTTCACAATTTTTCCCATAGGTATCCGGACCGGGCAAATCCGAGCTATTTTTTCTTTTAACCATGGCAGACTTTAAAATTTTAAACCCGAATTCCGAGCAATATCCGGGCTGATTTGGTCAAAATCCCTAAATTATTCATTAAAAATCAACAAGAAAATACTTGAAATATTCTGTTTTACTTAAAATCACATCTGCCTTGATAGCGAAAATAAACCAATTCAATTTTAGTATTTTGTTGGATTTTGCAAATAATGTGGAAAAATCTGGACTTTATTTAGACATTTTTCAACGAAATTTCGGCAACTGGCATCTTCGCATGCCTGTTTTTTGTGTTTTTTTGTGTGGAAATCTACGTTTCGTTATTTATTCAGCTTAGTTTTTTGTTTGTAAATTATATCACGCAATATTTACAATCTTTAAATGTATACTATAATGTTCAACTTTGAAAAGCATTTTTTTTGGTATAAATTTTCCACGGACTACAAAATAGTTATAAAGCAAGTTCAAAACTTTTTTTACAAAACATATGTTTTCAAGTGTAAGAAATAAGAACTGTTTCAAGAAAAAAAGGTTATTAGAAAACAAAATCTCTAAAAATATCACTAGTGTTTATACAAACAATTTTCTTGAAGAAAAATTTTAAGCTATTCAACTAAAAAATTGAAAGCTTTACACTTGATTTTAATGTTTCGTTTAAGCGTTTTGTTAATGATTTGCAGAAATTTTAAAAAGTGTTCATTTATGAAGAATTTTTAAACCACCCTTGTAGGTTTTTGAAGAAATAACATGAACAAAACCAAGCAATTGCTTTCTCCAAGCCAAATCGAGCAGTCAAGCAGTCGATTTGATTAATTGCTTCAGATGATATGAATAATGTTTATACACTGAGGTTTTTTTTACGCGGTATTTCGTCCCGCGTAAAAAAACCGCGTAAAAAAAACTGCGTTAATTCGAAAATTCGCGTAAAAAAAACCGCGATAATTCGAAAATCCGCGTAAAAAAAACCGCTTTAATTCGAAAATTCGCGTAAAAAAAACCTCGTTAATTCGAAAATCCACGTAAAAAAAACCCCGAAATTCGAAAATCCACGTAAAAAATCCATTTTAATTAAAAAAATTCGCCCAAAATAGCACGTTACTAAAAAAACGCGTAAGAATCATTATTATTGAAAAATTTGCGTACAATGATAGTTTATTTTTAAGATAAAAAACAAAATCAATTAGATTAAAAGAATAGTAGAATATAGTGAGGCTTATTTGACAGTGTGGAATTTAGATCGTCTCATGTCTCATGTCTCAGGTCTCATGTTCCATATCTCAGGTCTTAGGTCTCGTGTCTCAGGTCTCATGTCTCAGGTCTCATGTTCCATGTCTCAGGTCTCAGGTCCCATGTCTCATGTCTCATGTCTCAGGTTTCAGGTCTCAGGTCTCAGGTCTCATGTCTCAGGTCTCATGTCTCATGTCTCATGTCTCATGTCTCAGGTCTCATGTCTTAGGTATCATGTCTCAGGTCTCATGTCTCAGGTCTCATGTCTTAGGTCTTATGTCTCATGTCTCATGTCTCATGTCTCATGTCTCATGTCTCAGGTCTCGAGTCTCAGGTATCATGTCTCATGTCTCGTGTCTCAGATCTCGAGTCTCATATTTCAGGTCTCAAATCTCAGGTCTCATGTTTCAGGTCTCAGGTCTCAAGTCTCAGGTCTCAGGTGACAGATCTCATGTATCACGTTCTTAGTCTCAGAGCTAAGATTTTCCCAACTACAAAAAGATTCTAAGTGTTTTCCTTTGAAAAAGTCTTAGAGTATTTTCTCTGAAAAACCGCGTTAATTCGAAAATCCGCGTAAAAAAAACGCGTAAAAAAAACCGTGTAAAAAAAAACCGCGTAAAAAAAAACCTCAGTGTACTTAGGTTGCCAGATTCTTTTCAGCACCTATACGGGCCTGATAAATCCTTGCAATTTTATCAAAAAACCCAGGAAAAACCTGGCATTTGTTTCGAAATTTTGGGCCAAATATCTGGACTATATCCGGGTAAATTTGTTCAAACCCAACTCCATAAAAATCAAGAAAACAAAACATGAAATAATTTTGTTTTAATTAAATCTCAGTTTATGAATACCGTATTTTAGGCTTCCAAAACATCTTTCAAGATTATTTTTATAAAAATTGTTCAGAAAAGTTCGATTTGGACGCATAAATGAAAAAAATTAATGTACAACACAATTGTTTTTTTTTGTTTGATTTGGCAAATAAAGTGAATAAATCCGTTCAAAATCCGGGCTGTTTTTAATAAATCTGGGCAACCGAGCCGGAACGGACTTTTCCTAAATTTTGTATTAAATATCCGGGCAAACCCGAACAAAACCAGGCAATCTGGCAACCTAAGTTTATACTGACAGCTGTTTTCTGTTAGCACACTTTTCGAATCAGAAATTCTTCCAAGCGTAAAAAAGCAAGGATAATCAAAATTCGATGTGAAAAAGAAGATTTTTCTATGTTTTTGGTGCTGCAATGCGCTGTATGAAATGATTCAACTTGAAATCAAACAAATCGATAGTGAATTTTGAAAAGGGCGTTTACGCAAAATGTTAACATTTATATGAAGTTATCAGCTGGGTGAAAAAGGAGGTTTGAAGACCTTCATTTCGATGTTTTCAAGTTTTCTGAAAGATATTTGATATTAGAAAAAAAAGAAAACAAAAGCCCGTTTGATTTTTGAAACACGCACGTACATTTGGTGTTCCCAAATTTGAATCGTGTCAAAGTGAAACGAGTTTTGTCGCTATTTCGTTTTTTTTTATTTTTTATTTAAAATGATTCAAAATTATTGTTTAAAACATTATTAGCATGACATTTATTGGACTGGCTCGATTGTATTATTTTTTAGCAGAATAAACGGATTGATGTTCAGCACAAATTGTCAATAACGAATGTTGCCAAACTCGAACGGGGTTTGATATATTTTTGCTGGGAGCTGATGAAGCTTTCAAGCTTTGAATTAGTAAATAAGTAAACATTTATGGTGTGTCCAGATATGCCTGGAGACTATTTAAGTATGTTAAACTTGAGATAAGTTTACGGCAATTGTGGTAGAAGTTCCGATTTGACCAAATTTGAAGAGAAATTGTAAAAAGTGTTTAGTTTTATTTTTATACAAAATTAATTTATTGTAATATTATCAAATTAATTCTTGGGAATCATAAACATAATTTTAACGCAGTTATGCATTCAAATTTCTATAAACAGCTCGCACATTTTAAACCTTGCATTTCAAAATACTAATTGTTACTTGGGTATTTGCTGAACCGCAAAAAAGTGAAGCTCAAAAATTGATTTTTGTTTTCATTTCGATCAAAGTCGTTTAACCATCTTTATGGGTTTCGCGACTTTTTACAAACGTTGCAGTTGGAGGACAGTCATTGAAAAACTTTTCCAGTATAAACTGTGTTCGATATTTACTCTTGGGCTCGAACTCGTGTACATTGATTCAGGAGACAATTGACTTGCCAACTGAGCTATATCACAATCCCTCATAAATTAATGATTTGTCGTTGTTCTTAGAAATTCTACAAATTTGTGAAAAAATCTTGTTTTGGACTTGGTAGGCTGTGCTTGGAGGTGACAGGAGTGTTTTATTAACTGCTGGAAAATTTCGCTTTTCAAAAATTTATTTTTTTAACGAAAATTACTACAAAACCGGGCCCCAAAAGCAGATCACAAGAAGTGAAATCAAGAAAAGATGGCCATCGTTTTCCCGGCGAATCCTGAGAGCCGCTAGCCCAGGGATAATCGAGAAATCTTGCCTTGGGAAACTGAAATGTTATTTGTAAAACTGGTGAGTCCGTTCCTTTTTTATCGCTGGTGCAGTATCGGATATAATTGTACTGGTTTGTACTCTCCGTTAAACGGTTAAACCAGATCCGGACGTCACTTTCCGGTTGATTACAGAATCTGGAGCTGATTCCAATCCTCTATACTATCAGATTTTCAAGATATGGCTTAATTCCTATTAATTACTATTGAACTCTTTCAAAAGGATCTATTTTCAAATTTTTAAATATACTTAATGGAAATGCGTTGGATTCGTAATTCTAAAAAAACGTAAAGGAATCGAAATGTTCATTCATGTTTTTAACAGTTTCTTGATTACGAGGTAGTACGCTCGATTGCTTTTTTTTTCTTTTTTATAGGAATTTAACCCATTAAGTTCATTTAATGAGGGCGTCATATGGACTTAAGACTGTAGTTAGTTGGTTGAGGAGGGAGCAGTTTTTTATTATTTTTTTTTCTATTGTCTCTGGAATTGCCTAGGTATTCGAGCTTTTAAGATACGAACTTGGATTTGGTAGGCTGATAGTTCTAAACACTGCTTCAGTTAACATTTACAGAACAATTTTAAATATTTTGAAAAGCATAACATAACACATGTGCTCAATTAAAAAATTACAATAATATATTGAAATTGGTCAATGATGAATTGTATAGTTTGTTCTACATTCAAAATATAACAAAGATACTATTATTTTTCAAATAGAAACAGGAGTAAAAGAATATTCATTTTAGTTAACTATATGTACATCATTTGCAACTTTCTGAAATTATCTTGTTGAATTTGTTGATATCAAAAGACGGTCTCTTAGAAAAAGGTTGGGTTTGTTGTAGCTTACAAATATCAGCCGAAGAGAAACTTTAAATTAAATAATTTTTATTTCTATTTATCTACACTGTTTTTATAGAGAGATTGTTACGCTAGTGGGCCAATATATGTTATTCACAATAAGTTTTATGATTTTTCCGTTAACTGATGTACATGTCTCTTGACTTTTTTTTTTGTTGTGTAAAGTTAAAAAAATATTTTTTTCGGAACAATGAAAGCACCGGAGAATAGGTTTACTAAGATCTATACACTTGTCAAAGGTGTCTCCTGATCATATTCCTTTTTCCCCCATCCCTACAAAAATTTTTTTGCTAGGGTGCAGAGGTGACCTCGGTCCTAAAGCATAATTTTTCATTCTATCATCCCTTTCTCTTATTTTTCTCTCTATCTATTGACTACTAGGACGTGGCCGGCGCCGTTATTGATGTATAAAGAGAGAGCATCAGTTTTGTTCATTGTGAATGTGTTGTCAATCCCAGACACCATTCTTTTGACCTCTGGACAAAATTGATGGCATCGGTCAATCACGGAGTAGCAACCATTGGTGATGTAGAATTCATTCTACTGAGCCACACCAGCGGTTATGGAATTCGAAATGCTTTAGTACTATTATGATGGAATGAACTATGGAAAGCAAGAACTTTATATCATTTTAAAATTATAATTCCGAATTTTTAACGGCATTTCGGTTTCAATGACTTAAAGTGGATGTGAGTAGTCAATCAAGCTAAGCTAAGCCAAGCTAAATTTGTGAAAAAATCTTGTTTTGTAATGATATTTTAATTTGTTATTTTTCTTCTTAAAGTGAAATTGCTTCAAAGTTAATTTCATTCATTAGAATCGTATTTTTTTTTTCTTTTCAATTCAAATTAGTCATTCGGTTACACCCTGTTTTTTGTGGATAAGTCAATCCGTGTCCAATCAAAATTGAGCTCAGCGTTCCAAACAAAAAAAAAGACAAATCTCCAATAATACGGTGAGATGACGCGAGATGCCACCCCAAACCTTTTTGCTGGACGTTTTGGGTTCTGGTGCCGCTTTTTTTTCGCACTCTACAGCTCATCTCTAAGTTTCGATTCCTACTGGAGAGTCGATCGGTTTGGGACAAGAACAGCCTTTTCCCGTTAGGTAAATCATCTATCCCGTGGCTGAGTTTGTCGGCGAAGATTCAGCGACGGATACAAGACAGAGAGGACTCTAAATAAATAAGAAGTAAAAATCTCGCGAACCCATGACGATGATACCTGAGGATGACCACAAATAACAAACAACAAACTACAACACAGATCATGGGCCATAAACGAACCAGAGCTCTGGCTAAAGTTGTATCTAAATGGAATAAAAAACTGGGAAATGGTGAGTCAATATTTGCACCTTGGTTGAATAGCGGTTTATCTTTTTTAGCGCTTTTGCGTCAATAATTACGGTGCTTCGAAGATGTCCAATTGCAGTTGACAAATTTTGCGTAAATTTTTACCGTCCAAAAAGTTTAGAACCGGTAGTTGATAGTTTTTAGGTAGGTCAAAAGTCGTAAAACACATTCTTGTTGAAATTTTTAATCTAATCAAATTTTGAATAAAAACTGAATCGTCCATGAAGATTGGATTTATCAATTTTATCGATGCTTGAAAAATATTGAAATATTGAAAAATTTCAGCCGAAGAGTTGTTGACTTCCTAAAGGGGAAACGGATTAAGTCGTTTGTCGCCTTGCGAATAAGAATATTTATGGCCTCGAAAGGTCGTTAAATTCGAATCGTCTGTAAATAACTGTAAACATAAAAATATCTCACATTTGTTCAGTAAATTCGTCACGTTTGTAGCCATTGGAAAGTCATTTTGTGATGGACCATCAAACACCTCCACTTTTTTGACACGAAAAGTTCCTGAAATGATCAACTAGCCGCGCTCCAGAGAATCATTCAAGTATCAATAAATGACCTAGTTGTTGTTATATTGGTCAGCTATTGTTTCTGAATATGCAATCTGAATCTGAAATCTGAATCTGAAATCTGAAATCTGAATCTGACTCTGAAATCTGAATCTGAAATCTGAATCTGAAATCTGAATCTGAAATCTGAATCTGAAATCTGAATCTGAAATCTGAATCTGAAATCTGAATCTGAAATCTGAATCTGAAATCTGAATCTGAAATCTGAATCTGAAATCTGAATCTGAAATCTGAATCTGAAATCTGAATCTGAAATCTGAATCTGAAATCTGAATCTGAAATCTGAATCTGAATTCTGAATCTGAAATCTGAATCTGAAATCTGAATCTGAAATCTGAATCTGAAATCTGAATCTGAAATCTGAATCTGAAATCTGAATCTGAAATCTGAATCTGAAATCTGAATCTGAAATCTGAATCTGAAATCTGAATCTGAAATCTGAATCTGAAATCTGAATCTGAAATCTGAATCTGAAATCTGAATCTGAAATCTGAATCTGAAATCTGAATCTGAAATCTGAATCTGAAATCTGAATCTGAAATCTGAATCTGAAATCTGAATCTGAAATCTGAATCTGAAATCTGAATCTGAAATCTGAATCTGAAATCTGAATCTGAAATCTGAATCTGAAATCTGAATCTGAAATCTGAATCTGAAATCTGAATCTGAAATCTGAATCTGAAATCTGAATCTGAAATCTGAATCTGAAATCTGAATCTGAAATCTGAATCTGAAATCTAAATCTGAAATCTGAAATCTGAAATCTGAATCTGAAATCTGAATCTGAAATCTGAATCTGAAATCTGAATCTGAAATCTGAATCTGAAATCTGAATCTGAATCTGAAATCTGAAATCTGAAATCTGAAATCTGAATCTGAAATCTGAATCTGAAATCTGAATCTGAAATCTGAATCTGAAATCTGAATCTGAAATCTGAATCTGAAATCTGAATCTGAAATCTGAATCTGAAATCTGAATCTGAAATCTGAATCTGAAATCTTCATCTGAAATCTGAATCTGAAATCTGAATCTGAAATCTGAATCTGAAATCTGAATCTGAAATCTGAATCTGAAATCTGAATCTGAAATCTGAATCTGAAATCTGAATCTGAAATCTGAATCTGAAATCTGAATCTGAAATCTGAATCTGAAATCTGAATCTGAAATCTGAATCTGAAATCTGAATCTGAAATCTGAATCTGAAATCTGAATCTGGATCTGAAATCTGAATCTGAAATCTGAATCTGAAATCTGAATCTGACTCTGAAATCTGAATCTGAAATCTGAATCTGAAATCTGAATCTAAAATCTGAATCTGAAATCTGAATCTGAAATCTGAATCTGAAATCTGAATCTGAAATCTGAATCTGAAATCTGAATCTGAAATCTGAATCTGAAATCTGAATCTGAAATCTGAATCTGAAATCTGAATCTGAACCTGAAATCGGAATCTGAAATCTTAATCTGAAATCTGAATCTGAAATCTGAAACCTGAATCTGAAATCTTAAGATAAGTTAACCACCGTTAATTAATTTTGTAAATTTATTTTCGGCATATCGGTGAAAAGTAGTTCTGAAATTGATAAAGATGGATAGAGAAGTGAGGAGAAAATTTACAGATGTTGAAAAGAGCGAAAGCCCGTCCGGAGTATACGTGTTCACCACATGTAGACTTCGGACCAACCAGATTTCATTGTATAGGTTGAGGTAGTGCCACCTCTATCCCGGTACTACTTCTCCTAAATAATGATATGTTGCAGGGTAAAGTATGGTGTACGTTAATAAGTTTCCTCTCAAAAATGCTCTTTCGCTCTTTTCAACATCTGTAAATTTTCTCCTCACTTCTCTATCCATCTTTACCAATTTCAGAACTACTTTTCACCGATATGCCGAAAATAAATTTACAAAAAAAAAAAAAAAAGAATCTGAAATCTGAAATCTGAATCTGAATCTGAAATCTGAATCTGAAATCTGAATCTGAAATCTGAATCTGAAATCTGAATCTGAAATCTGAATCTGAAATCTGAATCTGAAATCTGAATCTGAAATCTGAATCTGAAATCTGAATCTGAAATCTGAATCTGAAATCTGAATCTGAAATCTGAATCTGAAATCTGAATCTGAAATCTGAATCTGAAATCTGAATCTGAAATCTGAATCTGAAATCTGAATCCGAAATCTAAATCTGAAATCTGAATCTGAAATCTGAATCTGGAATCTGAATCTGAAATCTGAATCTGAAATCTGAATCTGAAATCTGAATCTGAAATCTGAATCTGAAATCTGGATCTGAAATCTGAATCTGAAATCTGAATCTGAAATCTGAATCTGAAATCTGAATCTGAAATCTGAATCTGAAATCTGAATCTGAAATCTGAAATCTGAAATCTGAAATCTGAAATCTGAAATCTGAAATCTGAAATCTGAAATCTGAAATCTGAAATCTGAAATCTGAAATCTGAAATCTGAATCTGAAATCTGAAATCTGAAATCTGAATCTGAAATCTGAAGTCTGAATTTGAAATCTTAATCTGAAACCTGAAAGTATTTTGACGAAAAGCTGTTGATTTGTTGGCATAAAAGGGGGCAAGGGCAAAGAAGGGATTCAAATTAGTAAAATTTAGAGAAAAGATTATAAAGCAAGAAAAATGATTTATACTGAGATGTAATTTTGAGAAACTGTATCCAACAGCAGTAAAAAATAAATAAAAGAAATTTTAATTTGAACTGTTTAGTTCGTATTCTGTTTTTAAACTCTTATTTTAAAAACGGAATCTACAGTCTAATTCTGAATTCTATTTTTCTTGTTTGAATTTCCTCACTGTATTGGGTTTCTGGATACAAACTGTCTTTCTTTTCAGATTCGTGTTTTACAAAATAGAAATGGTAGAATGATACAACCCCTGAAAATGAAAAAAATATTTACCTGTCCTGAATACCAAATTAAGATTGTTCTTTTTTGAACTTTTATTTTTTCTTATGGGCCAGGCTTAAAAATGGTTAAACTCACTTGCGTATGCGTGTCTTAATTTAGTCCGCCGAAGCTTGTAAATTGGAAATTGACTCGTATCAAAGTTGCAAGTTTATGGTTTTCGTAAATCAACTAGCTGCATTAGCACAAATCTGTATCAAACTTCTTCGATCCCAGATGAAAGACAGCGAGTTGCTTACATTCTTCTCTGGATCCAATGGATTGGTTGTTTTTTTTTTTCATTTTATTTTATTTATAAATAACGCATGGCATCCCGCACGTCTTGGTCCCATGGACACGCAACCATGAAGAAGTTATCCTTGGATCTGTCGTCTTGTAGCCCGTCAATCGACCCGGGCGTCCAAACTAATTCTTTTCAAGTTAACTCAGCGATTAAACCCCGATCGAATCGAAGAATGGACGACAGAAGACGTTCTGGACATGTGCTGCGTAGTTGTCGTTGTTGTTGAGTACTTTGCGCACTTGTTTCGAGATCATGTGACAAATAAGGCTTCCAGGCTCTTCCAGTAGCTTGGCTCCGGATTTTCCTCGAAATCCCAATCCCCCCGAGGAGCTTCCATTCATTGTTCGGTGTGGCATTTGATTTTGAGGTGGACACTGACGATGTCCACTTGTGGACATTCAAATTCATTGGCTCCCATGTTGGATTTTTTTTTCTGAGAGATCCAGCTGCAGAATGGTTCTGGATTAAATACATTATTCATGAAAAAAAAAACGGCGATCCGGCAGGAAGACAATTTGTCAACCGATGACCGATCCCTGCCTGTTAACCGGTTGATCCGGAACGTGCGTTCTCTTTGTCGTGATGCACTTGACTAAGAGTTCATTCTTCAACCGGAGTGTAGCTTTTGCAGAAAAAGAAGCAGAACGTGCAAGCAAGGAACTATTTGTAGATGATCTTCTACTAAAGGGGCTTAATTGATTTATAGAGTCAACTGTTCAGCTGTATCAATTTTCTGAAGCATGACATCGCTGCTCCTCCAAATTGATACTTATAAGATAATTGATTCAACGTTTCAATGTAAATACTGAAGGGTTGTTTTTACTAAATATAGAATACTAGCTGATCCCGTACTAACTTCGTTTTGCTTTAAATCATTGGTACGTCAAAATGAGTTTAGAAAATGAATTCGAAACATTCTTTTGAAAATTTTGGGGAAAAAATTCAACAGTGTTTAAAGTCGCTACTATTACTATTACTTGAAATTCAAATTACACAGTTGATTGGCTTTTTATTAAAATTTATGTGAGAGTGTTTTCTTCTCGATCGGTTGCAAAATCTAGACATTATGGCAGAAACATGTACTATTTGTTTATGTGCACGACTCTTTTGCTTGACCTTCACACTTAAATTGGTATCAATTAACTGCCTCCAACAAAATTATTGCACAAAACACTGAACATTCAATGAAACCCTCTTTTTTTTGTCTCATGGCCCGAATTTCGAAAATTGAAACCAATTTTACGTTCCTCAAAACTCCCTTGTGCCATTTTTTCTTTTCAAATTATATGTAAAATAACGTCAGGAACTTGAAAACAGTGAACAGTGAATATAGACGCCCTTTTCGCCGACCCTTGACACGGAACATGCCTAGAGTCCACCTAGAGTCAATTGCTCATAGTTTATAACCCTCATCTGAACATTTTTATCTCAATCCGATGCATGATCACGACAATATCGCGAAAACAGTGAGCAACTAACATGGACGGTCTTTTTTTTACCACGATTCAAAACTTGACACCTGAAATCAATTATCTTTTCTGTTAAACTCCCATGTGTCAATTTTCATTACAATTCTATGCTCAATCAAGAGAATATCGTAAAAACAGTGAACAGATAATAACCCCTTTTGCCGACCCCTGAGTCAAGATTTGAAACCTGAAAGCAAAAGAGCGTCCCTAAAAACTCCTATGTGGAAATTTTCATCTCAATCCAATGTAGAATAACGTCAATATCGCAAAAACATTAAAGTTGGGTATGGACGACTCCTTCAGCCGACTTCTGATCCGCAATTCGAAACTTGAAATCGATTGCTCGTCCCTCAAAACACTCATGTGCTAATTTTCATTACAATCTGGTGTTTAATAACGCCAATATCGCAAAAACATTAATGAGTGAATATGGACGACCCCTTTGGCCGATCCCTGACCCTAAATTTGATAACTGTAATCGATTGCTCGTCCCTCAAAACACTCATGTGCAAATTTTCATCACAATCCTATGTATAATAACGCCAATATCGCAAAAACATTAATCAGTTGATATGGACGACCCCTTTGGCCGACCCCTGGCCCTGAATTTGATAACTGTAATCGGTTGCTTGTCTCTCAAAACACTCATGTGCAAATTTCCATCACAATCCGACGGAAAATGACGTCAATAACGTGAAAACAATATTTGTCTTGTATGGACGACCCCCTTCAGAAGGGGTCGTCCAAAAATCTAAAAACATTTTTCATCATTCCTGGTCCTAATGAGCATCCATGCCAAATTTTAGATCTCTAGCTCTTAAGGCGGCTGAGTCTATAGAGGACAAACAAACAAACAAACAAACATACAGATAATCGCTTTTTATATATATAGATTTACATAGGGTCTCTTCATTTAAATATGATAAATTTTGAAGATTGCTTTTTTCATTTCATTTGGATGTTATTCCATCTTAAAAATGCAGGATTCAGTGGTGGAATGAACCTAATAACTACCCATTACATGAGCGATAGTTATTTGTTACTATTTCAAGTTAGTAGATACTCAATAACCGGGAATCTACTCATTTTCGAATTAATAAAATGGGATAGTTACCTTTTCATTTTAACCGCCAATAGTGCCACAATTTAAGTTAGCGCCGGTTTGTGTGTACGATGGTGACAACATTTGTATTGTAATCATCATCAACATACTGTTCTCTGCAACCATCAGTTGTGAATTGACGCAAAGTAATATGGAATGGAATCTAAAAACTATTTTGGTTCCGTCGTGATAGCTACAGGTCTCCTGCTGATAGATCGGACCAATCCTAATCATATGTTAAGCTTAAATCTGATAAAACAAAGCTTCAAAACGAGATTCACTGACACTTAGCAAATAGATGTTGGTCACACGTTAGCTGTTTAGAATCCTTTCCATCTGGTTAGTAAAAAAAATTACGTTGAACTGGTTTTGAGGGCAAGATAGCAAATTCCATGGTATTTGAAAAGTCTATCCGTCTGTCTGTAAGAACACCAACACTCGAGGCAATAGTTTCTCGTTTCATATTCCCATCCTATCCCATCCCATTTTCATCCTATCCCATTCCATACCCATTCCCATTAGCACCCTATTCCCATCCCTTTCCCATCCCATTCCCACTCCATTCCAAACCCATTCCCATCCCTTTCCCATCTCATTACCATCCTATTTCTACTCCATTCCAAATCCATTCCCATCCCATTCCAATTTCATTCCCATTCCATTCCCATTCCATTCCCATTCCATTCCCATTCCATTCCCATTCCATTCCCATTCCATTCCCATTCCATTCCCATTCCATTCCCATTCCATTCCCATTCCATTCCCATTCCATTCCCATTCCATTCCCATTCCATTCCCATTCCATTCCCATTCCATTCCCATTCCATTCCCATTCCATTCCCATTCCATTCCCATTCCATTCCCATTCCATTCCCATTCCATTCCCATTCCATTCCCATTCCATTCCCATTCCATTCCCATTCCATTCCCATTCCATTCCCATTCCATTCCCATTCCATTCCCATTCCATTCCCATTCCATTCCCATTCCATTCCCATTCCATTCCCATTCCATTCCCATTCCATTCCCATTCCATTCCCATTCCATTCCCATTCCATTCCCATTCCATTCCCATTCCATTCCCATTCCATTCCCATTCCATTCCCATTCCATTCCCATTCCATTCCCATTCCATTCCCATTCCATTCCCATTCCATTCCCATTCCATTCCCATTCCATTCCCATTCCATTCCCATTCCATTCCCATTCCATTCCCATTCCATTCCCATTCCATTCCCATTCCATTCCCATTCCATTCCCATTCCATTCCCATTCCATTCCCATTCCATTCCCATTCCATTCCCATTCCATTCCCATTCCATTCCCATTCCATTCCCATTCCATTCCCATTCCATTCCCATTCCATTCCCATTCCATTCCCATTCCATTCCCATTCCATTCCCATTCCATTCCCATTCCATTCCCATTCCATTCCCATTCCATTCCCATTCCATTCCCATTCCATTCCCATTCCATTCCCATTCCATTCCCATTCCATTCCCATTCCATTCCCATTCCATTCCCATTCCATTCCCATTCCATTCCCATTCCATTCCCATTCCATTCCCATTCCATTCCCATTCCATTCCCATTCCATTCCCATTCCATTCCCATTCCATTCCCATTCCATTCCCATTCCATTCCCATTCCATTCCCATTCCATTCCCATTCCATTCCCATTCCATTCCCATTCCATTCCCATTCCATTCCCATTCCATTCCCATTCCATTCCCATTCCATTCCCATTCCATTCCCATTCCATTCCCATTCCATTCCCATTCCATTCCCATTCCATTCCCATTCCATTCCCATTCCATTCCCATTCCATTCCCATTCCATTCCCATTCCATTCCCATTCCATTCCCATTCCATTCCCGTCCCTCTTCCATCCCATCCTATTCCAACTCATTCCCATAAAAGATAAAGAAGGATAAAAACCATCGCCAAACGGCAGACGGTCAACGCAGCGCGTTTTTTTTATGATCGGGCGTGACAGAAGGACAATGTGGCAAGTCAAACTAAAAATGTTGCTTTGGGTTCGATTCTCACCTTATATTTTTTTCTAAATTTTATTATAAATTATTGAAATAGGATGAGAATCCCATAAAATGGTTTTCTTGTTTCGCTTGAATGTCATGCATCATTTGGCTAGGGTGCTCGTGTCTTTATGCCAGTTGTGTTCATAACGCATCATTTTAGAGCTACTGTAGCCCTCGTCTATTTAGCCTTTAAAGACCCAAAGACCCTTATGTGGTGATTTTCAGCTTACAATTTTCGTCGCATCCAGTTCGGTCAGGTTTGGCTTTTTTGTTGATGCGCTCTCTTCGCAGACAGGCTCTCTTCTCGTTCTCACTTTTCCCATCCGAACGGCTTTTTCTTAGCTTTCAATCCAACCAATAGGGGACGAATGTCCAGAGATTGCTCTCGAGCAACGTTGCCGGTATTTTAATGCAATGCATTGAAATAAAACCTCATTACGAATTTTTCAGCAAATTCCAATATTTTTATTTTATCTTCTCATACTCTACACCTTATTACATTATACCAGTTTAAAATTAACATTTTTCAGAACTGGAGGGTTTAAGGGTTGTTCTAAAAAAAGTTGCAATTTGGATCACAGATTACGCTCGTTAAAATTAGATTCAACACTAGACCAGATGCCCTTACGACCAATACCAGTTTTTAAAAAAACTCATTTGAAACTGATATGATGGACCACCGATGTATAGAGTTAGGTCGCATAATTTTGAAATAAAGATTAATTTTCTCACTAATTGGATTGTTGGTGCCCAAAATTGAAAAAAACGATCATTTCTCCTACACTTTACATATAATAAATCTTCGGTTAAGAGGCATTTTGTCGCTTAAGAATGACTTGATTCAAAAAGTTTACTCTTTTTAGTACATGTCGCCCTCCTTCTATTGTCTATATATCTATTTACCTACCACTTACGAAGAATTTAATGTTCATCGCTTCATAGACTTCAAGTTTGGCTCTGCGTACTGCGGCATGCGACCAACAAGGCGGAGGTTTAAAGTTCGGGGCAATTGCAAAAAAACCTCACAAAAGGAGAAAAATCATTTTTTTTGGTTTTTTTTTAGGTTAATCCGTCAATTGACGTTTAATGACGTTCGCTGAATAACTTTTTCAATTCAAAATGATTAAAGACTGAAGACACGAGAATTATAGCGTGATTTTTTCGATTCTGAGTTTGCTTCTGATTTCGTCCGAATAAAAAAACGACTTTCGATTATCGAGTTATTGCAAACGTAGGTGTGCGTGAGTAAGAGCGCAATGTTTACATGCAGCTGTTTGTTGTTTTGACAACATTGGTAACAGTATTGGTGATCGAACTTCTTCCAACACTGATACCGTATTTTTTTCCACCTGGAGGCAAACCAGAGGCAACCTAGGTTCGCTCTAACTGCTGTCATCGTGCTCATTTATTGCTCTAGAGACAACCTAGATTCGCTCGGAAAACGGACGGAGTCGCCCTGAGAAGAAAGTCAGTTTTGCGAGAAGTTCACCAATACTCTCAACGTTGTTGTCAAAACATTAAGCAGCTGTTTTTGGCTGAAAGCAAAATAGTTGAAATAATGAAAGGGAAAATGATTATTGCCGCGATTTTGAACCTCTCAGCAAAGCAAAATCGTACTATATGCTGTCCAGTGCAATCCGGACACGAAAAAAGGCAATCCGGATGTGAAGAACCGAGTGAAGAAATCCAGAAGGGAGAACAAAATGACAGCTGCATGTAAACATTGCGTTCGTTCTCACGCACACCTACGTATGGAATCAATCGAAACCCGAAAGTCGTTTTTTTATTCGGACGGTTCCAGAGCCAAATCCGGAATAAAAAAAAAATACGCCATGACTTTATTCTCAGGGCAACTCCGTCCGTTTTTCGTGCGCAACTAGTTTGAGTGCAACTAAATGAGCACGATGACAGCAGTTAGTTTACAACTAGGTTGCCACTGGGTGAAAAAAAACACGCTATTTTTGAATTTTGCCAATTGAGCCACGATATTTTTTCAGTGATTTTTCAGCAATAAATTGTTCGTTGAGATGCTATAGTTTCGCCAAGTTTCAGAAGTCTCCAAACTGTAACTCTAAAAAGATTTGCATTCCTCGAAAATTCCTAAACTATGCTCATACAGAGAAATGTGTGGTCATTAGGAAGCAGTGCACTCTTTAAAACGAATTAAAGATGAAGAAGCTAGAAAAAATTGAAACAGCAAAACCGTATATTTTAAATTAAAGCCGAGCCAAATTGACAAAGTCAATAAAATGGACAAATTTTCCTAAATTTTCAAGTTTTGTCTAAATTTACAAAATAAGCCAAACTGTAAAAACTGACAAACCTGCCAAAAATTGTCAATTTTTTTTTTCAAAATTTTCTATTTCCTCAAATTTTTAAAACTGATAAAATTTGGCTAAATTATCAAGATTTTCAAATTCGAAAAAAGTTACAAAATTGAAAAAACTGTTATAATTGTCCAATTTTCCAAGATTTTCAAGTTTGACAAAATTATCGAAATTGTCAAATTTTGCAATGTTGTCAATATTTATTGTCTGTCAAATATTTTAAAAGTTTGTAAAAGAAAAACTACAATTGATTACCTTTTTTTTGGTGGATGTTATCAATATTTTGTGCCGTACAACAAGTTTCCGTCAAATTTACAGAAATATGGACAAAACCCAGGCTTCCTTTAAAAAATCTAAGAGAATCTAAGGCTCATTAGGTAATCACGCAAAGTATATAAAATACAAAAAATCCTTAAAGACCGATAACATTGTCATCTCTGATAGCAAGAATGTTCAGATGAACTATGGCTTATTTATCACACTGTGGAAAATATGTTTCTAATTTTACCAAGCTTGTTTTATTTCCTCTGCAAACCGGATTATTAGTCTGCAGGTAAAACAAACATAGAAGGTTGCTTAAATTGTGTAAAATATCTTCAAAAACTACTTAGGTAAGGAGTATAAAGCATGATCATAGATAGCAGAATATTCAAACGACATTAGTGGCTATAACTAATTAACTCAAAAGATGAACAATGTTGCTTGACGAACCTGCCCGAGGCTGAAAGTCTCTATAATAAAGTCTCTATAAGAAAGTTTCTATAAAAAAACAATGTTGCTGCATACATTTAGGGGCAAAAATTATAAACTTTTCTCAATATTTTTTGACCTCAAAAACAAATGATTGCAATTCCCTAGGTCTTCCTACTGTTCCTATATATTTTTTTATATTCAAACTTAGCCATTTGATAGGGTTTTTTAGCCATTTATTCAATTCAGAATTTTTCATAGAAAATGTCCGTTTTTTTAATATCCAAATATTATCATAGAATGATCATAAAAACCACTCTAAAACGAACCTATACAAAGGAAAAAGGTTAACCCTTCATATAAAACAACCCATTTGCTTCTCAATGCTATAATTTTATCAGCAGAGGTGTTTGTTTTTGAGTCTTCGAAAAAACAGACATGTTAAAACTTTAAAACTACATTTTAAGTAATATAAAAAAATCTCCAACTACAAACCAAATTTAGCCATTTTGAAACTCAATTTATAGGCTTACAAACGTAGACAACAGTTTTCAGATATTTTAACCTCAGACTTCGTTAATGATGATAATCTGCAAAAAAATCATGTTGATCAAAGTTACTCCGGTGATCAAAGTTCTCCCAGTTTACGGCACCTAATTGTTTTTTTTTTTCAACTATCTGACGGGTTTACACTGGGGGTTTTTAAAATTTCAAATTTAGTGCATATGCATATGTGAGTGCAGTTGTTCGAGAATTGTTAGTTGCAGAAACAGAAATTTATTGACATTATTTATTTAAAATCATTTTCAGAAGTAAATGACCCAAATACCGTCATCAGCCCAGTACAAAAAAAAACATTTTGTAGCCCCTTTAATGATGCATTTTTAATCTAATCTAATCATCTTAAGACATTCATTTGATAAAAGAAGCATCATGACAAGGGCCACAATTATTTTTGTTTGGTGACGATACTTTTAACCATTTTTTCATGTAGAAGTTTACTGTTTTATTAATTTTTTAACATTTTTTTTGAAAAGCTGATTAAATTTCAATGCGTTTTGATGTGCTATTTGATGATTTCCGTTGGAAAATTACAAAGTTCTGTGCATTTCAAATTTGGTTTAATTTTTTTCTTAACGAAAAAATCTTACCTCGAATGTCTCGAAAGATAATCAAGAATTATATCTGCCATAATCATGTGTTTTCAAGTCGTAAAAATAACTGAATTTAAAATTTTGCGGAAATTCTGAAGATCCCCGGTTCAAATTATGAGATAATTAAGAAAACATCCCCTAATGTCAAGAGCAATGCAAATGCTAGATAACGGTTAATGTTGATAAGAAAAAATCCAAAATATTGTGGAAAAATATAGGGGAGAGTGGGGATACTTGATCCCCTTTTCTTATTTTCACCATATCTTTTTGAAAAAAATTAGCAACTCGCCGTCTTTGACATTTTCTGACAGCTTGTAACTTCAAGTTTCTGTGCTCCAAAAATTAGAACGATACTGGAACCCGTTGATGAACTAGAAGCATTTTCGTGGGAGTAAAAAAAATGCGATTTTTCTGAAGTTAGGGGAGACTTGATCCCCTATTGAAGGAGACTTGATCTTTTATTCAGGAAGCCCTAATCCTTGTATAAAAATCAAACAAAACCCCAAGATAGAATGTTATTTGACTATTTTGGTCATGTTTGTTTTCATTTCACAATTTATAGCAGACATAAGAAGAAAACTCTATAACTTTGTCTCAACGCTAATAACATTGCATACTTAAAGGGGCTATTTTTTATAATAAAGAAAAAATTAATTATTTTTGCTCTTTTCTGCAGACAATTGTTTGATAAATATTAGTTTTTGGATAAATATTAGTAATTTCGTAATCAGCAATCATAACGATCAATTCAGAAGAAAAATATGCCGTTTGGAAGGGGGATCAATTGTACCCAACTCTAGGGGATCAACTGTACCCTTAATCAACATTTTAGAAAACTTTTTCTGAAAAAAGTTGAGATTTTTTCATTGCTTTGAAAATATGGCATTATGAAGTTCATTTTACGCTCGTACGATTGATACATTGGAAAAAATATTTTTTTCATAATTTTCCCATATAAGGAACATTTCAAAGTGATGA
Source organism: Uranotaenia lowii (assembly GCF_029784155.1). Lineage (NCBI taxonomy): Eukaryota > Metazoa > Arthropoda > Insecta > Diptera > Culicidae > Uranotaenia > Uranotaenia lowii. The sequence continues at coordinate 141,032,798 of NC_073691.1, forward strand.
AAAAAGATCTTCAAGTTACATTTTGTGAAATTTTTCAAACAAAGTTCAATTACTCAAACAATTATTTTGTTAAAATTTTTTAAACTACAAGCATTGTTATTTTGCTCATTTTGGCACATTTTTCTAGAACGTTTGATCTTTGTAAGACATTCCAGTTTCGAGATATAGCTAAGGAATCAAGTATCCCCAGGGATCAAGTATCCTCACTCTCCCCTACTGTTGGAACTTTTTTGACTTACGATTTACGAAAGCTTGATTGATGCGTATTGCTGTTACCATACCTGGAATTAGACAGAACATATAAAAGAATTAACAAACAGTAAAAATTAAAGAGCAAATAAACGTTTTTTCGTGGTAAATTGTGTTGATAGGCGAAAAATCTTCGTGAATTTAGACGTGTTTCTGTTTCATCTATGACAGAGAAACCCGAACAGAATTGTTTGGGAATTTACAAGCAAAGATTCTTCAAACATTATATGTAAATTACTTTGTATCCCCGGAAGTATGCAAACATTTGAAAATCTTGGCCACCTTGAGCTTCCTGAAATGGAAGTTCAACTGCCATCGTCCTATGTATTGGTAGAGCTTTGATCGAATAAGCATAAATACATTTGAATTTTCTATTCCGTTTTCTTGCAGTGCATTTAGTGGAAAACTTTTGCCAACCAGGAAAAAAATCGTTCCAACTCATGCAATGCTTTCATTTCTCCCAGGTTTTCTCGAAGTTTTTTTTTAATTCGAATCATCCAATACCACACACGCTACACGTGATATCAACCGATGTCACTTTTCTCCCTGGCACTTTACCGCAAAAGACAGATTTTTTTTTTCATTCCTGTTCCGAGTCATATTTTCACTCACGAAAATAACGCCACCCCATCTTTCCCACCTACGAAGAAGTGGAACCTTCGCAGTTATATGCTGCGGGATCATAACTCATTAGGTTTTTGCTATCGATAACTCATGGCAGTTCACGTTCCGGCGCAAAAGCGGATTTTTTGCCAAAGTACACCATTAGTAAAAGCGAAAAAAAAACCAAACCACTCATTCGCGGGCGGACGGCAAAAGCGCATCGAAAGTGAAAATTTAACGCCGATTCCCATGAAGACCGTTGCAAAGATCAGTAGCGCACCAGCTAAAGCGGGAACTAGTGGAGGGCAAAAAAAAAAGTACCATCTCTTAAACCATCACGCGCTCGTGCATCGGGGGTTGGCCAAATTAACCGATGAGCTGGAAAATCCGCTCCCCCTTTCATTCACCCCCGAACGAACGGCCGGGGTGTCATGTGTTGTTCGATTCATTCAAATGCGGCGCACGATTTGAAAGTGCAGTTTTTTTCCCCTATATTCTGGCCTGGCTCATGCGTTCGTTCACACTTGTTGTGGGTAATGGTCGTGTGTACGCTGAACGATGCCGGCAACCCCTTAAACCCATTTCGCCGATTTTCATTGACCTTGGTATGCAGATTAGTTCATGCTTTTGGGGAGGGCTCCGTTGCCCTTTGAAGCAGCTTTCCCGGAGCAAGCAGTGGGAGAGCGTATGTTCCCGTTTTTTTTTTTGCTTTTTACAATATTTAGGACAGCGAGAAAAGGCAAATGAGGGATATAGTTCCTAAGGGGTCTCCAAAGTTTTCAGAAAGGAAGGTCGGCAAAGCAGATATTAAAAATCAATGTTCAAAATTCGACAAACCGATAACGCATTGTAGAACGGGTTGATGTACGTACAGGTGCGATTTTTTTATTTGCAAAAAACTGCAGTTTGACTACTCCAAATGGTTGACTCATGTATGTCATACTGATATACTCAGACACCTTTGAAGGAAGCTCTTGAAAAAGCTTCAACTACGTACTATTGCGGGCGAAGCTCCATCAAGTTGGATATTGTAAACCTACTCCTGATAACTCTGTTACAAACTTCATTTGAAACCCTCTATGGACGACGCTACGAATCTTCTAACAATAATCTCATAACTGATCTACCGAATGCTTCTCTTTTGAAAATTTCAACGGATACTCTTGAGGACTTTTTTTCCCGGACTCAGACTGTTCTAGAGCAACTCACTTGTATGAATAATCATAGAAAACTTACTAATAATTGTAATTCTATGGAATGGACACTCGATCGCACGGATGCTCCTAAAGACCTTCATATTTAATTATGTTTCTACAGTTTTTTTTCCTGGCATAGTTTTCACTGTAAAATTGTAACAGACACAGAAATATGTTAGAACAACGTATGGATATTCCAACGTTTATTTCAACGCTTTACATAAGTATTCTGTTGAGACTTACGGTTTTCGGAACGCAATCGGGATTCCAATCAGCAGAGAAAATCTGCTGACCCGTCGGCGAAACCAAAACAGTTTGTTTTAGTTCCACATGCTTTGAGTCAATTCGCAATCAGCGATGGAAGCGGTGCCATATTTGTTTGATGGTTTTCCACTAGTGCAAGAAGGATGCAGATAAAATTTCACCCAATTTTTGTCAGATCTTACGGGGTTTTCTTAAGAAGAGAAAGAATAACTTTTCGATTCCATCGCCCGTTGAAACAATAGCGGCGATGAGTGCTGATGATAGAAATAATGATGTTTACATTACAAATGTTGACATCATGATGCACGCACGCGGTGCAAAGCCAACTCAAACTGTGGTTAGCAGTTACATTGCAGTGATGGCAGAAGATAATGAGTAGTAATTTCATTTCACTCGTTGGGAAATGAGTTGTTTCCTGATTGGGGAATCCTATTGTGTAGTAGTGTCAAATAGCTATCTCTTATGTAGTAATTTTAGAACTTGGAATGATTACGAGTAAAGATTAACTCTATTCCACCACTGGAACCTGCGTTGATTATTCATTTTAACAGGTCACGAGCCAAGATACGTCTTAAAAAATGGAAAATGAGTAAGTGAGAGGGGTACTCTCAATACTTGCGACCAGCCAGGTCAAGGGGCCAGTCACCAGTCAGAGGACCACCGCAGAGGGCCAGCCAGCTGATGGAGGACCGCCAGCGCAGAGACCAGTCAGCCAGGAGGTTCCACTAGAGGTCGAATCGGGGGAAGTTCTTGGACCGAGAGGGTTACTCTCGATGCAGTCACTAGTCACGCTACTGCTAGCAAGCGTGAGCTCACGTCCGACGGCCGGAAGTAGTCTCAGGATCCGCAACGGGGCTACGCAGAAGTGGATAGGTCTAGCTGGAGCAACACCCCGGATTAATTGGGTGATGCTGATAGCCGAGAGGGTTACTCTCGTGCTTTGGTTGTACGATGTGGTCGGCAATTATGATCTGATCCAAGCGCAGAGGACCACCAGCGTAGAGGATCGCCAGTGCAGAGGTCAGAAGATGTTCCAGGTCAGCCAGAAGGTGTCACTGTAGTTCGAGGCCAGAAAGTCGGGTTTCAAGAGGGTTACTCTCGATGTCGTCACGAGTCACGCTTATTTATGTCAAGCTGCAAGTCGAGAAAATGATTCTCATTCTTTGGAGCTGCGCTGCGGTTAGCATGCGTAAATATATCATCGTCTGTTGGCTAGCGCTATGTAGGAGGTGGTTTGGGCGACGGTTAGTTGCAACTTCAGCAATGAAGTAGATGGGTCGCATGCTTCTGAACGTTGCCTTCTAGTTTTCCGAAGTGGTCAAAGCATTGACGTAACGGGACGAATATCCATAAAGCGGCAAGTCGAGAGGGTTATTCTTGTACTTACGAGCTGCGCTGTGGTTAGCATGCGCGAGCTTTGCTTCGATGGATGGAAGCTGTTCCGGGTGCTTCGGAGGAGTTGGTTGACGGTTAGTCTCCAGCAAATTTATTACCCTTATATTTCTGAGGCATCATGGACGGGTGCTACCGGACGATGTTCTGCTAGTTCTCAGAGGCATCGAGAATTAGCACTAATAGTTACAGGAGGTTACTTTTCTGGGGTTATCACGACTACGACTACGAGAGTATCGATGCCGATGATGATCAAGATTCCGTCAATCCCGGCCCAGAAACGCAGTCAGCTAACAGAAGAAGCTACTCAACGCTAAATACGTAGCTAACGTAACCGCTGATGATGAGGAAGAGCAACTTCGAATTGTCAGCTTAAGGGCCAAAGGGACTGCTTTTCCGGCAGACCATCATTGGCAGCCGAGAAGACGAGACTCGAACTGGACGAAGTCAGGTTTTCACTGAGCAGCCGTTCAACGATTTGATCGGTTGTTTGCAGTTTTGGGGACCGAAGACCATTGCTGCGGTCAGCGTACCAAGCAACTATCAAGCAGCTCCAGATAAGAGCGAGATTTTGGAAAAGGTTAGCTTATCCCAGTTTACAGGTTTACAGGAAACCCATTCTGGTTATCATCGAGCAGCCAATCAACGATTTGATCGGTTGCTTGCAGTTATCAGACTATTTCTGCGATACCTACGACGTATGACGTTGGTGTACCGCAGATACGGATCCATTTCGAGAATCTTATTTCGTGGTCAACGAAATGTCAGCAGACGGTCTATCCGTCATGCATCGTTTGGAGTCTTGTGCTATGCGGTGAACAAACTTTCTAAGTGAACTGGCTGTGGTTAGCACTTGTTTCACTTCGATGGAGTACAACATTCCATGCATCCAGTACCTAGAGAAGGTGCGGACCCATCAGTGGATGAAGCATCTGTATGTGAAGTATGCATATATCAGAAAGATCCTGAGAAGCGATCAGCTTTCTTTACCACACATCTAGACTGTCGATCATCCAGCTGATGCGTTCATAAAGGCGTTGCCAAGGACGACACGCGAAGCTGTTCAACATTATCAATTTGCAAATTGAGGGGAGGTCTTGAGACTTAAGAACGCAATCCGGATTCTAATCAGCAGAGGAAATCTGCTGACCCGTCGGCGAAAATAGAACAGTTTATTTTTGTTGGTTGGACATGCGTTGAGTCAATTCGAAATTGAATTCGAAATGACAGAAATGATGATGTTTACATTACAAATGTTGACATCATGATGCGCGCACGCGGTGCAAAGCCAACTTAAACTGTGTTTAGCAGTTACATTGCAGTGTTGGCAGAAGATAATGTGTAGCAATCTCATTTCACTCATTGGAAAATGAGTTGTTTCCTGGTTAGAGAATCCTATTATGTAGTGAACCTGTATATAAGAGAAGTGACATCTGAAACATAAAATTCCAATCGAGCAAGAGAACTGTCAAAATCGATTCCAATCGAACACGAGAGCTTTCAAAACAAGAAGGTTAAGAGATCCTAAAATTAAAGTATTGTGATTGCTAAGTAGATTGGAAAATGCTCGGATTCAAAACAATTCGGCTTACGACCAGTGGTAGGAGCAGCTGAGCATTTGGAAACATTTAATTTGTTTCCTCCGTCATCTACTTCAATAAATTGAAATAGAAGGTAAGTACTTGAAAAGTAGTGAACCTGTATATAAGAGAAGTGACATCTGAAACACAAAATTCCAATCGAGCAAAAGAACTGTCAAAATCGATTCCAATCGATCCGAGCATTTTGTCGCAGAGCTTTTACTTTTCTTATTGAAATCTCAATCAAGGAAGGTATTGCGATTGTTGTCATAGTTCAAACAGATAATTTTTTAGCTGGTCATATGAATTTATGATTTGGTGCAATTTTTTTTTAATGCTTTGGTAAATCATGTTTCTAGTTAGAAAGCTAACTGATAATTAACGAAATTCAAGTCATTCATACCGTTTATCGCGATCCTTCGGTCATCGAGTTCAATGTTTTTTTATTGAATTGAAGGAGCGTTCATTTTAGAGCTTGAACATTGAGCCAGAAAACAGTGCTGGGAATATTTTTGTCCAAGATTTCGGCGATGTTGCCACATATTTCATTTGAAGAGGGATCAGATGTCGCTTCTCTTATATGAAGGTTCACTACTATTATGTAATAGTGCAAAATAGCTATCGCTTATGTAGAATCCATCACTGAAACCTACGTTTTCGAGTGAAATCGTAATGTTATCACACTTTCACAAATGGAAGGTCGAAGACCAAACTCTTGAGCGAAGAATTGTCATTTAATTGATATCCCCTGTTGATGAATGTTTTAAAAGAGAGCCAATTTTAGGAACCAAGAAATAGCCATGATTAAGAACTGATGGCCAAAATTGAGAGCGCCTTAGTCAGCAGTTTGAAGGCATTTATCATCCGAATCCTAAGTATACGAGGCACACCCTAGATCAGGAAAATACCTGCTGGGAAACTCCAAACCCCAAAAAAGGGAAGTGGTCGGATGACATCAGTCAATTCATCATAGCACGGGTAAATTTACTTTGAGATGAGTCGAACAACGAGGAATACGTTCTACTGATATATTTAATGCTAAATATTAAGCGGTAAAACTTAAGTTCTTATGTTTACTTGGGTAATACATGGCCATGATTTGGATTTATTCGGATTTTTCTCCTTGAAACTTCCAAAACTGTTTCGAAGTCATGGTTAACTTAGTTTTGAAATTTAAAATTGGGTTCGTAGTAAATATCAAAATTTCACATTTCAGCTCGTAAACTACCATTTGGGAGCTTAAATTTTAATTTGACTTCCGCTGTTCCTCAACCCAAGACAGAGCACGTGGCTTTCCAAACCTGGAAAGACTCTCAATAAAAAAAAAGATTACATCCTAACTCCCGCTGCCAATGATACCACCCAGTCTCATGGCAGCTAACTAAACACATCATTATTCGATGCACTCACGAGCAAAATATCAATTTAACAGTGGGCACATTCCTACAGGTAAGTTCAATACCAAGTGGGAAATTATCCGCGAACCAAGACGAGTAGCAGGTATGTGATTCGAATTGCTGCGGTCATTATTTTGTTTTTCCTAATCGCAATCGAACGTTGTCTGCGCGACTGACAACAAATAGTCCGGACACGACCCGGTGGAAGCTACCCAATCGATGGGAGCACGTATAAAAGCGGGAAATTTGAACTCCTCCACCATAAGAATATTCCGGGTAATCACATATGCAAATCTTTCGGTGGCAACTCCCCCATAAAACTTTTCCTCCGGTTTTCCAGCTCAGTTTTACAAATCAAGCGTATACGGTGTACGGTCGAACTTGTTTGGGAAAGTTGTGTGCCGTCGTCGTCCCGGGAGAAATGGCGAATGCCATCTGGACCGGCTGGCTGTCTTTGCTGATGGTTTCGGAATTCCGGAGGCAGCTGGGACCTGGAAACCACCATACAAATGGCATGAGACACCAGAAGGAGAAAGTGTTTTGGACCTGGTTGGGTTTCCCATTGGCTTCTGGAAATGTGTACTTTGGTGGCTAACGTTTTACCTACAGATACTGCTGCTCGTTGCTTTGACGGGACTCAGCACGGATTTCCCTCAGGGGCGCGCGATCGATGGCTAGCAATAATCGATTAACCATGAATTATGTATCCAAGATTGGCGCGATTTGGTGCCGGTGCTGGGAAGTTCATTTCCTGCCATTGAACCGTAGCCGGAGAGATTCTTACGGTGATTCATTTGAATAAACGTATTGTAGCCAATCGCATTTTGGGCTTTCAAAATTGATTGATATTTGTTTATCTCGGAGTGTTACAATATTGAAATTTGTTTATATCATCAGCTGTTTATGTTGTCTATTCCGGCGATAGTGAGATATATTTGAAAATCGCAGCGATACCCTGCGTGATCAAGTTACATATTGCTTTGTTTGAGCCCAAAAAACTCAAAAATTTGGCATTTATATTTAAAATTTCAAGCCATTTCCATTTCTTCCCACCGCCGAAAGCAATCGAAAAGTACGTAGACTTTTTACCGGTTTCTGTAGAATAGGTTGGAATCTGGATGGATGAAGTTGAGTTTCAGATAATCTACACATCGAGATTACTGTTGAAGGATACACGACATCTTAGAAACAGCAGTTGAAATACTTCGGAGTAATGGTTGACAACCCTCTAAGTTTAGGTGCGCATGTCAAATGCTGTTGTGAGATAGAGACGTCTCATCTCGAGGAAGAGCGCAACAAGTCCAAATTACGAAGCACACATCGGCTGATAACCATGCGAGTTGCCTGAGCATACAGGGTCACTTCAGCAGATGCAGGTTTTGCTATCGCAGGCATGTTTCCCAAACGACATCATTCTGGCGGAGGATAGAGAGTGTTGCGAAGCAAGAGCTGTGAGAAGAGAGCGTAAAACTCAACGAGCAGCGTCAATGCTCAAGTTACAGGAATCGCAAGATGGATGCGAAGGCCTATCCCGTGTCTTTCAGGTAGGGTAAATCGGATTAGGAGAGAGGGTGATCAGAGAGAACGAGATAGGTAACCAAACTTAACAAGCTTAAGGGAGCTCTTGGGCCTCGTATGACATAAATACAACAGAATTTGAACGCAACGCGATCTAAGGGCGAGGTATAACCACTGATCACACTGACATGACACTTAGAACAAAAGTTCGATCATTTTGTGGCTAATTTTTGTTGGTCAAATTTTGTAGGTTCGCAATACCGACGGTAGGTGGCGAACCTGCAAAATGTAACAAAAAATGCCCTGTAGGAAAAATGTACCTGTTTAGCCAGATTTTGTCGAAGAAATTGCCTATATTTTTGGAAAGTTGGGTGACACTTTCTAACTGGGATAGCATTTCTTAAATCGATCGATGCGCACTCTGGAATCGACATTGCGTACTGTTGGAAAAATTATCCAACAAACGAAATCGAGTGTCCAGTCAGTATGGTCAGTGGTATAACTCTTGAATGCTCCATTTCATCGGCACACGTCTCGGAGTCTTCTGTAGCAGTTTGAAGTTGGTGGAAGAGAAATATCAAAAGGTGCGATATGTAAGTGCAAGGGCACAGATTCACTTTGAAATAGTATCATGAGATGAAACCAAGGGGCAGATCAGGCATGAACCCCAAGGTTTTATTGGGTCGAACCCACACACGGTAGCAAAAACACACGGCAAAGTCAAATTTTTAGCTAAAAGTGTCACTCGAGAAGTGACGAATAAACCAACCATTCAGGCGTAACCCGACGTAACCATTGACACTTAACGTTCTTACTAACGAAAAAAAGTATCAAAAAATAGCTTTTCCGTTAGTAAAAACGTTAAATGTCGTGTCCTGTAATACGTCGTCTGTTATTTATGTAGTTGAAAATTTATTCGTTAGCACAACCCACTAAAATGAAATCCACAAAATGGAAAGACTTTAGTTTGCACAAGACCAGGCCCCTAGGCTTCTGGAAACACGTTATTAAGTTGAGGAAGTCGAAATCCGGGGTCAACAATACGAAAAAGCGACTCCAGATGTGTTAGTTGTCCAATGATTGCCGAATCCATGTATGAAATAGAGTAGAAGAAGAACTTTTCTCTCAGCTGGTAAACGACCCGAATGCAGTGATGTCAACCTTCCTGATTTTGTCTGGATCTTCCAGACTTTTTGGTCTTTTGCCAGATATTTTTTAAAGTTTCCAGACTTCCTGACTTTTGTCCTTTCTTCCAGATTTTTCCAGACTTTTGATTTTCGACATGAATTTTCTGACAAAACAGTCAAAATTCAAGATTTGCGTTGCAAAATGGCAGGAAATGATTCGATTTAGTAAGTGAAGAGTAAGGAATGCCACAAAGATGGTAGCTAATTAGAAAGTTAGAATAGAATATCTTTGATATAACGTAGTACCGCTGACATCACCACAATAGTCTCAGGCATTGATAGTGTATATAAAATGTATGATTATTATGAAGTAAAGAGTTTTGAGTGTTATTCCATAGATTGAAATATTGCAATTTGACGACCAGAAAAAAAGGGCATCACCTATAAAGGTTGCTATCCAGACTTTTCCAGACATTTTTTCAAAATCTTCCAGACATTTCTGAAAAACTGACATCACTGCCCGAATGTCGTGCCTGAACTGACGATTAATCTGAATCAGAATTCAAAATCTCACTTCAACACGTCTGTCTCTCACAAGATTAGACTAAAGAGACTGCCATTGATCCCGCCATTGAAGTATTGAGCTTGCAACCCTGCTGTAAGGCTGCCTTTAAGACTGCTTGGTTTTGCTCGATTGGAATGACACTGACAGGAAATCGAAAATTCCAATCGTAACATTTCTTCTCTTTGTTTACTATAGGCTCGTTAGATTAGACCATTAACTGATTTTGGTTTTTGTTTACACTTTGAAGCTTCTATTGCCGCATATTTGTTTCATTTATTTTTATAACTCTTATTTTTATTCTCATCTTTCTCATCATTCTTTCTCACCTCTAATCACAAATTTATATTTTGATAAGCCAGCTCATTTTCGATAGAGTTTCTTTATTCTTTTAAACTTCATATGATCGTTCTTTTGAAATTCGAATTTCGTACGGTTTGAAGCTTTTCCATGAGCTGAATTTCTTTTTCGAAATTAGAACTATTCCCAAACAAACAAAGCAGCAGCTTTTCAAACCTGTGCTACTTCAGTCCGTCTTGATTAGCGTAACTGGCATCGTTTCGAAACAAACAAAGCAGAAGCCTTTCAAATCCGCGCTTCTTCAGTCCGTCTAATTTACCAAAACTGGCATCATTTCAAATCAAACAAGCCAACAGACTTTGAAATCAGCGCTTCTTCAGCCCGTCTTATTTACCGGAACTGGCATCATTTCAAAACAAACAAAGCAGCAGCCTTTGAAAACTGTGCTTCTTCTGTCCGTCTTATTTACCGGAACTGGAATTATTTCAAAACAAACATGGCGACAGCCTTCCAAATCTGCGCTCTTCGTACCAACTACCATCGTATCAACTACGCCATTGTCGTAAATTGACGATTAATCTGAATCAAAATTTAATGTCTCACTTTATCACGTACGTCTCTCACAAAATTAGAACAATAACTGATTTTTGTTTTCGTTTTTACTTTAAAGTTTGTATTGCAGTGTTGCCAGATATTTGTTTTTTTGTTTAACTTTAACTTTTATTCTGTACATTCTTCATCTCATCTCCACACCCAAGTGTGCGGCAAATGAAAACAGCTACATTCGTCAGTTCGACTAAGGTCAAATAAGTCCAAAGTGCGCTCCATCCCCGACATGAATCGATATTTTGTAGGCAAATTTGAGATGAATGATGAAGAAAAAATTGATTTTGCTTTAAAGAAGACATGGAAAGCATTTGCAAATCTTATCGAAACTGGTGAATCTACATACCCCAAAACATTTTTGTAGCTATATTATTATGCTGTTTTGATAAATGTACGTTCCATATATGTACATTATAGAAAGATCGCATGAAAGTTAAAAAAACAGCATTTACCTACCAAAGTGGAGTCAATAAATTTCATTCCTTTCTAAAGCGACGAAAACTGCACCAATCGGGCGTAATCCGACACCCTCTTCGTACCCATCGGAAGAATGCAAGAGAGCGCAAGATATTGCTCTCATAGCTTTCAAATCGTTGCCAGCGACAATATTTTCCGGTTCTCTCATTAGTCAATATCGCTCATTTCCCAACTGATTTTTAGCCATCTGGATGAACTGCTGGTTACCGAGAGAACATGAGGATGATTTTCTCACTTGAAGCCCGAGCGGGAGAAAAAATAATTTCAAAATTTACAAACATGGTAGACTTTCTATCATATCCGAATTAAACTGACTTCAGACGACATTGTATACGATCTTTTCACAAAGCAGTTGGAATTGCGAATTGCAAAACCATTGTAAACGACTTCAGTTATCATTTCTGATACAATTTCATGTTTGCTGGGTAAGAGAAGCGACATCGAATTCCTGTATAAATAAAATATCTGGCCACATCGTCGAAAGCTTGGACAAAAACATATCTTCAGCACTGTTTTCTGGCTCATGTTCAAGCACCTATGTGAAAGCTCAGTAAATCCAACATTATTGAATTTGATGTCCGATGGATCTTGATGAACGATAGGAATGACTTGAATTTAGTTAACAATCAGATAGTTTTCTAACTACGAACACGAACCTCCAGAACAATGAAAAAAACGCGTCAAAAAATGAATATGATGAGTTTTAAAATTGTTTGCATGAACTACAACTGCAATCATAAATATCTACTCTCTTTGGTAGAGTTTTCAATAAGAAAGCTAAAAGCTCTACGACAAAAGCTCGGATCGATAGGAATCGATTTTGACAGTTCTCTCTGGTTTTTTTTTTTGTTTCAGGCATCGCTTCTCTACATGTAGTTTCACAAATCGAAACGACAAACGTCCAAAATTACAAACTAGTTCAATTGCTTCGTTCCCGGTTCCCGTTCAATCTTTTTTGCCTAACGGGTTGAATCGCAATCGTTCACTGTAAGTTCTCGGGGAGGCGTAATATGGGGGGCGGTCTCATGATCGTTCTCCCGCATAATTTGATTAAAAATCTTAATAAACCATGAACAGAACATTGCAATTCAATTACGCTAATGATTGACAGCGCAGCCAGCAGCCGGTAGCGGCTGTTACGCATCGGCAAATTTCGCCGACGCTGGAAAAGCCGCTAATTTCTCACATCACTTGATCCCCGACGACGGGTGGCAGCCAAAAATCCAACCAACCATGGAAGAAGTGCCGTAATACGGAACCGGAGAAAAAGCGATGCTATAACTGCAGACATTGGCCGACATTTTTTGGGAACTTAACGCCAAGGCCTCTCTGCATCAAATCAGCAAACGAGAAGAACACTTCCGCAGCAACATTCTTGTTGCGTTGGATTGATGGATGAATGAATGGATGAATGAATAAATGAATGAAGAAGAACAACGTTTTGCCAAGCAGTTAGGTACAACCCAGATGCCTCAGATGGGCAAGATCTGCCAGTCCACTCGTCTAATTAAAGCTATTAATACAAAGATTTCCGCCCGATCATGTACGGGGAACACGATGTTTAGTAGGAAGAACCTGTTGTTGCAAAGTATATCGACCATTCATTCATTCGTCGACGATCGGATTAACTAAGCAGACGAACCCAACGGAATATCATGTTTTCATGTTTTGTCGATTGGAATCGAAAGCAAAGGGAGTAAATTTGGGCGCCTTGAGAAAAATTCGGTCAAATCTTCAAATTTTCAGACCACACCGGGCGGCGCATCTTTATCCGGCACCAATTTTTGACGTTTGGGCAGGGCGCCGGCTGCCAAAAAGCGCTAATCCACGTTGCATAACTGATTCGATGGTCCGGCTGCTTTTGGGCAGGGCTTATCCCAGAAACCTTAAAAAAAATTTGGACAGCGGCCATAAAAATTCACGCAACATTTGCATCAGCAGCCAGCACCAGAAACCGAATATATGGGTCAGTCAGCGGCAGGTTACTGTTAATTGAGCGAAAGAAGGCTGAATGGAAGGAAAATGTGCGTGCGTGTTCCGAGATGCAAATGTGGCGCGCTGTAATTGGCACTATCAATTGGAATCAATCGCTTTACTGGAGCAAATCCCGGGGAAGGTTCAGTGAGTCTTCGCGCCGGCCGTTTATCGATCAATTAGGGATTTTGTTGAGGTAAATCCTGTTTTTTTTTTTTGTTGAATGCCTCCAGTAATTTCAATAATAACGGTACGCGGTCATAAGTTTACGTTCACCCGAAAAAGTTTGGTGCATTTTTTCGGCTAAAGAGCCGGGGTGAAGAGAATTGAAACATTAATAATCGCTTAAAATATTTAATTAAAATTATTCACATGAACTGAAACTTGAGCTATAAACACTTTTACTTCAACTTTCAGCTGCTAAATATGACCCGATAAGATTGAACAACTTGTTCTACATACCTATACAAATGTACGTCTGTACTTCAACCGAAAATTAAAACAGTCCATGATGAGAACATAAAAATGGCGTACATTCTTAAAGCTCAAAAGTTTGAAGAAAGAAGCATTTTTTCAGTTGGCTGTCAAAATTCAAAAATTCCTCATGTGAACAACTTATCGAAATCCCTATCTATTAGTTTGGAAATAAAATAATCGTGATATTTACTTTGCTTTTGTTGTATCACATTTGGTTAAAAAATGGATCTGCGATCAACAGAAGTGTCAGGTGTCCTGATTTTCAGGATTTGATCTGATTCTCGAGAGACCGTCTTGATTTTTCAAAAACGCTTGAATTGTCCGGTTTTTTTATGTTTGTTCGAATGGTCTTCAAATTCTACCTTATTGTCTTGATCTTCAAAATACACCTAAATTAAATTTGAATTTGTAGTGCAACGAAAAGAGAACATCAAACAAATATGTCATTAAATAGTTCAACCCATTTAACCGATCATAACCTGTGGTTCAAATGATATTTAAATGGTTTTTTTTAAAAAGACATACACCGTCTTAGCCGATTTAGGCTTTACAGACTGAATAAATGACGTGGACAACTTAAGGTTAACATTTAACATCCAGTACCGAGATGGGAATCGAACCCATGCCATCAGTGGACCTAGCGATTACCGTCTTACCACGCTAACCACTCTACCACCGAGACGTATATTTAAATGGTTTTTTTTAACGATATAAACTGAAGGTTATCCTAGATTCTACTCGCTTGAGTTGCATAAGTTAAGGCGTCTACAGTACCTGTTTTTTCCTTTTTTAATTTGATGGTGTCTTGCCAAACTTTGACATTACGGCATCAAACTTTTACATGACGGGATGATTTCTGTTTATGTTTCTTTAGTTCATAAAAGAGACCTCAAAACACCTGGAAATCAACTATGCGACCAAAGTACACTTGGTAAATCGTTTTAGAAGTCTCAGAGGATCTAAAAGTGAGCAAAAATTTGAATAAAAGTAAGAATGATTACTTCCATGAAGGTATGGAAAGGTAGGGGTTTTACAAAGCGCCATCTGAGCCTTTCAATTGAAGAAGTGGTAAAGCAGGTCAATTTTTCTCTCTGATTCGCCCAAGAAACAAAAAAAAAACAGATCAAACATCGTGTCTTAGTGATAAAAAAAAAGTTGTCTACCGATAAAATAAACAAAAAAGCGGGGTTAAATTTTGAAAAATTTCGTGAAGGAAATCGATACCTTTTTTTTATCTCTTTTCAAAAAATATTCTAGATTGTTTCGGAAAAGAACGAGAAGAAAAATTTTATAGAAAATTATTCCTAGTACTAAATTTGGCTGGAAGATGCAAATCGATAAGTGGTATATAACGAATAGCACAATTGACGGCCAAATCTACCAAATAATGCCTACAAAAGCGACCATTTTCCTTCCAAGGCACTTTCGAAGGATTCTCAAAGTAAATTCTCTATTTGGTTGGATCTGGAGTCGTGTCATTAAGCGAAAACTGTGATGGAGTGATGAAAAGTTAATAATATTGTTTTCTTGCAGAAGGTGGACAATATGCTAAACTTGTCATTACTTCGATAAAAAAGAATTTTTTTTAGTTATTTTGAAGGTTAAGCTTCAGGAAATAAAGAACGTCAGTAAAAATAGCCTTGATTAAGTTCAACGGTAGTTCATAGTGTGAAATATAGATGGCGCATATATTGCCCAAACATTTCAGTCAATAGACTTATTCATAAGCTATTATCTAAAAAACTACTTGACAGATCGCCACTAAATTTTATCCATGTAAACATTACATTACTAGGCAGTTGACTAAAAACTTCATCAATTTTCATCTATCCGCTCAAATTTATCCACAAACGAAAGTGTTGCATTTTTTTTCCTTATAAAGACTGTACTCGAAAAAATGCAACTCTTTGTTTTTTGAATAACTTTTGAATGCGTGGATCAAAATTCATGAAATTACTTAGTATTGCAATGTTCACACATGCAAAATTTGGTGACATTCTGTCGAATGGTTTTTGGGTAGCTTCCAATAAAGAATTAAATCAACTAAAAAAAATCATAAAGTTTGCCTTTAAAATCAGGAACATTTAATTGAGTGTATGATAGAACATGATTTACCGGGTCAGCTGTTATCAGGTTGGGTAATTTGATTGAGATTGTTGTTACCGTACCTGAAATGAAAGTAGGAAAAATAATAATTCAGTAAATAGTAAAAAACACAAGTTTTCAACAAAACTGGTCAAAATTAAACTTCCAGGAATTCTAGCATACATCAATCATTAAGAATGTTTATCTCAGAGATATGTTGGCTTTAGCAGTTTTGCCTAACTTAAAAATTTTCACATTTTTTTTTTCAACTAGAGATAAGATTTAATTCAACAGAAAAGTGGTTTGAATCAAAAGATCATTGTTTATGATGTTTTTATATATTTTTTTAAACTTTTTTCTTCACTGGATTCGCATGATTTTTTTTTTGTTATTCCTGCCAGTTCAACTAATTCCAAAATTCAATAAAATCTGTAATTGAGGAAAACAAGCCGTAATTGAGTCGCATTATCGACGGCTTTAAAGAAACATCCCCCGGGATATGGGTGCTTTCCTGGGACCACGACAAGGCACGCTAGAGATGCAAACATCGTGAGTTTCTAGCCGAGGAATGTACGTCACCCATTTCCCGAAACCATAATAAACATTTAAGTTATGATCGCCATCATCATCATCATCATCATCGTCATTACGTATGGCTGGCTGGTTAGTCCTATTCGTCACCTCTCAACCTCATCCGGAGATGGTTAGTTCTCATTACACCTAGCTTGTTGGACAGAGTCCCGGGATTATCCGCTTCGAGTTCAAACCGTCACCGCGCCGTGGCCAAGCCGAGGTCGCCGCTTAGAGTACCACTTTGACCCATATTTGGCACCTAGACGAAGAACCACGATATGGAGTGAGCGCCAGCCACGCTTTTCGAAATGCCCATAGCCCCCAGGTGTTGGACAATTTTCTTGTAGCAAGCAAGTCTCGCTTGGCGGCGGCAGTTTTGCATCTCCTGTAACAAACAAGCCATTTGTTTCTGGGCCCAAATTGCACACTTACTACACCCATAGAAGAGGTTGCAAAAATCCAATGCCTATTTAGCACATCTCTGTGCCGATAATGCGCTGAAATGTGCACTGTGCCGAAGATGATATCTTTGAAAAACCGTAACTGGCATAAGGACTCGGCTCCCAACTAAAATGATGCATGACCACTACATTCAAGCAAAACAAGAAAAACATTTTATGGGATTTCGTTCCTATTGGATAATTCATCCCAGAAACAAGAAAATAAAAATATAAACCACAGCACCCGTAAGGAGAATCGAACTCAAATCACTAACTAAATGGTCTTGCCAGACCGACATCTTAACCAGTGTACTATTTGAGCTTCATGCAGGAAGAGGGATATTTGTCATACGCATTCTGCCACCGATCAATCACAAAAGAAACGCACGACAGTGGCTTCCCGGCGTTTGGCCTCCTTTCAAGGTATTCATTTGTCTTGCGATGGAAACGGGAAAGGGAACGGGAGTGGAGGAAACGGGAAACCCATTGAATGAGAACTGTGCTTTGCTTACTGCCTGCTATTACATACACACGCTACATATACACAGCTGCTAAAGCCGGGCAGCTTGGCCGGTGCTTGTTTGCCGGTGAATTGAAGGAATATATTCTTGTTGCTTTTGCTACATACACACGCACAGCTTAGCCGTGGTTGTTTGCCGGCGAATTGAATTGAAGGAATGTTTTTTTTTGTTGTTCCTTTTACTGCATACACACGCACAGCTCGGCCGTGGTTGTTTGCTGGTGGATTGAAGGGATTGAATTAGAAGGATGTTTTTGTTGTTGCTTTTGCTACATTCACACGCACAGTGCTCGGTTCGCTGGCTGCCTGGTGTTGGCCGGTATTTATTTCCATCCTTCTTCGTCTTGTGATGCGATAGGGAGGGACGTGAAAGCGTTTTTATTTTGTTTCTTTCAGACATACGCAATTCGGTTAACTTGGGAGATTAATGCCGGTGGGAGCAAATCGAATCAGCACCGATCGCGTTATCTTCTTGTACCAATGATGCTATGTAATTGACTACACGCCATTGGCACAGAGGCTGAATTTTGGGTGTACCTCTTCTCTGGACTTTTGATGACGAGACGCGGCCATATTATCCGGGCCATAAAACCTTCTCTTTGATGGTGAGAGCGGAACCTGATGAGCGTGACCGCCACCCTCGGAGGTTAATCAATATTGATCACTTAATTTGGAGCCTCTGGTGCTAAATAAGAGGGGAAACCGGCGCCATTAGAATGCCTGGATTTTATTTGGTTGATTTGAAACTTCGGCCCTTGGAGGGGGAAAACATGACGATGGTCAGGTGATTTGGGACAACTTGTTGGAACGAGATATTATGGGTCGATTCCATTGCTTGCACTCTATACACCCATAGAAGAGGTTGCAAAAATCCAATGCCTATTTAGCACATCTCTGTGCCGATAATGCGCTGAAATGTGCACTGTGCCGAAGATGATATGTTTGAAAAACCGTAACTGGCATAAGGACTCGGCTCCCAACTAAAATGATGCATGACCACTACATTCAAGCAAAACAAGAAAAACATTTTATGGGATTTCGTTCCTATTGGATAATTCATCCCAGAAACAAGAAAATAAAAACATAAACCACAGCGCCCGTAGGGAGAATCGAACTCAAATCACTAACCAAAGAGTCTTGCCAAACCGACATCTTAACCAGTATACTATAGGAGCTTCATGCAGGAAGAGGGATATTTGTCATAGGTATTCTGCCACCGATCAATCACATAAGAAACGCACGACAGTGGCTTCCCGGCGTTTGGCCTCCTTTCAAGGTATTCATTTGTCTTGCGATGGAAACGGGAAAGGGAACGGGAGTGAAGGAAACGGGAAACCCATTGAATGAGAACTGTGCCTTGCTTACTGCCTGCTATTACATACACACGCTACATATACACAGCTGCTAAAGCCGGGCAGCTTGGCCGGTGCTTGTTTGCCAGTGAATTGAAGGAATATATTCTTGTTGCTTTTGCTACATACACACGCACAGCTTAGCCGTGGTTGTTTGCCGGCGAATTGAATTGAAGGAATGTTTTTTTTGTTGTTGCTTTTACTGCATACACACGCACAGCTCGGCCGTGGTTGTTTGCCGGGATTGAATTAGAAGGATGTTTTTGTTGTTGCTTTTGCTACATTCACACGCACAGTGCTCGGTTCGCTGGCTGCCTGGTGTTGGCCGGTATTTATTTCCATCCTTCTTCGTCTTGTGATGCGATAGGGAGGGACGTGAAAGCGTTTTTATTTTGTTTCTTTCAGACATACGCAATTCGGTTAACTTGGGAGATTAATGCCGGTGGGAGCCAATCGAATCAGCACCGATCGCGTTATCTTCTTGTACCAATGATGCTATGTAATTGACTACACGCCATTGGCACAGAGGCTGAATTTTGGGTGTATGTATGTATTAAAAAATCTACAGTATAACTAATAACAACGACTTGGATGGTATCACTTATACTGTAGCGCCGTGCAGTGATTATCGTGTGTGTTGTCTACCGGTACTCTAGCAGCGTATTCGGTCACCCACAGTCAGCTGGAGATCCATCCCATGTGTGCTCATGGCCGAGCTACACGTTAAAACATTGGTCCTTCGAGCCGGATTTCGAACCAGCGTTTCGCGTGACTGACAAAGCAAAGGAACAAATCGTGGAGATAAACTCGAGGGCATTACTCAAAAATATAAAGAATTAACGCAAAAAACTGTCTCCTTCTAGCGCTGAATAACCTTTGGATTTTCTATGAGTAACATAACGGGTTCTACATCGCTGCAACCGATGGTTCCGCCAACGCCTACTTATGTTCCAGAGGTCGAATCAACCTGCAGTGAACTACACCCAGTCTTATCTCACTTTCTTTCCCACATATGACGGTTACTGTGAAGAGTTTCTGGTCACACTCCTTTAAGTCTTAGTCATGCTTCAAGATCAGATGCAACGGTTAAGCAACTCGGATGCAACCGAACTGTGTCACCTTGAGAACTCGCTCTCTGTAGCAAGTGTGATAGATCTGGAGACACTTGAACATAATAGTTAGGTATGAGTGAGCGTGGGATATCTTCAGAAAGTGGTTCGGTAAACAACGACTATTGATGGGAAGTCAACGTCTCGGTCTTCTAAACATGACTATGGTTCAGAAGGAGTCATAATTGGATCTGCATCATTTGGTAGATCTATGCTACCGACACGAGACGACCTGCCGAAGCTAAACCTTCCTCCGATTAGAATAAATACGGTCAAAATTTGGTCAATATCAACTTGACGTATTTCTTTCAATTTTGCATTTTAAAAACCTGAACACCCCTCATATTGAAGGTGTGCGTGTGTAGAATGTTGCTCCTATTTTGATCGGGGGAAATAGAAAACTGGAAGCCGCTGAGACGACAAAGAGAGTTGCAGGTAGTTTCAAGCGAAACCCTAACCTCTCTTTCCGAGATTGTGGAATTCACTCTTCAGTTGTCAAAATGCCGTCCAAGAAAGAAGAGCAGCGTATCAAAATTTTGCTCGCGCATCGCGAAAATCCGAGCCACTCGCACGCAAAGCTGGCAAAACCGTTAAAAGTTGCCAAATCAACCATTACAAATGTAATTAAAATGTTTGGGGAACGTTTGTAGACAGCCAGGAAGTCTGGATCGGGGGGAAATCGAAAATCGGAAGCCGCTGAGACGACAAAGAGAGTTGCCGGTAGTTTCAAGCGAAACCCTAACCTCTCTCTCCGAGATGCTGCAAATAAGCTGGGTGTATCGTCTTCAACCGTGCATCGAGCCAAAAAAACGAGCCGGACTATTGACTTACAAGAAGGTAGTGACTCCAAATCGCGATGATAAACAAAATACGACGGCCAATGCGCGATCCCGGATGCTGTACACGACGATGCTGGCAAAGTTTGACTGCGTGGACGACGAAACCTACGTCAAAGCCGACTACAAGCAGCTTCAGGAGTTTTATACGGCAAAAGGAAGGGGAAAGTTAGCAGATATTTTCAAGCCCATGAATCTGTCAAAGTTCGCAAAGAAATATCTGGTTTGGCAAGCAGCATTTTCATAGCTTCCGGGACTGTCAACCAAGAAATTTACGTGAAAGAGTGTTTGAATAGACGTTTGCTGTCTCTCCTGAAGAAACACGGTTGTTCCGTACTGTTTGAGCCGGATTTGGCATCTTGCCATTACGGTTTAAAGGCCATGGAGTGGTACGCCGCCAACAACGTGCAGGTGGTTCCCAAGGACTAGAACCCTCCCAACACGCCATTGCTCCGCTCAATTGAGAAATACTGGGCTATTGTCAAGGGGAACCTAAAGAAGACCAAAAAAACTGCTAAGGACGAGTAGCAGTTAAAGGCAAACTGGCTTTCTGCGGCGAAGAAGATGGACAAGGTGGCTGTACAAAATCTGATGGCAGGGGTTAAGCGTAAGGCCTGGCAATTCGGATTTGGAAAAGCGGAAGCCTAACTGAATATTTTTCCTGAATTTTGTACTAATTAAATTTGAAAAAGAAATTTATTTTGATTTTTTAAATAAACGATTTCACCGATTTACACGCGTTTTCCCTAGACCAAATTTTGACCGTATCACCTTTTAACTGCTAGCAATAGTAAGAGTAGTTTCTGATAACCGTGTGATGGTGTAAACATTTGATAAATTGTGTTCATCATCATCAGCTACCTTCATTCAATCATTGATCCAATGTTCTTCGATCGCGAATTGAACAGAGGATAACACTAGAGAGAGAATTCTTTGTATTTGGAACGGTAATGGTAAAATTCCACAACAACTGCACAATTTGCAACAATTCGCACAATTTTCTCTCTCTTTGAGCACTGGTTTCTCTCATTTTCACTCAAATTAACTAATTTTCTCGCACAATGGGACACAAATTAAAGCCAAATTCATTTATTGGCTGCACAATTCGTGTGATCATTGGCGTATCTTCTATCTTTATCACAACAACGGAATGGAACACAAAGCATGTGGAGAACCATAACAAATAGTGTTTTGGTTTCGCGTTGCAGAAATCATCCACTTATGGATCGTTCCAATCTGTAAAAAGTTTGACTCCAGAGGATCCGAAAGGAAATCGCGAATATCAACAGTCGCAATTGTTACATCGAGGTTCACGTACGTTTTCTGCAATCGTCAACATCGAAACGTTAAGCTTCAAGTAGTTTAATGTCGATTAGCGCCTGAGGATTTTGAGGAAGGGTCATCGGGTCACTGATTGCCGTACTGATCCTCATTCATTTCAAGCGAAGTGAGCCAACAGGGGCTTAATGTGAACTTCCAAAATCAACCGGACTTTTCCACAAATTTTACATTAAATATCCAGACAAGTCTTGATTAATCTGGGCAATATGAAATGCTTAGTATATAAATCACTACTAGTCTCCTAAATGAGAAAATAAAACTTTAGACTTGGAAACCAACTTTGATGACCATTAAAAAATATCAAATTTGTATCTAAAATGAACCAATTTTCAAAACCATATATGAAAGCAACCACTCTATTCAGTGAGGCATTTCAAAAAAAGAAAAACAAAAAAAAACAAAAAGCCATCGAGAGTGCGAGTTTCCAAATCGATACCAGCATCGCGGTTTCCCTCCTTTTCCTTAGCGCAAATTATGTTATTAGAGCCGCGCATCGTTTGTGGCCGCGTACTAGCATTTAGTTGTCTCTGAAGCTCCAGGGCACTCTTTAGGGGCGATTGCCACTCCTAAGGGCCGTACCAAAACACCAAACGCTGTTCAGGTGATGGTCGGGCTTTTGCGATTGGAAAAGGAACGCACTTCGGACCCCTTAGATTGAGGTTAGAGACACTTGAAGGGGATAATCAGACGAAATTGGAATTTGTCCCATCGCAAGCGATACATTTGAACCCGAGCAAGTGTGGAGGCAGATGGTCAAGTTAGGTTAAGTTTGGGTCCAGGGAAAATCGTTTTTCGCCGGCTGGTTTGTAGACTATAATTGCAGTTCCACCAGACAGCAGGGTATTGGTTGCTGCAGATTAGTGTGTCCCATCCCAGGGTCACAGGGTTTCTCTTTTCCGAGGGAAATTCTTTGGGGGAAACATTTTAATGAAGGTGCATTTTTTTTTGTTTCGCTCTTTGCCGTCCACAGGGTGTTGAACGGGGAAAGTTCCACGATTGACAACTAGCCATCAAAAGTGTAGCTTTGTGGGATAAATTCATCTTCCTCAACCCGTGCCTCTGACTGAATGAAAAATCTCCTGGGGCAACGATTACCTTCATTATTGATGAATTTATTCCATAAATTAGAGGCACAGTTGGATTTTAGGGCGAAAGCGTGGGATTGTCTCGAAGTGTCCGTTATTGTAGCCCAAAATGAAGAGTATTTTAGATAACGGTTAAAATCGTTTTAAATTTTGGGTATGAAATAAATTTAACAGGTACTCTTTGGGAATTGTTTTCTTTTACAAAGAGTGTTTTCTATCCATTTTTCAACTGGGTCAAAATTGAAAATCATAATAAGTTTGTCTATGGAACATCTTTAGAATTGTATTGAAATTGGCATTAAATTTATAAATATTTTTCAGAGATATCTTTTTGTTTCGATTATAGTCATTGAAAAACTTAGGTAGTACATGTTTACTCGATGGGTGTTCGATGTTTACTCTTGGGCTCGAACTCAAGGCCATCGGCTTAGGAGGCAACTTAGTACATCTCGGAGGTCGAGTGGTTTTTGTGGTAAGTCGATAATTGTTGGTCCACTGATGGCATGGGATCTATTCCTATCTCGGAACTGGGTGTTAAATGTAATTTTTTAGTTGTCCACGTCATTTATTCAGTCTGTAAAGCCTAAATCGTCTAAGACGTCTTTATGTCTTCTAAAAAACTGACATGCCAATTGAGCTATATCACAAGCCCCAGAGATATATTTGTTTTGTATGTAACGAAAATATGTATCGTTTCTTTAAAAAATTCTCAGATTGACCGTCGTGTATCGCTCGTTGAATTTGGCAATCACACTTGCAAACAACTCCTTCGAAAATTTGGGGACACTCGTTTATGCAATGGCATGTTTTGTCATCTCCTTGCATGAATTTATGAAAAGTTTTCAAAAATAAATATTATTGTTACATTATAATCAATAATACATCCGGTATGTTTCAAAAGAAACTTATTAAATTGTTATAAAAATAACACCCTCCTCAAACTCTTTTGATACAATGTAATAGAGTATAAATCATGTTTTAGGTGCGCAATTTGACTACAGATGGCTCAAGCAGTAGGTGTTCGTCGATTTTGACATATGAAAAACGTCATAAACAAGGCTTCGACATATAGTTATGAAGTCCCTTTGACACATTCGGATTTCTTAGTGGGGTTATGTACTTTTACATTTATTACATATTTGGCACAAAATCTCACATTGCCTCAAATGCCATGAGACTGATAATGAATTTTTAATCTACAAAATTTAACACAAAAATTTAGTTGACTCAAAAGTACTGCATTGGTTAGGCATTGGTTAACACTGGTTAGTTCCAGTGGTTTTTGAGAAATAGAATACTGAATTTTGGTGTTTTCTGGCTTAGATTTGTCCCTAATGTGTTAACACAAAATCGGTCATTTTTGCATTCTCTTTGCTCTGAGGGTCTTATATGTTTTTTCGTTGCCTTTTGGATCACCAAGCACAATGTAAAAGTTGAGATAATTTAGTTGAATCCTAAATTTACGCAACGCGTTGCAATTTTGTATGAATTTTTTTTATGGAAGAAGCAATGTTTGCATATAAAATCCAGGAATTTCAAATAAGCTTGTTATGAACTTTGTACTTATTTATTGGTTTTGCATATTCTTCAGCTCAGTGATCGGCACAAAAGCGCTATTCCACTAATCGCCAATCAGTTCGCTAAATTTTTGTTAGCGGATTTATTTTTCCGTTAAATTTTGATTGTCTTAGCGAATAAAAAGGTTCCGCAATTTTTTATACCGCTAATTGAAGACCGTTTTAGGCAAAAATGGCACTTGAATAGCCATACAATGAATTGGAATTGTTGGACTGTTTATTTAGCCTTCGATTTAAGTACGAATAGAAATTGGGGGCATATTTTACGAGTCAAGTGACGTGACTCGCTAAATTTCTCGCAGACCCCTCGACTGCAGGAAATGCTTAAGGAAAGAAAAGTAAGAACTAATGAGTTCCAAAAACCGATTGCAGTTCATCCGAGCTAAATTTTATAGCCTAGTCAGCGTTAAGAAATGAAATTTGGCAAATTACCCTAATTATCTTAATATTCCACGTTTGGCTACGCTCCTACCATATAAATTTTGCATTTCCATCATTCAAATTAAAAAAGTGAAAAACAGGTTAGAGTTTTTGTACCAGACTATGAATTAAAAACATGAAATTTAAAAAAATATCCTATAACTTTCCAGTTTGCGTTTTATTACGTACAGATAGTGATTAGCGACTAGAGCTTTAAGCGATGACAATTTCAGCACATTTAGCGTAAGGTTGCAAGATTGCCCGGTTTTGTCCGGGTTTGCTCGGATATTCAATACTAAATTTGAGAACAGTCCGGCCCGGCCCGGCCCGGTTGCCCAGATTTCATAGAAAAATGTCCGGATTTTGCCCTGATTTATTCACTTTATTTGCCAAATTAAACAATGAAAACACAACAAACACCTCTTAAACAAAATATTTTGAGCAAGTTTTATTAAAATAATCATGAAAGGTTTTTAAGAAGCCTAAAATACGGTTCCAAATCTATCGATGAGTTTTGATGAAAAAAGATTTTTTTTTCATTGTTTTTTCTTGATTTTGGTTGAGGAATTTTTGAGTTTTCACAAAATTTGCCCTGATATTGCCTGGATTTATGGTCGTCAATTTGAAATCGAATGCCCGGATTTTTGCCAGGTTTTTACATAAAAATTGCCCGGTTTGTCCGGCCCGGATACGTGCTGAAAAAATTCTGGCAACCTTAATTTAGCGGTTTTAATTAGCGATCGCAAATATTAATGCATTAGCCATTAATTTAGCGGCCCTGAGTTTTTAACTAGCGATGCCGAACACTGCATAAGCTTCATTTTTCGGTAACAGGAGAAGAAGCTAAGTATTTCATAATAAAAGTTATAACCATTTCAAAACGAGAAATATGAATCCATTTTAAAGAACTCAAAAATGACAGGCATCGTTTGCTAGAGCTTTCAAACGCTTGAATTTGAAAAAAAAGTTCAGTTATAAACTTCCTGATAAAACTTCCCGCGATCTATTGCACATACTGTGAGGTACCTTTCATCTATTTTCCTCTATTTAAGCTCTGAGACCATCTATTTCCCCTTTAATCATGCTGAAAAAAGTTAAGAAAGCCATTTTCTAAAGTTTCGAAATTACTGTTTGCTAAACTTCATTTAAGGTTATTTTAATCCACTTTATAAAAATAAACATTTAGAAAAGATTGCTTTAATTTCATACGGGACGAACATTTATTGATATTTTTTAGTTTATTTTGAGAATTATTTAATAAACTTTAAAGTGTACTAATTAACCTTTTAAGCTTAGTTCAATCATATTTGCTTAAACTTCTGAGCTTCTAAATTCTTCATTCTCATGAAATTTTAATTTTGTTCAATACGTGAAAAAGAATACAAGACCAAAATACCTTCAATTTTTTTTCTCACTGACGACATACGATGTACTGCATTCACTATGCAGTATTTTTTTTAATAAACTTAGATAGAAAAAAAAAACAAGATTATTATTATAGTCTCTTGATGTACGGACTCATGTGATTTGCAATGTTTTACCATTTTTAGAAATTTCTTCCATGTTTCGTAAATTTACAGATAAAGAATCTTTCAATATGGGCTGCAAGTGTCAAAATTTCTACCACTTTTTCCCAACATGTGTGAACTTGTTCTAAGTGTCAAAAAAAAAAGGTTGAAAATTTATAGCGTCCTGTCAAAATCTCTTTACATTCGCTATATCTCGAAACAGGAATGTCTTACAAATAATAAATGTTCTAGAAAAATATTCCAAAATAGAACAAATCAATAATGCTGTTATCTCAACAAATTTGAAAAAAAAAATCGAGTTATTCAACTTTGTTTTAAAAATTGAACAAAATGTGATCTGAGGATGTTTTTTTTTATTATTTTGAAAAGATTCTTACATAAAAAAATATGATCGAAATATTTTTTTATTCCTAAACGTCAATCGTTAGAGTTTAATAATGAACTTCATGATGCCATATTTTCAAGGCAATAATAAACTCTCAATTTTTTTGAGAAGAAGTTTTCCAAAATGTTTGTTTTAGGTATAATTGTTCCCTAGAGTCCGAATAGATATATTTTTCTTCTGAATGGACCGTGATCATTGGTTATAATGAAAAGACTAATATTTATCCAATAACTTATGTTTATCCGGTAATTATCTGTTAAAAAGGACTTTAGTCCTATTTTTAAATACTGTATTTATCTAAAAACCAGAAAATTGCGCCTTAAAGTATGCAATGACTTCAGGATAGTAGATAAACTTTTAGAGTTCTCTTTGTCTGATACTTACAAACTGTGAAATGAGAACTAATTTGGTGAAAAATAGTCAATGGACCTTTTGTCTTCGGATTTTACTAGATTTTTGACCAGGGTCAGCGCTAACTGAATTAAGGATCAAGTCTACTATAACTAAAAAAATATCACTTTTTTTTTCGTCTCACGAAAATGCTTCTAGTTCATCTACAGGTTCATGTATCGCTCTAACTTTTGGAGCATTTAAACTTGAAACTACACGCTGTCAGAAAATGTAAAAGACGGAGAGTTCTAAATTTTTCAAAAAAGATATGATAAAAATAAGAAATGGGGATCAAGTATCCGCATTCTCCCCTATATTCTCACAATGTTTGCTTGTGTTTAAATTTTGATGAAAATCATTAGCAAATTGAGTTTAGTTGTTCCGCATTTCAAAAAATTTCTCCAGTAGAAAAAACATTATCTTGTTATGTCAAATCTCGTTAGTGTTCAAATTACGCTAAAAACTACTCGAGGTTTTGTCGGTTTTGATAGTGAATTTGTTAGGGAGCCTCCCGAAACTCGTGAGAGCGATTCAGTATAACTTATCATCTTGTTATGATCAAACTTATTTATGTTCCAAACCCAAAATCACCTAAAAATAGTGTTATCCCGACCACCCCGTCTAAAAAAATAGTAGTTAAAAAGTAAACACATTTTAGTGTTTTAAATTTGAATTTTTATTTATGAAAATGATTCGATGTGTGTCAGTTTTAAAATTTATTCCGTATGTGACCCCCAATTTTTATGAAACGAAACTTGCATGTGTACCAAATTTAATTAATTTCTGATGAAAAATGTATAAATTTAATCGTTTATCTCATTTTTTGAACGGGGACCCCTAGTATCAAAAGTGAAGTCCTAGTATCAAAAGTAAAATTAAACAAAAATGTAATAAAATTTCACGTCTTTATGACATGAGGATTCTGATAAAAATACAGACAACGAATATTTTGGAAGTCTTGAAAAAAACTAACAGTTAGAAATAAAATTTTAACAGTTTAGGAGGGCAATGAGTGATTTAAGTTTTAAAACCATTATTGGCATAATTTTGAAATTATAGCTATGTAGTATTTATTGGCATTTTTTTTAAATAAATTTGTCTTTTACTGGATCCAGAGTAGTTAACAAGTTCAAAAGTGATTTTCTTCGCATCTTTCACTCCCTTCCAACCCTTGTTCAAAATATTAGCTGCAAGACTCCAGGGACTGCAAAAAACATGAATGCCAACCTATTTACACTCGGTATTAATTATTTACTGTTTCTCGCCGTCGTCGCCGTTGCTCAGCCATCAGATCTATGTAGGTATAGCGAAAGTCTGAAGACGAAGAAGACAGAGGGAGCTTTGACTTCTGTATCTCCAAATGTCATCGTTTTATAAAGCCATCGTTCTGCACTGACTCGAAGAGAAGTCCTCCTGACTTTTCTTCGGTCAATTGAGAACATTACTCTGGCTAGACGATGTCCAAGAAGGAATGCGTATGGTTGCACTTATGCGTTTAAAATGTGGGCCGCATAGGGTTGCCAACTTTATTGTTCCTTTTTTTCGAACATATTTAGTTCCGTTCGAGGAAAATTATTTTTCTATCTCCAACAGTAAAAAATTTCCCACCGGAAAAGGTCCCGCAAGAAAAAAAGCTAAAGTAAAAAGTGTTTTGTTTATTTACCAAACACGATCTGCGGAGCCCCTTCGAGTGAACCGTCAATTATGGAAACAACCATCGCAAACACACGATTAACTTCAATCTCAGACACTGCACGGTAGCCATTTAATGTGCCAAAATTAGATCACGTGGCACTGATGGAACCAATCGGGAACGAACGAGCGAAAAAAAAATCGAGCGCAGGAATCAACAAAGAAACGGGCAGCCATTGATCCAGTTGTTATGACATGGTCGTGAAGAATTCATCCCCCCTTACCCACCTGGACCGACAACCGAATGGCGGGAAACCAGCGAATTGAGGTCTGGAGAGCATGATTTACTTTTATTTTTTGCGCCACTACCAAACGAATCTGCTTCTCAGTCACTGGGTCAAACATCATGCTCATCATCATCAACATTGGCAGCAGTAACCACTTACAACAAGAAACCCGCCAACGCGCCATCATCGTCTCAAGAAAGCGCGGCGCGGGGCCTCCAAAAAGAATGGAACAACGACGACGACGACGACTTATTTGGCTTGGCTTCCTCAGAAATACCTGAGATGAAGATGCTGGGCAGAAAAAAAAATAACCGAGCCTGTCCAATCTAATGACTTTGTTGCGGGATCTCGTTTGGCAGCATCATTTTCATCAATCTGGTCCTCGGACGGGAAAAAAGCGGGTTTTACGAGAGACGTTGCTGGACCGGGAAAAACTAGTACGCAATTCGCACATGGTCATTTAGCGTGGTGCCAGAATATTGCAGCAGCAAGATGCAAGAAGCATTGAGCTCAACATAACCGGACCAGTTTATTGACGATCTGCTTAGCAGAATGGTTTGGAAGAAAAGGCTAATGTCTCTATAGTAGTAAAATGTCTACTTGAAGAACCATTTCCGTGATGACCGTTTGTTATGGAAATATGAGCTTCGTTTAGGCACTCTTGCAGAAAATGGCTTGTGTGTTTTTTATGGGACATTTAGTGACACAGCTCTTAACTTATAGCGAAAAAATAACAATGTGACCATCTTCCGTTTAAAATTTTCAAATTCGGATGTGCTCAGCTAAAAGTTTAAAAAATTTAAGATACTTTACTTAAAATGGTCCTGCGACAAATTTTCTGTGTTTGCTTCATATAATTCAATGACATTGAACACTGTTCAGAACAGAAACGGTTCAATGCTGGTCATGCATATTTCTGTTGATTCACGAATAGTGATGACCATGAAAAATTACATTTTTTTTCGTCCAGAAAAAATAGGCTTAAACTCTTAAACTGTATACACGTTTTTTTTCAGAATTTCTGTTGAAGCCATCAGTACTACTTTATTACAAAAGCAGTAAGCAAATCTGTCCACAAATCCAAATTGAGCCCAATCAAAAGGGAAAAGGGTTCTCCTTTGAAAACTAAAATTTGTGTAGGGTGTTGACACACGAAAAATATTTTATCCCAATACAGCTGCTTCTTATTGTCTCTGAGGAGTCTCTGCATTTGGCGATCCCATGGAATCTGATGCACCCCCTGCGCTTAACGAACCTTTGAGTCTGACAACCCTCTGGGCCTGACGACCTTCTGAGGTCTAAGGATTCTGTGGATTTGATGACATTCTGTGCCTAAAGACCTCCTGGATCTGATAACTTTTTGGGCCATGCAACCTTCTAGTTTTTCTGGGCTTGACAATCCTCTGAGCCTGACAATTCACTAAGCCGGACGATCCGGTGAGTTTGATGAACCTCTGGGGCTTCATTTCTCTTAAATTGTATACATACATAGTCTTTTTTAGAATTTTTTTTTTGAAGTCATCAGTACTACTTAGATACTTACAATTACAGAAGGCAATTTTTCCGCAAATCTAGTTTGAGCCCGATCAGATAGCGAACAGGGTTCGCCCTTGGAAGCTGAAATTTGTGTAGAGTTTTGACACATTTTGTGTTGCGGCATGAAAAACTAACGCGCCTGACAATTTACTACGATTTTTTTTTCTCTTGAAACCTTCAAACACGAGAAATATTTTATCCGAAGACAGCAGCTTGATATTGTCTCTGAGGAGTGTCTGGATTTGGCGATCCCATGGAATCTATTGCCTCCCCTTTGGGTCTGACAGCCTTCTGGGCCTGACGATCTTCTGAGGTCTAACTGTGGATTTGTTGGCATTCTGTGCTTAAAGACCTCCTGGATTTGACAACTCTTTGGGCCATGCAACCTTCTGGGAATGACGGTTTTCTGGGCTTGATAATCCTCTGAGCCTGACAATTTACTGAGCCGGACGCTCCTCTGAGTCTGATGAACCTCATTTCTCTCTTGGTTTGAGTGTTTTCTGATCCAAAAGACCTTTAAGGCTTGACGACCCTACGGAATCTGACAATACTCAGGCGACTGACGACGGTTTGAGCTTTATGACCCTCTGGGCTCTGAGGACTCTCTGTAATTGACAAGATTTTGTGACCCTATGGGTCTGACAACTCTTTGGACCTGATGACCTTCTAACTTGAACACCTTCTGGGCTTAGAAACGATATGGTACCTGATAATTTTCTGATGCCAGTCATCAGCTCTAAGACCTTAGGACTTTCTGGAGCCTTACGACTCTTCCGTACCTGAAGCCCTACTGGAATTGACAATCCTCTAGGCCCAACAATCTTCTGATCTGATAGTACTCTGAGGCTCCATTATACTCTGGGCTTGAGTGTATTCAGATCCAAAAGACCTATTGGGCTTGACGACTCTCTGGGACCTGACGATACTCTGGAGCTGACGACTCTCTTTGCCCTAAGAATTCCTT
The DNA here is from genome assembly GCF_029784155.1 of Uranotaenia lowii. Lineage (NCBI taxonomy): Eukaryota > Metazoa > Arthropoda > Insecta > Diptera > Culicidae > Uranotaenia > Uranotaenia lowii. The sequence goes on from NC_073691.1 coordinate 141,064,581, forward strand.
AGGATTTCTGTGCCTGACAATCCTCAGAGCCTGATGATCCTCTGAGTCTTATGATCCTCTGGGGCCTCATTACTCTCTTGGATTAAGGGTTTTCTGATCCAAAAAGCCTTTAACACGTTCGTCGCCACGCTCATTTTGGATGTTTTACTTGCCGGGCCCAAAGAAAATCTCGGAGCAAGAAAGCAATCAGGGGGAACTCCACTATTTGTAACGTGTGGCTAAACTGAGCGGCTAACTTGAGTGAGAGAGCGTCACATGCTTTTTGATCTGACGGGGCCTCCCAGGAAATACACCCGTCACCCGAATATGGGTAACGTGGCGACGAACGTGTTAAGGCTTGACGACCCTATGGAACCTGACAATAATATGACGACTAATGACGGCTTTATGACCCTCTGGGCTCTGAGGACTCTCTGTAAATGACAAGATTCTGTGACCCTATGATTTTGACAACTCTTTGGGTCTAATGACCTTCTAACTTAAACACCTTCTAGGCTTGAAAACCGTTTGGCACCTGACAATTTTCTGATGCCAGTCAACAGCTTTAAGACCTTAGGACTTTCTGAAGCCTAACGATTCTTCCGTACCTGAAGACCTACTGGAATTGACAACCCTTTAGGCCCGACGATTTTCTGAGTCTGATAATCATCTGAGGCCTCATTACTCTCTGAGTTCAAGTGTATTCTGACCCAAAAGTCCTATTGGGCTTGACGACCCTGTGGGACCTGACAATACTCTGGAGCTGACGTCTCTCTTGGGCCTAAGAATTCTTTAGGATTTTTGTGCCTGATGATCCTGTAGATGAGACGAAAGTCTGGGCCTGACGACCCTCTCGGTTCTGAGGACACTGTGATTGACAACATTTTGTGACTGAAGACCCTATGAGTATGACAACTCTTTGATACTGATGACTTTCTTAGCAAGAAGTCCCTCCTTGGCTTGGAAACCCTTTGGCACCTGACAATTATCTCAGGCTTCTTTTTAAGCATGATGACCTTGTGGGCTTGGAAACTCTTCAAAACCTGACAATTCTCTGAATCCTGAATCCTGGGGTTTTACGGACTCTCTGGGGTGGAAGACTTTTCGTACCTGAAACCCTTCTGGACTCAACAATCCTCTAACCCTGACGAACTTTTGAGGCGTGCAGATTCTCTTAAACTGACGACATTTTGTGCCTGAAGACCCTCCGGGCCTAACAACACCCTGACCTTCTAATCTTGACGAACCACTGTGGCCTGACGATCTTTTAGACTGAATATTATCTGCGTCTCGAAAGCTCTTTCGGATTATCGCACTCTTGAACATGGCGCCCTTCTAGGTTTGAAGACCCTTTGAGGCCTGACGATCCTCTAAGACCTGACCTGGTGTAGGGAGCCCCTTAGGTCTAAACGCGTTCAATTTAACAAATATTTGGCTTCGATATCTTACTAAGAACTCGAAAAACCTAACCTGTTCTATATTTGAAGATAACGGACAAATCTAAAAGTTTCCGACGAAAATTAAAAGTCATGAATAGAGTTTAGTTCAGAACTCTAACTAATCTTGGGTTCCAAGTTCCTTAGTTTGACTCCTATCCGGACTATATCACTTCCGAGGACGGGTGCCTTCTCCAAGCGTGTCATCATCACACTTAGGCCCCCGTCAAGACCAGATTTTCTTCTGGGCCATCGCACGACAGCATGCCCCGACCAACAAATCAGGTCCAACTGATGGACCTCGGAGTGATCTGAATCAGAAAACCCCTATAATCAGGAGTTGCATTTAATTGTGAGTGTTGCTGGGCACACGTCCGGTGTTACGCCTGGCCCCTGAGGAAAGTTTTCAAGTTCTCTGATGCAGGTTTTTCTTCCAGCTTAGGCGCTGATACTCGGGTCCAGAAATTGGACCTTGCGGCGTGTGAAGTATCCAGTCCCGGTAGAATGGCCAGGTACCTGTATGCTTTGCGAAGTTATGATTTCTTGTTTCTTTTGGCCATTATTCAGACGTCCGGATTAGCAAGACAATCTAATTTGAGAGGAACATGATTTGCATCGGCTCATTAGAGACAGGGAATCAGTAAGAACCGTGCGTGCGTAGCTTTGGGAAATCTATTTCTTTTTATTACTTGTCGGATTAGCGCAGAGACATCTGCCCTGTCAAAATCCGTCAATTTCACAGTCCCAGGAGCTATGCTTGCGATTCACGCTTTTACGTAATTACAATATGGCTAAGCCTTGTCGAAAGAAGCAGGAGGGAGTCGTCTCTAGTGAGCTCCCGGGTCTAACCTAGATTCATGAATAGCATAGAATTTGCTAGAATTGAGATGATTACCCGGGAAATGTGGTTCATTTATGTGTATCACTGCCGTTGGTTGCCGATTCAAGCTAATGTGTTCATCACGCAGATTCAATTTGCTCACCTGGAAATAGAAGGAAGAGAGAAGAGGGGTAAGAAACAATTGAGGTGATTTTTATTGCACGGAAAATATCAATGGAAAATAAGTTCTCATTTTCAAACAAAAAATTTCTTCTCTCTGGTTCATGTACCGATGGCATTTTCAACCCACAGACTTTACATAAACCCTCTCGAAGCCTCAGATAGACTAAAAATAGAGCCAGAGTAAGACCTACAAAATAAACGAGCTACACGATCTCACATACGTTAACGAACGGAGCCCCCCGGAAAAATGGGTTTCCTTTGAACTTTTGCCCACCTTATAAAAATTACATGAAAACAGAGAGAGAGAGACGAAAAAAAACGGAACCCGCACACCATTACCGAACTTATACATCAAGTTTTCAGATGAGAAGAAAAGAACTCTCAAGATTACCGGGGGGTCCATCGAGGGTCTCTCGTGCGTACCCGAAGTGCTCGTTAAATTCTTTTCAGCTCTACTTCTTGATATTTTTTTGTTCTAAGAAACTTCACTATTCAACCCTGCTGCTTCTTCTTCTAAATTAACCAGCCCACGGGTGTTGGTTCATCTGTCCCCGAGGCGCCCAAGAATTATGACTTGGTTTTGCGTACTTATTTAAAAAAAAAAGTGGAGAAGACCCCCCTTTGCTGAGCACGTAGCTTAGGCGTTAGAAACGATAAAAGTTATAATAACAACAACAATAATGAATGGGTTTGGAGCAGCCAGCTACTGGTTCTGTCTGACAGGCAGCAGCAGCTCCAGATGATAGATATTTATTTTGATGTTTGCGCCGCCGCCGTTCCGGGCTCAGAACGTGAGTCTTGCTAGAACACTCTCTAGGAACACATGACCTCAAAGAAATAAACCTTCGGGGAGTGAGGTGTAGCGAATTGCGAAAACTTCTTCTGCAGGAAGCGCTTTTTTATCTTTCAAAATGGAAATCAAAACTAATTGCAGAGGGTTGGCTGGCTTGAGCCAGTGCATTCTTCAGAATGACCTCAAATTTTCAAATGGCTCATCGAAGAAGAATAGGTTTGAGTTTTACGAAAGGTACAGAATAATTGAAAATTCAAACAGCAATTTAACCTCTACAAGAATTTGTAAGCGAACGGTGTTTTTCTAAACGAGATTTCAGAAAATGGATTCCAAGAAAAAAAAAACCAATATGCAACTCTATTTGAAACTTGCTGGGGTGTAAGAGTTTTGGGTCCAAGGTATATAATACAGAAGGCTGTTTTACTAGAAGACAATTCCAAGTACACTTCAAAGAGACGTTCAGTTCTCTGACTATATCCGAAAATGACTTGAAACAGAAAAACGATGACAAATCTAACAGTTTGTTAAAAAATTGGTTACTAAGACATTGGTTGCTTTTCCCTACGGGCTTTAAGAAAATTCCATCAATAATCGTTATGAGAGCAATCTATAACTATGCACAGATGAATTTGAATGAGATAAATCTTACAAAAAAAAGGTACTGCATAGCTATTTGTATCTCTTTTTAATAAAAGGCGAAAGATTTATTCGACGTTTTGAAGAATGATCAGAGTTGTATCTCTTTTTTGTGAAATACATATCTCGAGATCGAAAAAACTTTCTTTCAAAAAACAAATATTCTAGAAAAATGTGCCAAATGTAGATAGACAACTATGCTGTTAACTCGAAAAACTTCTGCATGTTTATTTTTGAGTTATTTAACTTTGTTTGAAAAATTTCACAATGTGTGATTTGAGATCTTTTTCATAATTTAAATTGTTTTTCCCATGAATAAATATTATACAAATATTTTTAAACATTACGAAAGATGCCATGTTTTCGAAGCGATAGTACACCCTCAACTTTTTTACAGAAAAAGTTTTAAAAATTGTTCATCGTGGTTTCTATTGAACCATAGTTATTTTTTTCACAACAGGTCGTGATCATTGCCTAGCACGAGATTTCTTATATTCATCCAATAACTGATATCTTTCCAATAATTGCTTGATAAAAGAAATTAAAAAAAAATTATCCAAAATTTGAAATTTGCACCTTTAATTATGCAATGATATTGGGTTGTTCAGGAACTTTCAGAATTCTGTTTATCTGACACTTACAGCGTATGTATGCGATTTGAACTTCGTATAACTAAGCCATTTTTCAACCGATTTCTTTTTCTTAACATCGAAAACTATCTTTCAGTTGTGAATACTGTGCCTGCTTATCGTAAAAATTGTTGTCTCATAAAAAGATGACTTGAGCTGGCCTCCTCGTTCTCCGGATTTAACGGTACCATACTTTATGTGTGGTCATATTGAAAAGTTAAAATATTTACAACAATTTTTAAATTGCGACCCAGAGATGGGTCTTGACTCAAACATTCAGTCAGCGAAACTTTTTTTTTTTGTAGAGAAATGAATCCAACTTAGATGAAATTTCAGGGACTAGATAAGAGAAAATCGATGTTGAAAAACATGCGAAAAAAATTCGCCTTGTCTCCCGGTGAGACATGAACCCACATCTTGCGCCAGGTTGGTCTCCTGTAGTAGAATGTTAATACATGGGCCCCGGATAGGCGCAAGATGTGGGTTCAAGTCTCACCGGGAGACAAGGCGAATGTTTTTCGCATGTTTTTCAACATCGATTTTCTCTTATCTAGTCCCTGAAATTTCATCTAAGTTGGATTCATTTCTCTACATTTACAACAATTTTCCATTCGCTTTCGTAATTTTCATTCGCTTTCTGGAATTGTTTATAATCCTGGCTTTATCATGGTTTTAATATGGCATATTTCATGAATTTTCATGTTTTATTACTGTTATATTACAGCTTTAAGAAATGCTTGGATTTTCGATCCATACCATTGTTTTACAATAGTTTTATAAATAAAATAAAACTTAAACATAACTTTGTGTTTAAATAAGGTGATATGAAACAGTTCAGGTATCTCTATTTAAACTTCAATAAAAGACATCCGTTAAGGTTGATTTTTTTTCGTATGTATTATTTAAACACGCAGGATGGATGTCTTTCTGATGCCGCGTTTATTGTGAAAAACCGCACATAAAAACCGCGCTAATTTCGAAATGCTTCGTAAATAGATTTTAAGCAACCCAGTGTTAAAAGGTGAATATTTCGACACTGAAAACAGTGTCGAAAAGTGCTACTGAATTTAGTGTCGAAATGTAGATTCCACGACTTAAATACTTTATCATTAATTTTCAGTTGTTGGCAGAGTCGTACACATGTTGTTATTAATAAATTTTTCAAAGGAATTTTTTGAAAATGTATGAGTACACCCTCCCACATTAAAATTTTCCCACAGGAAGAACAGAGTGTTCTCAAAATATCATAGAGACATTTCTCGTTTTCAAATACCTTCCTATGTTAAATTTAGATCCATATGCTTTAAAAGTTTTCGAATTATGCTGGAAAATGTAAAGGAGCCCCCTCCCCCTTCTATCTCTCCACAAAAGGAAGAAAGGGTATCAAATATTCATAGAACCCTTTCTCGTGCCAAAATACTCCTCATCCAAATTTGGTTCCATTAGCTCGAATAGTTCTCAAGTTATGCAATATAAAATGTCTAGAAGCTCCCATCCTCCCTGTCTATATCCCCACTGAAAAGGGAGGGTTCAAAAATAACCATAGAAATTTTTTTCTTGTGTTCCAATGCCCTACCATGCCAAATTTGATTCCAATGTCTTGATTATTTCTCGAATTATGTAAAAAAATGTAAGGTAGGCCCCTCCCTCCTTCCTATCTCCCCACTGAAAGGAGCAAGCGGTACCTTATATTCATAGTAAAATTCCTCGTACCCAGACCCACCACATGCCAAATTTGATTCCATTTGTTTGATTGGTTCTCAAGTTATGCAAACATTTGTTTTTTGTTTGGGAGGCTCCTGTCTCCGTTCATGAGAGAGGGAGGGGTCTCAAACCATAATAGGAACCTTCCCCTTCCTTCAATACCACCACCTGCCAAGTTTCACGCAAATCGATTCAGTAGTTTCCGAGTCTATAGGGAACAGACAAACAGACAGACAGACAGAAATCCATTTTCACTAAAAATCTCTACCATCCCATCCTCTGATCAGAATTTCACCGATTAACTTTTGTTGAGATACTTAGAATGAAAAGTTTGAATTCGACGAGTATATATTTACTCAACAAATTTTGACAAGAACAACAAGAAACTTGACCAATGTTATCAAAAATGGGGGTAACATTTTTTTTTAAATACTGTTATTGCTTAGCGTCGCATGCTCTTATTCATCACGAACAAAAAGAGAAATGAAGAAAAAAATACTTTTAAGTCAAAGAAAATGCTAAAGGTGCTTTTAAATTTTCTCAATTTATAGAAAGGTAGTGTAGTCTCAAGCAACCAAAAGCTCGGATAACATTCCTCTATCAGGTTTGATCAGCTCAATCGTGTATTGTGTAATACGACTTGTTTTCTGCTCAATTTTTGAGTAGCTATACAAACTTTGAAGTTGACAAAAAGTTCGCATAAATTGCTAAAAAACTACTAACCAGCTTCAAAAAGCACACTTAAAAGCAGTACAAAAAATTGAAAAAAAAACAACTTTTCGCTCCCTCATATGCGCCTTGAAGTTTTCAAGTCCGCTTATTTGATTCAAATTAATCAAGCATATTTGTTACTCATTCACATTTAAATAACATGTTCTTACCAAGCCTCGAACCCCAGCTTACCGCTATAAAATAGAGCAACATACGTGCTTCTCTATATGAACATCATGAGAAGGCAACGATTTTACTTGACGTGATGATTTTCTTTAAAATGACTTTCCAATTCTTTATGTCTACATTATTACCTCTTTCAAGTTGTTTAAAAGTTCTTTTGAACTTAATGTGTACTTCACATTATCGTTTCTAAAGTAACGATGTGTTTGTTTATGCAAACACGGGTTCAATTTCGAAACAAGTAGAATTTAGCCTTTAAGTCTACTTCAAAGTTTCCGTTTTGCGAAGTGGCTTTTGAAAGCCCGTTGGAACTTATTAAAAACATTCAAGTTTGCAAAAGAGTACAACAGAGATTTTTTACGAACTATAAAGCTAAACATAAAGCAAATATAGTAAAACCAATATACCCCACTCTTCAAAAAATAAGGCGACAAATCAAGCACGCCATCCTATGGAGAAAGTTCAAACTACCATGTATAAACATCGACGATCTGAACTACTTTTGGCAGATTTTTGACATGTAGGCTGCTGTTGCTGCTAGAGATCGTGATGGCGGTACGATCAGTGGCTTTAGTAGGAACTTTCGTCAGTAGGTGATGCTGACATACGTGTCCTTGATGAGATGTATGGAGAAGGCTGACAGTGAGGTATATTTGTTTTAATATACACTGGATTCTTTTTTTAAACGATTGTTGTGTTCGTGCAAAAAAAGAAATCGTGTAAAAAAAGTTCGAAACAACCGGGCAAAATTCATCGCTCATTTTGAATAAAGTGGCCAACTTGGACTGTAAATCGATCATTTAACCAGGTAGACCATTCTGAAATGATTTGAGTGAAACAAGGAAGCTCAAAGATTTGTTTTGAATAGCCCTGTTTTGGGCTTTAAGCCACGGTTGTTCCGGAACCTCCGCAGAGTCTCTAAGTGGCCATTCCGGCAAATGTTTCCGTCGGGAAGAAACGTCCGAATCCATTTACCACCCTAGAGTGGTTCGGACAAAAAGCGGAAATGTGTAGAACCAGTTTTTAAAATGTTCAAAAATCGTCTTATTCCGAGAAAATCGTTTAAAAAAAGTCGTTTAAAATAAAACCGTGTAAAATAAGATCGTTTAAAAAAAGAATCCAGTGTATTTGCAAAAAGTCTTGAAACTCTTTGATAGCAACCAGGCCCGTGCGAAGGTCCCGTCCATGGGGGGGGTTTTCGAAATTTAAGTTTAGCCAAATATAATAACCATACGAAAAATACACAAGAAATAAAGAAAATGATTTCTAAACCATTTTCTTACTTATAATTAGAACACAAACTCAAAAAATAATAAATTTTACTAGTAAAATGAATCGACATTTTCCAAACAAAAAAGAATAAATGTTTCAAATCGATGCTGTTTCCGGTGAATCATTGTTAAATCATTCAAAATGATGTTCCTTATTCTGAACAACAAATTTGCTTGAAAATAAATTCTTTGCGGGCTAGACCACTGTAGTATCTTGAATTGTGAAAAAAAATATTGCGCTTAGAAATGTGAATTCTTGATTAGGGAAAAGAACGTTTTGAACCTAGGAAAATTTATTCAATAGTTGATAATTGAATTATTTTTGATGAAAAGAAGAAATATTTAATTTTATTTCAAGACTGTCAGTGATCAAAGTAAAAAAAACGCTTTTCTTTGCAAAAATTTTTCCAGATATCCAAATAAAAGGCTGAAAAAGTTCTGGAAGTCAAAATAATAGCTTTATATATTTATAACACAACATATTCAATTACTCTGAGGAAATAAAAATAATTTATTCCAAGTTTTGTTGTAAATATTGAAGCACAAAGATAATACAAATGAAGTTAACATTGCTCATTAAAATTCAAATTTACAGTTGCTAATTCGAATCAAATCAACTAGAGATAAGATTTATTAAAAATCATGATCAGATGAAAAACATGATATAATATAATGAAAATTAGAGAAACTTTTACAATATTTCAATCGAAGGTTTCAAAGTTTAAAATTTCAAGATCGTAATAATTTGTTGCTATCTATTAGAATATTGGGTCCTGAAATGAGCAGAAGGTGGAAACTATGTTTTTCTTATCAGATTTCAAAAACAAAGACAAACGTATGAAAAATATTTTATGAAGTTTAAATTAATAAATTTGGTAAATTTATTTAAAAATTAAAAAAAACACGAAGAATAGTTTTTTAATATTTTATAAGCTATTTTTTTTAATAAACTGGTTATACCATTAAAAAAAATTAAACAAAAATTGATAATTTGAAGGATCAGCATTTTGGTGCCTATAATTGAATGATTGATTTGGTAGATTAAAGCGTCCTGAACTCAAATCTTTTGTCAAATTATGCCAATTACCTTGCGTTTTAGTGATATGGAGTTTATACGTTTGAAATGTATCACTTTTGAGTGAAATTAATCATTGATAACTGATGAAGTAACAAATTTACGGTAACAGAAAAAAATCTGATTCTACATTTGTTTAAAGCACGCATTTAATTCAATTAAAGAATAATATTCCTAAGATAATGATAAATTATGATGCACCTTAAAAAAGTTAAACTCTACAGTTTATAAAAATTGGGAAAGATATCATTACAAAAATTTCTGACATTACTGAAAAAAGTTAAAAAAAATTGAATTCATTCAACAAAATTTGTTCAAACCTGAAAAACGATTAGATTTTTTCTTTGAAAATATCTAAAATTTAATTTGGTTTAAAACTTCATTAAAAATGGGGAAAAGTACACACTCAAAACCTCTAAACCAAAGTCTTGAGGAAAGTTGAAAATTGATTTAAATTTTTATTATTAGATGGTGTTTTTGTTTGAAATTTTGTCAAATAAATGCAGAAATTTCTTGAAAGATTTTAAAATATTTGCAGAAGTTATTCAAAAAAATAAATCTGATATTGAAATTGCGTATTCAGAACCAGGGCACCCAAATTAGTCAAAATAGCTTTTAACTTCTTTTCCTCTCGAAGGATGTAAATTTTGTGGCCTTGTGTTATTAATCAAAACATTTTTGAATGTGATGTTGAACATTTAGAAGAGCAAGAAACACAAAATATAATTGAAACTGAAAATGGTTTCTTGAAGAATATTGCATATCAGCACATGTTTTGTAAATCAAAATTTTTAGTTCTAATGTAGTGTAAACCAGGTATTAGATTTTCATTTGCTAAATCTGATGACCATTGTGAGTCATGATATATGGTTTTCAACTTGTTGATGATTCCATTTTCGTATGCAAACCTATTCTAAAGGTGAGGTAGGGTTTGTGTATGTCAAGTTGAGAGTTCCAATGGAAAAGGTTGATTGAATTGCAAATCGAAATTTACAGTTAAAAATAAGTCTTAATTCGTGAACGGCATATAGATATGTTTTGTATATGTAAAATGTCTCAAGCCTAGGGTGAGTGATTTAAAACAAATTTCCGCCGGAGGCGAGAAAAATATCGGATCTTTTTGTTAACACTTATTTAACACCTTTTGAAATCCAGTAGTTTCTCTTTACTACTCGAAAATTTTACTTGGAAAAAATCGTCATGGGGGGGGTTAAACCCCTAAAACCCCCCCCGTTCGCACGGCCTTGATAGCAACTTGATGGTGAAAAGTTAGAAGTATGTAACAAGTAGATTGTTTTTCTTCACACTAACTTTAAAGTTCCCAAAAAGTAGAAACAGATTTCAAAACAGTACTTTATAGCTTTTTTTTAGTATTGGCGGAACTTGATAAAGAGTGAAATTCAAGGGACCTATATAGCATTTTGATCAGCAAAAAAGTTCCACTGAACTTTTATACAGCTCTATTTGAAATTATGAGCTGATTCTTTAAGGGATTTCCGAACTTTTGGTTGCTTGGTCAGTCAGTTCACTTCAAAACTATGAAGACCCAGCCAACATTTTCGTAGCTATATTCTTATACTGTTTTGATATATAACGTTCCATATGCATTATAGAATCATCATATGAAAGTTGAAAAAGCAGCATTTATCTACCAAAGTGGAGGCAATATATGTACATACATAAATAACATTACTTTCTAAAGTGACGAAAATTACACCAATTGGGTGTTATCCGAAACCTTATTCGTAGGAACTTATCGGAAGAATGTATAAGAGCGCAAGATTTTGCTCTCATAGCCTTCAAATCGATGCCAGCGACTTTATTTTCCAGTTCTCTCATTAGTCTATATTAGTGGATTCCCATGTGATTTTTAGCCATCTGGATGCACTGTTGGTTGCAGAGAGAACAAGCCGATGATTTTCTATCTTCTATCTATCAAACTCATTTCAAAATTTATGAAAATGGCGGACTTTCTATCATATGCGATTTAAAAAAACTTCAGACGTCATTTTATACGATCTTTTCACTAAGCAGTTGAAATTGCGATTCGTTACACCATTTTAAACGACTTGAGTGATTTTTGATACGATTTCATATTTGCTGGGGACAAGTACTAGTGTAATGAGTTTGGTTTTGATAGATAGTGCGTAACTCGAGACCCCATATACTCAACCTTCGGGTAGTGGTCATATCACCTCTTATCTTACAACTCCGAGTTTGGCTTAGCAATAGTCAACCAGTTGCCTGATTTCAGAGCGGAATCTTGGCGTGTTTTATTTGATTGATATTAAAGTTTGGGTTCTTAAGACCAAAACCCAAAGTTTAATGGCGTAGTCTACTCATCAAAATAATAATACTTGTGTACATACACTTCGTTCCTAAGATTAAAAAAAGAATTCCAGTCCATTGACGGATTTGAACTCTCTCTTAGGAATGCAAACGATTCCCCGTTCTTTTGTTCTGCTAATTGTCCCGCACAAGTAAACAAATAAAAAGTGCACAATGGGTTGTCAATGTTGTTACATCTGGAAAATTTAGATCATTACCGGAGGGAAAACATTGAAAACTTCCTCTGACCGGGGTACATACTCGCTCGATGAGTTCTCCGAACTGGAGCCATTTAGAATCTGTTCCCACAAGTACCATGTAGGTACTTGAACAATGAAATTAGATTAGATAGCTCCAGGAAACAGTGAAAGAGCATATAAGAGAAAAAAACTGGTCATCCTTGACTAGGTATTACTTAGGTGTGTGTGTGTGTACCCCCCTACTCTTTCTAACTCAGCATTGTCCGAAAAAGGTCTCGCACAATAAGAGCAGCGATTAATCTTCTCGCAAAGCCATCAGTTCCGAGCAGCAATTTTCTCAACAAACATATCTGCCCCAAAGGGCCAACCGCTTAGCTGGCTTCTTTCTTGGATCGTCGCAGCATAGAAGCGTTTACCTATGAAGTACCAACATATGATATGAATGGAAGGCGAGGGAGGGAGACGAGGCAGTAACTTCATACGGTGCCCGGCTGTATGTATTCCTACACGATGTGGTCAAGAAACATTATCACCGGGAGTAAACGCGAAGCGGCGCAATGTGTGGAGTCCCACTAGTGAAGCCCTCCGCCAAGAATAACTGTTCTTGGCCAGCAGCGCACTCTTTGTGGAATCAAGAGGAACAAAACGCCTTCTTCGGGCGAAAGAGCGCGGCCAAACGCATTAAGAACAGCTCTTCTTCAGCTGGCCAGCAGCAACTTGTGGTCCAGAAACAGTCATTCCCTGCTCCGGATCCGTTGTTGGCCCAAATCGAGACCTGCCCTCCCGCTTTTCTTGGCCGCTGCTTCAGGGCATCTCGTTTTACGCGTTTACGATCCCAGTCCATTCAGAAATGGTGCTGCTGCTAAAGGGCTTTAGAACATTGAACAAATCATTCGTTGAGACAGACTGAGACATGCGTGAGCAGATGCTACTTAGCGTTCGATTGGTACTGTCCACAGTGAGCTGGGTTCCCACATACATTGCTGTCCGAATCCGTTCGTTTCAGTGGATGTACGGTCAAAACGCTTATTAATTAACGAATTAATTGTTATGGGCAGTGCTCTCACTATAGTTTCATTTCATATCATAGCAATATACACATATTTTTATGGTTCTCTGGCACGAATGGAGGAACAGAGCTTCGGTCGATCCTTTTAGCCTTTCTAGTTAAATGAAAATGTATTCCTGAATTACCTTGATATTGAAACCGACATGCTTTATCATGTTTTTATGGTACACAAATCTTTGAAAAAGCACGATACTCTTAATATCGAAATTACCAATATTTGAACCTTAAAAGTTCATTATTGACAACTCAAGTTTGTGAAGAAATCACAGCCTGTCAATACGCCAAACTTGCCCTTCAAGCAGAGAGCTGTCTTTTGAAGGAGCTGTTGTTGGCAAATCTGGTTCTGATCAAGGTTCTTAGATACACGAGGTTCTCCGACTTTCTCAGTAAGTAGGCGAGGAGTGAGCGGGGCTCTCAATGAGTTTGTTTATTTTTTGCTCAGCTTTTCTGTGGTTTGTTGGTAAACAAACTTCATGAGTTCCGCATAGTTGCATAGCCTACATAGCCAAAATGGCTGAATTGGGAATTCGATACTCGGTAACACCTCCTGAATATATACACACCTTGGTTCTGCTACCTCTATTGTGACAGATTAACGTTTAGTGGAAAAGTTGTTAGCGGAGAGCTTATATCAAGGCATATTTTTTCCCTACTTTATTTGTAGAACTTCTCGCTTAAGCCGAGATTCTCCCAATTATTCAGTGGTCGAGCGGTTAGCATCCTGGGACAACATCTCAGTGCCTAGTACTACTGTAAAAGGTGTTCGGTTCAAAAAGTGGTCAACTAAAATTCGCCGTATTTTTTCTAATCACTCATATAAACCTTGAACGCTCCTCAGTTTATAGGTGCGTGTGTGTTGAATGATGCTTCCATTTGGCTTCAGTTTTCAAAATGGCGTCCAAGCAAGCTACGAATAAGAATGTTGTATTCTCAAGCAACCAAAAGTCGCATTTTTACTTGAAGATGGAACTCCGAAGTTCACATTTGGCTGAAAAAATGTTTTACGGGAACTTCAGGTGACTCAGGAACTTCCATCGCCCTTTGAAAGGTTAAACTATCGATAACGGAACTTCTAAGCGCTTTTAATGGAACTTCTTTCAAGAAGGTTGATAACGTTCGCGTAACATTCTAAAACGCACCATTAAGATACTTGAAGGTATTTTGAAGAACCTTTATGGGAATTCTAAGCGACATGTCAAAAATGTCTTCAAAGATGGTCGATAACGTTCGCGTAACATTCTAAAACGCACCATTAAGATACTTGAAGGTGTTTTAAAGAACCTTTATGGGAATTCTAAGCGACATGTCAAAAATGTCTGTCAATTTTTTGTCATGGTATTTGTTTTGTTTATATCTGTACTGATATTTACAAATGGAATTCAAGACTTTTTCGAATTTTTCTCATAAATGTTAAGATATTCGAATAAATTTTTGATGATGCGAATTTTTGTTATTATTAATATTATGTACTGAAAGTCCTTTAAACGAAATAAGGTACAATCTATTGACCAACCTATTCAATTATCTCAAATGACATTAAGTTTAAATACAAATTATTACAGTGGCAATGAACGCTTGCTGGGTTGGTCGAGAGGCTGGTGAGTTTCATTGCAACCTAGAGAGCAGTGGTTCAATTCTCTAGGCGGAAGCATCATTTGTAATCAAAACAATATAATTAAACCAATGAGATAGACCATGATAGACCGCTAACCTAAGAATCTGACATCTGGTTGTCAGAGCAATCTGTCACTCATATTTTTTTTTGGGTTTACATGCGTCGTGAAAATCCAAACTACACACACGCAGAAGGGGCAAAATCGTTGAATGCGGCGAAATCAACCGTCACCAAAGTAGTGAAAGTGTTCGGAGAACGTATTTTGACAACTAGGAAGTGGGGGGAAATCGAAATCCGGTAGCCGCAATGACGAACAGAAGAGTGGACTTGTGCACTTTCAAGCGAAACTCCAATCTCTCCGTTCGAGATGTCGCCAATAAGTTGGGAATATCGTCTACAACTGTGAATGAAGCTTAAAAACGATCCGGACTATCGAATTATAAGAAGGTAGTGACTCCAAATCGCAATGAAAAGCAAAACCTTACGGCAAAAACAAGATCTTGGAAGCTGTTTACAAAATTGTTAACAAAGTTTGATTGCATGGTAATGGACGACGAAACCTTCAGACTTCAGACAGCTTCCGGGAAAAGAGTTTTATGCAGCAACCGGAAGGGTAAAGGTGGCAGATATTTTCAAACATATTAAGCTATCAAAGTTTAACAAGAAATATCTGGTCTGAGAAGCTATACCTGAGGCTTGTAAAGCGACATTTTCGTTGCAGCTGGCATCGTCAACTAGGAAATTTACGTAAAAGAGTGTCATCAAAAGCGTTTGCTGCCTTTCCTGAAGAAACATGACTTGTCTGTGCTGTATTGGCAGGATTTGGCATCCTGCCACTATGAAAAAAATGGAGTGGTATGCCGCTAACAACATTCAGGTTGGGCCCTAGAATAAGAACCCTCCCAACACACCAGAACTTCTCCTAATCGAAAAATATTGAACGATAGTTAAGCAAACCCGTAAGAAGACCCAAAAAAACTGTAAGCGGCGAGAAGCAGATCAAAGCAAACTGGTGTTCTGCGCTGAAGAAAGTGGTTAAGGTGACTGTACAAAATCTGATGGCAGGCGTCAAACGAGAGTCTCGCCAATTTGGACTAGGTCGACCGGAATCTTAACTGAGTATTTTTTCCGTCTTCTATACAGATTGAACTTCGAATAAAAAAAATACTTTGATTGTTTTTAATAAACAAATAATCGATCTACACGTAATTTAGTTTGACCACTTTTTGATCCGAACACGCTTTGGGTATGGATTTGATTCCCGTGGTTGCTGTGGTTTTGTTTTTCAATTTAAGGTTTCGATCTTTATTGCGCTCTTAGATTTTGAAGGATGAGTTCTCTAAGGAGAAATCAACTTTAAGTTAAATTAAACTTGTAGGCAAGGAGTTACATTCGGGTTAGAGGGAAAAGTTCTCAAGTTTGGGTATTTTCCATTTCCATTTATTTATTAGTAAAAATAAATTATGCGCAAAGTAAAATCGAATGGCGCTCTCTGGCTTACCACTTCATTCTTAGTCCAAAAAACTTAGGCTTTTTATCCATTGGATAGAATAATAACGGTGCCAGCCTCGTCCTTGTGATCAATGTGGAGTGAACAAATTCTCAGTTGCATTTTCATTAGGATAATCAAGAAACCTCTCGTCCTTACATTTTCCATAAGACCATAAAGATAAACTGAATTCCGGAAATAAGCCAGTACCACTTACTATGACAAACGTTTATCTGTCTGTGAATTTGAGACCCCCCCATTGAAGCTCATGAGCACTGGGTGTGCTACGCGCAGTCAAATTTTGTTAAATGACTGAGGGAATATGACAGTAGATTGAGTTAATTTGGGGTCATTTTTAAATATCTCAAAACCTGGGCATCTTAAAAGCTTTGTTTTGGTTCAAAACTTATTATCCATGACTATTTGCAGAATCTTCCTAAAGTAACTTTTACATGAGTAAATTTTAGGGTGGTCTAACCGGTTTTACCGAAACCGGTAAAACCGGTAAAACCGTCCATTTTCCATTACCGGAAATACCGACTTTTGGGGCGGTAAAAAACCGGTATTTTCGGTAAATTTTTCATCATTCTTCAGCATTGAACTAAAATGGACACAGCTTATTGTTTTTTTTCCAAATTTTTATGAGTACAAATACTTAAATTTTGTTCATTCAGCTTCAAAATCTAAGCACAATAAACCTTACTAAAAGCACTGACCACACTGACTTGACTCTTAGAACAAAAATTCAACCATTTTCTGTCTAATTTTTTATTGTCAGCTTTTGCAGGTTCGCTATACCGACTGCAGGTGGCGAACCTGAAAAATTTGACAAAAAATGCCCTGTAGGAAAAATGGTCCTGTTTAGCCCGATTTTATCGTAGAAATTGCGTGTTTTATTTTTAAAGTTGGGTGGCATTTCCTAACTGGGATAGCATTTCTTCAAATCGATCGATGCGCACTCTGGAATCGACATTGCGTACTGTTGGAAAAATGATTTTTTTTGTTTTTTTTTCTGGAAAAATTATCCAGAAAACGAAATCGAGTGTCCAGTCAGTATGGTCAGTGCTTAAAGGTTTATGTGAGATTTGATTACTGTTAAACCTTGTTGATGTAAATTTTTAAATTTTAGGTATAGTGGCGTTCAAAAGAGCATTGAAAAGCTGCCATCTCTCTCTTAGATGATATTTTTTCATGAAACTTTACACATTTCAGTACAGCTATCGAACTAACGCTCTATAACATATCAAGACTGTACAAGTTTACAATGACTGAGAAAAAGATACAGCTACATAAAATTTAGGATTGCTACACAATAATCACTATATTTTTCATAGAAAAACTGTAATTTGGCGAAAAGATACTAAAATGTTTTATCTATAAACAGGTAAAGCTTATCAAAATCGTTCTAAACGGCGCCGGGCTTCCACAAAAAAGAAACTTCCTTCTTTATTTTTAAACACAAAATGTTTCAACAAATTCAGCATTAAAACACATGTTAGACTGTTTGTATGAAATTTGTCCATCAATGTTTTCAAGATAATTTACGGAACTCAGTTGATTCTATTTTTAACGCTGTTGTAGCATTTTCTTTAAAAAAAACAACACAGTTACAAAGTTTCTATAAATTTGCAACAGCATTAAATATAGCAACAAAAAGCGTATGGATCAGATCCAAACAACTATATTTATTGTCGAATTTTGACTATTTTTTTTTATTTTTATTTATCCGTTTTATTTTGCAAAGGCAAACTTATTGCGATCACGACCTACACTGTAAATTTTTGCCTCGATTTCCAGCAAAAAAAATTGCTGAAAACGTTCAGCAATCAAAATTTTTGCTGGAAACCAGCAATCGGTTTTCGAATTGCTGGATTTTTCAGAAATTCGTTTGTGTTCTTGTCATTTTTGCTGAAAAATCAGCAATCGGTTTTCAAGTTGCTGGACTTTCCAGCAATTGATCCAGTTTGCTGGAAAATCAGCAATCGAGTTGTCAATTTGGAGTTTGTTTTTGCTTCGTACGCTGGAGCAAGGTGAGATTCTATTTTACGAATTTTGGTTAAATTTATATAATCATTTTATTTTCCTCTATATTCTAGCAACCAGATAACAAGTCAAGGGTGAGTTTTTCTTGGACAGATAGATTTTCTCTAAAATATTCTAATCAAAGCTATTTTTACAGGTGGCGGATGATCAACACTTTGGCACAAAGCTGCCAGCACAGAGCCGGTGTTATAGCATATTAAAAAAAAACGGTTTCTGGAAATAAATATATCCCTTTATTGAAAAAAGGGAGGAAATAATTGTTTTATTGCTTATTTTATGCACAGCCAAATCAAAATTAAATTAAATCAAATTAAAATATAAATCTGATACTAAATACAGCCGATTGTGTTGAAAGAAATAGCTGGTTTCCAGCAATCAGGATTGCTGATTTTCCAATTTGAATTGCTGGAAACCAGCATTAAGGTTTGCTGTTTTTTCCAGCAATTTAAATTGCTGAAATTTTGCTGGAAAGTCAGAGAAACAAAAACCAGCAAAAAATTGCTGGTTTCCAGCAAAAAAAATTGCTGTGTAGGTTGTGGGGAAAACATCCGTATTTTAGACAACAATAATCTGTAACTAAGTTTGTCAACCATAAACTATAAGTCATTTTTTTTGTACATCAAAAGACTATAAAAACTTTTACTAAATCTGTTAAATCTGTTCTTAATTATGAATATTGTATTATAAAGTAAAGGATAAAAATGCTTTGAAAATTATTTGAAACTTGTTTATTTTCTGCAACCTCACAGCAAAGTTTTAATTATAAAAATTCGATGATATATATTATAGTTATAATGAAAATGAATAGACTTATAACGAAGGGATAATTAAATGGTACAAAACCATCTTTTTCAATTGAAAATGTTGCTAAATCTATTGTGTTAAATTTTCTGAACATTTTATACCATTACAACTGCAATATGATGAAACCTTTTCATGAATTCGATATACTTTGAAAAATACCGGTTTTCCCGGTTTTAACGGTTTTAAAAATTACAAATACCGAAATACCGGATTTGAAAAAAACCGGTAAATCCGACCACCCTAGTAAATTTCAACTTATTGGTTTTGGTTTGTATAGCAAAGAACAACATTTTGTTTTGAAAATGACCCTTAATCGACTCAATCTAATGTGATGGTCAAATTTATCACTCATAACTAAGATATTGTCAAGAGTTCTGATAAAAAAGGTTTTCAGTTGTTCGGTATAGAAAAAGGAAGAAATTTTTATCCACGCATAAAGTAAATGAGAGATGTAGTTTCGATTCGCTTCGGTTCATACTACTAGTACTGTTTATTACTATTCCAAAATCGTTTTTTCTAAACCAAATGACAATTTCAATTTTCGGATTTTGTGTCATATTTAGATTTTTTTATTCTCACTTTGGAAGCCCAATTTTACAGTTCATTTAAAAAAGTCACAAATTTGCAAAAGTTAATGTAAGAAAAATCGTGAAGAATTCAATACTTTGTCTAAATGAACATATCATCTCCAACTGTTTTGAATAATTTTTAAGACAACGAGTATGCAATGAAAAGTTATCGTGTATGAAATCTTCCATTTTTTGAGTAATATACATGAAGACTTAGAAGTTATATTTTATCTAAACATTTTCAATATTTAATTTAAAAAAAAACTAAGATTCTTTCTTTTTTATTTTTTTTTATTTCATCAAATCTTCCTTTTTTCAACAAAGATGCGAAAAAAAGAAAATAAAATTTTAGTAATTTTCTCTTGCATTGTCAAAATTACTTGCGTTTTTTTGATAAAATTTATCATAGAACCTCAAACTTAAAATCAGATAGGTATTATAATTTTTAAATTTTGTGTTCCTGCTTAATTAATTTGAAATTTTTTAATATTATGCTCCCCATTTTAGATAATTAAAGAATATCTTAACGTTCTTCAAAATGCAAAAGCTGAAAAATATGCAACTTGTGAAGCTTGGTCTTAGGGTGTTCGAAATATATGACGTTCAATTTTTTTTCCGATTGAATTTCCAATATGTCTGACTCAAGGCCGGATTAAGCCATCGGGGGGCCCGGGGCAATTTTTCTCGGGGGGCCCCTATGATTCGATTTTTTTAAATGCTATCCCAGAGAATACAGAACATTTTGAACGTGTATAAAAACTGTGGATGAGTTCAGTACTGTCTTGAAATAGCCATGTTGTCTGCGTAGAAGATTATTTCTGGTATCTTCAAATAAAAACTGTTAATTAATCACGTGCAAACATTTGTGGAAAACTTCAGAAATTTTTCAAAAATGAAAACTCTGATTTGAGCTACAAAATGCAAAATTTATTTTTAATTTTTTTAATACCCTTATCACCAACTAAAATTCACTGATTTGCACTGTGAGCCAGTTTTGGCGGAATCAGCTGCTATTTCAGTGCAGTAATCATTACTTGAAAATTTAAGGTAATAATTAACATTATTACTATGCAAGACGTTTGTGTGTAATGAAAATGAGAAGATGTTTTTCTTTATTTTACCTGTTTTGTACAGAATATCCTGAATGACATGTTTCGATTAAAAAAAGGAAATTTTGAGGTGTTTTGCCTCATATTCTTCTTAATTTTGTTCGATTTTTTTTTATCAGAATTTGGTTTACATTGTTCAGATTTTGGGTTGAAAGTTTTGAAATTCAATACCAAAATTTTGATATTCTCAGCCCGCAAACTCCTTCACTGCTTATTCTAGGGGGCTTCTTTAACTTATGTAAGAGAAAAACTATTTTCAATCTTATTTCACGGGGGCCCTTTTAGTTGTTCGAGTTTTCATTCCGATTTTATAGTTTTGATTTCTTTACATAGATTTAAAAAAATTGAAATAGTATTATTAAAGCAGTGTTAAAACTTTTTCCCCTCGGGCAATTGCCCCTTTTGACCACCCCCCCTTAATCCGGCCTTGGTCTGACGTAAAAATTTTGAAATCTGGTCCGTTTGAAACACATTTAAATTATGTATGCAAGAATGATTGCTGATTATTTATGGTTTTATTAACTCATTGAGGACCGCCAACAAATCTAAGCCTTAAAACGTCAAAATTCGGCCTTCTTGATCTCTGAAATCATTGGACTTAATTCCACAAATATTTTTGAGTTACTGGAAGTGTTGCGTTTTATTTTGTAGAATAAATTAATAATATTTGAATTAGCTCTTTAGTGTAGCATACTATCGGCATGCGAAAAAACGGGTTATCTTGTATTTGGTCCGCAATGTGTAAAATTGAAAAAAAGATTTCATATTTTGAATTTCGAAGGATTTCAAATTGAATTTTTATTGAGATGGCTTTTGTTTTTTTAATTCTTTAAGTTCTATGGTTAAGATTGCATTTTCCTTATAATCTTGATTGAAATATTTATTAGGTTCAAATTTGTTATCGAGAATAAAGTTGAAGCACCCTATCTTGATTCCAACAAACAATAAAAATCTATCATGATTCTAACAAAACAAAACAACAGTTTAGAAACTTAAATGGTTTCAAAATTAACAGATGGATTATCGATTTCTGTCTCGATTTTTATTTGATCAAAGCTTTGAAATGCGGACTTTTTTTCCAAAGAATACGTTTGCGGAACCTCTAAAAATGATTACCAAAAGTTTGTTCTCAACACCGTAGTCGTCATTTTGAGATTGTTCCTCCAGATTTCCCGATCTCCTGACATTTTTGGACACCTTACTATACAGTCGTTCCAGAGGAGATTAGCAACAAACACATTACAACACTAGAGTTTTATACATAAATATGATAGGAAATGACAACACCTTGATATCTCATTGACGCAAGTGCGTGAAATGTTCTTAAATTTTTCTATTACTTTTGAAATTGCATTTATCTTCATTCTTACTCTTCGATCTTATTTTGGGTGGAGTGTCAGAAAAAGATAACCTCCCCCCCAATCCAGGGTTACATCTGCTAGTCAGTGGGTGAGCCACCTCGAAACTGCAATAATCGTAAGCAAGAGGAAAAAAACTGAAAGTTTCCTCCGGCCGCCCTTCGATGATTGATCTGTAGAAAATTATTTAGCCCCTGTTATGTTTTCCTTTGGTATGGGTCAAACTTTCCGATTTTCGGAATTTTTTCTACGCTCCCTCTCAATCATTCCCGAACAGGTAATAATCGAAGTAACGGACCTTTCCCTCCCGAGAGGGCGAGCGAGGGTGGCCGTTCTGATGACCCAACGGGATTTTACTTACATATTTTCGGTGAAGGTTGAATGGGTTGAATCTTTTTTTTAGGTTTTGTTCTCGGCATCCAAAGATTGATTGGGTGTGATTTTGAGGCAATCGAGGAAAAAAACGAATAATGTTTGGGTAGTGTTTTGCAATATCATGACTAGTAATTTGCGTGCGCTGTTCTTCATAAACTGATCGCATGGATTCGATAAGACTTCTGTTAATTAAACACTAGGTGATTCATCCTCTTCGTGAAATTTACCATGTGAGAGATAATTTTCGATTAAACATGGCCACATTTTAAACAACGCGAAACTAATGCGCCGGGCTAGTTGTACGAGCAGCCTAATCGCCAATCGCTCAATGGAGATATCAAAAGCAATTTTCAAGTTTACCGTTGAGTTGATCGTCCATCTATTACCTTGTTAATCGCGTGTTTGTGGGATAAACTGCCCGGGCCAAAGAAAATACCCCATATCTCATGCTTGCTTTCTTAAATAACCGTTTGGTGGGGAAGTCGAAGAAAACCATGCTAGGAATGAATGAATTACCTCTATCACGCGGTTGAAGGTTGTGAATTGTGCGTGTTTCAATCTTATAACGATGACGAGGACGTATGGACGAATCAATCTGGAAGCGATATAAGTAGGGATGGGATAATCAATCCCATCAATAATGGCATCGAATTAAAAGCGATTCTCGAGGATCATCACCCGGTCAATACGTGGACGCATCGAGGGTAATTGTTGATAGATTTCCTAGAACTGTCAGAGATTCCGAGAGGTTTATATGACTTACATGAGTAGCTAATTTGATTGACTTCACCGTTTCAAATTGATTAAGCACTCTAGTCCTCTAACCCGCCTAAAGGTCTATTTACTAAAATTATCATAAAATCGCTTTGAAGAGAAGTTTTTACATTTTTTTCGCTAAATGTTTAAAAAAGATATTGTTACAAGATTTTAGATGATAACAGCTGTTGGGCATGCGCGTGGCATTCGCTTTTACTAAGAGGAGCTTAAAAACCAATGAAAACGAGAAAATAACCAATGGGCAGAAAATGGCTAATGCATTTTACCCAAAATCATCATTTTAGAAGTCTTTGAAAACTTAGTTTCATATAGTTTTTGTTGATACTTACGGTTTCGGCAGAGGAAATCTGCCGACCCAACGGCGAAGCCAAAACAGTTTGTTTTGGTTCCGCATGCTTTGAGTCAATTCGCAATTGAAACAATAGCGGTGATGATGACAGCTGATGATGGTAAACACGGTCCAAATGTTTACATCATCACACTGTGAAGCCAAACAACTCAATCTAGGTTCGTGGTAACTCACCAGTGTTGCCAGATATTCTGAATGGTTAGCACAGACTATCACACGAAAATGAGAAAACTAATAAGTGAGGATAGCACTTCAGTGAATAATGTAAATAGCTATCGCTTATGTTATAAGTAGTTATTAAAAAGCTTGACGAACAAAACGAATAAAGATCAACTCTATCCCACCACTGAAACCTGCGTTTTCAACAGTTTTATATCAAAAAATTATAGATATGTAGACTTAGATGTAACAAAGATGCTGGATTGATCTTTTGAAAAACAGAAAGAAAAAAAATAACCAAAGTTATTTTTCATCAGTACGGCTTTTGTGCAGACCTAAAATTGTTTGTTATAAAAAAATCAACTTCTGTGAATATATTATAGCGAACAAAAAATTAGTTTTTGGGAGTTTTTCTAGAATTTTTTTTAAATTAATTTTTAGTTAAACAATGCACTTAATTCATTTTAATTATATCTGATAATATTTGATAAAACATTAATTATGAACTAGTTTTCAAAAGATAAAATTTATGATAAGGTTGCCAGATTGCCCGGTTTTATCCAAGTTTGCCAGATATTCAATTCAAAATTTTACAAAAGCCTAGTTGCCCAGATTTAATTAAAAAATGCCAGGATTTTGACCTGATTTATTCACTTTATTTGCCAACAAAAACAAAAATCAAACAAATTGTGTTGTAAAAATTGTTATTTGTGCGTCCAAAACTAATTTTTTGAGCAAGTTTTATGAAATGAATTATGAATAGTTTTGAAAGCCTAAGTACGATTCAAAAACTGCTGGTGAGGTATGATAAAAAAAAAATTTTTATGCTTTTTTTTCTTGATTTGTGTTGTGAAATTCCTGGGTTTTGACAAAATTTGCCCGGATACTTCCCGGATTTTTTAAGTTAAAATAGCCCGGATATGTCCGGCCCAGATACATGCTGAAAAAATGCTGGGAACCTCAATTTAAGAACAAACAAAAAAAAACATAATTCAAGATTGGATCCAAATTTAAAAGTTAGAATTCGAATTGATCAACCTCAATGAGTACAGTGTGCATTTCATGTGGGATTTTCACCGAGTTAAAAAGATGCAATCCATATTTTCATGAAAACACGGGATGAAAGTTTTTTTTAATATAAAGAGTTGACATTCGAAATAATAGTGATTTTTTAATCCTTAAACATTATGCTTAGTTGATTAATTTAAAAATAGTTCAGATCAGAGGGTTAAGATGCAGATGCAAAGATGATTTTTGAATTTTTAATTTTTTATTATGCTATAATGCCATTAAAAAAATGATAATGAAGTGCTAATGATATAGTTTCTTCCGTCTTTGACAAACTTATTTTAAGTTTTTGATCTTCACTAAAAAATTTAAAATCCGAGCAACAGTTGTCGAAATTTTAATATTTTATTATGTCGTAATAAATGAGTTCCTAGGATGTCAGATTGGTTGAATGATACATATTCTACAAACATTTTTTTGGTTTTAATATACTTACACTGTAGGTAAAATAATATTTTTTGGAATAACTTTTATTTTTTGGAATAAATGTTTTCAACACTCCTGGTGCCTATTTGGGGTAAGAAGCAACAAAATGTGGCGACGTGAATTTCTCCTCCTGTCATTTCCACACGCTTAAATAGGATTTTTTTGTGACACACATTTGTAAGTAGTAAAATTTCATCCGGCGATTTGTTTTTGGTTTTTAGGATTTAAACTATGACAGTGAATAGAATTGTATGTAATCATTTTCACCCCTTAATTCGGACTTTGTCAATGTGATGTTCGATCAACCTTTAAATATTTCATGCATAAGCCGTGCGAATATCTTTCTGTGGAAATAATTTTTTAAAAAGCCATTAAAGTTGGAAAGTGATATGACACCCCAGCAAGGTTGCCGAAATCACAGAAAAACCTTTGATTTCACAGAATGTTGAACAAATTTTCATCACGTATTCAGTATCACAGAACACAGAATTTTGGGAATATTCACAATTTCACAGATGTTTTAAATTTTGCACGTATTTCAAAAATAAAAATTTTTATGGCTACATAAATTTTGGATTTTAAACTTTTTTTTTGGAAAAACGTGATAAGTTGGTAATGTTAATTGATTTTTCTCAAATAATATTTAAAAAGGACCTAATTTTTCATGACTTTCCAAAGAAATTTATGTTATTTCCATCACAGAAAACCATCACACATTTTTTTGGGTTAAATCACAGAAATTCAGATTTTTTTTTCGCAAAAACACAGAACATTTTTTGCAACCTTTCTCTCCAATTGTTGGTTTAATCACAATTTTTATTTCGATATTTTCAAATTCAACAAATTGTAATATCTATACATAATTCTTAGCTGACTGAAGCTGAAAACTTGATTAGTTACAAAGTTTAAATTCAAACCCCAATTTATGATACATTAGACGGCTGCAAAAAAATGACTTTTTGCTCCCATATGTTTTTTCGATGCCTTTTGGGTCACCGAGCATCAGTGTAAAATTTGAGATGATATGGTTGATTCATGAGTTAGCGCAACGCGCTTCAATTTTGTTTGGAAATTTGTATGGAAGAAGATATTTTTGCACAGAAAATTCAAATAAGCTTGAATTGAAATCGGTTTTTGAATTTTGGTTTTGAATATTCTCAAGCTTCATTTTTTGCTGACATGACAAGCAGCTTCGAACCTCATGAAAAAAGGTTGATTTTTTTTGAACGTTCAGTACATCACTGGCGATTTTTTAATGAAAAATGTTGTTTTCCCATTAAAATTTCCTGCATGGATCGCTTAAAAAAATGTAATTGTTATTTCTGGCAGCAAAAACAATAAAAAAAAAAAGTTTTGGGAAGTGTAAAAATTTAAGAATTAGAAATTTCCATAGAAAGCTCGCAGCGGTCTAATGATACAGATTAGAGTAAGTTTTAAGAATTCCTGGGCATTGTATATGTAGTAGAAACAGTCCGATAAAAATCGGGTAACATCCGAGAAAATCTGTGCTAAAATCAGGGATTTTTTTTATAACAAAACAAGGTAAGAATGAATTTTGAAACAGTAAGTTTCTCTAAACACATCACTAAATCCTTTGATTCGCTTTTAAGATTCCAAAAAATCGTCAATGATTGTTTCGATGGTAATTGCTCAAAAATTTTCGTATCTGAACGCAAAAATAAAACATTCAATTGATCAATTTGAAATTTTGTATGGTAATGCAAATTATATAAAACATCGCGACGTAAGCTCGGCAACCAGGCCGGAGGGAACATTTTTCAAATGTTGCATTGAATTCTTGGACAAGTGTGAGTAAAACTGGACAATCCGAAAACTTTATTACAGGACTAGCCTGAAATTAAAAAAAAAAATAAAATAACAAATCTTAAAAAGGCTTAAACAAAAAATCACAGAAATATTTGAACCGAAATTTTCTGTATAAAGTAGAGAATTGAAAATTTTGATACCGTAACTAAATTAGAATTCAATTTTAATACAGAATTTTAATATAGAATAACTTTGAACACAGAAGTAACATTGGTGGACATTAAAAGTTTTCAGAAGATTATCAATAACAATGTTTAAAAATTGTTCCTAGAAACTTCTTCTATGTGACAAGACTAGGTTTAATTTTTTTTCATAATTAGAAATTTCAAATTCCCAAAAAGAAAATTTAGAAGGAAACAGCATATTTTACGGGATTTTACATACCGCCAATCCCTTTTCTGATACCTGCCTAGTTTAGATGAAAAATAAGGCTGCTTTTAAGAAACCGAAATCTTAAGTTCTAGGAAAGGTTCGATCAATTCATCAATGCTTATGAAGGTTCTAAAACAGGGTTCGAATTAATGATTATTATTTGATGTCAAGATCCACAACAGTCTATCCAATTGTTTAGTGAACTTTTTATGTCCGTTCGCTAACTTTCAGAAAAAAAACAATATGTTACGTTTTGTAAAATCAAAATTGGGGTCTTTATTTTAAGAATATTTTTTTTAATCCAAAAGTTATTTATTTCAAACTAGCTGACCCGGTGTGCTTTGCAACACATTTTGAAATTATTTAAATTTTTATCTATACATTAAATTTAAATATTGAAATTGTTCTTAAAAATGGAAGCTGCAACTTCCACTTCTTACTGCACTAAGGAGAAATATTCTAATTTTCTTGATAGGGTTTTCTCTGTTTTCAAAACATTATTTAAAATTTGTTTTTCAATCATTGTTTGAATTTTCAAATAAGAACTTTGCTTTTATTTGCTTCAAAAGCGATTTAGTTATGCAAAACGGATGTTTAACTTGTATGGAATTCTCTTCCACTTCCCCGACAAATGTAGAGCACGTTTCAAGTTAACATATACAGATTTTTAGTAACTGAATATTTAGCATCCCATGCATCAATTGGCTTTGATGGCTTGATTAGTTTTCAAGTTTTGAGAATAATACCTCCCCTTTTCTCTCGTATCCACTCTGAAAGAAGGGATGGAGTCATGTATGAGTATAAAGGATATTGTATGAGAAGCTTTTTTACTTTCTATTTCCCCGCTGTTAAATGGAGGGGTCTCAAATCATCATAGAAATATTCATCTTACCCCAATAATCCCTTCTCCTTTCTCATCTTCCCACTATAAGGAATAACGGGTTTAAAAAAGTCGAAGAAACATTCCTCGTGTCCAATGACCCTCCCATGCCAAGTTTTTTTTTTTCAAACAAATAATCCATATCATCAAAGAAGTATTTTTCGTATCCAAATACTCTCCTATGCCAAATTTGGTTCCATTTGCTTGATCAGCTTTCGAGTTATTTAAAAAGTTGTATGTAACAATCATTTCTTGTTTTCAAATATTTACAAACCCATTACAAATTTTGTTCATTTGCTCGATTAGTTCTCAAGTCGTGCATAAAAATCTATGAGAGCCTTTTTTTTCATCTCTCTCTAGAAGGAGGGAGGGATTTCAAATCTACCGAAAAATATTCCTCGTGCCAAAATATCCTCCTATGTCGAGTACAAAATTGATATAAGGTAGGAAATCTGCAATAGAATTGTTTGGGATACGGTCCTCTTTAACAATAATTGGAGAACAAATCGTCTAACAAACATTTGAATGAATATCACACATAAATGTTTCGATAAGTGCAATGGTTGTAATGATGGTTGTATATTATATGGAAGCTCATCTTTACAAAAAATGGGCGGGATCTTTATTACAATAATACAATAAAATTTATATTTAATATTATCTCATAAAATGAAACAAAAAAAAACATGTTAAAAGTGAAAGAAAATTTCAATACAGTAAATTTTTCACCAAGTAAAAAAATCAACAAACTTCATAAAAACACTAAGAAATTTGTTTGACATTTAACATTATATAATATGAGAGCTCACATTAATTAAAATGGTAAGATTCTTACAACATCTCATTTATTTTCAGAAAAAGTTGTTTTTCAAATAAAAAAAATCATCTCATGAAAACAAAACGCTTTTGTTTATCAAATGTTATTGAAAATATTTCAAAAATTATTCAAATTTACCACATTTCTTTTAATTTAGTTTAGGAGCATCTCTTTACAAAAACGATAAGATAATACTTTAAATAACTTCATGACATCAAAAACTTCATTTTGTGCGTAATTTGATCATATTCGTTTGAAAATCGTTCGCGTTCCGTAACATTTATAATGAATTTTTACGGGACCCCCCACTTTCCAACAAGAGAGATTTATTAATACAGTTACTCATCTAAATATAGCAAAGGCAGTCAACCAACATAATGAATTATTTAATTGTGCTGAAATATGTTCGTGAAGAAAATGAATTTAGAATTTGAAAATCCAGAATTAACACTAAATGTGATTTATATTCCATTCAAGTTTTCCAAATGACAGCAAGCCAACCTAACTTCGCCTTCTAAATTTCTCTTGACACAAAATTTTTATGTTTTAACTTTCTTTTACATCTTTTAGCATGTTTCAGTATTCCAAATGATTTAAAAAAAAATTAATGCATCAAAAAATCAATTTTTGGGTCGCGAACAAAATCGTTAACCTTTTGAATCAATAAAAAAAATTGACTTGAATATTTTCAGGTCGCAAACTTTATTTGCTACTGATATTGCAACTATAAACTATTCGTAATAAAAATGCAAAAGTCAAAAATTACCTGGACAAAGTTGTAATCACTTAACTTTCTATTGCATGGACTATGAATCCGTCGAGAAAAAAAAATCGTCAACGTTAAAATAACTTTATTGACCTCTAACTGAGCAATTCATGCCAAAAAAAAAAAAAAAACAAAACTCATAATAAGCATAATTATTGAAAAAAAAAACATAAGGGAGCCAAGTTTCAAAATGGCAGCGGTCAAATATTTTCTGTTAGGTTTTCAAATTTCTATATGATAAGTGTTTTGCTTGGAAAATGATTCGATATCACATCTGCCTTTTTCGCTATCATTTACGTTCCCTTCAAAGTGTGAATTAAACGAAATTTAAAAAAAAAACATATTCATTACCGGAAGTATTTAAAATTCAGCAATGAACCATGGTTTTCTCCCTGTCCCCGATCCATAAGCAACCATCAATTGATAGGAAAAGTTTTTTCTGTTATTAAACCCATTGACTTTCGACTTGGAAAATTGAGTGTAAGTAAGTGAATGGTTAATAAATCAAAGATAAATTATTGCAATAAGTGCTTTCTATGCCCCGGCCTGTTATTAAAACTAAATTATTCGAACGGGTGCGTGTGTGCATATTTAAGTTGGGTGATTTTTTTCGCTACTCTTTAGATTGCCATTGCCAACAAAAAAAAACAGGCGAGAAATATGAATGTGGCGGATAAATTTTACTCCAGAAAAGGCCCAACTATTGAGTGGCTCGGAAATGAGAACGCTAATTATGGCAAATGCCCCAGATAGATTTGCTCGACGGGCGTTTGGGTACGGTGCGTCTAGCAATTTTGTTCGCTAGGTAAAAAGTGAAAATTGGATCCAAACTTTTTTCCTCCTGCTGCAATCCTGAAAGGAAAAAGAAGACGGCCTGGGCTGGATTTTTTGCATTCACATTTTCTCGCAAAATTAAATTTATCAATCGCAGAGAAGGTGTTGATGATACACATTTGAGACATCACTCGAAATTGTGCCACATTTGATCGGCATTGACCGCGATTAATTGGCAGGTGGGTTTCGCTTCGTTTTTTATGAACGTTCGTTTTGTAATCGAAAGTTATTCTCTTTTACTCATATCTTTTCACCTTGAAGCATCAATTTCAGACATTATCTTTAGTTTGAACTGCTTTAGATAAGATTGAATGAAGCCTGTACAGGAACTTAAACGAAACGCACCACAATGGATCCGTTACAAAATGCTAATAATTAGGTTAAACGGAGATAAAATCTTGTCCCAGAAACAGAAGTCTGTGCCCCCCAAAGTCTATGACCTAATAAAAACCATCTTCTAACTGGGTGCGTATTATTCGATGTATTTAGCTGTTTTTTTTTCGTTCAACTTAAAAGCGCATAAAATATTCTTCTCTGGCGAGAGAAAAGAAAAACCCATGAAAGAAGGTACTCGACCGAATGATTCTTTTTGCAGCCAGCCAAGATTTAATCCGGTTGGTTGAGCTGGTCTTCTGCGTAACGCTAATTGCGGCAGCACCTTGCCAATTCGGGAAATAAATTGGATGCGGAATGCCGCCATTTGAAATTCAATCGGGACGTTACCCTTTGAGCCAAATTTATGCTCAATGGTTAGGTTGAGCAACTTCTAAAAATAAAGTCAAATCAATTCCGGTTCGACAAACCTGGTGGCATAAGTTTTGTATTTGGCAAATTTGTTACGAATTACCTAAAAATAGAAGTGATAAAAAGGTTTTTCAGTATTTTGACAACACTTTAAATTCACATAGAAGAATGAGAATGCTGTATGCCCGTTTTCCCACGGTAATAGATTTGAAATTTTGAAAAAAATGCTCAGAGTAGAAACATTTTCTTAACGTTGAACTTATGACATTGAGATTTTGATTATTATAGTGCCGAGTTTCAAAATTCCTAGTTGAAAATTAATATTTGTCGGTTTCAATCAAAGTGGAAATGTTCTTCCTGAATGCAAACAAAAAATCAGCCACACATTAACTCACAGATTTCACAATTCGAATTGATGCTCAAACTTTGAATCCAAGTCTCTATTGTTTTAAAGTAACGCAGTATCCAAAAACGACGATAATCTTAGTAGTGTTTTATCACGTTTTATCTTTAAAAATAGATCTTGTAATTTTTTTCAATATTTCTTCTTTCTTTCTACTGCTGAAATAAGGCCGGAACAAATTTCAAATCCTTCTTTTGTCACTCGGAGTTGGAAAATCGCAAAGGGAGAGATAATAAAAATAATTATAAAAACAAATTAATTGGAATAAATTGCACGAAAGCTTTTATGCAACAAAATTGCATACTGATTCATTGCACAAAACCGATAAATCAAGTCATTTTTTTCCGAAAAATTCAATTTTTGTAAATTATTTTTCGGCATATCGGTGAAATGTAAATTCTTGGAGAAAGAATATCAGGAATGAAAATTGATGATGGTGGATAGAAAAGTGAGGGCCCGTCCGGAGTATACGTGTTCACCACATGTAGACTTCGGACCAACCAGATTTCATTGTATAGGTTAAGGTAGTGCCACCTCTATCCCGGTACCACTTCTCTTAAATAATGAAATGTCGCGGGGTAAAGTATGGTGTACGTTATTAAGTTTTCCTCGCAAAAATGCTCTTTCGCTCTTTTCAACATCTGTAAATTTTCTTTTCACTTTTCTATCCACCTTCATCAATTTTCATTCCTGATATTCTTTCTCCAAGAATATACATTTCACCGATATGCCGAAAAATAATTTACAAAACCTAATTAATGGTGGTTAACTTATCTTTGAAAAATTCAATAAAATCAAGAATTCAAAAGGTGAAGTAACTCCCATCTTCCACAATTTGTTTTTTTGTCTTGTAACCTTTGGGATATTAAAAAAAAATCCAGAATTTACATAAAATCCTTCAATTTTTATTTATTCCCCC
This sequence comes from Uranotaenia lowii, assembly GCF_029784155.1. NCBI lineage: Eukaryota > Metazoa > Arthropoda > Insecta > Diptera > Culicidae > Uranotaenia > Uranotaenia lowii. The sequence continues at coordinate 141,097,301 of NC_073691.1, forward strand.
CTTAGGGGTTATGGAAAATTAAGAAAGGGGGTTACAAAAGAAAAAATTGATATTTATTCCTGCCTAAATGAAAATTTAAAAAAAAGTGAAAATTGAGATGATCACACAAGGCAACAAAATTCTCATTTTTCCGAAGTGCAAACAATTTAAGAGCTAGTTCAGAATAATTTGTGGGGGCTGATTAATATTTGCAGTTGGTTTTTTTTCTGTTAGCTCTAGTTGTCGAGTTCACTTTTGTAAATCGGTAAAAAAAACGTTGAATAAATTTGGGCATGTTTTTGGCAAAACTATGAACATACGATTATGATTTAAAAAATATAAGTTTTTATTCACTGATCAACTTTCTCGAAGATTGCGAGTAATTTCGATAGCTGAGAAAAAAGTTGGAGAAGTTTTTCCTTCGTCAGTTTTTCCAAAAGGATGTCAGAAAAAGTTGCAATCTCATGCTTTCATATTTCTAAGAATTGTTGAATTTAACATTTATGAAATCTGAATCCTTGATTAAATGAAGGATAACAAATTGATTCATATCAGTTTTTTCAGTTTTTCTGTAGGTTTCTAAGTTTATCAGTTATCAAAAATCGAATTTACTCAAAGCTGATCAATATTGATGTATGCACACTAGACCGCTGCAAAAAAAAATGACTTTTTACTCCCATATGTTTTTTCGATGCCTTTCGGGTCACCAAACATCAGTGTAAAATTTGAGATGATTTGGTTGATTCCTGAGTTAGCGCAACGCGTTTCATTTTTGTATGGAAATTTGTATGGAAGAAGAAATTTTTGCACATTAAATCATACAGAAAATTCAAATAAGCTTGAAATGAAATCGATCTTTAGTTTTTGATTTTGACTATTTTTAAGCTTCATTTTTTGTTAACATGACAAGCAGCTAAGAATTTTCTGAAAAAAATTATAACCATTTCAAAATTAAAAATCTGAATCCATTGAAAAGTATTTTAAAATAGATGACTTTGCTTGCTAGAGTTTTTAATAATTTCATGAAATGTTTTTGCAAATGTTATACAAATCAATAAATTTTCAGGCTATGCAAAGCAGTTTTTTGAGATTTTTTATTCTCATCCTACGGTTTCACAGCTTTCAAATAAGCAGTCAAAAACGCTAAAATTAAAAAAATAATTTTGAATACAAAATTTTTGCATAGCATCAAATATCTTTCCTGGGGTAAAAGTTAGGTTTGTGTTTTGTTCACATGAATTGTACTGTAAGAATCAAGGAATATTTTTCATTCAAAGCTATATTTTTTGGGACTGTCAGTACAGCTCTGGCGATTGTTGAATGAAAAATTTTGATTTCCCATACAAATTTCCATACAAAATTAAAACTCGTTGTGCTAATTCACGACTGGATGGATCGCTTCCAAAATTTTAATTGCTATTTCTGGCAGCAAAAACAACCAAAAAAGTTATGGGAGGTGTAAATATTTAAGAATTTGAAATTTTCATACAAAGCTTGCAGCGGTCTAATGCACACGCTATATCTCCAAAACTAGAGGTGATAGACAAAATCTGACGATTGATCAAAATTCAGGACGTCAAAATCTTCCAAAATGAGTTATTGAAATATAGACCTAAAATGCTATTTCCTTGTGGCATAGATATGATTCTGAGCCTAGATATGAGATATATCTTCGCATGGAAAACGCAACTGTGACACAAAACTGACTATACAAAAAATTATTATATTTACGATGTCGATGAAAAATATTCGTTCAAACTACAGGAATCCAACAATTATTAAAAGAAGCTAAGAAGAATGATAAATCCAAGTTTTAAATTTTAAATTTTTCATGAAAAAGTTTCATCCTCGAAAATCTTGCAGGATTTTTTACTTGTTCTTTCTTAAATGAGAATGAAATGTCTATAAAGATCTTTTAAATGTTGGTTCAACAACCAATTTTTAGGAGGGCTATTTGAAATTATAAACAGATGAAAATCGATTAATTCAGCGAAAGGATCACTAAGGAGTGTATTTGAAAAAAAAAATGCAACACTTTGTTTCGTGAATAACTTTTAAATGCCAGGATGAAAAATGATGAAATTTTCAGCAAACCTACCGAGTAATGTAATGTGTACGTGCACAAAATTTGGTTACATTCTGTCAAGTGGTTTTTGAGCTAGCGTAAAAAAATAAAGTTCATTGACAATTTTTGTTCGGCAGGATCGAAAAAAATCCAGAAAAGTTCTCGTGGAAGACCCAAAAAATAGCTGGAAATCAACTATTGAACCACAACTGAACCACATTGAAATTCACATAGTAAATCATTCAAGAAGTCCTAGTGGACTCAATAGTGAGCCTGTATTTCCCGAAGATAAAAAAGGAGAAAAAAAATCGTTATAACTTCGACCAAATTCAAAACTTTAAGATATTTTGAAGGTCAAGCTTCAGGAAACAGCAAACGTAATCAAAAATTGCCTTGATTTGAAAAAAGGTGGTTCAAAATATGCATTATAGATGGCGCACTTGTTGCCCAAAAATTAAAGACGACATTATTTTTTATCGGACTCATTCTCATAAAAAACTTTACGAAACATCACAAAAATTTGCTTAAGATTACATTACCAGGTAACTTTGCTGAAAATTTCATCGATTTCCATTCATGTACTCCAAAGTTATTTATAAAACAAAGTTGTTGCCAATGTTTTGCTGTTTTATTCAACGATGTCGAGATTTTGACATATAAGCTAGCTGCAGACTAAAGCATGATTACAAAAATTTAAAAATCTGAAAGTTATTAACTCATTAACTGAGCTCCAACTATTTTGAATAAAATCAGGTAGAGATAAAATAAAATTTGAAAGAAGACTTAAAAACATTAGACAAACATTAAGATTTAATTGAAATGGAAATTTTCAGAAGTGGAGATATCGTTAAAAAGAAATTTCTACTGTTATTCGATTAAAACTTTTCTTTCGTGTTTGGCAATGTGCATGTCAAGGCCACGAGTTTCATTTTTTATTTTTCTTCCGCTAACCATATACTCTTGCAGTTATGTTGCTTGAGACTTTCCAATATTTCATTGAAAATTTACTCGAATATTAAAAATTTACAACCTTCCCAAGTTCCGAGTAAGCATTCTTACTATTTTGCACAACAAAAAGGAAAAAAAAGGAATATTCAGTTTTTTCAAACTTAGAAAAATATTAAACATGAAAGTAGGAAAATTTACCTAGATTTTTTTTTTAATTATTGTTATATCACGTCTTTTTTGGCTTCTCATCTTGTTCAAAACAAACATTAAAATAGAACATTAATCAAACAAAAAAATTACCAAGCAAACTTTTCTCATTTCACATTGAATAGAAACAAATGATCAAAACCTATATTGATATTGTTTGGAAAACAAATTTGTACAATGTGAAATGAAGCCAAAAATAATTACTTAACTTAAAATCTTTATCTAAATAAAGGCAAATGTGTTTGCTTTGACATAAAAAACATTTGATGATCAAGAAATAATTTTTTTTTCTAAAAATTCGTTCAGAAAACTGTCAAGACTATATTTTCCACCCAAATGAGATCTTAGTCGTGAAAATATCGATTAGCAATTTAACGCTTAGAAAAATATTTTTAGGTTTTCCTTGAAACAAAATAATTGATTCAGACTCTGTTCGATTTAGGTAACATTCGATTTTGGCAACACAAAATTTACGAGCATGTTGCCAAGAACGAACGGGGTCTCAAATGTTCTAGAAAAGTTTTCTAGAAAATTGCGCCTTAAAGTATGCAATGATTCTAGGTTAGTAGAAAAACTTTTAGAATTCTATTTATCTGATACTCACAAACTGTGAAATGAGAACTAAAATGACAAAAAATAGTAACCGGACCTTTTATCTTTGGATTTTACTAGATTTTTGCCCAGGATCAGGACACCCTGAATTAAGGATCAAGTCTCCTTAAGTAGAGGACCAAGTCTCCTGCAACTTAAAAAACATCACCTCTTTTTTAGTCTCACGAAAATATTTCTAGTTCATCTACGAGTTCATGTATCGTTTCCACTTTTGGAGCATATGAACTTGAAGTTTTACGCTATCAGAAAATGCTAAAGACGGCGAGTTGCTAAATTTTCTTTAAACGATATGATGAAAATAAGAAAACGGGATCAAGTGTCCCCATTCTCCCCTGATGGTTTTCACAAATGTTGGTCACGAAATAAAAGATCATTTGATTAGTTAAACATACACGATTGGAGTGATTTTTCAAATCTGCTTAGCTTTACTAAATGCTTTCATTATGAGTCTGATATTAGGTACAAAAAATAAGTTAAAATTGTATTCCAAAGATTTTCTATCATAGTGAGCTAAGTAAAATCATCATTGCTATTCCAAAGATTTTATATCCATATATAAGCTTGCCAGATTGCCCGGTTTTATTCAGGTTTGCCCGGATATTTGATGCAAAATTTCAAGAAAGTCCGGTCCGGCCCGGTTGCCGGAGGCGGATGTTGCCCGGATTTTTTTCACAATTTTCACAAAGTAACCAAAAAAAATCAAAGTTTTTTAATAAATTTGGAATGGAAATTTTCAACGGTTGTTTCATATAATTTCGCTAATTTACTTTTATAAACCTTTAAATATTTAAGTGTTCCAAAAAGTTTTTGGAAGTCTGCAATTACATTAATAAAATATTAATTTCATTTTTTTGCATTTTTTTTCTTTGCATTTATATATAATAACACCTAAATATTGCCCGGTTTTTTTATTTGAAAAATTGAAATCCTTGCCTGGATTTTGCCAGGTTTTTTTTTTGAAAAAATGCCCGGAATTGCTAGGCCCGGATGGGAGTGGAAAAAAATCAGGCAACCTTAATTGATTAGAATATAAACTACGATGAAGAAGTTCCTGCTTGTTTCAATTCAGAGCTACACAATTCTAAATCTTAAGAAAGCTGATTTGTAAGCAAATTTCATATGAGTCCCCATATTCTTTTAAAAAATTTGAAAAAAAGTTCAAGCTAGGAAAACGCAAGTCAAAATGCAGTGATTTGAGTGAAGGTTGAATCAAAATGGGATACTTCATTATGATTAAGTCTTCGCTCTTTTTGCTAGCACTTCAGTTACTTTGACAAATCTAGAATCAAATGATTGCACTCCAGCTTACTCTTATCTGCTCGTAAGGATTGCAATAATTTCAATGCTTGTTTAAAATCTAAGCCATCTTGAAGAATTATTTTTGTATGAAAACGATATCTTCAAATTTGAATTGAGACGTTTTGCTTTCATTGAACTGGATTTTCATTTTCAAGAGTACGTGAACATTCATGAACTCTATTTCTGTTAATAATATGTTCATCGAAAAACGATTTAAAGTTACGTATTTTGGTTTTTGAGGATTCCAAGGATTTTAATTTCTTGTTCTTCATGTTATAAAAAATAATTATGTCTTGTTGTTGAGTTATTTTGAAATAATTTTTTGACGTTTACCTTCATTTGAGGTATACGCATTAAGCTTTAGATCTCTGTTCTAAACTCTGCTCAAAGTTGTCGTCTAACAAACCTTGACTGTGGCCGAGTGACTAAGACTATATGCCCTCATTCTCCACATTGGAAGTATTGATTATTTAGGATATAAACTTTCTAAAGCAAATTTGCCGCTGAATCTTAAACTGACACGAAAAAATAAAGAAAGATGGTGAAACTTGTATGTTTTAGAGATGTCTGTGGATCAAATCCAAGCCATGGAGTTCTGCCTGAAGCCATCTGCCTGACCCAAACATTAATTAACACAGACGGGATCATCTCCATCCGAATCCCCATGTAGCCGTCAGCTGTGGTGGCCGGGTTCTACTATTTGCTATGTTCCGGTATAGTCTCGAAAGCGAAAAATACCCAGAAAAACAAACCGTTGTGCTGGCTTCCAATCGGACACAGTTAACACTGGACCCGAAAATTTGCCCCGAATAGTTCCGCAGCTCTGTAAGTTTTCTTCCGTTTCAAAGTCTCTGAGACTGACGATCGGTTTGCTTTTGGTTAGCAGAAGAAGAAGCGATGATTTGGCACAACATCTAGCGCAGAACACCAGAACACAGACCAAGTCGTCCGGATCCAACTAACCAACCGAAATCGAACGGTTCTCTCCCCGGGCTTCATCGACTTTTTTTTGCTTCCCTCACACTATAAGCACAAGAACAATCAACACGAGTTACGATGAACGATGTGTTATCTGACGAAAGAAAACTGTCGGCATGATTTTTCGTCGAACCCGGAAGATGATTCTGAGTTACAACAATATGCGGTTTCTGGTTTAAAATTCAATTTTTTCAATTTTCCTAGCCCAGCGTTTCTCCTCGAGGCAGTTGAGGGTTCAAGTTCGAGGGGTCTCTTACCTTTTTCTCAAAAGTTGACTGAAGATTCTGGGTCTTCTCTCGTGCAGCAGGGATGTTGATTTATTTCTCGAGTTGTCGTTACTCTTGCCAGGCAATAGAAGTATTCTTCGATATTGTTTCACGAAAACCTTTTACTGAAGGTTTCAAAGCTCTTTCAATGGCCTTTTCAATCACTCACTTGTATCAAGTTGTTGGCTTTCATAAGAGATCACACTAACAGTATGTTTTCACTCTTGAACTTCAATGGTAGCTTCTTGTTATCCCACTCGAGGCTTGAAGCACTTTTCTCGAATAACTATTTGGTGGTTTTTCTTTTCCTCTCCCTTTACAGCACAGATTCCACAAATCAGTAGAATGGGGCACTACTAGATTTTTTTTTAAATAATCACTTCCTAGAAGCTTGTTCCCCAAAACTGCAGCTCGAATTCACGGGATGCGTCGATTGGACAGATGCGGCAAGGACAACGACGGATCGCCGGAATGCAGGAAGAAAGTTCCTGTCTGCTTCGGAGGCACTTCTCTCACACACTCCGCTTGGGAACTATCACTGAGGGCAACTGCACGATCTTGACCGTACTGAGGTTGGCACTGAACTAAAGCATACACCCTCGAAAGAAGGTTGTTATATAAGTTCCGGAAACGGGACTGCCTGGGCGCTCCTTGGCCGTGATCTTCAGCGGTTGATGGCTCGCGAAAGAGTTGGGGCTCGTCTTCATTTCTTCGGGATTTTCTATAAAAATTTCTTCGCGACTTGTCGCGAGAGCGCGAACATTGAAAACTCAATCATGCGCTACATCTCTCATCACGCTCGCGGAAAAACTACGTTAGAAGCTCAAGATCAAGTTGCGTAACGTCAACCCTGGAGAAAGAGTGACCTTGATCGCGAATTTTCCGCTGTTCTCAAGAAAACTACCGCTCAATCGCGCCAACAGTTCAAAGACACCCGTGCATCCATGATCAAGTTCAATGTACGCGAGAGACGAACCATCGCACAAAACGCACCACCAAAACCTCTCACTTAACTCTCTTCCTCTCAGAGAGCGAGAGTAAATAAAGTTCCCAACGAGAGCAAACCTCTCCCATTTTTGCTCTTTCGCTGAGTTCCGCGAACTCCAAGAAGAGGCTCGCCGAGCGACCAGAGAGTGTGTCCTACATTGGCAATCCTTAACATCAACCGCGGGAATGCAATTCATGCAGTTCGAAACCTGCCTTCCAGACAGTTGTTCGCTCAAAAGAGAGCGAATTGAATCAGTGCAGGTAGGTACTTTAACCTTTTTTCCGTTTCACAGGCAGACGCACGTCGATCGTGAGCAACCGCGTGACCTTCCATCCCTGGTCCGAATTCCGAACACGCGGAGCAGCCGTATCAATCGCGCGCATCGTCGTCGTCACTCGCGCCTGAGAATCCAACTGGAATCATTCGGTGGCAGCAGGTAGTTGTCCCCAGGAGGGAGGTTGGAGGAAAAGTAACGCATTCACCGTTGCTTTTTCTGTTTTCCGCGGAGTTGCTCCAATTTCTGCGCCTCTTTCCACCCACACGGTAGTCGTCAGTTGAATGGCTCAACTTAGCCCAAATTGAAATCAATCGAATGAAGAGGGTTGCATTATTCTGGATGCGTTCGGCGGCCTTCCGTTTGATTGCGGCTCCCCGTTCGTGTGTTTATTTGAAATGCACTCTGTTCCGATGTGGAAATTCGTGACCTCGGCCGTTGCTTTTGTATGTGGATGCGTCCCGTCCACGGACCGAAGTGTCATTCTGGAACGACGATTGATGGCAGCGTGGCCAAATGATTTACGTTAAATGATTTACTAATTTTGCGATTTTTGCTGCTAGGTAACTAAATCGAATCTGTTTGTTCTTCTTATTCAATGCTATCCTTTAATTAGGATTTGGAAGTGGAATTTTGGGATATATTCAAGAAAACTCGTCTTCAAAATATACTTTTTTCCAAGAATTTGAGGGTTGACCTTGGTAAAAAGATAGTATTCAATTAGAAAAAAAATGAATTCTGGGCACCTACTTTTTGATAACATTACTCTTTTTAATACCGAGTAACAATACATGTTTTTTACGATTTTCGGGTTATTCATTCTTTATACAACACATTGCTTCTTTGAATTATGTAAATATCTAGATTCGTTTTAATAGATGTTTTGTAAACCTCTGCATAACTCAAGTTGAGCCAACACTGGCCCTAGCGATCCCATCAACAGGGATAACTTCAAAGAAAAAAAAACTCAGCATATGTGATAATTCGGCTCGGTATTAAAAGTTAATCAATCATATTGATGGTTTCAATAGATAACATAGGGTAACATTATTTTTGGTGATTTTGTTTCAACAACTGTTTTTGATAGGTTTCGGCGTCCTGACTTTAAAACGGCTTTCAAATTATGTCTACTAATTATGTCTAATGGCTATCCTTCACTCAATCAAGGATTCAGATTTTGCATAGATATTCTTGTTCCAATGTAAAAACCTACAACGCTTTAAAAAATTAAATTAAATTAATTTTCTTTTCGTTCTCTCAACTTTTTTTTTCTCTCTACTTCTCACTTTTCACTCTTTTTGACTCATTTAACAACTTCGTTGAAGACTGCGAAACGATTTCACTTATTGTTTTTTTTTTAAATATCAAAGATTGAATTTAGTTTAAATTAACTTCCTCCGGAACCTCGACATACCACTAGTGATTCATATTGGGATAAATTTCGCAGACAAAAACGAAATTTCAGGTAAATACAATCAAGTATTCTGATAAAATTTATGATGTTACAAAACGACGTTATCGCCAAGTAAAGGGTGATACGGTCAAAATTTGGCCAAGGGAATACTGGTGTAAATCTGTTAAATCGTTTATTTAAAAAATCAAATTAAATTTCTTTTTCAAGTTTAATTAGTATAAAATTCAGGAAAAATATTCAGTTAGGCTTCCGCTTTTCTAAATCCGAATTGCCGGGCCTTACGCTTAACCCCTGCCATCAGATTTTGTACAGCCACCTTGTCCATCTTCTTCGCCGCAGAAAGCCAGTATGCCTTGGACTGCTGCTCGTCCTTAGCAGTTTTTTTGGTCTTCTTTAGGTTTCGCTTGAAACTAGCCCAGTATTTCTCAATAAGGCGGAGCTCTGGTGTGTTGGGAGGGTTCTTGTCCTTGGGAACCACCTGCACGTTGTTGGCGGCGTACCACTCCATGGCCTTTTTACCGTAATGGCAAGATGCCAAATCCGGCCAAAACAGTACCGAACAACCGTGTTTCTTCAGGAAAGGCAGCAGACGTTTATTCAAACACTCTTTCACGTAAATTTCTTGATTGACAGTCCCGGAAGCTATGAAAATGCTGCTTTTCAAGCCACAGGTACAGATGGCTTGCCAAACCAGATATTTCTTCGCGAACTTTGACAGTTTCATGTGCCTGAAAATATCTGCTACCTTTCCCTTTCCTTTTGCCGTATAAAACTCCTGTTCTGGAAGCTGCTTGTAGTCGGCTTTGACGTAGGTTTTGTCGTCCATTACTAAGCAGTCAAACTTCGTCAGCATCGTCGTGTACAGCCTGCATTTCTGACGCACACGCATTTCTGACAGCCTCCGGGATCGCGCTCTGGCCGTCGTATTTTGTTTATCATCGCGATTTGGAGTCACTACCTTCTTGTAAGTCGATAGTCCGGCTCGTTTTTTGGCTCGTTGCACGGTTGTAGACGATACACCCAGCTTATTTATCTCGGAGAGAGAGGTTAGGGTTTCGCTTGAAACTACCGGCAACTCTCTTTGTCGTCTCAGCGGCTTCTTGTTTTCGATTTCCCCCCCGATCCAGACTTCCTGGCTGTCAACAAACGTTCCCCAAACACTTTAATTACATTTGTAACGGTTGATTTGGCAACTTTTAGCGATTTTGCCAGCTTTGCGTTCGAGTAGCTCGGATTATCGCGATGCGCGAGCAAAATTTTGATACGCTGCTCTTCTTCCTTGGACGGCATTTTGACAACTGAAGTGTGAATTCCAAAATCAAAATAGGAGCAAGATTCTACGCACACACACACCTTCAAAATGAGGGGTGATCAGATTTTTTAAATGCAAAATTGAAAGAAATACGTCAAGTTGATATTGACCAAATTTTGACCGTATCACCCTTTAGGAGATTCAAAAGGCCTCCAGTGAAAATAATTAAACCAATGGTCATGTCGAATACACTAAACATTCTTTATTCTTTTTTGCATAGTATAGAGAAATTTCAAATATTCTTTAGTGATTTTTAAAATTCTAGAATTAAAAATGTATTTCTAAACTTCAACAGTGATTTATACGAAACTCATCAGGTGGCTCATACGACCTAATCGAAACAAACAATAGAATTGATGTATTGAATTTTCCCTAATTTGATATTATTCTTCTAAAGCGTTTCAGCTCCGAATTGAGGTCTGACGAATAAGAAATGAAGCTGATGAACCTGAATTCAAAATTTATGACACGAGGAAAAAAAATAAAATTTTCTGTGATGTTAAGAATTTAAGATCAAGTTTTAGCTAATGGGTAGAGGGCACGGATTCTAAAACCTGCAATAAATTCATGTTTCACTGCATTCCATGCTAAATAACACCAATACAAAAGTTTTGAAGTTATTGATATCTAGTTTTGTGAAAAGCATTTAATCGTAGTCACTAATTTCGATCAAATATTCTGCAATCAATGATTCATCTTTATATTGATAAATTCGTAGGGTAGGTGTTTCAAAACTTTTTATTGTAACAGTCAGGAGATTCGAACCTCGACCTGCCGTAAATGTAATGTAATGTAAATGTAATGTAAATGTAATGTAAATGTAATGTAAATGTAATGTAAATGTAATGTAAATGTAATGTAAATGTAATGTAAATGTAATGTAAATGTAATGTAAATGTAATGTAAATGTAATGTAAATGTAATATAAATGTAATGTAAATGTAATGTAAATGTAATGTAAATGTAATGTAAATGTAATGTAAATGTAATGTAAATGTAATGTAAATGTAATGTAAATGTAATGTAAATGTAATGTAAATGTAATGTAAATGTAATGTAAATGTAATGTAAATGTAATGTAAATGTAATGTAAATGTAATGTAAATGTAATGTAAATGTAATGTAAATGTAATGTAAATGTAATGTAAATGTAATGTAAATGTAATGTAAATGTAATGTAAATGTAATGTAAATGTAATGTAAATGTAATGTAAATGTAATGTAAATGTAATGTAAATGTAATGTAAATGTAATGTAAATGTAATGTAAATGTAATGTAAATGTAATGTAAATGTAATGTAAATGTAATGTAAATGTAATGTAAATGTAATGTAAATGTAATGTAAATGTAATGTAAATGTAATGTAAATGTAATGTAAATGTAATGTAAATGTAATGTAAATGTAATGTAAATGTAATGTAAATGTAATGTAAATGTAATGTAAATGTAATGTAAATGTAATGTAAATGTAATGTAAATGTAATGTAAATGTAATGTAAATGTAATGTAAATGTAATGTAAATGTAATGTAAATGTAATGTAAATGTAATGTAAATGTAATGTAAATGTAATGTAAATGTAATGTAAATGTAATGTAAATGTAATGTAAATGTAATGTAAATGTAATGTAAATGTAATGTAAATGTAATGTAAATGTAATGTAAATGTAATGTAAATGTAATGTAAATGTAATGTAAATGTAATGTAAATGTAATGTAAATGTAATGTAAATGTAATGTAAATGTAATGTAAATGTAATGTAAATGTAATGTAAATGTAATGTAAATGTAATGTAAATGTAATGTAAATGTAATGTAAATGTAATGTAAATGTAATGTAAATGTAATGTAAATGTAATGTAAATGTAATGTAAATGTAATGTAAATGTAATGTAAATGTAATGTAAATGTAATGTAAATGTAATGTAAATGTAATGTAAATGTAATGTAAATGTAATGTAAATGTAATGTAAATGTAATGTAAATGTAATGTAAATGTAATGTAAATGTAATGTAAATGTAATGTAAATGTAATGTAAATGTAATGTAAATGTAATGTAAATGTAATGTAAATGTAATGTAAATGTAATGTAAATGTAATGTAAATGTAATGTAAATGTAATGTAAATGTAATGTAAATGTAATGTAAATGTAATGTAAATGTAATGTAAATGTAATGTAAATGTAATGTAAATGTAATGTAAATGTAATGTAAATGTAATGTAAATGTAATGTAAATGTAATGTAAATGTAATGTAAATGTAATGTAAATGTAATGTAAATGTAATGTAAATGTAATGTAAATGTAATGTAAATGTAATGTAAATGTAATGTAAATGTAATGTAAATGTAATGAAAATGTAATGTAAATGTAATGTAAACGTAATGCTTATGTTGAAGGTTTCCCATTAATTAAACTGTATCCAAAAACTTTCGATCTCAAAATGAAGGTTCTATTCACAATGGCTTCTCGGTTGGCAACGCTGATGTGTGTAGCTGAAAATGCACTTAACGTTTCGTGAACTGGTTCGAAAGTGTTGCGCTACGTAAAGTAACCTGGCTGGCAGTGGCAGGAACAAAATGTACCGTTACTTTGAGAGCTGCTCGAATATTCCTACTCACTATCGCTGGTATACGACTTAAGCGCAATAAACGTCGTCAGTGCAGCAACGAGTGCAATGCGGCAGCCTGTAGTTATTCATGTGCCAATAAGAAATGAGACGCGCGTATGACTTACTATTCGCTGATCTTCCTCCTTTCCTCTTCTCTTCCATCTCTCATACTAAACCACCCAATTGCCAGAACAACGCAAACATTCCAATTACAACAAGTCTCATTTTATCACAGTCTCCGGCATGCTGCTGGTGCTATCAGCATCGCATATTTTGAATGGGTCATGTTTTACGAGCATCAGTCTTCCCTTTCGATTGCTTCCTCTTTCGATCCATTCTCAGCGCAATCGTTAGACCCAAGCCAAACCAAACGGGATGGGACAGGAACTGGGAGATTGGGATGCGGAATGGCCTTGCCTGCGGCTATCCAACCAGCAACTGTCATATGCGTGTCAGGCAGCTCAAATCGTGTTGCGCAAAAACGGAACAAATCAACCATGCGAGCCGCAAAGAAGCAGCAACGACGCGCGGCCATAATGCGAACACTTTGAGCGGCACGCCGCCAGGCAGCCATCGCGTGACTTTCTTGCGCTTTCCAAAGGTACATAGGATCGTACTTACATACATAAAAATGTGGTCGAATTTGAAATTATGATTCTGCTTATCGATGGCGCATGCTGGGGGATGTACCTTCTTGTAGTTACCGCATTATGCGCGCTCCCAATCTGATGAGGCGGATGAGACAAAAGTTGGCCCACTTCGTGGGTGGCATTCATATTAGTTTGCTATTTTTAGGCGCAATGTTAACTTCCAACATTTCCTCATTCATTAATTTCTGAATACGCATTCCCAATATGAATTCTGAATGTTGATTTGGATTGGCTTAAAATTTAAGAGTTCAAAATCACTGACAACTAATCAACTTGCGCAAATTAATCAGCGCATTGCATCCCATTTGCTTTTTGTTATGCCCCCTTTTTGTCTTGGCCCTTTCCTTTGCATCAACGAATTTTCTGCAGCCAATAAAACCACCTACCCTGAACGAGAAGCGTCCGGCACTACGAGAAGTGAAGTAGAGAAAAGTTGAATTCCCAGAGGAAAGTGATTCGTGTTTTAAATGAAAACTAATTTTCCGTTCGATACTTTTACCCCGTTGCCCGTTGTGTTGCGTTGGCCATTCGCTGGACAGATGGCGATGGCGATTTGACCCTTTTTTCCAGCTGACCCCGTCCAAGTTGTCTGTCATTGTTACAGGTGGCTGACGGGCCAAACGGTCGATAGGTAATTAATCTTGGGATGGGACCCGCTGAGATTAATCGCACCTGCACGCGCAAGCTGAGAGAAGAGACTTGGAGAGGTGCCTACTTACGGCAAAATATTTGATATGGGAACTTTTCACGGGGGTAACTATCGAGTTTGGCTTCTCTTCTGCGATACGGGGGTTATATTCCCGCAATTGTATGTATTGAATCAAAAGGTTAAAAAAAAAATGAAACTATTTTTATTCAAAAAAATTGTTTACACTTTTTAACTTAAAGAGTGAATAGGAATAAATTCACTTTGAGACTTAGAATACCGTACCTCCAGAATTCACGATTATTCTGCACGTATTTTTTATTAGATTTAAATAACGATTCGAAACTCCAGTTACAGCTCTCATGTCAAATGGTTGCCTCTGATTTATGCTGAAATTGATTTAAATGTTTTTGTTTCGATTATAGTCGTTTTACCATCTTTATGGCATTCGCGAGTTTATCAACGATGCAGTCGGAGGACATTTATTGAAAAACTCATTCGGTACAACTGTGTTCGATGTTTACTCTTGGGCTCGAACTCACGAACATCGGCTCAGGAGGCAACTGACTTACCAACTGAGCTATATCACAAGAATCAGATTTAAAATCATTCCAACAACCAAGAATCAAAATTAAAATAATTTTCTCAAATTACATTTGCTTCAAGAAGGTGAAGCAAAGCACATCGTGTCAGTTAGTTGAATAAAATTTTAGTTAATTTTAAAACATTGGAATCAAAAATGAACTACGCGGGATTTTCAGACAAGCAGTTGATCAAAAATATTAGGTATTTCGACATGATTTTATGCAGTCCGCACTTTAATAGTTTAATGAAATTTTGTTTCCATGTCTTCAGCAAACTTGTGTGTTCAGAAAAAATAAACAAATTTTATTACAGACATAGTCGTAGAACCTTCCGTGAAAATTCCAAACAAAAATATGCGGAAACCTATAAATTTTTGAGCATTTTTATTAATTTGAGAATTTAAATGAAGTGTCTTTTTTATATGTTTCTTAGCTGACCCGGTGTGCTTTGCTACACCTTGTAAAAATGATGGGAATTTTTATAAAAAATATATTCAACTTTTTTGTTGATTATTTTATATTTAAATCTCAACATCATTAGATATAGATCTACCCCTTGACATGAAAGATGCAACTTTAGTTTTGAAGTGCAATACAAAAGAGATTAATTCTAATTTTCTTGATTATTCTTTATGCTCTCATAACCTGACATGAAAATTATTTTTCAATTATTATTTATTATCTGAAATTCGGACTCTGTATATATTTATTCATAAGTTCCTTAATTCTGGCGAAATGAATGTTCTTGTATAAAATTCCTCTCCCATGCCAAATTTGGTTCCATTTGCTTAATCAATTTCCAAGTCATTAAACAAAAATTATGAGAGTCCCCCTGCTTAAAAATCGAGAAAACATTTCTCGCACATCAATCCCTTTTATGCATAATTTTCTCAATCATTTCTTAGGGTTATTAAAAAAGTATGGGTTAGAGTGCCCCAAATGACCCGACTTTTGAAAAAGTTATGCGCTGCAGGTTAAAATTGATCCTTGGCCTAGTACAAGATCACATGCCAAATTTGGGCCAGATCGGATGACGGGAAGGGGTCGCTCAACGAGCCTTAAGTTTGTATGGGATTTCGAGACATTTTGTTCGGGAGGAACATGAAAAACCAGTTTTTCATCAATAACTTTGGTTCCCGTCTGCCGATTTCTTTCAAAAACGGGTTTTCTTAAAGCCTAAACTATGAACAATATTTCATCCGAAAACTGCATTTCGATAAGAGTTAAGATAAAAAAGTTATTAGGCTTCAAAAATGGGCTAACTTTTTTAACGGTGGTATTCAGCACTCGTAATGAGGCGTCAATATGTTCGACCGCCTCGACTCATTAACAGTGATGAATACCACCCTTAAAAAAGTTAGCTCATTTTTGAAGCCTTATATCTTTCTCATCTTAACTCTAATTGAAATGCAGTCTTCGGATGAAATATTTTTCATAATTTAGGCTTTAAGAAAAACTTTTGAAAAAAATCGGCCGACGGGAACCAAAGTTATTGATGATAAACTGGTTTTTCATGGTCCTCCCGAACAAAATGTCTCGAAATCCCATACAAACTTCAGGCTCGTTGAGCGACCCATTTCCGTGATCCGATCTGGCCCAAATTTGGCATGAGATCTTGTACTAGGATTAGGATCAATTTCAGCCTACAGCGCATAACATTTCATAGGTTTTGAATTTCCCATACAAATTTGGGGCAGTCTAGTATGGGTGCACCCCTTCCCCTTTTCTAGCTGCCAACTGAAAGAAAGGAGGATTCTAAAATTCGTATTACATATGGCAAATTTTGCCCCATTTGCTTAATATTTTACAGAATATAATTTAATTTTTATATTTTACAGAAATTCTAAGATATTCAACAAAAATGTATGGGACTCTTGTCCTCTTTTCTATCTTACTCAATGGAAGAAGGATAGCGTCCCAAATAATTAAAGAAACATAATTCGTACCAATATACATTTCTATACTTAATTCGTTTTTTTCGATTGATTAATTCTCGACATCTTAAAAAAACTGTGATGCCCTCCTTACCTCTTCTTATTTGTGAGCTGGGATAAGGGAAGAGTTTTGAAACCCATAGTCTTTTTTCGTATCCAAATATCATCCCATGCCAAATTTGGTACCATTTGCTTGAATGGTTATGCAAACATTCCTCTTTTGCTTGGGAGATCCCCTTCCCCTTCCAGTGAGAAAGAGGGGTCTCAAACTATAATAGGAACCTCCTCCGGCATCAGGAGCGCCCATCTGTCAATTTTCATGCAAATCGTTTCAGTATTTAGTTCCCGAGTCTATAGGGAACAGACAGACAGACGGACAGAAATCCATTTTTATTTATAAAGACTTTATAAAGACTGGAAAAATGAAAAAATCGTATTTTATTTTAATTTTTTTTCTTGATGTACTCTTCATTTTCAACTGTTTCAAGTGATTTTTAAGGAAAAATAAAAAATCATGAAACGAAGGGATAAGCATTCCAAATTGTCCGGTTTTATCCGGGCTTGCCCGTTTCTTCAAAAAAAAACGAAACGAAGATATCGAGAAAAATGCCCGGATTTTGTCTGGATTCTGTCCGGATTTATCCACAATCTTATCAAAATCCAACCAAAAACTACAATATTTGTTAAATTATGTTGATTTTGTTAGGTTGTTTCATCGAAACAAAAATGCAAACTTTTTTGGAAATGTTAAACTTAAATCAAAAACCGTCCATAAAAAATATTTTCTTATTTGTATATTTTTCCCCTTTTTCTCTTCTATTTTATGAAAACCTGTACTTCGGCCAGATTTTCCCGGATATTGAAAAATTAGTGCACAAATGAAATCCCTAAAAGTTAATCGCTAAACAAGTGTGATTTTCGGTACCATTTCAGTATAATATCTTTACCGCGCTGCTTTCGCACATTTTGTTATATAAAATAAACACCTATAGATTAAACTTTTTGATCGCCACTCAAAGACATCCGCCAATAATTTTTGCACTTATGCCACCGACCCCTGGCTGGCTGACTGGCTGGCACCCTGACCAAATGATAACAATTTGAATCTTATAGCTTAGTTGCTCCAAGCAATTTCGACGTTACCGCCAACCCGGTGAAAACGCATTTCCGCAATTCGTTAATTCGATCGTGCGATTTTGTAATTTGTTGCATCCTGCGTCCGCCGATCGATTCGATTTTGGTGGTGGGGCGACTGAGCAAGGGGTAGGTCCATGGGTTTTTTTTCGGTTCGCTGGTCATCGCCCATTTGCGCCCCTTAAAAATTGGATAATGCCCCATTCAGATCCGTTCACGAATCACAGTTACACAAAATCACCAAGAAATACGAGATAGGCGGAAAGAGACAGAAAAATATGGTTATAGATGGGGGAAAAAGGCAGCAGATTCAAGTTCAACAAACGATTAAACGGTGATGATGGAAACCAAGCGCGGAAATTCGGTGGCATACAACTGATGCACGAAAGTCGTCGTCAACTTACTGCCTCGCCGCCCCATGAATGAATGGTTGAGTTGGGTACTATTGAACGAATGTCTCTTGGCTTGGGGCTTCACTCCGCTCGTAGGCAGTTATCTCTCTGCCCAGTGAACTAATCGACTGACGGAATTCGATACACTCACACGGCGATGCGTATTACAAGAGGGCCTACGCCCGGGAACTGTTCGGATTTAATGTGAACGGAATTAAAGCGGTAATTTTCAGCTATCCATCCCACCCGTTTCCCATCCTTCCCCATTTTTGAAGGTACCCACTTGGAACAAACTAACCGAAAATGTCTGAACTTGGGAAGGAAGAAAGAAGCTCGAGATGATCGATGTGCTGTGCGGGAAGTTCGGAACTAATCAGCAGAGTCATCCGATCTCACTTTCGTTGGGACGGAAAAGATTTTAACGCTGGTAATTAACCGTATGATTTGGGAAAATGATGTGAACGCATCGCATCGCATCCAGATTGATCGGCGGAGAAATACATGGTAGAAAAAATAGTTACTGAAAGACTGACATATTACGTGTCGTGGAGCTGGGTAACTAGTTGCGGCTATTTTGGTTCGGAATGATTTAAAACTTATGTTTCCACCAGCACTGCACTCGATCTAGCGTTTATTGAAAATTACTAAAATAGGTGGTTGAAAGTGGCATGATACCATGTTAAGTTACAGGGTCCGGCAATTGAAGTGCTACATTGTGAGCCGGCGCCGAGTCCTGTTGGAAAACCCAATCCCTGGAACCAAAATGTCGACGTGCCCACGGTTCGACGACATTCTGTAGAACTAGTTCCCGATGTGTATTTTGGTTGATCTTCACTCCTTCAGGGACAAAAACTAGCGGAGTCCGGCCATCACGGGAGATTCCGGCCCAAACCATCGCCGATGCTGTTTGGCAACAAAACTCTTTCGTTCTGCTTATTCACGAACTGCTGTACGGTGAAGAGTTTCTCGTCGGTAAACACGATATTCTTCAACCTTCCTTCCGCGACCCGCTTCAGCAGCGCCTTTGCTCTTTTTACCCGTTCTTGTTTCTGCTTCACCGTAAGGTCTTGAACCTTTTGGATCTTGTAGTACTTGGTCTGAAGATTATCTTTCAGGATCCGACGGAGACTTCGATCCGATATTTTGTTTATTTTTTGTTTATTTAATATAAAATCATCTGACATATGTATGTGTCTTAATGATCTACTTAATATAATTTGTACATAACATGATACTCCTAAGTTCTTAATTGGTCACTTAAGCCAGATTCAATGCGGCGTCTAAAAGTTGAAATCGATACATTGAAGTCGAAGATATTAAAATAACGTAAAAAACATAACTTTGCGGAACGGAGAGGGTCATTGCTGCCATATCGCGTGCTTCTTGGTTCCAGAGAGAGCCAATTCCTATTGCGCAGGGTTCTTTCTGGAGCATAAATATTGCAGCGAGAGAGTAACCAGGAGCAGTCGATTTCGTTTCGAAGAATCTTTGCCACGAACATCGATTGACCGATGGAACGACGATCCGACAGCGTATGAAGTCCAAGCAGGGCACATCGTTGTGCGTATGGAGGTAAATTTAATGGATTCTCCCAAGGTAGATCACGAAGAGCATAACGCACGAACCGACGTTGAATTGCTTCAAAACGCGCTGTCCATGCAGCTTCAAACGGCCACCATACCAGGTTCGCAGATTCCAATATTGATCGCACCAGGCAGCAATACAAAGCTCGCAAGCAAATCGGATCAGTGAATTCTTTGCTCAAACGTATAATGAATCCCAGCATTCGGTTTGCCTTCTCGAGTACCACAGAATAATGACGCTTAAAAGTCATACGGTTGTCCAACAAAACGCCAAGGTCCTTAATCTCCTCAACACGATGCAATTGCTCGCCCAGAATGTTGTAGTGATGCATGAAAGGATTTTTCATACGCCCAAATGTGATAATACAGCACTTCGCAACGCTCAAAACAAGTAAATTATTAGCACACCAGTTCACAACAGTGTCCAAGAAGCGTTGCAATTCATAACAGTCAGCTTGGTTGTTTATGACTAAAAATATTTTCAGGTCGTCCGCGTATAGGAGAACTCCACATCCAATGAGCAACAAATTAATGTCGTTACAGAATAGTGTAAACAATAAAGGACCCAAATTGCTACCTTGGGGTACCCCAGACTTTGGAATAAAGTCAGAGGATTCCGCAGAACCAATTCTTACAGCCAATCGGCGATCCGTTAGGTAGCTTCTGATCCATGCACACAATCGTTCGGAAAAACCTAGTCGATGCAATTTTTTCAAGAGAATATCGTGGTTTACAGAGTCAAATGCCGCCGAAATATCGGTATATATCGCGTCGATTTGTTTCCCGCCATCCATGTTGGATATGCAGAAGGATGTGAAAACCATTAGGTTTGAAGTTACCGAGCGTTTAGGAAAAAATCCGTGCTGATTCTCAGAGATCCAGTTCCGGCAAGTCGAAAACATGACATCGTTGACGATCCTCTCAAATACTTTCGAACAGGCAGCTAGCGATGTGACTCCGCGGTAGTTAAGAACATCTTGCTTGTCACCTTTTTTGTGTACTGGGCTCATAAGCGATTTTTTCCAGATGGTAGGAAATTTTTGCTGTTCTAGAGACTGATTAAAAATGAGTGTAAGTGGTTTTACCAGCAAAGAGCGACATTTTTTCAATACGCATGCCGGTATTCCATCCTGTCCAGCTGAAGTGGAATTCTTCAAATTATTGATAGCTTCTAAAACCATTTCCTCGCTAACAGCAAAAACATCCAGATCCAGCACATCGATGGGTAATCGTGTTACCGCGGCGTTTAATTGATCGGCAGTTGGCGATTCAACTGAAAAGACACTGGCAAAATGCGTCGCAAAAAGGCAACATTTTTCAGCAGGTGACGTGGCAATACGGTTTTTTAATTTGAAAATAGCTGGAAGCCCGGACTCCTTCCGTTTGGAGTTTACAAACCTCCAGAACTTTTTTGGATTGCGACGAAGCTCGCTCTGAGTACGATCCACATAACGGCGATAGCACAGTCGATTATATATCCGGTATTGTTTAGTAGCATCGTTCAAATTGATTTTCACAAATGGGCATCTGGAGTTACAAAACTTCCGCAACAATTTCGAACGTGTCTTTTTCAATCGTTTCAGGTGAGCATTAGTCCAAGGAGGTCGAAGAGGAGGTCGCATCAAGGGTACGGATTTATCAAACGCGTCATCCAGAATTGCGCAAAATATATTAACAGCCACATCTACGTTCATGCAACATTGAATGTCGGACCAGTCGACTTCAGACAGAACACGGTTCATAGCATCAAAATCCGCGCGATTAAAGTCACGGGCTGATGCATCGAAATCCTCAATAAATGCGATAGGACTCGGAAATGAGATTTCAAACTCCAAAGGAGGGTGGTGCACGTCTATAGGGACGACGACATTGCTCGCCTCGATTATGGGGCTAATCAGAATAGATTCATCCACGAAAACCAAATCCAGCGTTCGATTCTGAGAATTTCGGATCCCGTTTCGCTGTTTCACTTCATTCAGCGTCGTTCCATCCAAGAGTGAAGCACTAGCTGTGTTTATCACTGAGACAGAATCTAACACCATAGTGTTGTTTTGGCCAGGAATCCAGGACAGTTGCGATTGGTTGAAGTCACCAAGAAGAATCACATTACATGCAGGGTATTGTTGCCTAGCCTCTGATAGCATGTCAACATGCAAATCGATGATTGAACAGTCGTGACTTTTTTCCGGAGGTACATATGCGGTTCCGATCAGAAATGAGCAGTTATCATCTGACACTCTCACCCACAAATTCTCTACGCTATCAGTGTTAAAAGTTACGATTGATGAGCTAAGCTTATTTGACACCGCTATCAGGACCCCGCCCCCTCTACTGCGACGACTATTGGCACTACTTCTGTCACATCGAAACACGTTATAGTCAGAACAAAATAGCTGACTAGATATGTTGAGATCCTCTGCCAATTTAATGGCACTACGACAAGGATTTCTCTTATTGTGCTTCTTGATGATCTTCGCCATGGCAGGTGTCACCACAGTAGGTCGGCGTTCCACACCATACCGGTTTTTTGCATTTCCGGTCTCCAGGTATCTTTTAACTCTACGGTACGCAAAACTTTTGCACACACTTATATCGGACAGCTCACGAACTATGTCCTTCTGCCGTTTGCCAGCTAGGAACAAGTCAACACCTGATTACAAAAGTAACACTTACATCCAATGACAGCTGAGACTAGATGTAAACAAAGCGACGGGGGGTCGTTCAATACTGTTTCGTGTGCAACGAAATAATTACTGTTGAAGTAATGTAGCAGTTCAATTGCCGGACCCTGTACAATCATTTCAAAATTATGGTGAAACTGCATCCAATTATAAAGAAGGAATATGCATTTTCCGAATGACTGCCAAGGAACAAACTGTCCTGATCATTAGACTGAGTCGATTTGGGGTCATTTTTGAATTTCTCAAACCCTGGGGTCTAAGAAGCTTCGTCTTGGTCCAAAACTCATCCATGATTTTTTGTAGGATTTTTAAGTAACGTTTACATGAGTAAATTTGAACTTTTAGGTTTCTATGGGAAAATTGAATATTTTGTACTGAAAAATCAACATCGTTTTTGTTTCTTCTGTGGAACCGAGTCAGCTGACAGTTTTTGTGCCAACTTTGTCGAAGACCGTAACTTCGTATCTTATTAGGCAAAAAAGTTATTAGCTGTTTAACAGAGGTATGTCTTTTCGCATTGATAAACAACAAATTCAATTGACATCACTGCTGAAGCCTCGCGAAGTATTGCAAGAAAAGTAGTCATGCAGTACCTCGCTAGGTGCCCTGCAGGGATGTCAAGTGAATTTATTGTTTATCAATGCGAAAAGACATACCTCTGTTAAACAGCTAATAACTGTTTTACCTAATAAGATTCGAAGTTACGGTTTTGGACAAAGTTGTTCAGCGGAAAATTTCCCTAAGGAATTTCATAAATTGGCACAAACACTGTCAGCTGGCTCGTTTCCACAGAAGAAACAAAAACGATGTTGATTTTTCAGTACAAAATATTCAATTTTCCCATAGAAACCTAAAAGTTCAAATTTACTCATGTAAACGTTACTTAAAAATTCTACAAAAAATCATGGATGAGTTTTGAACCAAGACGAAGCTTTTTAGACCCCAGGGTTTGAGAAATTCAAAAATGACCCCAAATCGACTCAGTCTACTGATCATGCCTAACTTGAATAATTGAATCTGCTTAATACTTCTTAGGGAATTTTGAATATCCGCTAAGCTTAAGGGCCTTTCGCCTCGATCCCATCTAGAATTGCAATGAATCTTTAAGTACCGTAAAACGGGGTAATATTGATCACCGGGGTAAATTTGATCAACAATAAACTTTTCTACAATATCATCAATAACTCAGTCTATTGTTTGAATTTTCGAAAACTGCTTTCTACGTTTAAAAGCCTATGAATTGAATATAAAAGAGGCAAAATTTGGTTTGTATGTAAAATTTGTTTCTGCAAGTAAAAATCTAAATCCAAAAATTTTAAATATCTTTTTTTCCAAGGCTCGTAAACAAACAGCTCTCCTGATGATACCAGAAGTATTTAGAAGCAAACGGGTTGTTAAATGTGAAAGAACAACTTTTCTTCTATGTATACGAACAGTTATTGTTCTATTTTTATAGTCATTTAATGATAGATTATTATTTATTTACATAGTATTCCGTCTCACGACATAACTTGACGAACATAATTCCTAAAATTCACTCGGTTCATAGCGACCGTTCTCCAATTTCTCGGGCACCCCACGTTCGCCAGATCACGCTCCACTTGGTCTAACCACCTCGCTCGTTGCGCCCCCGCTCGTCTTGTTCCTACCGGATTCGTAGCGAACACCTGTTTTGCAGGACAGTCTTCCGGCATTCTCGCAACATGTCCAGCCCAGCGTATCCGGCCAGCCTTCACCACCTTCTGGATACTGGGTTCGCCGTAGAGTCGCGCGAGCTCGTGGTTCATCCTTCGCCTCCACACTCCGTTCTCCTGTACGCCGCCAAAGATGGTTCTTAACACTCGTCGCTCGAATACTTCGAGTGTACGCAGGTCCTCCTCGAGCAATATCCATGTTTCGTGCCCGTAGAGAACAACCGGTCTAATAAGCGTCATATACAGGTTACACTTCGTGCGAGGGCTAAGTCTTCTCGACCGCAGTTGCTTGTGGAGTCCATAGTAGGCACGACTTCCGCTGATAATTCGCCTCCGGATCTCACGGCTGGTGTCATTGTCTGCGGTCACCAGTGAGCCGAGATAGACAAAGTCTTCGACTATCTCCAGCTCGTCGCCGTCGATCATGACCTTGTTATTACTGGACAAGCGGGTTCGGTCGGTCTCGGATCCGCAGGCCAGCATGTACTTCGTCTTGGACGTATTAATCATCAACCCAATCCTTCCTGCTTCGCGGCGGTTCGTTGGCAACACTGCCAAATGGTTGAAAAGTTTTTGTAGTGTCTGATTTTTTTTGTAAATTAGCGAAAAATAAGTTACATGAATAAATTTTAATGTGTTCAGTTCATGGAGCAAAAAATTCGGTATTCCAGAAATGTGTTGGCATCGAAAGGAAAGGATTTGGTTGGTAAGAATTTTCAATTTTAATAATGACGAGCTAATGGAAGCTCAGGAAAAGAAAAAAATACCCATATGGCAAATTTTCTGAGCAAGGGTCGTTGCCACACCGAGATGAAACTGTTGGTAAGATATTTCATTTCATTTTCATTTTCATCATCAATTCAACGTAGTTTTAAATAACCGTACGATGAGAAACATAAGTATGGATTTATCCAGTGTTTTATTGATTGAAATTTGATTTTATTGTCTTTTTTTTTGCTAACTTTTCATTAGTATATGTATTTGATTATATCAGTTCATTTTATGCAATGCGCAGATTTTTCCATTCACAACCTTATTTTTCTATCCATAAATTCAAACTCTAGTTTTTTTCAGTGCAGAAATGATAAAAATTTGCCACAGAGGTACGTTCATAGAATTGTCATCCATTTGAAGACTGTAGATTTGGTAGAGATCAGCGGACGGAAAAATATTTATTTTTATGCTTTAACTGAACAATAATCTTTTTATAAATTTTAATATGAAATGTTTTAGTATCTGATCAATCATTAGAAATTGTTTTGCTTTTGGATAAATCAGCAATTTATCAGTGTTCATGTGTATCCATTCTCTTAAAATACAATCCTTCGTGAGACTTCTTCTAGGTCGAAAATGTTCCATTCAAAACAACGGAGGATTTGGAGTGTTAAGCAATGAATCTAGCACAGTTTTTTCCTGGAAATGGTCACTCCGAGGTTGTCCTGCCTTACGAGCCGTGCAGATTGGATGTAAATATTCGGCCAGGTTCAGCAAAGTAGGTAGCGAAATGCATTTGAAAGGTAAGTGTCGCCACTCTATTGTAACTATTTGGAGTATTGTGAACGAGTGTGAACGAGAGATTCAAAAGAAGTCTTTTAGTCTAGAGACCATAAAGCGAAATTGTTTTGGTTGCGGTGGTGGGTCGAAAACCTCCCGAGTTCTAGGGATTCGAAACATAGCTCGGTTCTCTTGAGAAACTAGCGGACTCTGTGGATCATTTTATGAATTTCTGAATACTGCGTTTAAAATTAGTCCAGCTAGATTGCTTCCCTCAAAAAAAAAAATCGAATTAATCATTCGTCAACATGACTAACGTAGTTGCTAGACTCTCAATGCACAGTGTCGTGCTTCCATTTTGATGAATGAATAGGCTAGTGAAACTCAGTAAAAATTGTTGAAAAGAAACACAAAAACACAAAATGTTTAAGTGATTACTATTTGCAGCTTTTGGAGCATTCCATGTTATATCTTGTTCATACGTGGTTGAAATACGATTTCTTTATAATATTTTTGTAATTGGTTTAATGCATTTTTTGTTTTACAAAGCTTTATAACTTTCACGTGAAATTTGAATCAAAATTAATCTTGATGGTATATTTTTAAATGCCATAAAAAGAGACGAAAGGAAACGCTTTTGGTCCAACACGTAAAAACTAATCACGAGAATCAAAAAATTGCTTCGATTTCGTTGAAACAATTTTATCGAAATAATAGATGGAAAATTTTCCAATTATCTTGGCTTTAGATTCAACAGCGAATGAAACACATAAATATGTACAGAGTCAATTGCGTAAAAGTTTTTTTTTTATCTAGTTACTTTGCTTATTTGCGTTTTCCTTAACTATTCTAAAGTTTGAAAGTGATTAAAAAACGAATAGTATTATTTAACCTGTTTTGTGTCTAACTTTTCAATAATAAAATAGAACATTGAGTGGGAATAAAATACCTTTCTACTACGCTGAAACCAGGGGCGGTCCTAGAGTTGGCTCTTGGGGGGGGTGATTTTCAAAAATTTAACAATTCAGTCAATATGAAGGAATGAATATCTGGTGAACGAACGATCATTTTGAAAGAGCGAAAAGAAGGGGAGGGTGGCGGGGGGGAGCGATGGTTGCCACTTTCAAATGAGTACAATGTAAGCTGCACATTGCTCCTCCTCCCCCACTTCAATTTTACTGAATAAAATCAAATATATTTCGAAAAATATGAAATAAGAGAAGAATAATGAAATCTTTTAACTAACTTTTTCAATATTTATAGAACAATCAGCAAATCTATAATATTCACTGCCAAAAAATGTAAATAAAATGAAAATTGTCATAATTTGTATATCTGGTAGATTGAAATTGTCACTATCAAAGATCTTTAAAGAATTTCTTGTTATAAATGTCAGTTTACAAATGAAAATTATACACACGTTGTTGAGCTTCTGAAAATTAGTGCTAGGCCAAACAAGAAGTATAGTTTTGAGATAAGTTTTAGTTAATTATTACTATAAATTTGAATTGATTGGGTGACAGCCAAAAAATAGTCTGGGGTTTTTTGAGATACAGTATTCTAATATCCTGACCTGATTGAACAAAACCATGGTCATTTTCGGACTCAGGGCGTCAATATTAGTCTAATTCAGTTGGAAAACCCTGGACTATTTTCAAAAAATCTTTTTTTGTAAGTGTTGTCAGTGTTAACGGTGATTAAATTTTTCATTATAATTTACCGAATAGTGATTTGGAAATTTTGATATATTATTTTCCATGTGGAAACACAATCTTCGTTCAAAATTGTGTTCTGATTTTTCAAATTCTCAATATAAAAAAACAACACTCCAATTATAAATTTAGTTGAAATAAGATTATAAAAATCAGATACTGAAGAATGAAGCATCTGGAACATAATTTTAATTGGTTTGGTCTTGAATTTCAGTTTATAATACAAACTTTTTAATTTTAACTGTACCGAAACAAATAAAATAGCAGGAAATAAATTATAAAGAAAGCGAAAGATCGTTTTTTTTTTCTTCATATAGGTACCTATTCATAATTCCAAACTCTTGAAATGATATTGATTTATAATAAAAAAAAACATGGAATAAAGCCATTAAGGGTTAATTTAGTGAAGAGTATTTATCAATTGCAATTCAAATTTCCAAACTTTCAGATGTAGAGTATCAAACCTTAAACTAGATTTAGACTTAAAATTCCAAAATTGTTATGTGAATGAGCTGAAAGCAGTTTGGCAATATAATTGGTGTAAATCTTGAAATCCAGCAGTATAAGTCAAAAGTCACAAAAATTTCTTTCGAATGTTAGCTTGATGGATTTTCTTGTTGCCTCGACTGATATAGGGAAAGTTTTAATCAAAAAAAAACTAATTTTGGAAAATGTATGCGTTCTTAACTCGATTTCTTTTGTCAGATTTTTTGTCAGAAAACTAATTAGTTTAGAGTTAAATCGATCAATGGTAACTGATGAAACAACTGACCTACATAAACAACAAATAATTATTTTGAATTTATGAATTATCATTTGCTCTTACAACGATGCAGATTCTAGGAAAGTGGCAAATGCCCAAAAAAATACAGATTTTGTTCCTGAAAACGACGATTTGAAGAAAATAAATTTAACAATTATTTTTTATTCTACAATTTTATCGTTCAGAAGTCACGGGAAATTACTCACATTCTCAGCACAATTGATCATTAAGTTAGAACCTTTTTATCTAAATCTGTTTGGTAACGGTACACTTTTACTTAAAAGTGCACAAATTTTTTCAATGAATTTTAACATTGTATTTTCAAAAGTTATACCGGAAAACAAAGCAGAAGAAAAAATAGAAATTTGCATTCAGTACCCCTAAATAAGCTTTTATAAATAGTTTATATTCCTTTTTGTCTCTAAAAACTCATAGGGGACTTCGTTCCATAAAGTAACAAATTTGCAACAATTAATGTGTGGAAAAAGGGAAGAATCGAATTTTATTTCAATTTTTTTTCTTGATGTACTCATCATTTCCAACTGTTTAAAATGATTTTTAAGGAAAAATAAAAAAATCAAGAAATGAAGGGTACTTGAATTTAGAAATCTTTAAAAGGTTATAAAAACTTACACTCTAACAGTTGATATTTAAAATTTTCATATTCAGTTTCTGTTCTTCTTGAATCTTTTTACGGTCATTCTTTATAAGAATGCTTGATGTGACAGATATCAAACCAAATTAAATTAAATTGGATCTATTTTTTTTTCGAAATTTCTTAATATAGGTTAGTATTAAGTTCCATAATTCATATTTGAATGATGTGAAATCGAGGGAGAGATGAATTTATGCAAGAGAATCTTTACTGTGATTCAAAAACTCAATTGTTATTTTGCAATCTAATTATGAATTCCTTTTAAACGCAAGTGAGAATAGTACTGCATTGGAATTTGGAATGTGTTAGACAAAGCTTTGTAAAAATTTAAAATTGTCAATAAACCAACTGTAAATAAAAGACAAAATACAGAATTGAAAGTTCTAATTTATAAACATTTGAATTTTAGATTCGTCTTAGCTTTTTATTCTTGAAGTCAAGTTTTATTGTAACATTTTGTCCAGATTCCTTCGGTTTTTAAGATATTTTGAACTACAAAGAAAAATCCTAATGAGGAAGTTTCCGTTGACAAATCATTCTTGAAAATGGATTTCATGCGGTATCAACATGTTGTATATTACGATTGAATTTATTTTGTGAAATATTGGTGTCAAAGAGATAGGTTAGAAGGTACCCAAGACTGTCAACTAAAGTCACACGTTTCTGAAGCGCCTACTGGAAAAGTCATCACTTCAATGGAGAAGTTGACTACAATTTAAATTTCTTATTAATAAGGCAATTTAACACTTAAAGCCAAGGGTATATTTTCACTTCTTAGAATTACCAAGATCTGTAAATCCATTAAACATTATAGTAATTTTTGAAAATTAAAAGGAATTACCAATCTTATGATTCCGTAAATATGTATATAGCTTGAGTAATTTTTTTTTGTTTTCTTCTATCTGACCGAAAAAGAAAGAAACTGCATGGTAAAGGTAATTCAACAGAAGTTGATTGGTAGAATTCGGTCCAGAGCAGCTGCTTGAGTTTGATAAACCGACTTTTCTTCAATCTTGAGCCTTTAAGTGTTAAACAAACTTTTTCGTTGATTAAACACCCCCACGGAGTGGAAAATTTTTGAAAATTCAAAAGCACATCTACTAGGGGAAGGTCAAAGTTTTTATAGAAATTCGGGCATTTACGGGTATTTTGTAACGGTTTTTTGCCGCTTGGGGGGGGGTGATCACCCCAATCACCCCCCCCATAGGACCGCGCCTGGCTGAAACACTTTCACTAGGATTAATTCTAATATTTTTACTTACCACAGCTGGTAGATAATTGTTGCTTTGTTTTTTTTCATTTGAACGTTTTTTAAAATTCATGATTTGGCATTTCAAGAGCACTGATTATAAGGATATTTCGTAAAACATTTGAATTAAAGATTAATAAAGTAGATTTTTGAAATTTAAATCTTTAATAATAAAAAATTTGAACTGTTTAAAAAATAAAATTGAAAAAATGAAAAGTAGGATATTTAACCATTTGGGTTTGAGAAAAAATAAAAACTTGCCACGTCTTGGCAAGCTTCCCTTGTTTGAACATAAACATTCAGTGTGGTTGAAAATAAATTAAAATTGTTTAAAATTTAAAACAAACAAAAAATTTTCAAATCGTTGAATATTTTTTATTTCAGATTGATTTTTTATTTTTTATTTCTCTAATCTTTGGATTTTTTATGTTTTAAATCGATGACACACGACTAGTTTTGAAAACGATTCTTTTACACTTTTTTGTTTAAAAATATAAACAGTTCTCAAAGATGTCGGGCGAGACTTTTGCTATTACAAATTATAAAAAGTGAAAAAATGGAATAAACATTGTTAATGAAGATAAAGATTCAAGTTTAACGACTTAAATTGATCACAACAAGTAGGCTACCGTATTTTATTCCAGATTTTTCTTCGTTACCGGATGAAGTTTTTTTTATTAATATTTTTTTGAATGAGTTTAGTTAGTTTTTAAATAAAAGAACCGACAACCCTTTTTAGTGATAGAAAATAAAAAATAAAAAAACATTCAACTTAAAATTTTTCGTACAATTTTTTTTGCCATGTATGTTGAATAGAAACGTTTTGCGATCCAATTTTGGGTAGGCATTCTTTCCATACGAAGATAAAATAAATATAGCAAATTTATCAACAAGGGAATCATTTAACAGAAACAACAGTATCGACCTTAGTTAAGGAACTGAAATAATCGTTTACATTAAGATGAGGCAAAGAGTTGATTTATGTTGATGGGTTTCCAAAAACGATTTTATTCAATCATCACATTACAAACTTATAAAGTAAAATAAACAAAAATAGAGGATCACTTCATTCATTAACAAACCTTTAATTTTCTATATATTTCCTTATAAATATTCTTTGAAGTTTGATAGAAGTGTTTTTACCCTGAAAAGTCGTTTTTGAAAATACATTAATGTAGCAGGAATAACAGCCAGGAAAACAAGTTAGCTAAGACCATTTTAGAATATTTTTTTTTACTTTACTATTAAATTTCTTCTCGCTGCCTCAAAGATAGAAATAGGAGATTCCTTAGGAAATATCTAGGAGCATAGGAGGTGTAGGAAAACTCGATCGCACCATTCACCAAAATGGATCCTGATCTCTACCTTTCATCAACTAACACTACCCCTTCCTTTGATACTTGAATATGGATTCGCAGACGTATAGACGGTTTTCATAATTTGTGATACTAACTTATCTCTGGTTCTGACTATTTCAAAACTATTTTTGGAGTATGCAGGAGCAAGAGGTTGCTAGTTGAACCTAAAGAGTATCATACTAACATTCCTTCCTTTTTCCCCTTATTGACTACTAGGACGTGGCCGGCGCCGTTATTAATCATATAAAAAAGTGAGAGCATCAGTTTTGTACAATGAGAATGGCTGCTAATCCCAAGCACCATTCTTTTGGACTTTGTGCAAAATTGATGGCCTCGATTAATCACGGAGTAGCAACCATTGGCGAGGTAGAACTTGTTCTGCTTAGCCACGCCAGCGATCATAGAATTTGAAATGCGTAAGTTGAGTAAAGAACAAGATAAATATGTTATCAGAAGTTTCACTTTTTTCTTGTATATTTTTGATGAATGATCATAGCTATACAGCATTTCAAGTTCAATGATTTAAGGTGGATATGAGTAGTCAACCAAGCTAAGCTAAGCTAAGCTAACCCAATCCTTCCTGCTTCGCGTTTCAGTTTGCGGTAGATCTCCTCCACCGCCGCAGATGATCTGCATAGTCGGCAGATCAATGTCATCGGCAAAGCAGATAAGTTGACTGGATCTGTTGAAAATCGTGCCCCGCATTTCGCCCACCGCTCGTCGAATAACACCTTCTAGCGCCACGTTGAACATCATGCAGGATAGACCATCACCTTGTCGAAGCCCCCTGCGCGATTCGAATGAACTCGACAATTCACCCGAAATCCGCACACAGCACTGCGTTCCATCCATCGTCGCCTTGATCAGTCTGATTAGCTTAATGATAGATTATTGATATTTAAAAAATGAGGACATTTTTCAAGAGTAAGCCCGTATTGGATAAACGAATAGAAATCAAATCGTTAACTTTGAAGAAAAAATTAAAATGAAAATAGTGGGAAGGCCTAGGAGAATGAGTGAAGGGAAAATTTCATTTGTATTTTGAAGCTCAAACTATTTAGCAATTATTATAATTTTTGCCCCTAAATGTAGGTAGTATCATAGTTCGTTTTTCGATTATAAATATTTTTAAAATTAAATGTTTAAAATCAAGGTTAAATTTATTAACAAGCATTTGTAAATATTATGAAGGCGTTTTGTATGCTTTATGATCAAGAAAACTCGATAAAACTGTCAGAATAGAGACTGATCAATGTCACCCCAAAGCATAAAGTTCTAAACAGAGACGAAAACGAATTTTAAATCAAATTAAAAGTAGTCTAATAAATTTCTACATCCACGTTTTACGTTCGTAGGAGTCCAGTACAGGTTTTAAAAATATACAACATGCCACATTTCCCATAAAAAAAATAATCAAAATATTTTGAAAAAAGTGATCAATCTTACCCCGGATTACGGTACCACAAAGTTATAATCGCACTGCTCTCCTTCGAAGCAAAACTCAAAAATGTAAGGCTCCCTGTGTCAATCTATGAATGTCGTTAGGCTTCTATTTTGTTCTTACACTACTCGATTCCTCCCAGCTGTGGACGACAAAAAAAAAATTACTGAACGCTCAGTATTATAAATTCACTATCCTGTAGTTCAATATTTTTATTCAAACACGGAAAGCTTGAAACAAAATGGGTCAAAGAATTACTTCACACTAAAACCACTAAGATTAAGACAAATGGTGTCTCCAGCAAAGATGCTCTTCAAATAATGCACTTTAATTATGCAGAACAAGACATAAGGACGTGTCATTTGTCTATGATTTTGACACATAAACTTTTTTAATTGCAAAGGTAGAATAAACTGTCTTCTACAAAATTGCAGTCAATACCTTTCAATGCAACTTTGTCGAAGACATCAAATTCATATAAGCGCACAATGATTTTTTTTAAATGTTGAAGCGTGTCTAAAAACAGTTTTTTTTGCTAACTCTAACTCTATTGAACGAATTTATACGTAAGCAGTGTCTCGTAAGAACTTTTATTAAATCAATATGCGCACCTTTTTGTCTTAGTCAGCAAATGTCTATCTTGAAGCATTCGTTAGGGGTTTTCTATCTAAAAGTAGTAATTTTAAAACTGCCAATCTCTGCTTGGGGGAAAAAATTTAGAAAGATTGGCCTCCTGCATTATTGTATTCTTAACTCTCTTTTTTTTGTGAAAATGACAAGTTTACAGCTCACATGAATTTTTACAGCCTTTATTTTAAGCGCTTTGGAAGTTGCATTCAGTTTGAGATGTTAAAAATATTTTTTTTTAATAGACACAAAAAAATACAGAATGAACTAATCACTTATCAAAGCGATATATTCTCGGTAAATTAACAACGAGTGACCCCTCAAGTTGAGAGCAGATTACGAAGAAATAATTCACTGTTAAAATTTCGTTACACCTTGGACATATCTTTTGGGGGTTCTTGTTGTTTTGCGTTTCGGTTTACTGTTTATTCCAACCATCTTCAGAAACTATTTTATAACATAAAATGAGGAGAAAAAATAAATAAATTTTATAATAACTATAGCCTAATTAATTTAACGTTAAAGTACAAAAGTAAAAACACCCACAAGAAAGTTATTTTTCCGCCTGCTAAAATCGTCGCTTAAATTGGAAAGGGAATCAAGTCTATTGCTGCTGCTGCTGCTGGTTGTCGTCGGGACGTCGATTTGTCAATTTTTTTTTTGGATGCTCTCGTTCTCTCTCCTCTCTGAGTTTGGTCCACAGTCCGTTGTAGGCATTGGAAACTAGCTTCGTATCAATCTGGAGATCAACCGCTTGGTTCCCTCTCAGTTTGATGTGTAGTTTTTCCGCAATCAACCTATGCGATTTGTGGCTGATCCTCTCCAGAATTTGGGTTTCGCAAAATCGAACTTGTGCCCAGCGTTGTCTTCCAGTGCGTGTTGCGCTAGGCCAGTTTGTTTGTTTTTCACTCTTATGCTGTTTTCATGTTGTTTGGTCCTTTTTTCCAAGGTTTGCGATGTTTGGCCGATATATTCTTTACCGCAGCCACATGGTACTGAATATACGACGTTGGTTTGCATCATTTTAGGGATCGGATCTTTCAGTTTCGTGAAGATTGTTGACTTTATTTTGTCACATGGTTTGAAGGCGGCAATCCCACCATGTTTGCGAAGGATTCTGGCCACCCTTTCGCTCAGTCCGGGTATGTACGGGATCGATGCCATTCTTGAAGATGCAGATTCGGGGGGGTTTTGGTTTTGTAGTGTGTTGTACATTGCATGTGTCCTTTTCTCGAGGGTGTTATGTAGTATGTTTTGAGGATAATTGTTTTTACCGAGGATGTTTTTCACTGCACCGATACTTGTCTTCCTGGTTTCTGGATCCGATAATTTTAGAGCACGGTTCACAAGAGCGAAAATAGTGTTTTGTTTGTGCGTAAACGGACTCTCCGAATTGAATTGTCCAAGTACACATCAAACTGAGAGGGAACCAAGCGGTTAGTCTCCAGATTGGTACGAAGGGAGTTTCCAATGCCTACAACGGACTGTGGACCAAACTCAGAGAGGAGAGAGAACGAGAGCATCAAAAAAAAAATTGATAAATCGACGTCCCGACGACAACCAGCAGCAGCAGCAGCAATAGACTTGACTTCCTTTCCAATTTAAGCGACGACCTTAGCAGGCGGAAAAATAGCTTTCTTGTGAGTGTTTTTACTTTTGTACTTTAATGTTAAATTAATTAGGCTATAGTTATTATAAAATTTATTTATTTTTTCTTCTCATTTTATGTTATAAAATAGTTTCTGAAGATGGTTGAAATAAACAGTTTTTTACTCCACCAATTTGTTATTCAGGTTTCTGTGCTAAGGTGCCTGCCATGTGTTTGTGATTTGTGTCTTGACATTTTTTGCATTTCCTTGAAGTAGACGATTTCTTGGTCTTCCTGTGGTAGTTCTAAGGCTTTTTTAGCTTCAAAGTCAGCTCTCTCATTTCCTGGTATTCCGATATGACTGGGAACCCAGCAAAACACGATTTCTGCCCCTGTTAGAACGATCTGATTATGCATGTTTTGTATACAATCCTTCCCCTTAGAGCTTATCTTAAATTTTTCAAGATTTGATATAACACTCATTGAGTCAGTGCAAAAGGATAATCAACGGGTCTTTTCTGATCGGTTATCCATGGCTACATATATTGCTTAAGCGTTTTCGAAACATAATCTCTTCGCTGACTATTCCATATCCACATTTGATATCTTGTTTCGACCCATCAGTGAATATCGTTCTATGAATATGGTATTTGGTTTGCCGTAGTTCTTTAAACATAATCCTGAGTTCATACGAGGATGCACCTTGAGACAATTTGTTATGAAGGCTTTTGTCCACTTGAAGTTTCGATCTAAGCCAAGGAGGACATTCAGATGCTCTAAAAAGAGTTGTTCTTGGCACGTTTAAGTCTAGTAAAGTCATCATGTTTTGACCTGTAACTCTAAAGGAGTTTGGCTGAGACCTGGTTTGTTCGCCCCATCGTTTATCAGAGTCGTTGTTGCTGCTAACCTCGCTTGCAATGTGGTCTATTTCTATGGTTTCTACACATGTTGAAGCTACAGTACAGTATAGTTCGCTGATGTAGCAGTGTTTTCAAACTAGGTATTCCTGTTTCCGCTTGTAGGCTTACAACGGGACTCGTTCTGAATGCTCCAACCATCGCTCGGAGTCTGCGTTGTGCACCACTTCCAAAGATTGGAGCTCTTTTTTTGTCAATGCCTGAAAAAATTGAAGCTGCATACAACAGTTTTTCCAGAACAGTGGCTCTATAGAGTTTTAAAGAGTCTTTCGGTCGCCTTCCCATGTTCTAGCAGCTATACTCCGGATAAACGGTATTCTCTGTTTTCATGCTGCTTTGTCTTCCTCAGTGTGAGCTCTAAACTTCAAATTTTGTTCTAAAATGTTGGCGGGGCACATTTATACCGTTTAACTTATACTTCGAAAGATTTCTCTTACGAGGCATTCGAAAGACTACAGTAGCACTTTTTGAAGCAGATTTTTTTTAAATCCTGTATTTCTATCCCAGGACTCCAGCTGGTCTAAGGCAATTTGGGGCTTATTTTCACCGATCGCTATCAGTATCATAACGTCAGCGAATAAAGCATAGACCATCTTAAATCTGGACGTATTTAGACGGGTCTATCTCGGAGCTATGTAAATAAAATAAAAATATTTTGCAATCAAGATGTAGGGTTTAATTGCACTTTAAAGGAAAAATAATAATAAAAAATATTCCGATATAGTTTTGTTGAAATTTCGAACTATTCGTCGAATACCACTCATCATAGTTTGGTCACCCTGTTCGCTGATCTCAGCGGCCATTTTGTTCCACCATCTCTTCATCTCTGTTTCGTTTCGTGTCGTCCGACCATTCTTCATCTTCTGCTTGACAATTGCTCAATATTTTTCGTTAGGACGGAATTGAGGGCAGTTGGCTGTGTTGATGTCCATTTCGACAAAATCCACCGCGTTGTCCCGATACCACTGTAGTACCTCTTTGCTGTAGTGGCAGCTTGCCAAATCTAGCCAAAACTTTACTGGTCCTTTGTGAGATCTAATGTGCGGAAGAATACGTAATGATTGAAAATGAGGCCCTCAGAGTCAAAGGGGTATAAGTGACAAAATGGTCGATTTTGAGTTAATGATGCCAAACGATTCTTCTTCACGTTTCAAACTATATTTGATGATTTTTTCAGATTTTTAGAATTTTATTAACATACTTTTACGGTCCAAAGCAAAATACAAATTTTCGAAAAGTATATGGAAAACTGTCAAACAGAACAATTTATAAGCCTGTTTTCTCGAAATAAGCTTTCATGCACTTATACCCCTTGGACTCCAAGGGCCTCTAATCACCAAAATGTACTTCTACAATTTGTTTTCAATTGTTTAACGGATAAATCAAGCATAAGTTTACTTTTTTGGACGTAGCAATTGGCGTTGAGGACCAAAAATATGATAAAAAGAGTGCGAAATAAGAATAGTATCACTTGTGTTTTTCATCAAAGACATTATTATATATAAAAATTTACTGTGTAAAAGTGAATAATAATGCTTCTCAGAATTATTAGAATAGATAACTGTATTTTAAGGAATTTTCTAGAATTCCAAAGGTTTTCAAAGGTTTTGAAAGGGGGTTGTAAGAGATGCTCTTCTAGATCTAAGGAATTTGATATCTGAGCTGTAATTCTTTACCAAATTACTTACTTTCCTAAATAAAAATGACGTGAAATGATGAAACAAACATTCTGGGTTCACTTTGAATCAGAAAAAAAGGTTGGAATTCAAAAGCTTAGATTTTTTTTGAGTAAACCACACAGTTTCAAGTCGTAGATGGCAGCACTATCTTGCAGTTAAAACCAAATGAAGTCTTAATATGGGTTTTTCAGGTTTATTTAGGTCCATATTCATCATTTCGAGGTAGTTTTCAAAGACAGTTTTGTTGGAGTTCACGCTGCAGAAAGCTTTTCCGGATTTGCAAAAAATAACTAGCATTTACCACCACCAAAATTCCAAAATTCGATTCAATTGCAAATCAGAACAATAAAACTGCTAGCCGTCTGGTCCAGTAAAGTACATCGGAAAGTACTACATTATTCTGATTATCGATCCGAGAAATTCACTTTTAGTGACCTTGATTTGATTTTTTGATTTAGTGAACGTACAATTTCCAAGGGGTTCACACGGTATCAAGTATAGACCCCGTTCGTTTTTGCAACATTCGATTTTGGCAACATTCGATTTTGGCAACCGGTTTTTAGAAACAACATTACCTTTAAGTTTTCGTTATAACAGGACCATTTTAATTCAGACAAACACCAATAAAAACGCTTATATGTTCTGAAACGGTGATGGAATGCATCAATAAAAACAAAAATTTGTCTATAAAAATTATAAAGTACTCAAAACTGACAAAAAGGTGAAAAATTCAAAAAGTTAACATAATAAGAAAAGTGCCAAATGCATCAAAAACATGATGAAAAAAATGGTCGGAGATAGACTATAAATAACGTTTTTGATAATAAAAATAATTATTTTGTAAAACTAACTGAAAAAAAGTTGAGAACAAAACCGTTCGATTTTGGCAACATTCGATTTTGGCAACACAAACTGTACGGGCGTGTTGCCAAAATCGAACGGGGTCTGTACTTATTTCTTGACCAAAATCATCCAGCACATCTTAATTTTTCCCGAATATTTGAATAGGGCATCAATTCGGTTTAATTGTATTAGTATTTTTGAATTTGAAGCCTGTTTTTTGGATTCTAATTCAGCCTCACATCATCGCATTGTTTCATCATTTTGCATCTTACTAATGAATGTTCATAAAGAAATAAAGCTGTTTGATACAGTATCATAGCTCAAATATCAAATTCCTTAAGGCTAGATGAGCATCCCTTTTAAAACCTTTGGAATTCTAGAAACTCTTTAAAATGCAGTTATCTAAACAAATATTTCGCAGAAGCTTTAATATTCACTTTACACAGGTAATTTCCAGATATAATCATGTTTTTGTTGAAAAACACAAGTGGTACTATTCTCATTTCGCACCCTTTCTATCATATTTATGGTCTTCAACGCCAATTGCTTCATTTATATAATGTAAACTTGTGATTGATTTATCCGTTGAACAGTTTAAAACAAACTGTAGAAGCAAACTAGAATGATTTTCAATCATTCATATTTTTACAAGCAAAACTCATAGTGGTACTATTGTTATTTCGGTCACTGTATTATCCCATGCCAAATTTGGTTCCATTTGCTTGATTAGTTTTTCAGTCATTTCAGAAATTGGAAGAGAGCCCCCTCTCCTCTTCCTATCTCCCTACTGAAAAAGGAGGGATCTCAAATAATCATAGAAATTTCTGCCGTAACCTAATACCCTCTAATGCCAAGTTTGTTACCATTTACTTGATCGAATCCCGAGTTCTGCAAACATTTAGCTTATATTTAGGGGATCCCCCTCCCCTTCCTTTTAAGGGTAGGGGTCTCAAACCATATTAGGAACCTTCTTCGGCCGCCAATACCCCCACCTGTCAAGTTTTACGCATATCGGTTAAGCAGTTTCCGAGTCTATAGGGAACAGACAGACAGACAGAAATTCATCTTTGTATATATATTCAATTTAATTGAAAACTGATTTCTAAAAAGTTGAAAAATAATCTATTTTATTTAATTTTTGCGCACTTAGTTTTGCAAAGTCTTTTCCTTTTTTGTTATTAACAATATTTTATCGACTTAAAAGTAGTTTAACCCTTCGTTTCATGATTTTTTATTTTTCCTAAAAAATCATTTTAAACAGTTGTAAACAATGAGTACATCAAGAAAAAAAATTAAAATAAAATACGATTTTTCCATTTTTCCATACATTAATTGTTGCAAATTTGTAACTTTATGAAACGAAGGGTTAATCGTTCTGGGCAAAATCAGCGTCTTGTTTGCTAACCTACCTAAAGCCAGCACGATCTTTTGTTTGAACTTCCTCCCGAAAGTTATTCGGCGGCGGGGTTCACCGGGTCAATGCCTAGATAAAAGATCCATTCATTCATCGTTTGATCTCTCCTTCTGTCTGCCTCCCTCTTTGTGCCTCCCTGAAAATGGCGACGGGTGGAAAGGGGGCGTTAGAAAATTCAATAAGTACCCTGTTCGACCACAAAAGCTAGGCTCATAAAGCTTACCCAGCCCGTTTATTAGAAACCGAATCAGCAACTTTCCTTCACTGCTGATAGACTGCGCAAATTATAACTATTCAAATCGATGAGCAGGGCGCGTGAACAAACAGATGATGGCAATCGAGGAGGAAATGGTGCTGCCAAATATATGAGCACCATAAAAAGTAGAATATATTTATATACGAACAATACTGCGGCCAGGGTCTATAATTTGTGAACTTATTCGCATCTAATAGAGCGATATCGAATGGGATCCAAGATTTTGGCGCGTTGGCTTCCTTCGCCTTTACGAAAAGTTCACTACCAAAAGTTGCGCAGGCGCGTGGCCTAGTCTTTTGTCAATTTGTACCATTATTGTCGGATGCTGCTGAATCCCTTAATGGAAGCGCCTAATCAATGATGGCGTTCGTCGGCT
The DNA here is from genome assembly GCF_029784155.1 of Uranotaenia lowii. NCBI lineage: Eukaryota > Metazoa > Arthropoda > Insecta > Diptera > Culicidae > Uranotaenia > Uranotaenia lowii. Next base: position 141,137,925 of record NC_073691.1, read on the forward strand.
GGTTAGACGCTTCCTTTCGGTCGATTTTTTGATTGATTCCTCCCTAGCCGCGGAGAGTGCGTTGTCCTTCTTTCTTGAGCCTCCCGCCTGATTGGGCTTTCATGTGCCGTTCCGAGCTCGACCATTGCCGATAGTAGCAGCTTTTAGCGGTTATTTTCTCTTGTCAGCCATTGAATTGTACGGACATTAATTGGCGCTATGAATGCTGACTCAATCAAAGCGTTGGCAGATTTCGATTCAGCGATTTAGCTGGTTGTGGAAAATAAAATGCGCTTTGGGTTTGCCTTTTCACAATGTATGTTCAATTTGGCAAGTTTAGCGTTTAACTAGGACAAGCATAATGACTATCTCATTGAATGTAAAAATTCAAAGTGCAAACAAATAAGAATGACCATTGGATTTAATTGACTTAAGGGTATTCTTCATCACCCGTATTTTTTTTTATTAGTTGATCACCCAGGTGGTAAATCCTTTTTACGGATTGCATTCCAAGGCACGGCGAGTCACCGCGTCCCCCCAGTATGCTACTCTGGGTCCATGGGTGCAATTGGTCGACTCAAGATACGCCATAAAGTCCACCCGGACATTCCCATCCGGACCTGCACCGAAGGCTGTATTCGAGATGGGAGAACAAGTCCGCGCTTAAGCGCTCTTCGGCTAACTCCAGTTCGAGTCAAAACTCCAGCATATATACCCTGCCTTTTGTTTCGATTCAAGACTAAGGACCTCTCCTCTGACGACTCGAGATCCAGCTTTTACTCGTAACTCGAGGCTCGCTTGGTTTGCACGACTATCCGCCTCTGTTCGAGACCACTGCAAGAGACCAATGACCTCTCGTCTAACGACTCGAGATCTTGGCTCCGCTTGGTTTGGCTCGAGGCCCTCTCCTCTTTGCCCGTCCGTGGGCCGAATTGAGAGCAGCTTATCCTGAACACGCGCCTGTCACAGCACACGTCCGGGGTTTTACGAAACTACTCGGATCGTCATCCTACACAGACTCGAGTGGATCACCCGCCGATGACGTGAAGTCACTCTACCCGAGAGTAATTCGCGGCGTAAATGCTCTTTCCCCTACGAGTCCGACTGCAAAGAAGGTAAAATCTTATCCACGCAGCTTCTGCCGTAGATAATCTGCGGCGCGGCGGTGGAGGTATCCTACACAACGTTCACGACGTACCTAACAGCTTGGCGTACGCAGAAGCTATAGTCTTATCTTTGTATGCTTTACAGCCAGGTTCGGGCGCACACTCCCCGAAGAAAGAGTCACCCTGCACCGGTCGCGGATTGGTGCTGGTTCTAACTACTCTGCAGGGCAGTCATGATTCGGGTGAATACATCGCTGATCACGCGCCAAGTATTGGCATCCTCACACATCCTCCGCACGATGTTGTCGGCTTTCGTGTCTGGTCAGCAGGCGCCAAGCATGTTAGCGCGTACCCCTTCGAACCTCGGACAGTTGAACACTACGTGCTTTGGTGTCTCGACTGTGTCACCGCAGGTTAGGCACAATGTTAAGCCCACGTGTCCAAACCGGGTGGTGAAACTGCAAGAAGCACCCGTGACCAGTCAAGAACTGTGTCATGCGGAAATCCACCTCTCCATGTCTCCGATCCATCCAAAGTCCGACTTTAGGGATCAAGCGATGGGTCCACTGGCCACGTTCCGAGCTGTCCCACAGGTGCTTCCAGCTGGTCCTCGAGCATTTGGCGGCATGTGTCTGTGCTCGTAGCAGAAGATATCTTCCTCTAGCATGACCGAGTAGAAGGGCATAACCCCCGCCACAACATCATCAGCTACCGAGAACACTGTTCGGTATGCGCTGATTACTCGCAGTTTCATCAGCCGTTGCACATTGCAGAGCTTTTGCAGGTTACACTGCCTGTTACAAGACTGTCTTCCAGGCTACCGCTCCGTACCGCAAAATGGACGAGGTCACACTCTCCACGACCCTCCTTCTGCTGCAGCGGATCGCCGAGTTATTTGACATGGTCCGTACGAGGGCTGCTGTCACCATTGCCGCTCTTTTACAGGCGTAGTCGACGTGGGTCGTAAAGCTCAGCCGGTCGTCGATCATCACCCCCAGGTACTTGATCGCACACTTGGGTTCGATTGCGCACGGTCCAGCTGCAATCGTTCCTGATTGTGCTGAAATCAGGTTGATGATCAGCACTATCTCGGTCTTGTCGCAAGACGCAAGCTTTTGGAGGGCATCCAACTTTCCACCTTCTCAATCGCTAATGTGGCGAGTAGCTGGACTTCTTCGGTTGATGGGCCCGATGCCAGGAGAACCACGACGTCTGCGAATCCCACAAGTCTCACTCGCGTGGGGAGACACAGTCTTAGCAGTTCGTCGTAAACGATGTTACACAATACCGAGCCAAGTATCGATCCTTGTGGAACCCCTGCCGAGACACTCTCTGTTCCCAGTCCCTCGCTGGTCATATAATGTACTTAGTTGGCGATTACGGAAGTAACACTCCACCATCCTACAGATATATACCGGAGTCCTCATACAAATGAGCGACGACGCAATCGCTGCCCAACTGACGCTGTTGAAGCCGTTCTTCACGTCAAGGATGACCACTGCGCAAAACCGGTCTCCTCTTCTCTTCTTAAGTCTGGCTTCGTATGCCCTTTCGATGACATGTCGAATGGCATCCAGCGTACTGCGGCGTTTCCGAAAACTGTTTATCGGATAGACCGTTGGCACCTTCGGTGTAGAGCTGTATCCTGCTCTGAACCACCTTTTCTAGCACCTTTCCAGCAGTATCCAGGAGACATATCAGGCGATGAGTTGATGGATCACGTGGTGGCTTACCCGGTTTTGGCAGGAACATCAATTGCGGCCGCTTCCACACGTCTGGGAAGCCCTCTCATCCACGTATTGTAGCAGTGATGACCGGAACATTTCGGAATGTTCCATGAACGCGGCCTTCACTGCATCGTTCGGGATGCCATCCGGATTCGGAGCTTTGTTCAACTGTCTTCTAGCGAAATCTGCTCCTCTTCATTCGTATCCCAGTCGCATGGGACCAGGTCCCGGCAACGATACAGGATTTGTCTATGTATCGTGTGACCAACATCTATTAGCTAAGTGTTGGTGAATCTCGTTTTTAAGCTTTTTTTCCTCAGATTTAAGCTTTTTTTGCCTTGAGAGCATAGGAGATGAAAGCTCAAATCTGAAGAAAAAAGCTTAAATCTGTCAAAAAAGGGGAAATCTGAGAGATGTGCTCCATGTGGTTTGTATAACATTGCCGGGAAGTGCATGGGACCCTCGGCTATGTAACTTTCCCGTGCTGTGGGAACAGCTCGTAGACGTGATTTCAAAGTAGTCGAAGATTCCTTTGAATTCAGCTAAAGTATTTGAATTGTTCAATTCCTCGACTAGCTCGAGGGGCTAGTGAGGTGGCCACAGAAAAGGCACGACGGACACTTGGGACACGTTCACGGACTTAGACGGGCTCGGATACAAGAAAACTGTAACACGCGGGCTGCAGTAAAACGACCGTCTCGTGCGGTGGTTAAGAGCCAAGAGGCAGATTTATTAGAGTCTCAGAATAATCTACCTAAGAGAGCTAGGGTGTGTAGACTCTCTCTTCTACTACTATCTATCAAACAATCAGATTGACTGAACAAAAGAAAAGCTCATCTAGAATGCTGCTATAAAACTAGGTACAGTATACTATCGATCTTCATAACACTACTTTTAGGGTGGTTCAGCGTTAACATGCTGCCCTCATTGAAATAGAAAATTTCAATCACTTTTTCACTTCGGAATTCTCGTTGCCGTCTTCGGAGTCGTTTTCAGGTTCTACCTCGTTGTCCTCGATTGGCAGCAGGCACAGTTTGGCTATCGGACGTCGGAATACCTTAGTACCTTTGGACCCATCAGCAACACGTACATCTGCGACGCGCACCAAACCATCGGGTCCAGGAATAGCCGTTTCAATTCTGCCGAGGCGCCACGCTGTTGTCGGCATGTTGTCTTCTCGAATGATGACCAGTTGACCAGCTTTCACGGGGTACCGCACATGCCACTTGTTGCGGTTCTGTAGCGTCGTGTATTCTTCGAAGTTCATGTTCGCTGTTCCAGTGATGCGCTTGAGGTGGTACTTGGCAGAGCGCATACCGGCCTCCCACAGTCCGCCAAAGTGTGGGGCATTAGGTGGGATCATGTTCCATTCGATGGCTGACTTGGAGCAAAAGTCGTTCAATTTATCTTTCAGGAGCTGGGACTGAAACAGGTCGTACATCTCTCGTAACTTTGAGCGGCTGCCCACAAAGTTGAGACCGTTGTCGGAGAACAATCTGGCACACTTGCTCCGACGGGACACAAATCGGTGTAGTGCGGCGATGAAGGAATCCGCTGTCAAATCGCCCACTAGCTCTAGATGGATCGCACGTGTAGCAAAGCATACAAAGACGGCCACATATGCTTTGTACAAAACAGTCCCACGCTTGTTATGCTGTCGCAGGTAGATCGGTCCGGCAAAATCTACCCCAGTGTTGTAGAATGCATGCACACCTTCCAATCGCGCAAAGGGTAGGTCACCCATTTTCTGCTGCATTCCTACCGGTTTTGCTTTCATGCAAGTGACACACCGGCGAATAACCCTTCGCACCGTACTGCGGCCATGCAGAATCCAAAATTGATGGCGTAATCCGCAAAGTAGAAGCTGTTGAGCAGCATGCAACATCTCAACGTGATACGCACGAATCACGGCGTGAGTGAAACAGTGCGTGGCTGGCAGAATAATAGGATGCTTCTGACTTTCGGGCAGTTGTGCGTGACGAATCCGACCCCCCACTCGCAGAACATATTCTGATCGATCTAAAAACACAGATAAGCTGATTAGTTTACTTTTACTGTGAATTACCTTTCCGGCGTCGAGGCAGCTGAATTCCTTGGGGAATGTTTCTTGTTGCGCAATACTGGCCAATGCAACCGTCGCTCGTTGTAGCTCTGGAATACGTAGAACGCCGTACCGATGCTGTCTGTCTTTCTTGGGTCGTATGTGGTCGATGTATCGTAGAACTAATCCCATTATTCGTTGCATTTTTCTAAAGTTGTTCTCCGTCGCAAACAGGTAAAACATGGCAGGAGGGTCAGTAACTGTGAGGCTAATGGTTGGGTTTTTCGTTTCCGGAAGTTGCTCGGTCGGGATGTGCTGGAATCTTTTAGGCCAATCTTCTTCGTCGTGGTACAGAAAGTTCGGGCCTGACCACCAGATTTCGCAATCTCGTATCTCGGAAGGTAACAATCCTCGAGATATAATATCTGCTGGATTGTCATGCGTCCCCACGTATCTCCACTCAATGCCTTTAGCCAACTCTTGTATCTCGATGACTCGGTTGCTTACGTAGGTTTTGAGTCGGCTAGGGTCGGTCTTGATCCAGGAAAGTGCTGTGGTGGAATCGGACCAGAGAATGATTCTGGAAAATGAAATCTTAAGGTTGTGCGTTATATTGAAAATCAATCGTGCAAGTACAAGCGCCCCGCTTAGCTCTAAGCGCGGTATCGTGAGTTTAGCGTTCTTTAAGGGTGCGATTCGAGATTTTGAGGTAAGGAGGGAAATTTTACAGTTGATCGTATCACAAGATCTAACATAAACGCAAGCTCCATATCCCAGACTGGAGGCGTCACAAAATCCATGCAATTCAACAGATTGCGGGTTCGAATGGGGAAAAACACAACGAGGAACAACTATTTCACCCATCTCTTTCAACTGGTTGCGGAAAACCTCCCAGATTTCAGCGTCGTTTCGTGCCAATATTTCATCCCAGTCTACGTTCAGTTGCCAGATTTTCTGCATTCGTACTTTCGCAGCGAAAATCAACGGACCCAGCAGTCCCAGTGGGTCGTAAAGCTTGGCGATGTCAGAATATATGGTTCTCTTTGTCGTTTGTCCCAAGTGGAATTCAATTTCATGCAATTTGGTCAAAAATACGTCCTTTCTGGGTTGCCAGGTTAAACCCAAAGTTCTTGTGGTTTTCTCATCTTCGAAAAACGCTCTTTCGTGCTCGGTACTATCAATTTGCCTCAATAATTCGGGATGATTCGACGCCCACTTGTGGAGATTGAACCCACCGGCCTGGGTCATTTCGACGAATTGAGTCTGCAGGTTCAGGGCATCTTCTAACGTGTCCGCTCCACTCAAGATGTCATCCATGTACACATCTTCGGTTCCCGCCTTCGACGCTAAGGGGAAACGCCCCTTCTCATCCATGCAAAGCTGTTCAAGCGTTCTTGTAGCCAGAAAAGGCGCACAGGCTGTCCCATACGTTACTGTCGTCAAGTGGAACACCTCTAAAGATTCGTTCGGCTGGCGACGCCAAAATATCTGTTGGTACTTCTGATCTTCTGCTCGGATCCTAATTTGCCTGAACATCTGCGTAATATCTGCCGTAAATACAATCTTGGGCACCCGAAATCGTAGCACGATTTCGGCGAGCTTGGGCTGAATGGTAGGGCCAACGTAAAGGTGATCATTCAGGGAACCTCCCCTTGAAGCTGCTGCAGACGCATCAAAAACGACACGCGTCTTCGTCGTGGTGCTTGCCAAGTTCAGCACCGCATGGTGTGGCAGAAAATATCCTTCTGAGCAATTGGTGTCACATTTAATCATATGGCCCTGGGTTTCATAATCATGCATGAATTCTCGGTACTGGTCGTAAAGATCTTGGTCGTGAATCAGTCTTTTTTCTGTCTGTAGAAATCTACGCAAAGCTATCGTTTGACTGTCACCTAATTCCTTTATACTGGGTCTCAATGGCAGACCTACTTCATAGTGACCATTTTCCAATCGGCAGCAAGTATCGGAAAAACTTTGCTCTGCGGCTCTTTCGTCTTGAGTCAACATTCGAGGCTCATGAATGGACTCGGCTTCCCAAAATCTACTAATTTGCTCGCTCAACGCCTCATTCGTAACGATCTTACAGACATTAGAGATCGTTCGATCAACTTCTGGTCTTTCAACAGCACCACCTACTACCCAACCAAAAACGGTTTCTTCGCACCAACAAGGAGGATTTTCAATTATGGTATGGGTTTGCCCAGTAAACATTTCATGGAACACTTGTATTCCAAGAAGCATATCAATTCTTCGTGATTGACTAAACCACGGATCTGCGAGTACTATCTCTGACGGAATTTGCCCAGGATCAATATTGAACGAATTGATTGGCAAGTTTCCTGTAATTTTGCTCATGACCAAACATTCTGTGCTGTAGGTGAAGTCTGACTTGTAGGTGGAATGGATCTTTACTCTGACCTGACTTGAAATCATCTTAGGTGCACCGGAAATACCTTCAACGGACATGTTCACCTTCGTCTTTCGCAAGCGCAACGCGTTTACCACACGCGTGGATATTAAATTATGCATCGACCCACTATCGAGCAAAACACGACAACTGATCAAATTTCCAAACTCGTCTTCTATCATGCAAACTGCGGTATAGAGAATGTACTGTTTTGGCTGCGAATTAGTACATGCAACGGAAGCTACTAGCGCATTTAAGGACGTTGTAGGCATCTCAGGGGTCCTACGCGGGGTAGGTGTTGGTTGAGTTGGCTGGTTAGCATTGTTATCATGCAACGTAGTGTGGTGACGGCCTCCACATTTCTTGCAGGAGCTCCCCTTGCAGTCTCTAACATGGTGTCGGTTACTGAAACAGTTCATGCACAATCCAAGACTGCGCACCTTCGAGATACGATCGCGTAATTGTAGCTTCAGATAGTCTTCGCAGTTGCTCAAATAATGATTCCCCTTACATGCAAAACAAACAGGGTTACCATATGACCTGCCGGTATTGATTGCTAAAACCTTAGATGAGTGTGACCCACTTCGCTCATTGTGCCCGAATCTTCCTCGAAAGCTTGAGCTTTGAACCTCTTGTTTATCCTGGTCAATGCTCTCTAGGCATCTACATCTAGACTGTAGGTACTCGAGAAGTTTCTCCCAAGATGGCAACGAATGATCAGTAAACTGAAGCTCGAAATCCTTTCTGGTGCGGTTGTCCAATCGCGCGCATACCAGAAAAACCAAGAACTGTTCAGATAAAGGTTTTAATTTTAGCTCAAGATTCGCCAACGCTCTAATGTTACGGGTAACGTCACTCAGTAAAGTTCGTAATGCGGATCCAGACTCACGAACTAAAGGTTTCAGATGAAACAGCTGAGCAATATGCCTATCTACCAACAACCGCTTATTCTCAAACTCCGAACACAATGCCTTCCAGAGTGATGAGAAATTATCTTCGGAGGACTGGACATGACGGGCTGAACCATCTTGGATGGCAGCCTTCAGGTAAAATAGCTTCTCACTTTCTGACAAACTCTCACGACGCTTAATCAACGAATTGAATTGGGATTTAAATGTCAGCCATTCTTCCAATTGGCCATTGAATCGGGGAAAAGGAATATCTGGCAATTTTGTATGGGAGTGTTGTGTTGAATTGACCGCTGCTGGGGCACTTATCGGCTTGGGAGGATCGATTTCTCGGATAATCTTTCGAACTCGGTGACGGATGTCATCAAACAAATCTTCTATCTTCTCAATCGTCATCTGCAGGGACCCAACCTCATCCTCCTTAATTACCCCATATAATTTTACCTCAGTTTCATGCAATAAAGAACGCATCTGGTCAATCGACTCAAGCTTGTCTTCGAGAAGTGAACTTTCTTGCTTCTCGGTATCAAACGAACGCACAAACAAAAGCAATTTTTCCGCTCGTGACTCAATGGAGTCTATCATACGATAATAGGACATCACCTGGATCTTCTTTTCTGCCGCCATTGCGAAAAAGGAAAAATGCTCAAATATTCAATTTGCAACTAAACTTCCGGAAACAACGCACCCACTTGCACGATCTTACCTGACTTCCAATTAACGATTCCACCAGTAAATGACCGACCCTGAAAAATGTTAAAACTTGCAGGCATAGCATACATACATGTCCAGCAATCCAGCCTCGTGGGGGATCAAACTGGCATCAAAATGGCGAATTCTCTCGAGCTCTTACGACCTGCACAGTACGTCATCCACTCTACTGCACCATGCAAACCGCTTTCGTTCTTTTGTTGCACTTTTTCCTATGGAACTGTTTCGCACAACTCGATCGTTCATGCACGTGTGATCGAGGGTTGAAGTTCCAATTTCACTTATTTCTACCGATCGCTCAATGTTCATGCACTAGGATCGGGTTTTGTTTTTTTTGCACTTATTGTTCCATTTATCAGCTTAGATTTTATTCGGATCACATTGATCGCACAAATTGTTCGCAATTTTTCAAGGAACAAGCCACAATTGTTCCACAGACACAATGTTCCATTGTTTAGAACACGTTGTTCACAAGTCCATCATTTTGTGATCGGACAATCGTTCCAATTGTTTTTCGCGGGTGAACGTCCAAGTTCCGCGTTTTCTGAGGTCACTTCACTAGCACAAACTGTACTTCCGGACAACTAGATCACATCCGGTTCGAAGGACCACTATGAATTGTTCAATTCCTCGACTAGCTCGAGGGGCTAGTGAGGTGGCCACAGAAAAGGCACGACGGACACTTGGGACACGTTCACGGACTTAGACGGGCTCGGATACAAGAAAACTGTAACACGCGGGCTGCAGTAAAACGACCGTCTCGTGCGGTGGTTAAGAGCCAAGAGGCAGATTTATTAGAGTCTCAAAATAATCTACCTAAGAGAGCTAGGGTGTGTAGACTCTCTCTTCTACTACTATCTATCAAACAATCAGATTGACTGAACAAAAGAAAAGCTCATCTAGAATGCTGCTATAAAACTAGGTACAGTATACTATCGATCTTCATAACACTACTTTTAGGGTGGTTCAGCGTTAACAGTATTTGAAAGACCCAAATACTAGTATTTCACTAGCTACTTGCTAACATCCTCAGTGGGTTATCGACTGAAGAAAGTGTATCATTTCCCTCCCTTAAATTGTCCAAGCTAGGTAGTCACCGAACTTAGAATAAAACGGTTAATTTAGGCGCCACTCCAAGAACGCAAATATATTCTCATTCCGTTTGTCTTGCCGAGATACCTAGAGGCAACGAATACGAATGCGTACATGCGAAACAAGTTCGAATCGTACACTCGTACGGCGTGCTCGCATTTTATCCTCGTGTTTTTTTTTAAATGTGTGCTTTCAATCGTAGCAATCGAATTCTCAGGCAGACAAACACGCGTCTCGAAGGGAAACATACACACTATTAATTTTTTGGTGTAAATTTATGTCAAATTGGATGCACAAAATTGAAGCATCACTTTTGACATAAAATTACACTGGAGAAGACAGAAACGCTTGAAGCCATAAAGTCTTAGACACGAATTTAGTGACATATTCGACATAATATTATAACATTGAAGATGTAAAGTTATGCCGAATTGGACGCACAAAAATGAAGCATCGTTTTTGACATAAATTTACATCGTTGCAGAAATTACATTGCTTTTGGTGAAATTTTAGTGATGCAAGCTTTCGGAGAGAAAAATTTTAGAGAAACAAATTGTCTCGGACAAAAATGTTGGTAAAAATTCAGAGTTTGCAAAAATACTGGTTCAAGAAATGGGTAGGCTTAAAGCGACACCCCTTTCCTGAACCAGTGTTTTTGCAATCTGTAAAAATTTACCAAAATTTTTGTCCAAGACAATTTAATTCTCTAAACATTCATCGCTCCGGAATCTTACGTCACTAAAATTTAACAAAATGCAATGTAATTGTTTTAGTTTCTAATTTTTGGAAATTTAATGAGTTCTAGTGGGTTTCCGCTAGATAAGAAGTGTTCCTACAAACGGCGAATTCAGCTGAAATTTATGTCCTTGAAAATGGGTTCCTCTTAAAGTAAATTCTCTTTAATCAATTTTGAACTTCTCTTGAAAGCAATAGTTTGGAAATGTCATCTTCGATGTATCAAAACATAAACGCTGTTCTCATTTTTAATTAAATTTATTACAATGTTAAATATTTTAGTATTTGGTTATGTATCAATATACATATGTTATGTTCATGAATTTATCATTTGTGATAACTTATAATGTTCCTTCTGTTATCTGCTTTCCTATAATTCGAAACTCTGTGTGTGTCGTTAGAAAGTACAAAAATTCAAATTTTTCATAATAATTTTTGCTTAATTTATATTACTTTAGGTCAGTTTCATTTTTACTAATTTAAATTTGTATGACAAACTGAAATTCGATATAGTTTTCAAATATTTTTTTTTCCTAGAATCATTTCAAATTTCTCTTTCCCATTTTCAACTGGTAATGATAAACGCCTGAATATAGATAGAAATTAGTCGCCGCTGTCAACTATTTGCCGCCGTCAACTATTTGCCGCACAGTCGTTCAAACACGAAGAGATTTTAAGGGTTTTTAATTGTGATGTTGTGAAACATTCTTTCAATATTTTTTTTCTTTGAATTCTTTTTATGAGTTGTTATTAATTACCTACGTCAATTATTATCAATAGTATTATGAGCTGTTTCATTTTTTTTTTTTCATAATTTTGGAAGAATCAATAAAAACATTTTGTCCAAATTGGCATATTTTCTGCTCCACTATGCTTAGAGAGAAGGCGGCTGTAAAAATCTAAACATAGTGGATGAAAGTGGCAGTTTCCAAAATAAAATATTCTTCAATTTATTTGTATTTGGAGCTGCAAAAAGACAATCATGTAAGGATCATGTCTTTGCTTTAATCTCATTCATTTAAAGTATTTATTTTGTATTATTTCAGAAGCCCAAACTAGCTGCAGGAAGGATGATAAGTGGTAACAAAGAGCTGCGAAAATTGGCGAACTATTACGGGCTTTTCGAGACACCCGTCTGGCCATCCATTTGCTGCTGTTTATGTAGCCGTGTTATAATAGTAAATATTATGATAATAATTCTACATTCAAACTGATTTTTGTTGGTTACAAGTTACAAACGATTTTTTTTTTCAAAATCAGGATGCCACAACTTCAATTCTGCAAATATCGATGGATTAGATGCCAAGTAATAGCAGATCATTTTCGCAAGTTGTCGAGTTACGCCATCCGGAATTTTTACAACAATCCGAAGAAGCAGCGGAGAACATGGTTCAACCTACTTTGGTGGTAAATGTCTCATGTGATCCGCTAACCTGAGGGTAAGTTTTTGTGATGTTTGTGGCTCACTTTTGTTTGCTGATATTTTTTTTTTTTTTTTTTTTTTTTTTTAATTTTTTTATTGGCTTTACCTCTATAACATAACCGGCCAAGTGTTAATTACTCTTCTACTTACATGTCTATTTTACATTCAATTACAAAATTAGCTATCGTTTTATATAATTCAATGTCTTTCTTTTTTAGTATCAAATGAATATCGGGTGGAATTCCTTTTTTCATTAAAATTCGCCAAATAGGTCTACGAAGATTTTCAAATCTGCTGCATGCGAAGATAATGTGATCAGGATCTGCGATGGATTCGCCACAACTGCACGTCGCGTCCAATAGGATACCATTTCTAGTCAGATGAGCAGGGAGCCGTGAATGATTTGATATTAATTTGGAAAGGATTACAATTTGTCTGCGGTTGAGATCCAAGCTACTAAACCATGGTTGGAGCGAAACGTTAGAGATGATGCTGTGACAGAAACGTCCTTTAGTTCCTGCATTCCACTTTGCTTGCCATTTGTGCACTGTTGTACGCCGAATCGGAAACTGGATGTCGAATGATGTTAAAATATAATCTGCTGTACCACCATTGATGCACGCACTTTTCGCCTCTTGATCTGCCAACTCGTTCATTGGAATACCTCTGTGAGACGGAACCCATATCAGATGGATCTCGTGCCCCATTCTTTGTCCTTCAAGAATGGAAGCTTTTATATCGTACCAAGCAACGGGATATTTTTGATTGATGTTGATTTTTTGAAGGCTCGTGAGACAACTCAAACTATCGGTTAGAATAATATACTGAGCAACAGGAAGGCTTACGATCATTTTCGCAGCATGCCTGATTGCTAGAAGCTCTGCCATATAAACTGATGCTTTACTGTCGAGTTTGATCCCTTCTGCAGGCGCTCCAAAACTATTTACCACAGCATAACCTGTGCCGTGTATATCTTTCGACCCGTCAGTTGCCAAGATTTTCGCGTTGGCATACACTTCCAAGAGATAGTTTGAAACCAAATCAGCTGCCGATGAGTTCTGGTGTTCTGAACATAACCGTTTAACAGTGAGATCAATGGATATTATTGTTCTTACAACTTCACGGTTGACCATGTAGCATGGGAGATTATTTAGAGGCTGTTCAAGTGGAATAAATTCGTTAAGCATTCTTATGGCGCGGTGTATTCCCGTAGCCACTAAGCCACCTTCCAAGATCGGTCTGGAGTATTGACCATGCCAAGAAGAAAGTGACGCTCTTTTATTTACAAAACGCATGACAGCAAGTTCTCTTCTTTGTTGCAGCGGAATAATACCAGCCATCACTTCGAGTGAACCTGTGTGGGTGGTTTTTGTGGAGCCCAAACAGATTCGAATTCCTGCCCATTGTAGTCTATCCAAAACGATGGCTTCTTTTTGTGTTAACTCCGTCATAAATATGGAACCGTATTCCAATATTGATCTCACACATGACTTGAAAATAGCTAACATTGCTGCTGGATGTGCTCCCCATGACTGGCCCGATATGCTTCGTAGAAAGTTAAGATACGGAGCCGTACGTTTTTGTACCTCTCTAATATGACACGACCACGACAGATTTCGTGTGAGGTACATGCCGAGTAACCTCAGGGATCTGACGTATTCCAAAGTGCAACCGCCGATATTTATTTCTGGGGGATTATCGCATTGTTGTGTCGAGATCAGAAGGCACTTACATTTCGTGGGCGAAAGTTCTAACCCAAGGTCGAAAATATTTTCCACAACTATATCCACTGCCCTTTGGAGAGATTCGCAACTATGCTCCAGCGAGGTTCCTCTTACAGCAATTGTTGTGTCATCGGCGTAATTTACGGTTATCACATCAGGAGGGACACTGTTGATCAATCCACTGATCACAACATTAAAGCATAACGGACTTAGTGGAGATCCCTGAGGAAGGCCTTTCCACGTTGTCCTAGATATTGAATCTAATCCATTTGAAATGCACAAATTCCTTTCTTCAAAAAGATGGAAGATACTTCTTACTAGGCATTCAGGGACTGTTAATGAGCGTAATTCGCGGACCAGAACATTAATTTCCACGTTGTCGTAGGCGGCTTTGATATCGAGGCTACATATCACCACATGCTCTCTTCTTTTCAAAGCTAAAGAAGCTTCATTAATCAGGGGAAACAACGCATCCATTGTTCCTCGTCCTTTCCTAAAACCGTTGATAGCTGAAGGGAATAAGTTGTTGTTTTCGATGAAATGTTCTAGTCGATCTTTGATTATGAGTTCATACACTTTGCGAAAACATGAAGCTAACGCGATTGGGCGAACAGCAGAAGGAGAAATCGGATCATGACCACTTTTAGGAATCGGTACAATTTTAAAGGTTTTCCAGCTTTCCGGAATTCTTCCTGAAGCAAAAATTTGGCAATAGATTTTTCGCAACTGACTAAGCGCCGCCCATGGGAGATGATTTATGACGGAATATGGAACACCATCCAAACCAGGAGCCGAATCTTTACCGATTTTTAAAACTGCTTGAATATCCGATACTGAGAATGGTAAACCAGTTTGAGGGCAACACGAACATTGTAGAAAAGCCGGGGGTGGATTTTTGGCAGATGAGGGAGCCAACTTGTCCAAAACATCGTTGGCCAAATTGTCCGAAATTCTAAGGTTTTTTGATGGCTCTCCGCGCCCTTTGAATCTTCTAGCCATCCTCCATAAGGTTGTGAGGGACGTAGAACTATCACAACTATCACAAAAATGTTGCCAACTTTTCCTCTTCTTCTCGCGTACCAAATTTCTGAACCTTCGTTCTGTATTAGCGTACCCTTCGTAAGCTTCGGTTGACAGCTCTCGTTTCCAAGCGCGGAAAGCAACTCTGGTGGCTTTCTTCGCTTCTGTTAGCTCTTCGTCCCAATAGGGTTGCGGTATTCGGCGAGTGTGGTTCGAGTTTACTGATGGACAGGATCTGCGCAGTGCTTGCCAAATCAGCTCAAAGAAGACATCAAAGCTATCCGGTTCTCCATTTTCGACGAATGATTCCTCGAGGCTTCCGGTAAAACGTTCCCAGTCGATTTTCCGAACATTGATTCCAGAGTAGAATTTCATCGCGCATGTAGTACTCGAATGAAAAACTATCGGAAAATGATCGCTTCCATTTGGTGAATCCAAAACCTCCCAGTCGAAGCACAAACTAAGGCTCGAAGAAACCAGCGTGATATCAATTGCGCCCCACGACCGGTTTACATCAAACCTAGTTGGCTGACCATTGTTGAGAATGACGAGATGAGATGTTTCGATGGCTTGATGAAGACGGTCTCCACGTGTGTTTCCATGATCGCTTCCCCATAGGTGATGTTTTGCGTTAAAGTCTCCTCCAATGATGCACGGTTTCGGAACGGTTGATAAAAAATTATCAAACTGAGTCTGCGATATGTTGGCTTGCGGGTGTATGTACACAGATACAATAGTGATCAACCCGGAGATGTATTTGATCTGGCAGGCAACGGCTTGAATATCCGCTGACAGTGCAATAGGAAATGCTACGGGATTCAGTTCTGAACGAATCGCGATGGCTACGCCCATCGAGTTTCGTCTGTGATCTTTACGAAAAATGGTGTGCTGCGGTAGACTAAAGTTTGTGTGATTGTCGAGATGTGTTTCACTCAAAAGCGAAATATTGATATTGTGTGTATTTATGAGCTGGATTAAAGATGAGCGTTTACTATTTATCCCTCTACAATTCCATTGTAGACATTGCAGAGGAACGGTGGCTGTTAAAGTGCTCGGTGTGGTGTTTTTCATAATCTGAGATTAGCAAAATATCCTTTCATTTTATCACTTACAACATCCGAAATTCTCTCCAAAACCATTTGTTGAATTTTTTGTCGAGTTTCAACATCTTCCTCAGGAACTTCCAGAGCCTCTGCAACGATATCGATGACCTCAGTAGATTCAATCGTCGATCGGATCGAATCGCAAACCCCGTCAGAAATGTTAACTTCAAGTTGGGGAAGCTCATCGTCCGAATCGACATTATGACGACGTTTGCTGGAAGGATTAGACCCATTCTTGTCAACATTACTTGTTTGGCAAGCAACTGCCACGGTGGATTTTGTTGTTGGTTGGGAGATGATAGTTAGTGAGTTTGATGATTCATTTGAAGTTGTTCCACAAAACCAATCGACACGTCCTTGTGAAAAAGTGTCGCGCCGCTCTTTATCGGTTTTCTTTTTTTGAATTATTTTCGGACAAAGCTTGTGATCATTGGCCCGATGGGAGCCCAAACAGTTAACGCACTGGGGCTCACTATTTTCACATGCATGATCTTCGCCGCCCACTTGCTCCAAGCATTGGTTACAGCGTTTAGCACTCTTGCATCCTTTTTTATCATGTCCCAAGCGCCAGCAGTTTCCACACTGGCGGACAGGATAAATGTACTGCTTAACAGAATAAAGCACTCTATTCAACTCGATGTGAGTAGGTAAACTCTGCCCAGCGAAAGTAAAAATCACCGTAAACAGGGCTTCCTCTTTATCATCAGCTAATTTTCTAAGCACACGACGAGCATGAACTATCTCCGGGTTATCAACTTGATTCGACTTGCGTTTATCGTACGCATTAGCAAACTTCAATTCTTCATCACAAATATCCGGCTCAATATAGGCTACCCCAAGGCACTCCACCAGCCGTTGGGGGATAAAAAAACGCACTTCATTTGAGGTACCGATGCCTGCTATTTCATTAGCAGCATCCCTCGATCGCATCAAAATTTTCATTTTGGTTTTAGAAACCGGCATAGCACGTATAAAATCGTCACCAAATTTCTTCACCAGACTTTTAGCAATCTTCGCAGCAGATATATTTCCGACATTTGTTTCAGCCATAACGAGATATGGCCCAGCATAATTTTCGTGATATTTCCGCACTCGAACTTCATTTTTCGATGACCTTGGTGTATCGTTGTGGGTCATTGCACCGCTCGACAATAGCGTGTGGAAGGAGAGAAGAAAAATAAATTAGATTTCGATTCAGCTCACACACACGATGTGCAACGTACCGTAGTTCAAACGAGACTGTTTGCTGATATTTTAGAATGCAAAAACAAAATTAATTGATTGCTGAATTTCTTTATGTAGAAAATAAAACGGTACTTTTTTTGTCAGGAATTTGAAAAATAGGTTATCGCTTCATTTTCTACATAAAAAAAATCAGCAATTAATTGTGTGATTTCTTGCATTTAAAATTTCACTGTGATTCGATACTAAAATTTCCTTCCCATGACATAGCCTATAACAACTTTTGAGGACCTGTACTTCTGTTCTGTTCGTATTCACTAAACAACATTTTGCTTTACAATGAAACAGGAACAGTTACAAATAATGTTTTTTTTTTTTTTAAATTCGTCAATTGTTGTTTAGATATCGCGAAAAGATTCGCCTCATAAATTTGCGACTTATTCGGTTTTGCTTACTGGTATACCTTTGGCAGAAAAACTTTCCAAAAAAAAAATCTTCATTTATATATCCATGATTTAAAAAACCATATTTACAAGTAAATATTACTGAATACTAATCGATTACTAATCAAATATTTATCGTGAACCTAAATCTATATAACCAGGCGTTTTCATTCCATTTTATAACTAATTTGCAATAATTTAGTGAGTAAACTTATTCAATGCTATATCTCTTTTTTTTAAACTTTACATACTGGATAAAGGATCGCTTTTTGAACATAGCACAATGTCGGTAAATACTCACTTGACTCACTCTGACTTGTTAATCGTTTTGATTACGGCCAGGTAATGCAATTGTACGTCTTGTTCTTGTAACTCAATAGGTGACCTAGAGGAACATTCCCAGGAAAACACGAACACCTCAAATAATTGCATATGATACATGCTGGATCCGAATAATTCGAAGAAGTTCTGAAAGCATACAACAAGAATCACTATTCTAGAATAAAATCGTGTTTACGCGGTGTTCAGAATATAACGTACTTGGTTAAGATTTTGTAAATGCGCTTATTATTATCCTGCCAAAAACATTAAACCGTCACCAGCGCAGTCATGAAATCTTCCTGTGACAAAAAAAAACCGCCGTATAAAGGCTTTGATGAATTCTTCCGGATTCTCGTACGTGATTATGGAAGTCCGGTGCCAGTTGCTGTGATACACAAGAAAGAAATTTTATTTCCAGAGATCGAAAATAAATTATGCTAAACAAGCTTGATCTACTAACCTTTCTTGAGCTGCATTGACTTGGCAACATAACATAACCTTAAAGATTTCCGGATGCGCTAACGCTCCGGGGTGTTGACGGTATCAAATAAACTCCACGCAAGAAGCAAATGCACCGGCAAACAAACAAAATCGTGTAAAAAAACGTTTATCTTTTCTGTGCGCTATTTTTCGAGTAGCGTAGATATTCAAATTTCAATTCCGTTTAACTGAGAAAAAGTAATTCTATGCTCAAGGCAAATTATAAACAAGAACAGATTGAATCTGACGTGTACTGTTTTTCAAAGTATGTGTGATTTAGATTTAAAGTGATGTAAAATTAAATCAATATATCATTACATCAAGAAAAAAATAGGTCTCCAAGCGTTTCTGTCTCATTTAATTTTACAAATTTTTTGGTGTGTACGATTCGGATTGTGTTCGTGTGTTTCTCTGGAGGGCGTGTCTTAGATTATTTCGTGGCACTCACCCAAGGCACGCGTATGGTGTGCTCCACCGTGCCGATTAGATGATGCAAAATCGCTAAAAAGATCGATACGATCCCTCTGTCGATTTGAGTTACCTCTCTGCCGATTCATGTTTACTGGAGAGTCTCGGTCGGTGCGATTTCCTTCTTGTTTTCCACTCATGATCGATGAACTTTGCACCAAACAGTGAGTCGTATCATCCATCAAAATCAAGCAACAACGAAATGAAATATGTGTGTTCGTAGAATACAAACAATAAACACACACTCATTAATTATTTTTCTGTTGCTATGTTACGCACACCCGGATGCAACGTTGTAGCAGCCGTGTGAAAAACATCTCATATCACATAAGTTGGTCACACAATACATAGAGAAATCGTGTAACGTTTCATACTCCTGGTAACGCACGATGCCCGTCCGATGCCCGTTCGTAGAATACAAACAATAAACACACACTCATTAATTATTTTTCTGTTGCTATGCTACGCACACCCGGATGCAACGTTGTAGCAGCCGTGTGAAAAACATCTCATATCACATAAGTTGGTCACACAATACATAGAGAAATCGTGTAACGTTTCATACTCCTGGTAACGCACGAAGCGCGTCCTCTCAAAAATCGACAGAGCATGTACAAAATTGAGAGTTGAGTCACCGAACTTAGAATGAAACGGTTAACTTCGGCGAAACTTCAAGAACGCAAATATTCTCATTCGGTTTGTCCTGCCGAGATACATAGAGGCAACGAATGCGAATGCGTACATGCGAAATCAGTTTGAATCGTACACTCGTACGGTGCAGTCGACTTCTCAGGCAGGCAAACACGCGTCTCGAAGGGAAACATACAAACACGATTCGCATTGTTTTCGTGTGTTTCTCTGGAGGGCGTGTCTTAGATTATTTCGTGGCACTCACCCAAGGCACGCGTATGGTGTGTTCCTCTCTGCCGATGTGATGATGCAAAATCGCCAGAAAGATCGTTACGATCCCTCTGGCGATTTAAGTTACCTTTCTGCCGATTCATGTTTACTGGGGCGGCTTGCCGTATGATGCAACAAACCAAAAAATTGATCACGAATCGAAACGAACTGGAATCGAACTCGAGTCCTCTGAGTTACCTCTCCGTAACCTTACCACTTGGGTTAACTCGTCAGATGGAATTATTTAAGCTATAGATTAAAAGGTTGTTTTTAACGATATTGAAACTGTGTTTATATTTGATGTCATGTCCAGGCTTGTAAGTGGTCACCATCGTTTGAATTTTTCCAGAGACTACCATCACACATCGTTCGTGACAATCGTGGAGAGCGCAATCGTTTGATCGGAGAGCAAAAAAATGTCAAATGAAATTTTGATCTTTTTTGTGGTTAGTCGTTTGACTTTCAACCCTCTTGTGTAGATAATCGAGATAATCGTTCCACATTGTTCGACCAACACATCCAAACATCACCCGGCGCTGCAGAGTGGCGATTTTTTTTTTTCAACAGGAGGGAGTGCATAGAAAAGATTGCATTTGCTTATTGAGTCTGTAAGTTCTGCTGCGTGAAAGAGATAGGCGATGTCGTAAACTGTCGGGAATGATGGTCGTTTGACCATCATATTATCCCTCTCGTGTACCAAGACACGAAATTTCGTTCGACAATCACACAAAGAAGAATGAATGTCGTTTCGTTTGATGGTAGTCGACTGTTCGGCAAGTTTTCGGTCGCATTCGTTTGATGGCACGAACAATGAAACTGATAAAAGCAGGCTGTGCGACTGTCAGAGAAAATGTCGATGGTTTACAAGTCTGGTCATGTCATAAGATATTTTTATGTTTGAAGGGTACTTGAAACAAGATTGAGGGCAGATTTTTTTTCAAATTTTTAACTACATAAGTAACAGAGAAAATTGATGATCGATCTCGTTTGTTTCCGGTTACTTTCCTAGATACCTTCAGTGTGGTTGTGGAATGTTGTAATGAACGAGCATATGTACCTATCCCACCGATGCTGTAAAAACCCTTAGAGCTGAACACGATCATCCAGTTTTTGAGTGTTATTGCGGAAGATGAACTGCCGTCGATGACGATGGCAATTTTTTCAACAGCATCAAGCGCGGAACGCGACAAATCACTCATCATATGTTTATGCTCCAAGGTATGAGCGAAACAGCTGAGATCGAAAGCGAATCTCAAGAAACCGGGTGAACGATCTTTGGGCGTTTTTTTTGTGTCGATCAAAAGAAGCGACCGACATGACGTGCGCCAGACAGCTGTGTCGAATGGGTTTCTGCTTCTCGCCACTTCGGCCCTCAAAATCGAAATGCTGAACTGGGGGCTGTCTGACCTTTCGAGTTCACAGGAGGTAATCCAATTCAACGCTCTGTTTTGTTGTCGATTCGATTTGAAACGACCTCGTGCATAAATATTCATGCTGCCAGCCGACGATGTTGTGCCATGCATAAGCTAATGGAAGATGATCAATGATGATCAGATTTGGGTGTTGGTATTTTTTTTATTCTTACTCTCCCTGCATCCATTGACGAGTCTCAGACTGTTCAAAGTACTCGATTCAACGATCCAAACTTGGCATATGTTGTTCCGAAACCGACAGATAACTGATGGATGCTGGTGATTCCTGTTCTAATAGTTGCACTGTCACTGTTTAAATATGATTTAAATTCGAATGCTCAACAACGTGTGGTTTCTGACATATGTTGAACGCATGTCGAATTGATTTCGTGGGGCGCTTTATCCCTTCAAAGGGTGAACGAAATCGAAAGGGTATTGAAATTCCAATCAAAAGCCTGACGAATATGAATGAAAATATCTGACTCGAGCAGCTCAACAAATTCCAACTAGGGTGATTTGCCAATCGTTGCACAGCTAAGCACATGATTTTGGTGTTTATGCTGTATTTTAGTCATTTCAACCAAATTCACTCGATTTTTTTTTGTCGATGCACTCATACAGGGTTGGTCAACAAGATCCAAAAGTTCATGTGTTTTAAAAAAGAGACATAAAAATTTAAAAAATCATTTAAAACAGCTTGTCTGTGCCCAATAGTTGCACAGGCAAATTTTGTGTCGTGCATAATGTTGTCCGATTTTTTTCCAATGGTTGCACATTCTAAAAATCAGTCACCATGAGGTCGAATAGGCTGATATTTGTTACGGAAGCTTATTATAAGAACTTCTAGTTCAAATGCAATCTAGATTTTAGATGGCCCCTTATAAGGGGGGGGGGGGGGGTCTTCCATATAAACCGTCCAATGCACTTTCCAATTCCAATTCGGCCTAAAAAACACAAAGCCGCCGGTTTGAGTGTCTAGAATAGCATTTATCACACGTGAAGTTTGCTTAGAAACTTAAATCCACCTCTTAATTTACCCGAAGCCATTTGAGTGGAGTGTTATTTAACCTAATTTGCTCGGTGTTGAGCCTTTTTCTTTAGATATATGTCCTACCAACATCAGATTTTATGTCTTTAAAATCCCATAGAATGAACTGAAAGGTATTTAATGCTTAATTTTTAAGTGTCTATTAACAGGTGAAAAGATTACAGAACGTGATCTGTTTTGCTTCCTTTTACCCCTATGAAGAAGATGCGATTTTATAAAACAAATGTTTTAGGACTCACTTGGAAGTCGATCGATTTTTACATAATGAATCTCAATTTAAAACTTGAAAATGGAAACAATTACGCCCAAAGTTTCAGATCGTTCGACTGATTTATGCTCATGATATACAATTTTGTATAAGAATTTTTTTTGAAAAACTTATTGATTTAAATATCTTTTACATATAAGTTGGTTTCTTTGTATTTAATGTAATCTCTGTAGCATTTCATCAATCTTCAGGAAACAATCACATCACAAAGAAATGCTTCCCAAGAGTTTTACGGCTGAAAAACTGTTTTGAATCAAATTAAGTTTCACAAAGCTATGACTGTTTATTTTTCTGGATGATAAGGGCCAAATAAAGCTGGCAGATTCGAATTCCTGAGAAAAGTAAGTAATATTTCGGGTCTTCCAACCTTCGACTTCTAGTTGTTGGGATTAAGGGTCGAAGTTTTCCTCCTGTACAATATTCTGACAATATTACCAACAATATCAAGGGGATCGCTGTTGACATGGAATAAAATTCTTTTAGATTTGCCGTCACGAAATTAGAAAAACAGATTTTTTCAGAACAAATTTCAGATTCTTTGCATAAAATGTTGAGTAAATGGTCGGGATAAAGGATTTCGAAATAAATCTAATAAAAAAGTAGTCTCTCAAAGCCAATGCAGTTGAGTTGACTTTGACACTTTTCAGACAATGCAAATTGCCCGAATTTCGTACATACATAAGTTTTTTCAACGAGTTTAATAATTTCAAAACTTCATTTTTAAGATTGGACGGTAGAAAAAATAAACTTATGGATAAATTGAGTGTCTTTGAATTATTGAATTAATTATTAAAAATCAACATTGAGTGCAAAAAAATATGAAAATTCTGAGTGGAAAATATTAAATTAAAGCACAAAATTTACTAAAATTACTAGTTAAACGTAAATATCCACTTATTTAGAAAAAAACTTGTCATATCAATTGACAATTCGAGTTGTTTTAGTTACATGCATTAAATGAACGTGTTCAATTTTGTATGACAATTTGTATGCAAGAAGAACTTTTCGCATATACAAGAAATTCAAATAAGTTTGAAATGAATTTTGTTTTAAATTATTGATTTTGCCTATTCTTAAGATTAATTTTTTGCCGGCATGAGAAAAAGCAAAGTATTTTATGAAAAAATTTATAACCATTTCGAAATAAAAAATCGTAATCCATTGAAAAGTATTGTAAAATTGTAGGATTTGCTTTCTGAAGCTTTTAATTATTTCATGACATGTTTTTGCGAAAGTTTCAAATCATCACACTCATTGGCTATGCAAAGCAGTATAATGCGATTCTTATTTTCATCCGGTTAACCAGCTTTCAAATTAGCTGTCAAAACACTAAAATTAAAAAATATTCACCTATTTTGGATTTTTTGTATGACAACGGATATCATTTCTGGGGTACAAGTTACGTTTAGTTTTTGTTCACATGCAATGTATTGCAAGAACCAAGAAATATTTAAAAAAATAAAAAATTATGTTTTTTGAACTTTCTGTACATCTCTGATGGTTTTTGAATGAAAATTTGGGTTTTTCCGTACAAGCCTCCTTACTAATTCAAAACACGTTGTTATAATTCAGGACTCAATCAATCGCTTCCAAAATTTTTATAGCTATTTTTAGCTGTAAAAACAACCTAACAAAGTTATTATAGGCAAACGCATTTATAAATTTGAAATTTCCAAATAAATTTTGCAGCGGAATTATGTACAACAATGGGGCAGGAGGAGATTGAGCGGACCAATTGTTGCACGATCCTACATATTTTCTGGTTAAGTATGGATCATAATTTTTTTTTCAAAATCATGGTGTTAAAATTGTTCAACAAACGTTTCGTATAGAAAACTGATACGAAAAATGTTTTGTTCTGATGTAAAACCTTATTTGCCGTAGAAGGAATGTTAAGGTTTTTGTTAACAATTAGCACAAAAACCGCGCGAAAAAAACAAGAAAAATTAAAACTGTCGTAAGATATACACTTACCAGCAGAAAATATCACAAAAGCCTCATTTCATCAGAAAACATTCCGAATTACATGATTCAGTATTATTTTTGAGGAAGAGTTGAAAAACAGCTGAAATATTGACAATTTAAGTCATGCTGTGCAACAATGGGTTAGGGGACAACGATTGGCAAATCACCCTAGTTTTGTTAGAAAATAATGGTTTCTCTAAAATAAACAGTTTTATGATGAGTGCATTAGAGTCGGATATCGAATAAATATCGAATTACAGAAGTTGGCAAGCATTTTTTTTAATCAAAATGAAAACTGCTCATACCGTCTTCAATATGATATACTTAGCTCAGAAGCGTCCATAACTACAAAAAGACAAAAAACACAAAAAAGACAAAAAAGACAAAAAAGACAAAAAAGACAAAAAAGACAAAAAAGACAAAAAAGACAAAAAAGACAAAAAAGACAAAAAAGACAAAAAAGACAAAAAAGACAAAAAAGACAAAAAAGACAAAAAAGACAAAAAAGACAAAAAAGACAAAAAAGACAAAAAAGACAAAAAAGACAAAAAAGACAAAAAAGACAAAAAAGACAAAAAAGACAAAAAAGACAAAAAAGACAAAAAAGACAAAAAAGACAAAAAAGACAAAAAAGACAAAAAAGACAAAAAAGACAAAAAAGACAAAAAAGACAAAAAAGACAAAAAAGACAAAAAAGACAAAAAAGACAAAAAAGACAAAAAAGACAAAAAAGACAAAAAAGACAAAAAAGACAAAAAAGACAAAAAAGACAAAAAGGACAAAAAAGACAAAAAAGACAAAAAAGACAAAAAAGACAAAAAAGACAAAAAAGACAAAAAAGACAAAAAAGACAAAAAAGACAAAAAAGACAAAAAAGACAAAAAAGACAAAAAAGACAAAAAAGACAAAAAAGACAAAAAAGACAAAAAAGACAAAAAAGACAAAAAAGACAAAAAAGACAAAAAAGACAAAAAAGACAAAAAAGACAAAAAAGACAAAAAAGACAAAAAAGACAAAAAAGACAAAAAAGACAAAAAAGACAAAAAAGACAAAAAAGACAAAAAAGACAAAAAAGACAAAAAAGACAAAAAAGACAAAAAAGACAAAAAAGACAAAAAAGACAAAAAAGACAAAAAAGACAAAAAAGACAAAAAAGACAAAAAAGACAAAAAAGACAAAAAAGACAAAAAAGACAAAAAAGACAAAAAAGACAAAAAAGACAAAAAAGACAAAAAAGACAAAAAAGACAAAAAAGACAAAAAAGACAAAAAAGACAAAAAAGACAAAAAAGACAAAAAAGACAAAAAAGACAAAAAAGACAAAAAAGACAAAAAAGACAAAAAAGACAAAAAAGACAAAAAAGACAAAAAAGACAAAAAAGACAAAAAAGACAAAAAAGACAAAAAAGACAAAAAAGACAAAAAAGACAAAAAAGACAAAAAAGACAAAAAAGACAAAAAAGACAAAAAAGACAAAAAAGACAAAAAAGACAAAAAAGACAAAAAAGACAAAAAAGACAAAAAAGACAAAAAAGACAAAAAAGACAAAAAAGACAAAAAAGACAAAAAAGACAAAAAAGACAAAAAAGACAAAAAAGACAAAAAAGACAAAAAAGACAAAAAAGACAAAAAAGACAAAAAAGACAAAAAAGACAAAAAAGACAAAAAAGACAAAAAAGACAAAAAAGACAAAAAAGACAAAAAAGACAAAAAAGACAAAAAAGACAAAAAAGACAAAAAAGACAAAAAAGACAAAAAAGACAAAAAAGACAAAAAAGACAAAAAAGACAAAAAAGACAAAAAAGACAAAAAAGACAAAAAAGACAAAAAAGACAAAAAAGACAAAAAAGACAAAAAAGACAAAAAAGACAAAAAAGACAAAAAAGACAAAAAAGACAAAAAAGACAAAAAAGACAAAAAAGACAAAAAAGACAAAAAAGACAAAAAAGACAAAAAAGACAAAAAAGACAAAAAAGACAAAAAAGACAAAAAAGACAAAAAAGACAAAAAAGACAAAAAAGACAAAAAAGACAAAAAAGACAAAAAAGACAAAAAAGACAAAAAAGACAAAAAAGACAAAAAAGACAAAAAAGACAAAAAAGACAAAAAAGACAAAAAAGACAAAAAAGACAAAAAAGACAAAAAAGACAAAAAAGACAAAAAAGACAAAAAAGACAAAAAAGACAAAAAAGACAAAAAAGACAAAAAAGACAAAAAAGACAAAAAAGACAAAAAAGACAAAAAAGACAAAAAAGACAAAAAAGACAAAAAAGACAAAAAAGACAAAAAAGACAAAAAAGACAAAAAAGACAAAAAAGACAAAAAAGACAAAAAAGACAAAAAAGACAAAAAAGACAAAATCACAAAATTTCATTAAATTCCATCGTTAAACAGAGCATAAATCTTCGATACCGTGAATGAAAACGCCGAATATTTAGTCGCCCGATGTGACGCAATGGTGGAAACGGCTGTATCTTGTGAACAACTGCATGAAAAAAAAATTATTGGTTGCAAATTCAAAGGTGATTTGTGCAAAGCACGGCGATGCTTAGTTTGTCTGGAAAAATTGTGTTAAGTTTTATTTTTACCAGAGTTATTCTTTATAAAAATGAAACAAATATCAATCAAATTGTTTCATTTCTTGCAGTCAATGACCATTTTCCTTCAACTGCAATCCCAACGATTTGGAGAGATAATTTATACATTTGCCATATAATTTAGCCATGAAAAGTTTGTTTACAGCGAGGTACTCTTGCCAATTATTGAGACGAAAGCTTTTCACCTTTCGGAATTCTATCTTCTTATTTCCTCTAGTTCGCTGGGCCCAAGAGGCACGTGTGTGGTCTCAGTCATGAGTAAAATTGACGGCAGCAATTGATCGCATCGGACATGCATGATTGAGCGTTTGCCCAAATTGGATTGATACAATCCGTCAGCGTTGAATGTTGTTATGGTTCGGTTATGATTTCGCCTTCGAGACAGGATAGACTTGCTCTATCATATTTAGTTGATTTTCGGTGCCACCTAGTCACGTCTCGATTTTCACTTTCGCTAGATGAAATTGAATAGATTATTGGTTGAAAATGAATTAAAATTTTTAAAATGATTGCCGCGAATTATACGATCTTAAATTTAAATTTTCAAATAAGGTTGATGGCCTCGGTGTAAAACACTATAATATCAGAACTATCAGAAATTATACTATGATCATTTTTGCCTAAGGTAATTTTTTTTTTATAATTTAAATATAGACCTCTATATTTCTAGAATGCAATAAATTCTCTTCTTTCGAAGGTTATCTTTTAATTTATATATTCAAAATTGATATTGTGAGAAATTTTTCAAAAAAAAGGTCACACTAGCCTAATTACAGATTCACACAAAAGCTATAAAATTTACACATGTAGTGTTAATAATGATCACAACAAATGAGCAACCATTGATTAATGGCACCAATGTATTAGTCAGTCATTAACCTACCTGTTTGTGTGTTATTTTTTTTCGTTTTCAACATCATTAGAACTAAATTTTCGGTTATTGATCTTGAACATCACTTCATTAGCATTTTTCATCCCGGGCCCAGGAGCCCGAGCCACGGAGTTCTTCGAAACCTGCTTTTAATCATTCCGTTAGACGACTCTGGCCAAACAGGTTGGGCAGAAGATTGCGACTATTTCTGGTTCAAATTCTCGTCCTCCTTCGAAAATATGCGAATAATAAAGAAGTTCTGTATAAAATTTGACTAATCTCGAAAACTGCATGCCACACCGGCCGATCGGGACGAGTTTTTGTCATCGGTTTCAGCAGCAGCATCATCATCAATATCGGTATGCAAATTCCCAACCCATCTGAAAGGATTCCACCGTAGAAGATCCTCAACGGGGATTGAAACAAGAATATATTATTCAAACAGGAGGATCGATTCCTAATGGAATTTTTGGCAGTTGGCCTAGATTCGGCGAAGCAAGTTTTCAAACTTGCAGAGTTGAATAATCAAACTTATTATGAAACTTAAAAAAATCAACCTGTTTCCTTAGCCCATATTTTTATTTATGAAAATAGCCCAAAAAAAATTGATATTAGAATCGAGAGTATGCTCTACGTTTTCTACGTCAGAAAAATTACCTTTTGAGGCGCTGATCAAACAATGTGAATTGATTTTAATATCAGTATTTCAATTCAAACAAACAGCCACCAAGTTTTTGTTTTATAAAAAAAACTTTAAAATAGCAACGCCATGAACAATGTTGTGAATTTTTAAGTATTTATGAATGAATATGAATTTTCCTAAAAAATGCTTCTATTGGAGAAAGTGGTATTTCATTCAAACTTGTCTTTTCAACATTAAAATGTATATTTCCCGAATAAGAAAAAGGAAATTAGAAATTAGCCTGCATTTTTGTTTCATCTGGTTTCAGATTGCTCTTCTCATGTAACCTTTGTTTCGAAAGGTGAAAATTTAAAAAAGCTGTGTTTAGTAATCTTCTGCTTTCAACTAGCTTATGATATAGCTCAGTTGGCAAGTCAGTTGCTTCCTGAGCCGATGTCCGTGAGTAAGAGCCCGAGAGTAAACATCGCACAAGTAACAATTTTAGCTTTGTTATGATCAGCAAAATAATTTTTTTTGAGGACTATAGCATTAATCTTCATGAAAAGCTAAAGCGCATTTTGTAACATCATCTGGACTCTTTTAAAGCCAAAATCAGACTATGACCATCAATGGTCATCAATGTGACCAACATTGACCAAAGCTTTTAAAAAGCTACTTTAAAACATGTTAGCAATTTTTGTATTTTTCGATTCTGTGAGTTCTCGGAGTTCTTTTTTTTTTAATTTTTCCAGCAGCCATAATGGCTGATAAATGATAATTGCCTTATTGTGATATGATCTGGTAAAATTAATAGCCAAACACCAATGTTTTAACCATATTATGAGCATCTTTTCTACTGCCAGTTAAGATTTGACGTAAATCGTGTATGAAACAGTATCTAGAAATAAATGCGCCTCGTCAAATCTGATGGATTATCATGATGGAATTGATGGAAAATAGGCCTGAAATGATGTTTTCAAATGCTCGCATTGTGAATCCATCAACATGGCGTCATTTTGTGCCCTTCGATATTGCAACCCACTTGGCGTTAGTCAATTTAATGCTTAATAGCTTTTATATGGTTAGATAAATGGCTCATTAGTTTTATAATGGTTCTATGAGAGCCATATAAAAAGCTAAAAAATTAACGTTTCTCTCGCAAGCCAACCAACTACAAGCTTAGGATGGGTTCCTCATTTCTGAGTTGTTAATCATTACCCAAGTAACCATAAGCATTAAGCCATAACCCTAAATCAGCATTAAATTAACATTTCTAATGCAAGTTAGCAATATATCAACATTCATAATGCTATTAAGTTTTATATAAGCATTATTAATGCATAGAAGCAATAAAAAAATAGCACTAATGATAGCACGTTATGCACATATAGAGCTACTATATAAAGTTAACAAGCATGAAGACTGTGCAACTCCGATTGTCACTAGAGATCACCCACCAAGGTATTCTCGTCCTCGGAACCGCCGTTGCGGTTTACTGCTCGAATGTCGCGTCGCTACTGGAGACGATGCTCGAATGCCCGAGCCTGACCTGAGAGAATACATAGAAGTATTCTCTCGTTCATCCCTGACCCACACATCTCCCTTCCTCTCGGGGAAAAAATGAAAATAGAAATTTCAAAATCCTTTGTTTCCATAATAGTTCATAACGACACTCACGCATTAAAAAAAGTTTAGTTTACCCTATCTTGCGAGCGAAATATTCTTGCATTGTATATCTATGAAGAGTATGGAGTCATTGGCCTGTAATTTGTTCAAACAACACTATACACCATGCCACAAAGGGATTTTCACAACCCGCGCTTAATCAAACAGCAGAATAGACGATACAAATCATACAAATGGTTTTCGCAATCACAGAATTCCAGCCAATTTCATCACTTCATACATTAAACAACGCGCCTTTAGATAGGCTGACGCGCAAACATAAAATGAAGTTCTTGCGCCAGACGGAAACGCCTAAATGTTTCCACGCTGCCTTGCTCCGTATGTCGCATGTTGGTGAGAGTAAAATGGCTCTCTTGGCGCCGCATGATCATTTCGTTTCGGCGCTTCCGTCTTTCCTGATTGCCCAGGACGTTGTTGCTATACATCAGCCTCGTTGTTGGAAAACGTTCGCTGCTGCTGGGAGATTTCTTAGCGAACATGTTTACACATACACCGTGACAAGGCAATACATTCCCCTCGACGAATTGATCAATGAATTCTAGGTTTACCTACACAATAACAAAACACCTACGTGGAAGAATATGCGTCTCTTTGAAGGCGGAAAGAGCGAATTCCTAATCTCCATCTCCTTCTCCGTCCTCCTCCGCATGCTTATTCATGGACACACCGATGAGAGCAGAGGTGCCAGGTGTCCTGATTTATCAGGATTTGTCCTGATTTTCGAGAGACCGTCCTGATTTTTCAAAAACTTGTGAGTTGTCCTGATTTTTGAAAATTTGTCCCTAAAATGTCCTGATTTGTCCTGATTTTCATAAAAACTTCTTAAATATGATCGAATTTGTATAGTAAAACTAAGAGAAAATCGAATTAATAGGTTATTAAATAGTTAAACCCATTTAACAGATGGTAATCTTTGATTCAAATGATATTCAAATGGTGTTGTTCGATATTAACTAATGTGCAGCCAACAAGCTGCGTACTGATGTTGCATAAACCAAGGCGTTTACAGCACCTGTATTGCGCCTTTATTTATGCAATTTAAGCAGAAATCTTATTTATTTTCTTGAATCAAGAGGTGTCCTGAAAAATCCTGATTTTTAACTTCGCGTTGTCCTGATTTTTGACGAAACCACCTGGCACCCCTGGATGAGAGAGCAATTTTTCGGTGTTTGGCTTGAGCGCAGTGCTTCCACATTGAAATATGAACTTTCAATCGTAAAATAAACTGTTTTCCATCGGCACCCTTTGGACAGAAATCTGTTCCACAATCTGTACCAACACTAAAGTTTTCTTTGGGAAACTCAAATAACATCTATGTATTCTGAATGTTGTACCATTTTTTTTTTTTTTTTTTTTTAAATATATCTTTATTTGTACCAATTCATCATTACATTTATATTACATTATTACATTAAATTAGGTGTTCAGTTCAATGATGAACTGTCCAGAGCCCTATAGTTTATTAATCACTATAATTTATTTATTTGCATTAATTTTGCTGAGTGCAATCAAGTATTTTTATGTAGGAGAACATCCTGTAATGTCAAAAAATATTTTAAACTTACTACTAAAAACTAAGACTATCCTATATTAAAACTAATTATAGAGAGAACGAATCTCTGCGATGGAAGACTGCATCGATTTGCCTCTGAAATTGGAGATGATTTTGTTGGCCATCTCTTCGATCGATTCAATGCCCGCAATCCGATGAAGATCTTCGGTGCTGTGCCAAGGTGGAAGCCGCAAAATCATTTAGAATGTTGTACCATTATATACGTTTTTAACCCCCATAACTTTAAATATCAATGTTTGCTTTTCAAGCATTTTGTACCAGGAAACTTCATACTATTGATAGAAATTCTTCATGCCGTTCATTATATCTATCTTTTTATAATCAAATATTATCATTCGATATGGCTTGACCATACTTCAAATTCTATTAAGTTATCTTTATCTTGATGAAAAACCTGTACAAATCGGTACATATGTAATCTGAACCGAATAGAAGTACAATAAGCTGTAATTTCCAGGTATGTCCGTAGATTTTGAGAATCGATCCGTAGCTCCGTAGAAATGCTTAAATTCCGTAGATCTGAGAACGCTGGCGAGGCCATGTCATTTTGTTTAGCCTTGAAAAACTCAAGTCAGGGTAGCCAAACGGTTCTTTTTTCCAAATATTATTCCTATTAAGTTTTTTTTTAATTTCATAAAATTTCAAAAATGTACTTCAATAAAACTTAGTATCATTTGCCATAAAAGGTTTGTTTGTTTTTTTTTCTAATATTTCCCCCCAATAAGTTTTTGAGATTAGGCTACCGTAGAATTAGTTCTTCGTCATCCTTTTGTATCTTTCAAGGCAATATTATCCATTGATTAAACCAGTTAATCAATTATCCATTAAACAGTGTAAAAATTCGCATAGCTATACCTATATCAACTTCTATCTCATCACGCTGTTATCTTTAGGGTTATCTCTGTGATGTTCCCTTTTTAAACCGTTTTTTGTTTTGATCCAGTATTAAAACAGATGAACCTCTTTATCCAATATATCCTATGCTCTTCTTTTATGGTTTTTTTTTGTAGGTGCGTGAGATTATCTCTTTTTTCCAGAATATCACATGCTCTATTTTCACAAAAAGGATTATGATGGTGTTTCATAAATAGTGGTTTCTCGATGCTAGATCAAACAACGAATGAAAATATTCATTTGCCTTGATTTCCTGTCCACTTATCTTGAATTAGGCATCTTTTGCTTGTTGTCTTTGATTGCTATTTCTTTCTCTTCAAAGCGTGTTATTTTCATTTTTTTTGTTTATTTCTTCATCATATTTTGTTACTTTTTTTTTTACTATGATTTAATGTATCTCGCTGATACCTCATTAACTGATCTTTTTTTGTATTCTTTCACCTTCTCATCTTTCAATCATGTTGTTCCGCATTTATCATTTTACCGTTTTTCCTTTTTTTTTTTTTTTTAATATTTTAAACTAATATTAATTCAGTAGTCCTCTCAACGCGCTATTTCATAACTGTGGTCCTTCCAACTCTCAACTGGCTGCCCTCTAAACTTGTCATTTATTTTATTTCAGTTTTCCTCTTCTTGCTAGAGAGGCTAGCCGCCTCAAGCTTGAAATTCTGGGACTAAGCGAAGTCCGTTGGCCTAATACTGGAGAACACAAGACACAATCCGGGCAAGTCCTGCTTTACTCTGGCATACGAGGAGAACATGCTACTCGGGAACGAGGAGTTGGTTTCCTGTTAAGCCCGCAGGCCTACGCGGCCCTCATTAGATGGGAACCGATAAACGAAAGAATAATCGTAGCCAGATTTAGAACACGGGTTAGAAACCTTACAATGGTCCAGTGTTATGCGCCAACTGACGTTGCCGACTTGCAGGAGAAAGAGCAGTTTTACAGTCAACTGAACAGCGTGGTTGAGAGAATTCCGAAGGGTGACATTCAAATCCATTTGGGCGACTTCAACGCAAAGATTGGCTCCGACAATCAGGACCTTGAGCGCATCATGGGGCGCCATGGCCTAGGACAGATGAGCGAAAACGGAGAGCTGTTTGTAGAATTTTGTGGCAACAACAACATGGTGATCGGTGGATCGCTCTTCCCCCATCGACCAGCACATAAGGTCACTTGGGTATCCCGAGATGGCCGAACAGAAAATCAAATTGACCACATCTGCATCAGCCGAAAATGGAGAAGGAGCCTTCTTGATGTCCGCAACAAGCGAAGCGCAGACATTGCATCTGACCATCACCTCGTCCTTGGCGAGATACGACTGAGAGTTGCACGTGTCCAACGGCGCGAGGAGAAAGTCGGGTGTCGTTACGACGTCCGCCGGTTGGAGAATCCAGAGGTGAAAAGGGCATACGTTGAACAGCTAGAATCCCGAGCCTCGGAGCTGCCGACAGACGGAACAGTCGAAGAACAGTGGTGTGGAATCAAGAATGCCTTTATCACGACGAGCCATGGTACTCTCGGTAAAGTTTGTGGAAGAAGGAGTGAATGGATGTCGGATGAAACTTGGAGGATGGTCGATGATCGGAGAAAGGCGAAAGTCGGAATTGAGCAGGCATGTACCGGGTCAGCCAAAGCAGCCGCCCGCTTACGATATGCGGAGCTGGAAAAGGCAGTTAAACGAGCTTGTAGACGAGACAAGAGAGCCTGGACAAACTCCCTAGCCGAAGAGGGAGAAAGAGCCGCCGCCAATGGAGATATCCGATTACTTTATGACATTTCTCGCCGCCTCAGTGGTGCAAGGACTAATGCAAGAATGCCGCTAAAAGACCGAGCAGGTCAGTTATTGACCGATCGAACAGATCAGCTCAAACGATGGACTGAGCACTTCGAACAACTCTTCCGAGTCACGAATAGCGATGGCCAACAGAATCTGCAGCTCGAAGCGCCAACAGTAAGTCGCATAAATGGCGTCAACTCGGAAGCGCCTTCGCTGGCTGAAATAGAAGCGGCAATCAAAAACATGAAATCCAACAAAGCACCTGGGATCGATTGCATCCCTGCTGAAATGCTGAAAGCCGACCCTGCCCTATCAGCACAAATGTTGCACCGTCTTTTCGCTGACATCTGGGATACTGCAACATTCCCGGCCGACTGGATGCAGGGTATCCTCGTAAAGGTCCCGAAGAAAGGAGACCTGACAGAGTGCGGTAACTGGCGAGGCATAACGTTGATCTGTACAACCCTCAAAGTACTCTGCAAAGTGATTCTGAACAGGATCCAGGAGAAAATAGACGCCACACTCCGACGGCAACAAGCTGGATTCCGATCTCGACGA
The DNA here is from genome assembly GCF_029784155.1 of Uranotaenia lowii. NCBI lineage: Eukaryota > Metazoa > Arthropoda > Insecta > Diptera > Culicidae > Uranotaenia > Uranotaenia lowii. Next base: position 141,172,969 of record NC_073691.1, read on the forward strand.
TCATGTGTGGACCACATCACAACGCTCCGAATCATACTGGAACAAATCAACGAATTCCAGGACTCTCTTCTGCTGGTGTTCGTTGATTTCGAAAAAGCATTTGACCGACTTAACCATGAAAACATCTGGGCGGCTCTAAGGCGACGAGGGGTCCCAGAGAAACTAGTCCATCTCATCGAAGTACAGTATGAGGCATTTTCGTGCAAGGTCTTGCACGACGGTGTCTTGTCCGAACCAATCCCGGTAACTGCTGGAGTGAGACAAGGATGTATTCTATCACCGCTACTTTTTCTAATCGTAATGGATGAGATTCTGATTGGATCGATTGACTGTGCACCGAACCGAGGATTGCCGTGGAATCCTTCAACAATGGAGCAACTGAACGACCTTGACCTGGCTGACGATATTGTTTTGCTCGCCCAAACACAACCAGATATGCAGAGCAAACTCGACGACCTCACCGAAAGTTCCAAGGCAGCAGGTCTCAAAGTCAATGTCGGAAAGACCAAGTCGATGGAGATCAACACAGGAGATCCCTCCTGTTTCCTGGTAGCTGGGCAACAAGTTGAGAAAGTGGAGTGCTTCCAGTATCTTGGTAGCCAGATTACGCCTGATGGTGGTACCAGAAAAGACATCGAAACACGGATCAGAAAGGCCCGATTTGCGTTTGCGAGTCTCCGAAACATCTGGCGGTCACGCCAGATCTCTCTACGAACAAAAATCCGAATCTTCAACTCAAACGTCAAATCCGTATTGCTGTACGGGTGCGAAACTTGGTGCACATATGCGGTAACGACGCGAAAACTGCAAGTATTTGTAAACCGCTGCCTGCGGAATATCATCCGCGCTTGGTGGCCTGGCAACTGGATCTCGAATGAGGAACTACATCGCCGGTGTCATCAAAAGGCGCTAGAAATCGAGATTCGGGAACGTAAGTGGAGATGGATTGGGCACACGCTGCGAAAAGATGAAAACGAGATTTGCAGAGAGGCGCTAGATTGGAATCCAGAAGGTCATCGAAGAAGAGGCAGACCCAGAAATTCGTGGCGGCGAAGTCTAGCCGCTGAAATCCGAACTGTCGACGAGAATCTTGACTGGGACCAGGTGAAGACGCTGGCTCCGGATCGTCAACAGTGGAGGTCTTTTACCACGGCCCTATGCACCGGAGGATCGGCGCGGGATCATTAAGTAAGTAAAGTAAGTTTTCCTCTTCACGCTGGTTTTACTCATGCGGTCCTCCTAACACGCAGTTATTTGGCTGTCTTCTAAACCAGGGGCGGTCCTAGAGCTGGCTCTTGGGGGGGGGTGATTTTCCAAATTTTCAAAAATCAGTCAATAACGTAAATATATTGCGAAAAAACGTTCATTTGGAGAGTGCGGGGGGGGGGTTTGGGGGGGGGGGGGTTGTGTGCAATTTCAAATGAGACTTTAATATTTGCTGCACACCATCACCGTGCGATGGACACGTCCATGTGTAGGGGATTTCGAATTTCAAATTTTGTTAGAAATTATAAAATACCAAAAATAAGGACAAAAAATAAGCAAATTGATTTCTAAAACCGTATTGAAACCCATAATCATCACACAAACTCGAAAAAAGATACTGATACGAATCCAAATAAATCAGAATCAAAATTTCAAATCAATTTTATTTCCGGTTAGTCATTAATAATTCATTCGAAATGTTGATACTTATTCGGAACAAAAAAAAATTCAAGCAAGTATTTTTTAAAACATCAAAAACGGAATGCGAATTAAAATTGGAACAAAGCCAGAATTTGAAGCTTCGGGCGTAACAATCAGTGCATAGAAGAAGAATAGATCAAATATAACACCAGATTTGATAAGAAATTTAACTCGAATTCTTACAAAAAAACCATATCAGGTCAGAATATTTAATTGATAATAATGTAAATTATCAACCATATTAATTTACATTTCTTTTCTTTCTTTAGTTTCGGTTGAAAAATTCCTCTGTAATGTCATCCATTTGAAATACTATTCAATAACAATTTGAAATGTGAACTATCGATGAGGAAATTATATCCATTTTGAACTTCAGAGAAATTATTCGAAATTAGTAGATGATTAATTTAAAAATGAAAATAATTAATTCTATCAAGTTATCAAGTTTATAACTTTATGTATTTAAAATACAACAACAACTTATCATCACTGACAAAGTACAATTCGGGAAATGGAAGAGTTCTTAAATGATCAAAACTCGATGATCGAAACTGATCCCTTTTATTTATTTATTTATTCATTTATTCTTTTGTTTATTTTTTTATCCATGAGGAATGAATTGATGACATGTGATTAAAATGCTTCTTAAAAAATTCTACTTTCTCATTTTCAATATCCGTACATTTCTAACTTTCTATTTGACAAGAATTTTCATAATGTTGAAATGTTCTTAGTTATGTTCTTTTAATTTTCATCGATAAGGTCGATACATAAAATTAACAAACAAAATCACTGTGATTAACTCTTCATAAATTTAAATATAATATGAAGATGGAAAAGATTAGTTATTAACATTTAAAAATGATTTTTCTAATGAAAACGTCTTTCCAAAATAAGATATAGCATATAGCAGAGATAGCATTTTGGTGTCTATGTTTTTTTTTTAAACCAACACAAACACACACAGGATCTCAATGAAATTTGATGTTTCCTCGAAGAGATTCCTTTTTCACTTAACTCTAAGCGTACAACTTTCGAGGAAATAATGGCTAGCATCTTACAAATGCTAAAACCACCAACTCTCAGAAAGTGTACTATGTATGCCGTGACCGGGATTCGATCTCATACCCGTTGGCTTAAAAGACTTGAAGGCTATCCTCTACATCACGGGCTGCGATGATGATGATGATGATGATGATGATGATGATGATGATTGATTTAGTAGAACTCGTACTTCAACTAGATTTTGTTTATCACCTCTCGTTTTGGTGATATGGAGTTTATATGGAGTTTTAAAAAGAATCAGTTTTGAGTGAAATCAATCATTGATAACTGAAGGACTTACAAGTTAATATGAAAAAAAAACTGATTCTGAACTTGTTTATTATATTTTATTCTATTAAGAAATACTACTTTCATGATGATGAATGATCTTAAAAAAAAATCTACAGTGTTTAATAATTCTAAAACACAAGAATTTCTGACATTATTGACTAAAGAAAGTTTTAAAAAACTAAGATTTTATTTTATTGAAAAATTTGCTGGAGTCTGAAAAACGATTTGGTTTCTGCTTTGAGAAATATCTTAAATCCTATGTAGTCATTACATCTTTAAAAATTCGTTAAAAGTCTATTATTTTACAAAATTGGGAACAATAAATAAACAGAAAACTTAAATTAAAAAAAATTCACAGAAGCCAACATTACTTGCGTTCTTGCGGAAAAAAAATATGATATGAACCCTTATTTCGAATTTTTATTGTAATGTTTAAAAGTTTTGTCAGAAAAGTGCAGAATTTTCTTGAATAATGTTTAACCTATTTGAAAATAATTTAGGGCACCAACATAAATCAAAATAAGCTCTTAAATTCTTTTCATTTAAAAAAGTTTTAATTCTGTGGCTATGTAAATTCATAAAAAACCCTATTGAATGTGGAGTTGAACATTTAGATAAAAAATAGAGGCTGAAATTGGGTTCTTGAAAAAAAATTTCATATCAGCAAAAAATGTGTATTGATTCAAACAGTTTTTTGGATTTATGTGATAAATCATCAAAGTAATGGATGAATTTGATTAGATATACTTCTTAAAAAAAAAAACAATATTTCACGACCATGATGCACACTGCTTCTCCTCTTTCCTTATAAATTTCGTTTAAATTTATTAAAGGTTTATATTTAAAAAGTTTAATTAGAAATTAGATAAGTTTAACAAACTTTCTTACATACTTATTTTGATATCCTTTTAAATAGCATATACCTCCTTTTATAAAACAATCTGCGGATCTTTAATATTCACTGCGAACAATTATTGACAAAAAGATAATTTTCGTCATTTGTATATTGAGCAGTTTAAAAATTATCAATATAAGAACTCTTTAAAGAACCTTTCGATATAAATGTAATTTTACAAATAAAAAAATACATGCATGTGAAAAAATCTCAAGTTATCTACAATTTTTTAATATCACCGTAAAACTCTCACCAAAATTTTAGTGATTCTCGTTTTCCAACAATACCTTTTGAAATCCAAACATTTATTTGAGAATGTGTTAACAATTGCAAAGAATTTAAAACTGAATGTTTAATTATTTTTCAGAAGTATATTGCTGAATCGTGATTCGAAAAAGCTAATTAATATAAACTCTTGTTTCGATTCATCATTTTCTAAATATTTATTTGATTCTAAAACAAAATCATTAAAATCAAATTCTTAGGTATGCAACTTACAGAACTTATTTGTTTTCTCTTAAATTGCAAGCTCTCATAGATTTTAAAATTTATTGTAACTGAATCGAAAGATACAGTTACAAAATTGAAACGAATGATATAGTAAAAAAGTGAAAAATTGTATTTTTCCTTCATGCATTTAATATTTTCAAACATAATGTATAATTTAAAATAAAAAAAATAACAAAGGGTTCATTTCTTATAGCTTATACTATTTTTAAATGAAAAGTCCTTGTTCTCGAGAAAATAGTCGAGTTATGACGGGATATCATTATCTCTGGTTTTATCTCATCTGGGAAAAAATAATACATAGGCAAGTTTTTGGAGCATTTGTTGGAGCAACCTGTTTTTGAAGGTATATTTCTGAACTCAATTTTTATCAGGTTTTGTTCACCACCTCTAATTTAAGAAGTAGTATTTTTGGTATTTTTAGGAAATTGAATAGATATGATTGTAAAATTGTATTTAAGTTTGACGGACCGATTTTTTTCCAATTTTAAGAAGAAGAATTAATAAATTCTTTTATTTAACAATCACCCCCACGGAGTGGAAAAATTTGAAAATTCCATAGAACATTTACTAGGAAATGTTCGAACTTTTCATAGAAATTCCAGCGTTTGCGAGTATTTTGTAACGGTTTTTTGTCGCTTGGGGGGGGTGATCACCCCGATCACCCCCCCCATAGGACCGCGCCTGTTCTAAACAAGCCATAAGTGTTCTTCAATTCACTGTTATTCTTTGCGGTCCTCCCAACTCGCAAAAGTAAGTCCTCACAAATCGCCTTTTTTCCAACAGCTGTCCTCCCAACTCGCTGTTCTTCTCTGCTGTCCTCCCGACTCGCAAAGGTAAGGCTGTCCTCACGACTAACCTTTTTCCAACAGCTGTCCTCCCAACTCGCTGTTCTTCTCTGCTGTCCTCCCGACTCGCAAAGGTAAGGCTGTCCTCACGACTCACCTTTTTCCAACAGCTGTCCTTCCAACTAGCTGTTCTTCTTTGCTGTCCTCCCGACTCGCAAAGGTAAGGCTGTCCTCACAACTCGCCTTTTCCCAACAGCTGTCCTCCCAACTCGCTGTTTTTCTTTGCTGTCCTCTCGACTCGCAAAGGTAGGGCTGTCCTCACAACTCGCCTTTTTTCAATCCGTGAAAATAGGACTTTATTTTTTTTTACGCATTTTGCAATATGACGAATATTCATAAAATGTCACTTTAGCAACACTGGTCATTTCCGCTCCCTAGGTAAATTTCACATGATTCTCCTTCTCTCTGGTGGGTGATCTCTGAAGAAGGTTTCTTTTTTGTGTTTACAAACTAAATCTTTCACTGCAAAAACATAAAATATACCTTTTTTCACTTTTATACGTACTACCAAACACAAAAATGTCCTGTCGGTCGCCAAATGTGCAACTCCGATTGTCACTAGAGATCACCCACCAAGGTATTCTCGTCCTCGGAACCGCCGTTGCGGTTTACTGCTCGAATGTCGCGTCGCTACTGGAGACGATGCTCGAATGCCCGAGCCTGACCTGAGAGAATACATAGAAGTATTCTCTCGTTCATCCCTGACCCACACAAAGACTGTAGCACTAAAACTTCCTGTTAATGCTTGTGCTTATATTAAGCTTTGATAAAGCTGGTGTGACCCGAACAGTACTTGAAGAACGGGTTTTTTCACTTACCTTATCAGCATCAAGAGTGGTCGAAATGGTAAAGGCGCAAGGAAATTTAAAGGCTGCTGCGGCTTTTAAGACTACCCCCATTCTGAAGTACGCATTGTTAATGCTTTTATACGGTTGGCGAAAAATGACGTTTTGATGGTGCCTTAATTCAGCATTTGTAATGCTTATTAAAGGCTATGTTTTGATAGCATTTATTCAGCCAACTATTCGCCTTTTACGCATTAATTCTGCATTATATAAGCATATAGTGCATATAAGCATTAATTCAGATTTATATATGGGAATATAGTGTTGCTTAAGGGCAATGATTTAGTGCTTATGGTTACTTGGGTAGTACAGTGAATGAGTATAGACTGTTTGAAACAAAAGGAATTGGTTGTCAATGGCCCGTGGAATAAACCATGAGTTAAAGTCGAATCCAAGATGGCGACTTCAGCTCAACTTTTAAATGTTGTAAATGACTTAAAATCGCATGAAACCCCAACAATATTGGTATTGGGTGAAAGGGCTAAACGAGAAGAAGTCGCATTTCGCTATCTGACGCTATCTTGAAATCCAAGATGGTGGCTTTCGTTAAGCTTTAAAATGCTGTTGATCATTGGGAATCAAATGAAACCCCCACAATATGATTATTGAGAGAAAAAGCTCAACTAGTAGAAGTCGAATTTCGCTATCCAACGACATCATGAAATCCAATATAGAGGGTTCCACTGAAATTTAAAATTCTGTTAATCAGTGAAAATTGCATAAAACTCCCAAAATATGGGTTAAAATTGAAAAGGATCAACGAGTAGAAGACATATTTCGCTATCAGCCGACATCTTGAAGTCCAAGATGGCTGCTTCCACTAAACATTGAAATGATTTTAATCACTGAAAATCACTTGACATTCCCACAATATGGTCATTGGGTAAAATGGCTTGATCAGTTTAAGTCGAATTTCTCTATAAGACGCCATCTTGAAATCCAAGATGACGACTTTCGCTGAACCTTAGAATACTGTAAATAACTAAAAATCGCATGCAAATTCCACAATATGGGTATTGGCTAAAGGGCTAAACCAAAAGAAATCAAATTTTGCTATCAGGTGCATCTCAAAATCCAAGATGGTGGCTTCCATTGAACCTGAAAATGTAGTTAATTACTGAAAATCGCATGAAACTTCCGCAATTTAGTTATTGAGTAAAAGGGCTAATCGAGTAGAAATCGAAGTTTGCTATCAAACGCCATCTCGAAATCCAAGATGGCGGCTTTCACTGAACTTTTAAATGAAACCCCCAAATAATGTAATGAGTGAAATGATAAATCTAGAAGACGTCGGATTTTGCTATCTGACGCCAACATCAATCCAATATGGCGGCTTTTTTCTTGGGAAATTTCGGGCTGCAGTCTATTTAAGAGCAAAAACGTCGCCTTTTGGTCTCTGAAGAAGATTCAAAACCGAATGAAACGTTGGATACATAAAACAAAAATCGTTTTTGCTCCAAAAAGACTGCAAGCCAGAATTTCCCAAGAAAAAACAACAATCAGCCGATTCTCAAACATAAAAAGATGGCAGCTTTCGCTATTCTTTTCAAAGTTGTAAATAACTGAAAATCTCATGATACATCCACAATACGGGGTATTGTGTGAAAGGGTTACACGATTAGAAGTCGAATTTCATTTTCCGAGGCCATCTTGAAAGCCAAGATGGCTTAGCTTAGCCTTTTCACCCAGTACTCGTATAGTTACGGTTTAATGCAATTTTTTGTCATTCACAGCTTTTTAAGTTCAGCGAAAGCCGATAGCTAAATTCGAATTCTACTCGTTTAGCCTTTTCACCTTATACCCTGTATTGCGAAAGTTTCATTAGATTTACAGTAATTTATAGCTTAGAAAAGAAAAGCGAAAGCCGCCATCTTGGATTAATGATGGCTTCAAGTAGCCAAATTCGACTTCTTCTAGTTATTTCTTCAACTCAATACTCATAATTTCATTTGATTTTCAGTAATTAAACTTATTTTAATGTTCAGCGGAAGCCGCCATGTTGGATTTCAAAATGGCGTCTGATAGCAAAATTGAACTTCTTTTCGTTCAGTCTTTTCACCCAACCCACATTGTAGGAGTTTCATGCGATTTTCACTGATAAACAGCATTTTAAAGTTCAGCAGAAGTCGCCATCTTGGATTTCTCCATGGCGTCGGATAGCGAAATTTTAATTCAAATAGTTTAGTGCTATCTATCAATACTCATATTGTGGGGGTTTCATTTGATTTTTAGCATTTCATTTCATTTGATAAACAGCATTTCGAAATCAGCGGAAGCCACCATCTTGTATTTCAAGATGGCGTCAGATATTGAAATTCGACTTCTACTCGTTTAGCCATTTCACCCAAACCCAATATTGTTGGGGTTTCATGCGATTTTAAGTCATTTACAACATTTGGATTTCAAGATGGCGTCAGATAACGGAATTCAACTTCTACTGGTTGATCTCTTTCAACTAATATCCATACTGTAAGAGTTTTATGCGATTATCAGTCATTAAAAGTATTTTCAATTTGAGTTATAGCCGCCATCTTGAAATTTAGGATGGCGACGGACAACGAAATTCGACTTCACTCATTTATCACTTGCACCTAATAACCATCTTAGATTAATGATGGCGTCAAGCAACTTTTTTTTTACTATTTGGGTTTTTTCACTCAATACTCATACTGTTGATATGTTCATTCCACTTCCGTTACTTTGAAGTTTTTTAAGATTTTTATAATTTTTTTTAATTTGAAATTAAAAACCAACACACATAACTTATCGAAAATGTGTAAAAATGGGAATTCCTACTCAAATATGTGCTATCTAACCTGAGCGTGTCCTGTTTTGACATCTTGACCGAGAACTGTCACTAAGTTTTATGGTGGTTCAATAGTTAAGCACTGAGTATTATTTTAAAACATGCAAAAGAAAGCTTGGAGCAAGCTTCTAAGTTTGTGTTTTAATATAGTTTAAACAGAGCATTCATAACTTAGCTTAGCTTAGCTTGATTGACTACTCACATCCACCTTAAGTCATTGAAACCGAAATGCCAATAAAAATTCGGAATTCTACTTTTAAAATGATATAAAGTTCTTGCTTTCCATAGTTTATTCCATCATAATAGTACTAAAGCATTTCGAATTCCATAACCGCTGGTGTGGCTCAGTAGAATGAATTCTACATCACCAATGGTTGCTACTCCGTGATTGACCGAGGCCATCAATTTTGCCCAGAGGTCAAAAGAATGGTGTCTGGGATTGACAACACATTCACAATGAACAAAACTGATGCTCTCTCTTTATATATCAATAACGGCGCCGGCCACGTCCTAGTAGTCAATAGATAGAAAGGAAAATAAGAGAAAGGGATGATAGAATGTAACATTATGCTTTAGGACCGAGGTTACCTCTGCATCCTAGCAAAAAAAAATTGTAGGGATGAGGGAAAAGGGATATGATCAGGAGACACCTTTGACAAGCGTATAGATCTTAGTAAACCTATTCTCCGGTGATTTCATCGTTCCTAACAAAATGTTTTTTAACTCAACACAACAAAACAAAAAATCAAGAGACATGTACATCAGTTAACGGAAAAACCATTAAATTTATTGTGAATAACATATATTGGCCCACTAGCGTAACAATCTCTCAACAAAAACAGTGTAGATAAAATAAAAATAAAAATTATTTAGTTTAAAGTTTTTCTTCGGCTGATATTTGTAAGCTATAATAAACTCAAGCTTTTTCTAAGAGACCGATCAACTTTTGATATCAACAAATTCAACAAGATAATTTAAGAAAGTTGCAAATGATATATAGTTAACTAAAATGTAAATCCTTAAACTTGGAATTTTGGAAAATAACATATTTATCGTTATATTTTGAATGTAGAACAAACAATACAATCCATCATTGATCAATTTCAATATTTATTTACATAGTATTCCGTCTTACGACATAACTTGACGAACATAATTCCTAAAATTCACTCGGTCCATGGCAACCGTTCTCCAATTTCTCGGGCACCCCACGTTCGCCAGATCACGCTCCACTTGGTCTAACCACCTCGCTCGTTGCGCTCCTGCTCGTCTTGTTCCTACCGGATTCGTGGCGAACACCTGTTTTGCAGGACAGTCATCCGGCATTCTCGCAACATGTTTCAATATATTATTGTAATTTTTTAATTGTGCACATGTGTTATGTTATGCATTTCAAAATATTTAAAATTGTTCTGTAAATGTTAACTGAAAGCAGTGTTTAGAACTATCAGCCTACCAAATCCAAGTTAGTATCTGAAAAGCTCGAAACCTAGGCAATGGGGTGAGTTTTTTTGATCACTAGTTCGATTTCCTATTAAGAGATGGCACTTATCAAAATGGTTCCTTTGGACAAAAATTTGTATGGAAAAATTGAGAGTTACCTTTTTTAAATTTTTCTGGCGTAACTGGTACACTTTTTTGAAACTTCCAAAGGTTCCAACACATTTTCCGTATCGTTGCACCCGGTGCTGGTATCGAACGAGGTGGTGAAAATTGATAAAATCGCGAAAAACTGTCGGTGAGAGAGTAATAGTTTAAACAGAGCATTCATAACTCTTTCAATACAACTAAAACAGTATGACTAATAAAAGCTTTATTAGTGTTTTCAAAACTATCTGAAAACATATGGTCGAAATGAGAATATAAGCTTTTTGCAGGAGCATAATTAAACTGTCATAAAACAAGCTGCACAAAAAAAATGAAACCATAAGAAAACTTCCTAATGCTAGTTGGCTCAATCTGTGTTACTTGGGATGCCAATTGGAGGAGCATTCCAGAATAGGGCACACTTTCCTTTGTTAGCTAAAGGAAGATACGGTCAAAATTTGGTCAAGGGAAAACGCGTGTAAATCGGTGAAATCGTTTATTTAAAAAATAAAATTAAATTTCTTTTTCAAGTTTAATCAGTATAAAATTCAAGGAAACATATTCAGTTAGGCTTCCACTTTTCCAAATCCGAATTGCCGGCGTTACGCTTAACCCCTGCCATCAGATTTTGTAAAGCCACCTTGTCCACCTTCTTCGCCGCAGAAAGCCAGTTTGCCTTGAACTGCTGCTCGTCCTTAGCAGTTTTTTTGGTCTTCTTGAAGTTCCGCTTGACAATAGCCCAGTATTTCTCAATCGGGCGGAGCTCTGGAGTGTTGGGAGGGTTCTTGTCCTTGGGTTCTTGTCCACCTGCACGTTGTTGGCGGCGTACCACTCCATGGCCTTTTTACCGTAATGGCAAGATGCCAAATCCGGCCAAAACAGTACGAAATAACCGTGTTTCTTCAGGAAAGGCTGCAGACGTTTGTTCAAACACTCTTTCACGTAAATTTCTTGGTTGACAGGCCCGGAAGCTTTGAAAATGCTGCTTTTCAAGCCACAGGTACAGATGGCTTGCCAAACCAGATATTTCTTCGCGAACTTTGACAGATTCTTGTGCTTGAAAAATGCTACCTTTCCATTTGCTTTTGCCGTATAAAACTCCTGTCCCGGAAGCTGCTTGTAGTCGGCTTTGACGTAGGTTTCATCGTCCATTACCACGCAGTCAAACTTCGTCAGTGTACAGCCTCCGGGATCGCGCTTTGGCCGTCGTATTTTGTTTATCATCGCGATTTGGAGTCACTACCTTCTTGTAAGTCGATAGTCCGGCTCGTTTTTTGGCTCGATGCACGGTTGTAGACGATACACCCAGCTTATTTGCGGCATCTCGGAGAGAGAGGTTAGGGTTTCGCTTGAAACTACCGGCAACTCTCTTTGTCGTCTTAGCGGCTTCCGGTTATCGGTTTCCCCCCGATCCAGACTTCCTGGCTGTCGACAAACGTTCCCCAAACACTTTAATTACATTTGTAACGGTTGATCTGGCAACTTTTAGCGATTTTGCCTGCTTTGCGTGCGAGTAGCTCGTATTTTCGCGATGCGCGAGCTAAATTTTGATACGCTGCTTTTCTTCCTCGGACGGCATTTTGACAACCGAAGAGTGAATTCCAAAATCAAAATAGGAGCAACATTCTACACACACACACCTTCAAAATGAGGGGTGTTCAGGTTGTTTAAATGCAAAATTGAAAGAAATACGTCGAGTTGATATTGACCAAATTTTGACCGTATCACCCTTTATTTTATTGTTAGCCAATTCATTTTCTTAATAAATTTTTAGTACACTTATTAATGGTGAAGAAAACAGAAGAATTGACGAAAGAGTTTTAATGCGAAACACTGGTTATTCAAATTTAAAGATTTTTTGTCAATATTAAAAAGCGAATGTTAAAATACTTGATAAGTGGGTTCAGCTTTCGTTGATTTTTTTATTCAAAAGCCTAGCGCTGCAAATACGCCAGGATGATTATAGGAATTAGTAACACATCAGTAGAGAAACAATCTTGGCCGGCTTGTGCAAAATCCGTATCACACATCCACCAGCCTCCCGGTTATTTCAATCGTTTACATATTCAAAGTGCAGCCCAATTCATGCAACAGCAGCCGCAAAAAAATATGAAAAGGGAGGCACAACGACCTCCACACTTCTTCCGTTAGTAGTGCCATCCTGCGAGAGGTCTATTTGTTTATCACTTCCATTCCGAAAAATCAGATCTTAATAACCCTCATCGGCCGGATCTATATAGCAAGACCGCTGTTTAAGGAATTCGTCCGGGCAGGCAGGTTTATGCTCTCGAAACTTCAAATTGAGTAGCGGCATACAACACAGCTGTTCGGGGCCCTTGCGGATTTAGCCGTCTCGAAAAGATACTTCTACGCGATGTTCTCTTCAAACATTCCCGACCGTATGAATTGGTTGCCATTTTTGGTGGGCGGTCAGTACGAAAACGATCCTCCCCGTAAAAGCACCTACATAATCACAGGGATTGTGCAAATTTTCACTGCTCGAAGCTTGTTGGAGAGTATTGTGGGGTAAAAAGGCCATCGATTTCGAACTGTGTCGTTCTAAACATATCAGAAAACGTGTAGCAGAAGCATAGGAAAATTCTGCACCAGCTTTCCCTATCTTGATAGGCATCGTGTGGTTTCGGGATTTGCGTGCTCTAAATCAGCGGTCATTTGAATTTTGTTGAATCCCTTCCCGGAGCGATGATAAGCTAGATAAGCTACAAGAAATAAGAGGGTGGCCAAAGTGGTTGCAAATTACGGAAATGGGCAAGGTCAGAACGATGGCCCCCGATTCTGATGAGTTGAAATGTTATTCACCTAACGTTCGAAAATTAAGCTCAATTTCAATTTGGTGGTATGTTTTGAGACTTTTCTATGAAAAAAAAACTCGAAACTTCGCGAATCGAGGTATTGTGGACTGTGGATATTTTGATTTGCGGCAATTTTTTCATCAATTGCGACCCTTGCTTAGTATTCAATAATTAAGATGGATTATGGAATTTAGACAATTTTATTAAATTTTTCATAGTTCATATGATGACATGATAGTCAAGCTTTTTGGCCAATACAGAAGTTGTCGAAGTTGCTCTTACTCTTGAGTGGATGAATCCGAACAACTGCTTCTATAAAAAGAGTTTCCACGTCACCCATTTTGCTAAAACAAAGAGATTCTAGATATTAACACACAAAAACAGCACACGCAGAAAAAGCGAATAATTCTTTTACTCGGACACTTTGCTAATGTCGACTAATTGGTGTTTGCTGGGGCTCGAATCGGCGGCTACCGAAATTATAGTGACAGAGCTGCACGTTTGTTGATTTTTCCTCCATTTGCTCTATAAACTAGTAATTATTTCCGACTAATGCCTAGCCAAGACGTGCGTTTTTTCGTGTTAGCTGTTTTCCGGTTCGGAGATATTCGAGTGATTTTTTTTGTCTCCCTTCTTAGATTAGATTTAGAACAACAAAATCGGGGTTGAATGATCGTTGAACTGCTCGGTTCTGAACCCGGTTGATTGATTCTTCCAGTTCAGTGACCACTTTATTGCAAACGGAAATTTCTGGTACCATGAAGGTATCTACAGCAAATTATATTTTCATCCGTATAGAATGTCCCTTTTTGGTCATCAGCTCATAATAAAAGCTTAATGGCTGGTTGTTTTTTTATTTGTTCAAGAAGAAATGGCTTATAAAATGGTAATTCCTGTTTGATGTAATTTTCTGATGATTTTATGATAAATATTTTTACAACTTTAAATTTTTCTTCGGGTAGTCTAGAACAACTAGAACCATTCAATAACGTCTTACGGCAAAACAATTTGGAAATTTGGAAACAATTTGGTGTCATTAAAATGTGTCACCTTCAAAGACATCCAAATCAAAAGACATCATACGGTATAACGTTGCCCGTATCCAAGCAATTAAATAAGCTCTTTAATATTCAAATTACTTAAGTATTGAGTATCAAATGGATAAAAAAATCTTTTTCTACAAGAGAAAGTATTCCTAAGCGCGTCTACAGCCATTTGACGAAATGGCTGACAAGACAACATATCTAATCAATGCGTTTTGAGGGTGATATGCTTCGAACATAAGGCGTGAAAGAATTATATGAATGGTACCAAACCCAAAAAAAAATTAAGAAAAAGGTAGTCTGTGGCCAATGAAAGAGACGCGTATTTTTTTGCCTTCAAAAATTTAATCAAATCTGGTAAACTGGAAACTTGACGAAGGAAAACTGGATAATCTTTTGAAATGGAGCAAATTCAGTGACCTCCAATGGTACTTTCGGGAAGAAAACGATCCTAACCTCCGAAGATTCAAGAACCAGATTCCATGGCGGACTCCTGCAACATCTAGGATTGGCATTTTATTTGGAATCTCTGGCGAGCCCGTTCCATTAGGTTACTTTTTTCATTTTTAGAAACACTTGAAATCTACTACATTAGATTTTTTTTTACTATTTGAATTCATGTGATAGCGGATTGCTGAATATCAGGTTCCACATGCTAAATACATACACCGTAAAACGTGGTTACTTTGATCAACGGGGTAACTTTGACCCAATTAATTTTTGCACATTATCATCGATAACTCAGTCCCTAGTTTGAATTTTTGGAAACTGTTTTCTACGTTTGAAAGCCTAAGAATTGAGTATCAAACAGACAAAATTTGGTTTGTATTTGAATTTTTTTTTCTGTTAGTAAAAATGTTATTTTAAAATCTTAAAATTTCTATTTTTTTCAATGCTTGAAAACAAACAGCTCTTCTGATGAAATAAAAAAGCTTTTAGAAGCAAACGGGTTGTTGAATGTGAAAGAACTACTATTTTTTTTTGTTTATATATTGTTATAGTGCTATTTTTATAGTCTTTTAGTGATAATTTTTTTAAATTTAAAAAATAAGTACATTTTCCAAGAGTAAGCCCGTATTGGACAAATGGATAGGAACCCTATAAAATGGTTAACTTAGAAAAAAATGAAAATGGATATAGTGGGAGGGCCAAGAGGAATGTGTTAAGGAAAAATTTCATTTGTATTTTCTAGCTCAAACTATTTAGCAATTGTTTTAATTTTTGCCCCTAAATGTATGCAGCATAATAATACATTTTTCAAATATAAATGTTTTTAAAAGAAAACGTTATGAAGCAAAATAAAACTGATAAAATAGCATTTGTGAATATTATGAAGGTGTTTCGTATCCTTTATGGTCGAGAAAACTCGTTAAAACCGTCAAAATAGAGACTGATCAATGTAACCCCAAAGCATTATATTCAAAACAGAGACGAAATCGTTTTAATTATCAGATTTAAAGTGGTCTAATAAATTTCTGCAACCATGTTTTACGTTCATTGGAGTCCAGTACTGATTTTAAAAATATGAAACATGCCACATTTCCCTTAACAGAAAAAATAATCGATAAATATTGAAAAAAGTGATCAATATTACCCCGGATTACGGTACCTACTTTTGTGATTCATGCTGAAAGTTTTGCTCTTGTTGTAAATTTTAATTCCAAATACTATCCATATTTGTCTATATTTATGTAAGCACAGTGAAACATGTGTGGAATAGTTATGAATGATAATCGAATCAAACTGTAGTGGAACTGAATTGTAGCTGAGTGGTTTTCTGTATAAAATTTTCTTTTTCTTTTTTTTCTTTTTTTTAGCGCAATTAAGTGGGCCATAGATTACACAACATTTGTTTAAATTTGATGAAATTCTGTCGCTGTGAACACGTGTATGGGACTGCTTGAATGAGCGCGCAAACGGTTTGAGTAAAATTGGTCCGGATCAAAATATTTTGTACAAACAACCCTCTGTGGCATAGTGTATGGTGCTGTTTGTACAAAGTCCAGGCCTTTATTCAGCCCCAGCCGGGGTGGAGATGGTTATATTGCTTTCGCCAGCAATCGTTTGTGTTCGCACAAAATATGTTTGTATCATGTGTGGGCTCTATGCTTGTCAAAAAACGTCGGGAATTCCCGGCAATTAGTAAATTCAGGAATTCCCGATCCCGGGAAACGCTTAAAAAATCCCGGGAATTCTCGAAGTCTGAAAAGTTACTACCAATTTACACGAATAGAACACCAATACACGAAATAGGAAAAACTGAATCAGATTGAGCAAGGAAAATGATAGTTCTACCAATTCTATGTTGATGGCTTAGTTTTAAATATTCTTGGATCAGTTTAATAGATTGAATTTATAAAAAAATGAAAATCCAACCGAAAACTTAAAAGTGAAAAACGTTAAAGAGCCTCAACTAGCCCAATAATGAAACGCTACGGAAAGATTTTGAATGTTCTATATTGCAACACTCATCATTTAGAACATCCGTTTCGGATGCTTTTGACAGTAGCAAAATCATCACCATAATATAAATATTAATATAAAACAACTGGATAGTTATCTGAAAATTTACGATATTTGATGAATAACCTGAAATTTAGCTAACTAACTTCTATCGATAGTGAGCCCGCCTCGGTTAAATATCGCGCGACTGAAGCAACCTGAGGTCGCGGCAGACTACGCGCAATCAGTCGAAGCAGCGCTGCCTCTCGAGGACTGTTGGGATACCATCAAAACAGCCATCAACAGTGCTGCGGAGAACGTCATCGGTTATGTGGAGCGATCTCGATGGAACGACTGGTTCGACGAGGAGTGTAGGAGGGTGATGGACGAAGAGAATGCCGCGCGGGCGGCAGTAGTGCAGAGAGGCACCCGTCGAAATGTGGAAAATCACCGACAGCGGAAGAGGCAGCGAGTCCGACTTTTCCAGGAGAAAAAGCGCCGCCTGGAGGAGGAGGAGCTCGAGGGGCAGGAGCAGCTGCATCGTTCCCAAGAAACACGAAAGTTCTATCAGAAACTCAACGCATCCCGCAAAGGCTTCGTGCCGCAAGCCGAAATGTGCCGGGATAAGGACGGGGGTATCCTGACGGACAATCGTGAGGTGATCAAAAGGTGGAAGCAGCACTTCGATGAACACCTGAACGGCGCACATGCAGGAGATCAAGACGGTGGGGGAAGGTACATCGCTGGCGTAGCCAACGACGAAGAGGAGCCACTCCCAACGATGAGTGAAGTTAAGGAAGCCATTCGCCAGCTGAATAGAAACAAGTCGGCTGGGAAGGATGGCATCGCAGCTGAACTCATCAAAATGGGCCCGGACAGGTTGGCCGATTGCCTACACCGGTTGATAATCCGGATCTGGGACATAGAACAGCTACCGGAGGAGTGGAAGGAGGGGGTAATATGCCCCATCTACAAGAAGGGCGACAAATTGGACTGTGAGAACTACCGAGCGATCACTGTCCTCAATGCCGCCTACAAAGTGCTGTCCCGAATCCTACTCCGCCGCCTAACGCCACAAGCAAACAGATTCGTGGGAAGTCATCAGGCCGGCTTCATGGAGGGACGGTCAACGACGGACCAGATATTCACATTACGGCAAATCCTCCAAAAATGCCGGGAACACCAAGTCCCTACGCACCATCTATTCATCGACTTCAAAGCCGCATACGACACGTAACGAGCTATGGAAAACCATGGACGAGAACGGCTTTTCCGGGAAGCTGATCAGACTGATCAAGGCGACGATGGATGGAACGCAGTGCTGTGTGCGGATCTCGGGTGAATTGTCGAGTTCATTCGAATCGCGCAGGGGGCTTCGACAAGGTGATGGTCTATCCTGCATGATGTTCAACGTGGCGCTAGAAGGTGTTATTCGACGAGCGGTGGGAGAAATGCGGGGCACGTTTTTCAACAGATCCAGTCAACTTATCTGCTTTGCCGATGACATTGATATAGTCGGTAGATCATCTGCGGCGGGAGATCTACCGCAAACTGAAACGCGAAGCAGGAAGGATTGGGTTGATGATTAATACGTCCAAGACGAAGTATATGCTGGCCTGTGGATCCGAGATCGACCGAACCCGCTTGTCCAGTAATTACAAGGTCACGATCGACGCCGACGAGCTGGAGATAGTCGAAGACTTTGTCTATCTCGGCTCACTGGTGACCGCAGACAATGACACCAGCCGTGAGATCCGGAGGCGAATTATCAGCGGAAGTCGTGCCTACTATGGACTCCACAAGCAACTGCGGTCGAGAAGACTTAGCCCTCGCACGAAGTGTAACCTGTATATGACGCTCATTAGACCGGTTGTTCTCTACGGGCACGAGACATGGATATTGCTCGAGGAGGACCTGCGTACACTCGGAGTATTCGAGCGACGAGTGTTAAGAACCATCTTTGGCGGCGTACAGGAGAACGGAGTGTGGAGGCAAAGGATGAACCACGAGCTCACGCGACTCTACGGCGAACCCAGTATCCAGAAGGTGGTGAAGGCTGGCCGGATACGCTGGGCGGGACATGTTGCGAGAATGCCGGACGACTGTCCTGCAAAACAGGTGTTCGCTACGAATCCGGTAGGAACAAGACGAGCGGGGGCGCAACGAGCGAGATGGTTAGACCAAGTGGAGCGTGATCTGGCGAACGTGGGGTGCCCGAGAAATTGGAGAACGGTTGCTATGAACCGAGTGAATTTTAGGAATTATGTTCGTCAAGTTATGTCGTAAGACGGAATACTATGTAAATAAATAAATAAATTTTCCCAAACTGCCGGTGCGACAAGTCAGGAAATTCCAGGTGTATGGAAAGAATTTGTTCTCTCGACTTGCTTTGGTTCACCTCTATTTTCGTTGAATCGAAAAACACGACTTTGAGTTAGACAGCACACGCTTTTTTAAAACCATTTATGGTTGTTATGTAACCATTTTATGGTTTTTGCTTGAAACTGCTAATATGGTTATTTTTTATTATTTTTTCTTATATAAATTTCAACCATTTTGATAGTTCTCAAGTATTAAGGTTTAAAAGAAAAAGGTTAAAACTTGATTTTATTTCATCGCAATTTTGATTTTGATTGTGCAGCCGAACGCGTTTCTTTATTTTGTGGTTTTTACAATATATTTTTACTTTTAAAGTAATCTGAAATTTGTTGCCAAGATGTCTTCCTTCTTCCTAAAAGGTAAACCAAGACCAACGACCAAACGAAAGGTTAGTATTACTCGATTCTGAAAACCTCCAACTCGTGTTTTAAACTACACATATTTTTCAGTTTAACAAAACCAAACCGACCAAGAAAGAATCCTGCGGGAGCCGGAAGAATTGGAAGAGAAAATTGACAGCTATAAGGAAGAGGAGCAAACGATTGCGGCCGCTGGGAAAAAGTTCACATGATAAGGAAGATTCGGGATAGGCCGGAATTGACCAGCTTTGAGGGCAGACTATCTGGAGAGTATCGGGAGGTGGCTACATGAGGGTTTCGATTCAGGTTAGGCACATTGAACCGGCGATATCGGCGAAAGCTCCACTGCTAAATACTTAATTTTTTTTTCTTATCAAAACACAAGTGAGAACTCAAATCCATGTAGGTATGAAGAACCTGGAATAAATCACATAAGTTTAAAAAAAAACTTTTATTTTTTTTTGTCGCCAATTTAGAAATACAAATACCAATCGTACAAAACTTTTCTTTCAATTTCGGGTAAAAATTAACCAATTTTTGACTTCTCTGGGGTTATCTACTTCGGTTAAAAAATAACCATATTTCAACTTCACCCGGAGAAGTCATTTTATTGGTTAGCGTTGAAAAGTCATAACGCGGAAAAGGTCGATTATGGTTATTTTGTAACCATAAATGGTTTATTAAATATGAGCGTGCATGTAAACAATACACATCAATGAGAAAGTGTGCAAAATTTGATTGATTTTTACCAATAGTATAAAAGTTATGCCCTGTTGGCAATGTGGAACTTGTGGTTAATTTTTCTTTGAAGAAGATTTGTTTCACAATTAGGCGTACCGTAAAACGGAGTTAAACTGATCACTTTTTTCAATATTTCTAGATAATTTTTGAGGCATATTTCAATTTTTAAAAATCAGTACTGTACTCCTATGAACGTAAAACATGGATGCAGAAATCTATTAGATTACTTTATATTTTATCCAAAAATCGATTTTGTCTTTGTTTAGAATTTGTGCTTTGGGGTAACATTCCCAAGTAACAATTTAGGTTTTATAAGAGACTCCATACCAACTATAAATTAAAGCTATAAAACCTCGTCCGGCTATGTAAGGTTCTATAAAACTGCAATACAACGCTTAGTAGCACAAAAAGGCCCTTCTGCAGTAGGTTCTGCAGAGCAAATAATAAAACCGTGCCAATCCAAATCAACTTTCAGAGTTCTGTGTGAATTTCGCTTATGAAATCTATTTATTATATTTTTTCCATCTACAAATAATTCTGCTCCGGAATTGGGTTTTCAATAATAATTTACAAAAAAATTGAATCTTATTCAAATCAAAAATGAAAAAACAAAGCACAAAGGATATCTTAATTCTTTAGGTAATTCAATGCTATTTTCTAAGCCGGAATGCTCAATACCTGCTATTTATTTACTTGCGCTTTCAAATTTACCGCAAATAGGTATGAGAAAATTTGGGAAAAATTGTGGGCCTGCTGTAAGTCGTTCTTTTAAACAATAAAAAACCGATTAAATAGATCGAATAAATTTTGCTTTCATCTATAGAATCATCTTTTGGTTTGTAAATAAACTTTAAAACATTATCTCAGCAATAAGGATATCCAAATTTATAATGCGTGGGTTAGGGGATATGGGTTAATCTCTAAAATAGAAAGATGTCATTTATAAATTCACCATTATTTGTCTAACAAATGGCGCTAATATATGAAATTAATAAAAGTCGTTATTTAACTCTTAAAAAACGATTTTGCTTTCTGAAAACTGCTAATAAAACTATTTTTTTTAAATAACCTTTTTGTCTTATAAACGAGTGTGAAATTTGAAAAGGAAGCTTGAATGGTATCTATAAACAGACAAAGTTATATAACATTCTGTAAATCTTTCCTTCAAAACTAAGTCAGGCTTAATGTTTTTTTGAAGCATTTATAAAACCTTTTCCGATTTGAATATGTTTGGCGGATAATTAAAAGACAAATTTTTTAATCATTTATAATTTTTTTATTGACTTGAAAAATATAACATAATACACCATATGTTTTTCTTATAGCACACTTTAAAATTTTTAGGGTCATCTTTCGATTAATTTAGCGAAAAAATAAAACAAATCTGCGACTGAGAACAAACAAAATACTTCACTTACACCTGAGATTCCTTCACAACATTACGCATTCTTATCAGATAATAAATTATGCTGCATGACGTTCCTGGTGATTGGAAAGATGAATTTCGCCCTTTATTGTTCCCAGATGATGCGAAATTACAGATTTTTCCACAGAAAACCTTCCATTGTTGACATTATGGTCGATTGAGCTACGACTGACTGTTGTAAGCCAATTATTCGATCGAATAACTTTTATAAAACTTTTAAAGCATATAGAAGTTTTAGTTCCTTATAAATGTTTATAGACGCCACAGAAAGTTATTTATTTGCATGTTTAAAACCTAAGCCACTTGTAATGACCGTATAAGAACACGAATACTAGGAGTTGGTTTGAAAGGGCTTTCATAAATCTGAACAGGTTCATAGGAAGGTATAATTAAACATTTCCAAATCCTTTATCTTTTCAAATATAAAAATGTTTTATAGGACACTCAAAGTGCCTAATAAAAATCAAATCTCAAAAGTTTAATGTTGTTATATAAGTTGGATGTATAAATTAAGGGGCTAAGTTTTTACCATTACTTATAAAATTTGAACCACGAATGAAAAAGAAATTTTACTTTCTTTCAATTCTCCAGGCCATCGCACTATTCCTCTCTACTGTTTTTTTTTTCGAACTTTACCATTTGATAGGGTTTCTAGCCTTTTGACCGGCTTACTCTTGGAGAAGGTCACTATTTTTTAAATATCACAAATTTACCTCGAAATTCAACAAAAACTACACCAAAACTATAAATTTACAGAGGGCAAAAGTTGAACTGTCTCTTAAATCAACCTGCTGCTTCTATACGCTTTGATTTCATCAGGAAGGGTGTTTGTTTGTGAGCCTTCTAAAAAACAAATATTTCAAGATTTTCAAATAACATTTTTACTTACATTTCAAATGTTCAATTACAAACCAATTTTTTCTCAATTTGTAATTCAACATGTAGGGTTTCAAACATAGAAAAAAGTTTAAGGACATTTTAAATTTAGACTTAGTTATTGATGATTATGTGGCAAAATTTAATGTTGATCAAAACTACCCCGGTGATCCATGTTATCCCGTTTTACGGTAGGGGAGAATAAGGATACTGGATCCCTGGGGATACTTGATTCCTTAGCTATATCTCCAAACTGGAATGTCGTACAAAGATCAAATGTTCTAGAAAAATGTGCCAAATGGAACAAAACAGTAATGGTTGAAGCTCAAAAAATTTTAACAGAATAAGTTTTTGGGTTATTGAACTTTGTTCATCTACGGGTTCAAGTATCGTTCTAATTTTAGGATCATAGTGTTATGTTCGGTAAAATGGTCCAACTCCGATTTATACCATACTGAGAGAAGTGAGCGAAATGCTAATTAGTTTTATAGCAGCTTCTATTCATGCCAATAAACTGAGAGAGATGCGTTCTTTCCATTTCCGACTGCAAACCAGAGCTGACCTATTTTCTACACACATCCGAAAACTTTGGTCCACCATAAATCAAAAACTTAAAAGTGACGACGAGGACAAGTTTTTTTTGGATAATCACATCGGCGGAAGCGTGCATGAAAAGCCGTGGGTGATTAAATGTGATTTAAAGCGTTTGAGTGCAAGTTTGGGGTGCAAAACGTGCAAATTAAAGAAACACGATATAATTTTTTGCATGCATGTAGACGTGTACAAGACAAAAGGACATCTAGCTAAAAAGAAGTATAAAGTTTAAAAAAAAAACGTGCTGTAAAGGTGAATAGCCCATCTGGGTGAATTCTAGGACTAATTGTATTCGGTGAAGTCATCGCTAGCCGATATCTGCAATTTGCTCGCAGAAAGATCCACGTGGTCACCGTTGTGCTGCTGAAATTGAGGTTGTATTAGAAGGTCACGTAAGTCGTATCAATTTTAGTAACTAAAAAATTTTTCAGTGTACTAATTTTTCATTGGAAATGTCTCTTATTGGTTCAGTTGACCATTATGTGAGGGGGCCAGTTTTGCTCATTATATGGAAAGAATGGATATTCTTTATCAACTTAATAACATTCCGGATGTTCGAAAAAAAAATCTTTTTATAACATTGAGTGGGTCAGTTATTTTTGAAGAAATCAAGTTGATTTACCCAGGTCAAGCAATTGCTGATCTTAATTATGACGATATCATTAACAGGTTGAAAACACGTCTGGATAAAACCGAGCCCAACATGATGAATAGATTCAAGTTTAACAATCGTGTGCAAGGGGTGGACGAGCCCGCAGAGAATTATGTGTTGGCTTTAAAATTGCTGGCATCAGAATGTGGGTTTGAAGGTCATCAAGATGAAGCAATCAAAGATAAAATTGTGTTTGGGTTAAGAGATGAAGAATTGAAAAAGAAGTTGTTGATGCGAGATGGTATGACTCTCCAGGAAGTTGAAGAAATTGTCGTCAGGAATGAATTGGCTAGATTGAGAGCGCAGGAACTCAGTACTCGGGGAGAGGAGCCCAGAACTGTGAATTCAGTAAGATATCGTTTGGGGGCACCTGCTAATAGCAGTTATGACCAGGGAGATCGGCCATATTGGCGTGATGGAAACAGAAATCGTTACAGTGGATTTAATAGAAACAAATTTGTTGGAAATCGTTTTAATAATTTTTCTGAAAATCGGTGGGACAATCGCTATCAGCGTGAAAAATTATCCAGAGAAAATTATAATGATCGAAATGGCAATGGCACAAATATTGTTCATGCAAATGTTATTTGTAACTACTGTAGGCGCAGGGGACACGTGAAGCGTAACTGCCCTGATTTCAGAAGGCAAAGGTCAGTGAACTTTGTGGATGAAATGGAAGACGAAGAAGTAGTTCGGGATTATGACTTCAAAAGATTACGTATTAGGGACACTGTTGATGATGAAGAAGACAGCGATTATCCGTGTATGATGGTCTCGACTCATGATCGAATTAATGAACCATGCTTTGTTGAAGTTTTCGTGAATGGTAAGAATTTGCGTATGGAGATTGATTCTGGTGCAGCAGTCTCAGTGATTAGTTTCAAGGTTTACATGAGTAATTTTAGAAATTTGAAGCCAGAGGTTTGTGATAGTCGTTTGGTCGTGGTGAATGGTAAGCGTTTGGACATTTACGGAAAAATATGGGTGAACGCGACTTTGAACAACATCAGAAAGAGAGTTCCGTTGATAGTGCTCAATGGCTCACACAGTTTTGTACCTTTGATTGGAAGGAACTGGCTCGACGATTTTTTTCCACTTTGGAGGAAACAATTTTTTATAAATGCAGTTAATGATCAATCATCACAGGGCGACTCAATTGAAACGGGTAAATTAAATTCAGATTTATGTAAGAAATTCCCGAGTGTTTTTGACGGAGATTTTTCACATCCAATAACAGGTCATGAGGCTGAGTTGGTGCTAAAGGAAGAAAAACCTATTTTCCGCAAGGCGTATGATGTTCCATACAAACTGAGGGACAGAGTGGTGGAGCATTTGGATTTACTTGAAAGACAAAATATTATTACACCAATACAGGTTAGTGAATGGGCTTCGCCGGTGGTTATCGTTTTAAAGAAAAATGGGGAAATTCGTATGGTGATTGATTGCAAAGCTTCTCTCAACAAAGTTATTATTCCAAACACGTATCCTCTTCCAGTGGCACAAGACATTTTTGCATCTATAGCAGGATGCAAATGGTTTTGTTGCTTAGATTTAGCTGGAGCATATACGCAATTGAAATTATCAGACAGGTCAAAAAAATTTGTTGTTATAAATACAATTAAAGGACTATATGTGTATAATAGATTACCTCTAGGTGCTTCATCGAGTGCAAGCATTTTTCAAAAACTAATGGATGAAATATTAATTGGTTTAAAACATATCAGCTGTTATTTAGATGATGTGTTGATTGCGGGACGGACTCTAGATGAATGTAGGACTAATCTTCATTTAGTGTTGGATATATTACAAAAAGCCAATATCAAAGTGAACTTAAAAAAATGCAAATTTTTTGTTAAATCTCTTACATATTTGGGACATTTGATTTCAGAGGAAGGTTTATTACCAAGTCCTGAGAAACTTATGACAATTAAAGAGGCAAAAGTTCCTAAAGACGTAACTGAGCTCAAGGCTTTTTTGGGATTAATAAATTATTACGGGAAATTTGTTGAACAGTTTATACATTTTGTTGCGAAAGAATGAAAAATTTGTTTGGAATGAAAATTGTCAAAAAGCATTTGAAAATGCTAAGTTGGAATTGATATCAGCAAATTTTTTGGAATTTTACGATCCGCATAAGCCAATAGTTGTTACGACGGATGCTAGTAGCTACGGTGTTGGGGGAGTGATAGCACATGTAATTGATAATCAAGAAAAACCTATAAGTTTTACGTCCTTTTCTCTAAACTCCGCCCAGAAGCATTATCCAATTTTACATCTGGAGGCTTTGGCAGTAGTAAGCACTGTGAAGAAATTTCACAAATTCTTATTCGGTCAAAAATTTCTTATTTACACCGACCATAAGCCTCTTTTAGGCATATTCGGAAAGGAGGGAAAACACCAGCTTTGCGTTACAAGGTTGCAACGTTATGCTATGGAAATTTCAATTTATGATTACACTGTTCTCTACAGACCATCAGCTCAGATGGGCAATGCGGATTTCTGCTCTCGATTTCCGTTGGATCAGAAAATTCCAGAAAACTTAGACAATGGTAACATCAATGGAATCAATTATTTCTCTGAACTTCCTTTAGATTTTTTGCGAATTGCTGAAGTAACAAAGAAAGATTTTTTTCTTGTTAAGCTATGTAATTACATAAAAACTGGATGGCCTAAACCTATAGATAAAGAATGGAAAAATATATTTTCCATGCGAAGTGATCTTGAGGTGATTGAAGGGTGTGTTTTGTATCAAAATAGAGTTTTTATTCCCACTGCATTGCAAGAAGAAGTTTTAAAATTATTACATGCAAACCACGCTGGCATAGTGAAAATGAAGCAAATCGCTAGAAGATCGGTGTTTTGGTTTGATCTCAATAAGTGCATTGAGCAATTTGTGAAAATCTGCCAGCCTTGCCAAAAAACCGCAGTTATCAAAAAACCAATTTGTGACAGCTTTTGGATTCCTACCACTCGTCCGTTTAGTCGCATTCATGCTGATTTTTTCTTTTTTGATTCTAAGACGTTCTTATTAGTCATTGACAGTCATACTAAATGGTTAGAAATTGAACTGATGAAAAATGGAACCGATGCCAGCAAGGTTATTAAAAAGTTCACATCGATTTCTGCAAGATTTGGTTTTCCGGACGTGTTAGTCACTGATGGAGGGCCACCATTTAACTCTTTCCAATTTGCCTCTTTCATGAAACGACAAGGTATACAATTTATGAAAAGTCCTCCGTACAATCCTAGTAGCAATGGCCAAGCGGAGAGAATGGTCAGACTAGTTAAAGAAGTTTTTAAAAGATTTTTATTGGAGCCTCAAACAAAATCATTAGATATAGATGATCGAATTTCTTATTTTTTAATAAATTATAGAAATACATGTTCTTCCACGGGTTTGTTTCCATCGGAGAAATTGTTAAGTTATAAGCCGAAAACACTTTTAGATTTGTTGAATCCAAGTAATAGCTACAAAATGTTTCTTGCACCTACTCAAAAAAGGGAGGAAGTATGCATAGAGGCAGATGAAAATATAAAACCTGATCCATTTTCTAAATTATGTTTAGGAGATGAGATACTTTATAAAAATTACGACAAAAACTCATATGTGAAATGGATTGATGCTAAATTTGTAAAACGAGTCTCACCAAATGTTTTTCGAATATCTTTCGGCAGGAACATCATCAATGCACACAGGAATCAATTGAAAATCATGGAGCGAAGGCGAACTAGAACCAGTTTTATGATCGATGTCCAGAGAGGGAAACGGCCTAGGGAGGAAGACGAACCAGAGGAGGATGGTTTTCTCGAAGTTCCCGAGAAATCGAAAAAGTTGCAACAAAGTCGGAAAATTTTAAAAACATTGGATCGAAGTCCGATAGAAACCAGAAGTCGATCGCGAATGAATTCCGAGAATTGAATTTAAAAGTGAAAATTGATTCACACTCAAAAGTACAGAAAGTTTTGAATTATATTTGTTAAGTAAACTGTTAAGTCTAAACATAACACGAGATTTTCACACAAAGGGTTGTCATCCAAGTGAATGACACGAGTTCCAACTTTGAACTGATTTTATTCGTTTTGTTTCAAACATCACTCGATGCTCGTTCCCGAGCGAGCCGTGCCGCCAATTCTTCCATTTTCTGCAGACGGCGCACATTTCGTCGCCATCGCCAAACGATGATTATGATGATGATGATGACCACGAACAACGCGTCGATCGAGTACCCGATCGCGTTGTGTGTGGAGATGTTGTTCTCCACGTTTACTTCTGGTTCCGATGAGAATGGCCACATTCTGGTGTTTGGTTGCACTTTGATTGATGATTGCAACTTTGTTGTGGCCGGGTTTTAAAGGCTGGGGCGCTCGCTCGGGAAGGGTCAATATAATTGAGTTCGATATAACTGATGACGATGCGATGAACCTGGTATGGGATCAAAGTCCAATCGCAATCGCACCACTTTGTGCCGTAACAGAAACAAATTATTATTTTTTAATTTTCCTTTAACTGAATTTCTTATTACAAATTAATTCTTTTCGCTTGCTTTTAACAATTTTCATTAACATTCCGGCCGGCGTTGAACTGCCACGTTCAACTGTGTTTCTTCCGATAAACCTTCGTCAGTTGTCACCTTTCCTTCGTCTTCGTCTGGGTCGATTGGAAGAATGGAGATTTCGGTGACCCCACGTTTGTACTGCCCTTGAGCTGTGCGGACCAGCACCGCTCGTACTCGACCATCGTTACCAGGAAATATTTTTTCGACACGCCCGAGAGGCCACTGCAGAACGGGAAGGTTGTCTTGTTGAAGAAGCACTAATTGACCAACTTGGACATTAGAACTTGGCTGCTTCCACTTGCTGCGTTGGTGTAGCTGACTCGTGTAGTCTCTGGCCCACCTGCGCCAGAAATCTTGAACAGTTCGTTTCATGTCCTGCAGGCGATTGAGACGATTTGGGTTCAAATCAGTTATATCTGGTTCGGCGATCGAAATTAGTGGTTCCCCAATCAAAAAATGACCGGGTGTTAAGGGCTCTAGGTCTTGAGGATGATCAGGATGGGAGGCTATTGGTCGGGAATTCAAAATAGCTTGGGTTTGGGTGACTATAGTTAGAAAGTGATCGACATTGTAGGATTTTTGTCCGACGATACGGCGGAAATGATACTTGAACGATTTTATTCCTGCCTCCCAGAGTCCGCCGAAGTGTGGTGACCGGGCAGGGATGAAACGAAAGGTGATTCCACTATCCAAGCTGTATTTGTCCCAATCCGGAGTTTTAAACTGCTGCAGGAACTGTCGACGAAGCGCGCGCAACTCACGATCCGCCCCGACGAAAGCGGTCGCATTATCGCAGTGTATTTCGCACACTCGGCCGCGGGTTGCCACAAAGCGTTTGATGGCGTTGATGCACGCGACCGACGTCAAATCCGCCACAACTTCGAGGTGCACAGCCTTCACCACAAAACAAACGAAGAGCGCGACGTACATTTTGACCGACGAGCCTCTCCCACTTAACGGACGCACGTTGAACGGCCCACAGTAGTCTAGTCCAGTGTATGCGAAGACTTTAGCAGGTGTAACGCGAACTGCGGGTAGAGGTGCCATCATCTGGGTACTACGCGTTGGATTGCAGCGGAAGCACGTTATGCACTGACGAACGATGCTTCGGACTAGAACTCGACCCTGGAGCGGCCAAAAGCGCTGACGCAGCGTAGCAAGAACCAGACCAGGTCCACCGTGGAATGTTTGAAGGTGAATCGATCTTGCAATCAACCAGGAAAGTCGATGTTTGGCTGGCAGTAGTATTGGACATCTGGTGTCGAAGGGAGCATTTCGATTTGTAAGACGGCTGTTCAATCTGAGCAAGCCAAATTCGTCCATGAACAAGTTCAGATTCTTTAGCGGGGACTTCGAACTGACCGTCTTAGTTGAGGAGGATGTACGTTTGAGATCGTAAATCTGCATTTCCAGGTGGAAGGTACTTCTTTGTACCATACGAATGAGAACCTTCAATGCGTGATCGATTTCTGAAGGTGTGAGACTAGTTTTGTACCGCTTAGATTCTTCTAGACGACAATTATTGTGAAAACGATAGAAGAATGCCACAATATTTAAAAGCTTTGCAAGTTCTGACGTTCGATCTATGAGTGATGTCTCAAGATATTGACTGTGAAGAGATACCACAACTTGTGCTTCGCAATCTTGCTCGGGAAAATTCTCCACACAAACCTTCGAATCGGGCCATTGCTCTACAGGGGAGGTTAGAAACCCCGGACCATGCCACCATAATTCGTCTCCGACAATCTCGCTCGCAAGAACGCCTCGGGAAACCTTGTCGGCAGGATTCAACTCCGTTGGTATATGCCTCCATTGACAATCTTTCGTGAGGCGCTGAATTTCGGCTATGCGATTTGACACAAATACCTTCCATTTATGTGACGGTGACTTAATCCAATAAAGCACAATTGTCGAATCCGACCAGAATATTGCCGGCTGCGTGTAAACGGTGGTTTTACGAAGGTTGTCTACTAACTGACTTCCCAACAGTGCAGCACAGAGCTCATAGCGAGGGATGGAATGACCCTTCAGGGAGGCGACGCGAGATTTCGACGTAAGTAGGCGAGACTGAAGCGTTCCAGACAAGTCCGGCGAAACGACGTAGATGCTACACCCGTAACCGCCCTTTGAAGCATCACAGAAGCAGTGTAGGGTGTATTGATGGTGAGTATTTCCTATCACTCTGCGTGGAATTTCGATATCCAGGAGCCGCTGGAGAGTTCTACGGTATTGCTTCCACCAACTACTGAGATCTTCTGCGAGTTCTGTGTCCCAAGGTAGATGCTCCGCCCAGAGCCTTTGCACGAACATTTTAGCTTGCATTACTACAGGACTTAACAAGCCCAGGGGGTCGAATAACTGCGCCATTTCCGACACTACGATGCGCTTGGTGATACCGCTTGATTCCGGAAGGACAGGCACCTTGAATCGTAAGCTGTCGCTATGTGGAAACCAAAGGAGACCCAGGGTTTTTATTGCGGCTGTTCTGTCTAGCTCCAAGACGTTTTTTCATTTCCCACAATTCGGATGGTATTTTGGACAGTATTGACTGGTCATTTGTGGCGAATTTCCGCAAAACGAAGCCCGCCTTTGAGAGCATTTCGATGAGTTCGTGACAGCTATCTTCGAGAGTTTTCGGATCGTTGTGACCTGTGAGAATATCGTCCATGTAGGTTCCGTTTCGTAAGATCTGGGCAGCCAATGGGTAGTATTTTCCTTCATCGGCAGCTAGCTGTTCGAGAATTCGAGTAGCGTGGAATGGCGAACTGGCGAGACCGTATGTAACGGTGTTGAGTGTGTACGTGCTGATTGGTTCTGACGGCCTGGCTCTCCAAAGAATTTGCTGGAACTTTCGATCTTCATGGTGGACCCAAATTTGGCGAAACATCTTTTCAATATCGGCAGTAACGACGTAGAGAGGCATTCGAAAGTTAATAACGGTGGCGTACAAAGCTGGTTGCACGGAATGACCAGTGTAGAGAACATCATTAAGGCACAAATGAGTGGAACCACGACAAGAACCGTCGAACACGACTCTGATTTTCGTAGTGGTGCTTTCAGGGCGATGGATGGCGTGGTGGGGTAGAAAGAACTGTGGGCTACACGACGCGCGAAGATTCACCTCCATATGTCCAAGCTTCTCGTAATCAGCCATGAAATTGACGTAGGCTTGGCGAAGGTTTTCATCTGCGGCAAACTTTCGTTCCATTGACTTGAAACGACGGAGTGCGACGGCGTACGAATCTCCTAACAACGAAACCATCTCTGTGCGCATGGGTAAACGAACGACATATCTTCCGGAATCATCTCTCTGCACAGTTTGCTTGAAGTGCTCTTCGCAGCTCAGCTCTTCAGTCGTCAATGCCTTGCCATCGTCGAAATTTTATACTTCCCAAAACCTTTCAAGTTGAACGTTAAGAGCTTCGTCGGAACAAACATGGCTGGTTAGAGTGTTATCGCGTTGGGGGGCTGGAGCTGATACCTTACCGCAGACGATGAAACCCAGAACGGTCTTCTGTAGCGACGGGTACCCAGATGGCAACGAGAAGCGCTGTTGTTGTAACAGGTCGAAGAACAACTCCGCCCCCAAGATGAGGTCGATACCTTGGCGAATGTTGAATTGCGGGTCGGCCAGCGGCAGATGACGAGGTATGCGCCAACGAGTAACATCAATGTGATGACTGGGCAAGTCAACCGTTAATTTAGGAAGCACAAGGCACTGCAAGCTAGTTTCGAAGCCCCCGAAGCGAGAAGCAATGGACAAAGTCACGCCAAAGTGGACATTCACGGATGATTGACCAATACCGCTTACAGGTGAGTTAAGCTTATTTCGTTTCAACCGAAGTCGCTGGCAGAGGGACTCGGAAATAAAGCTTGGTTGAGAGCCACTGTCCAGTAGTGCTCTAGCGAATTGGTATTTGTTATCAGCATCAAGAACTTTGATCACTGCAGTTGACAGCATGACGAAACTTCCAGAATTCGATTTAACTTAAGCACTTTGACAGGCGGTAGTGGGAGGTAGTGAATCTGAATTTAACGTTAAACGCGACGAAGTGGGAGGAATCGAATCAGAAGCGGGCGACGAGTTCGCGGGTGGTGAAGCGTGTGACTGCTCAAGCGCTGAGCTACCGGCCGACGACTCGAGCTGCGATAAGCAGCTTTGCGAAGGGATTGCTGCCCTTTGCGAGGTCTGCTGCCCGTGTGGTGTGAATGGAGGTAGGTGCAGCAGAGTGTGGTGTTTTTTAGAGCAGGTTTTACAAGACCCACTGGAGCAATCCTTCGCGAGGTGAGTTCCCTTCATGCAATTGATGCATAGCCCATTTTTCTTCACCATCTCAAAGCGTTGACGAGGTGTGAAGTCATTTGTAAATTGGGAACATTGGAATAAAAAGTGTGCCCTTTTGCAGCAAACACACCTTGGGATGTTATCAGAGGCAACGTGGGCTGTGGTGAGGCGCGACTTACTTGGTTTTGGTGGTTCGGAGTGGGAAGGATTATTTTGGGAGAGCATTAGAGTTTGAATAAGACGTGATCTTTTATGAATAAACTCCAGAAGCTGTTTATAAGTGGGTCGAACCGTAGTCGAATTAGTAGTTTCCCATTCACGCAAAGAAGCTGGATCAAGACATTGGCTCAGACGTTCAACCAAAAAAGAGTTCCAGTGATTTTCAGGATTTTCAAGTTTATCTAATAACTGAACATGGCGATCAAACTCATCAGCCAGTTCCGAAAGCCCAGATGATGATTCCTTCTTAAGTGGTGTTGCAGAAAGAAGGCCTGCCATATGATTTTTAATCAAAAAGTTAGAATTTTCGAATCGTTCCTTCAACAGCTTCCATGCAATAGTATAATTCACAGACGAAATTTCCAAGGACGATATAATGCGCGATGCTTCGCCAGTTAGGGCACCACGTAGGTAATGCATTTTCTGCACTGCTGGCAGGGAACTGTTGTTGTGAATAAGCGACGTAAAAAGATCACGAAAAGCTTCCCATTTTCCAAATTCACCAGAAAATTCCGACAATCTTATTTCTGGAAGTCGAACATTTGCTATAGGTGGTGCTGAATCGGTTTGATTGTTAGAAGTAGGGTTATGTGCGAATTGTCCGGAAGATAATTTGGATTGCAATGATGACTTCAACTCGTAATATAGATTATGCAATTCTCGACGCTGATCACAAAATTCTTCTAATTCATCCTCCAAATCTTCTATTTCGTCTTGAATGTGCTCGAATTCGCGAAATAACTCTTCGAGTCGTTCAATTCTAACAGGCAATTGCCCTCTTTGTTCTTCAATAAAGTCATCATCAAAGCGTTTTATCAGTTGGGCAGCACCGATAATGTTACTACGACGGCGAACCAAAGATTTTAATTTAATGCTCTTGGGTGCCTTCTTGAGCGGTGCCATTCCGTCGTTCTTAGAAAAACAATCAAAAGTTCACGTACCTTTGTTCGATGACAAACCATGCGCTCAACCTAACCTCACCGACTGGAACTACCGGTAATCCTACTGGAGGGCGAAAATCCGGAATCCTTCGCTGCTGCTGGGCGGCAAAACTGCGATGAAGTTTTTCGAGCGGCTGACCAAACGATTCTTCGGCTCTGCTGGGGCCTGCGATGATTGGAATGGACCGTGAGAATTCTTGCGACTCCACGTGGTGAAGGCTAACTGCTGCAACGGGAATTGTTCCCGGGTTTCGGCACCAAAAAATGTTAAGTAAACTGTTAAGTCTAAACATAACACGAGATTTTCACACAAAGGGTTGTCATCCAAGTGAATGACACGAGTTCCAACTTTGAACTGATTTTATTCGTTTTGTTTCAAACATCACTCGATGCTCGTTCCCGAGCGAGCCGTGCCGCCAATTCTTCCATTTTCTGCAGACGGCGCACATTTCGTCGCCATCGCCAAACGATGATTATGATGATGATGATGACCACGAACAACGCGTCGATCGAGTACCCGATCGCGTTGTGTGTGGAGATGTTGTTCTCCACGTTTACTTCTGGTTCCGATGAGAATGGCCACATTCTGGTGTTTGGTTGCACTTTGATTGATGATTGCAACTTTGTTGTGGCCGGGTTTTAAAGGCTGGGGCGCTCGCTCGGGAAGGGTCAATATAATTGAGTTCGATATAACTGATGACGATGCGATGAACCTGGTATGGGATCAAAGTCCAATCGCAATCGCACCACTTTGTGCCGTAACAGAAACAAATTATTATTTTTTAATTTTCCTTTAACTGAATTTCTTATTACAAATTAATTCTTTTCGCTTGCTTTTAACAATTTTCATTAACAATATTACAGAAATGAATATCTAAATATTGAAAAGTATATGTAAAAAGCATTCGATAAATGTGATTTAAAGTTAAAAAAAAATATTTTAAAAAGTTCTGAATAGTTTGTAGTGATAATCTTTAGGGGAAAGAACTGTTATGTTCGGTAAAATGGTCCAACTCCGATTTATACCATACTGAGAGAAGTGAGCGAAATGCTAATTAGTTTTATAGCAGCTTCTATTCATGCCAATAAACTGAGAGAGATGCGTTCTTTCCATTTCCGACTGCAAACCAGAGCTGACCTATTTTCTACACACATCCGAAAACTTTGGTCCACCATAAATCAAAAACTTAAAACATAGAAACTTGAAATTACACGCTTTCAGAAAATGTAAAAGAGTGCGGGTTGCTAAATTTTGCCAAAAAGATATGGTGAAAATAAGAAAAGGGGATCATGTATCCCCACTCTCCCCTACATCTCTCAAAGGTATGATGGCTAGCATCTTACAAATGCTAAAACCAAAATCCCACAAAATATGTGCTATGTATGCCGAGTTTCGATCTCATGACCGTTGGCTCAGGAGACATGAACGCTATCCTATAGGCCACGGTCGACGGCAATCAGAAACAGATACAATCACACTCATGGTGACAATGCTGTATTTCGATTTCGTTTCGTTCTTGATCACCACTTTCCAATAAATTTCTACAGCTCGCTGAACAGAAGGGAAACACTTTCCTAACATGCCATTTTACCTTCTTTAGATAATCGCAAACTTCCGCAACATTAGCGTCACTCGACAGTCACCATTCGCAATTGGACTGTAGCTTTGGCCAAGGGAATTTCACCCGCCAAAATACCGTACCGTTTTCATCCGGATACGACCAGCTATGACTCGAAAAAAAAAATAAGAAAAGAATTAGAAACATGTCAATAAATTAACAATCGGAACTGTGCCTTCTGAGTGGTCCCATAATTTCACGCCAAAATCTGTCAGCAAGAAGCGGCGCGGCTCGTCTCAGCCTTCTGCCCTAGACCCTACAATCTCGGTTCGGTACCATGTCTATAATCTGCTTTCGATATACCTAGGCTCTGTAGATCCGCAAGAATGGGGCTGTAGCTATGACTCTCCATCTGGGTTGCTCTCTGTCTCTGTCTGTTTTGGCCAAACACCGTACTCGATAACTTAGCGTTGAGGAGTCCATACGGTTGTTAATAAATCACCGGCTTTTGGACCGCTTGTTTTTTTTTCTCTCTTTAAGCAAGGAGCGGGCTCGCGGATTCTTCGTCGGCTAGCAGCAGCGCAATGAAGGCAACCAGCCTGAACAAGCCTTCCGCGCAGCCCAATCGTGACGAGCAGATCTCCCGTGAAATGGCCAACTGGTGAAATGGCCACCACGCCACGCCGCGGTTCGAGTTGGTCAACAAATGGTCACATCTGTTTCCTCGAGGGAAGTACAATGGGGACTTTCTTCTGTGTGTCGATATGGACGGACATTGCTAGGTTAGGATTTTGGATGAGGAAGAGCGTCAGAAACAGAGGGCACCACAATGCTACCGGATAGTAAGTATCGATGAGGTGACGCTACAATCCGTGTTGGTTGAATCGTAACATAATTCGTGTAGGTTTAGCCAACAACTGGAGAGCAGGTACGAATCGAACGAATGTAGGTATGCGCTCGCTTCGAAACGTACAATATCACGATCTGTGCCAGCTTAAATTAGGAAGTTGTCATATGCCGAAGAATTGCGAATTCCACGAGGGGAGGCCCATTCTATATCTATTTGGGGCGCATTGGATCTACATGCACTGACACCCGGCTACGTCTGTTTACTGACTGTATGTGTGTGGTCTGATTCGAGCCTCCGATTGAAATGTTGACATTTTGAAGTGTCAATGGAGCATTAATCGAGAGAAAGAAATTCTTGAGCTTCGCAACTTTGTAGCGAATGAAGAAGGTGGCAATATTGTCCAAATGTAGATTCACGTAGGCACTCATTACGTGATTTTTTGTTCGGTTTACGTGACGCACTTAGAAGCTTATACGAAACGACTTAATCCTTACGTGAATTTTGTAGTTGTCATACTTTCAAAACAAAGATATGTTCGATTTACGTGAAAATCCAGTAAACCACCAATCACAAAGGGGTTTGTTGAATTCTATGTGATTTTCACTTAGATCTGAATGGCTCATTTACGTAAAATCTATGTGAATGTACAAAGGTACCTAATATTTCGCTTGTGAATCCAAGTTCTATTGACTGTCATGAAAAGATAGAGAATCTGTATTTTCGTAAGTAGAAAACATATACAGTACCGTTCATAATTGTATAGAAATTGAAAGCATGCGCACTGTCATTTCGACTTTGAACTTCCATAACTTTTTACTCCGATGATATTTTTTGATCAAATTGTCTGCGTTAGATAGATCAACTATCACACTATTATATCACAAAATTTGAGCTCTCTGGAGTTTGTGTGGTCTGAGAAACAATAATTCTACGAAAATCGGTCTTTTTGTACTTTTCTCATTCAAACTGCAATATCTCTGAAACTACGCTAAGTTTTTTGTTGAAATTTTGCAGAGTGATTTTTGAAATAATAAGCTAGCACGTCTGAAGTTTTTGAAAAGTTCTATCGATGGGATCAAAAGTTATGCGAGGTACAATATTTCAGGCATGAACCTAACGCAGAAAATTTGATTCGAAAATATTATCAGAGTAAAAAGTTATGGAAGTTCAAAGTCGAAGTAACAGTGTGCGTGCTTCCAATTTCTATACAATTATGAACGGTACTGTAATTCTCTTGTTGTTGTTTATATATTTTGCCATTTCAACAGGATGCAGAATTGGAGTAACTGGGACGATCAGCCAACCGCTATATGAAGCCAAATGAAATACCTACAATTTATTTTAAGACTTTGTGAAGTGAAGAAATTTTAAGTGAAGTAAAATTGTGAATAGTTAAGTGTTTTAAATACATTATTGTGATGTGAAATTCATTCACGTAAATAAAATATTTTCTCGGAATAAATCATTTCTTATTTCATTGGTGCGAAATACAACACAGAACGTTCATATTTTGATTAAATCTACGTGAAAAGTATGCAGCAATTCACACAGCATCCTTGGTCAACACTTTATGCGATTGTTCAATAAAGGTGCCAGGTGGTATTGTCAAAAAACAGGATTGCATAAACAAAGCATAACAGGTGATGTTGATGCCTTAATATATGCAACAAAAGTCTTCTTGATTAGACTGCAGTTCATATCGAAAAACACCATTTTAATATCATCTGAACCGAAGATTACCATCTGTAAATTGGGTTTAACAATTTTATTGCAGATTTGTTCGAAGTTCTCATTACTGGACGACAAACTCGATCCTTATTGAGATTTTTTTTTGAAAATCAGGACGATTCAGGTCATTTTAAAGACGATTCTTCAAAACTTAGGACAATGCGAGAGTCTTTCAAAACGGTCCACGAAAGTCAGGACAAATTCTGAAAAATCAGATCAGCTGGCATCTCTGATCAAAGCTCCGAAAAAAATCACAGTGTAATACTTACACAGTATAAATACATTTCTGTCGCCAGAAAGCGCTATTCGTGTCTCCCGTTTTCTCGTTTAGTATTGTATATCGGTTAAAGTATATCTGCTTTTACACATAATTTTAGAAGGAAAAACTATTTTTTATTTAATTCAAAGTATCAATCAATTTTTTATTCCCGGGAATTCCCGGGAATTTCCGAGATTCGAACCTTGACCTGCAGGTGGAGACGCACGCACGCAACCACAGAACCATACTTGATGCATTCCCAAGCAACCAAAAGTCACATATTTACTTGAATGAAGACATTGAAAGTTACATATTGGTTGACAAAGAGAATTATCTGCCTAATTCTCTTAAGTGAACTTTATGTAGTCATTAATGAACTTGAAAGTTGCAAAAGTGATCAATATGTACGTTGTATGTGACTTGTTTTGCCCAATTCCCATGAGTGAACTATATGTACTCATTAACGAACTTGAAAGTTCCAAAAGTGATCTGTACGTACGTTATACGGAACTTAAGTCACATAAAGAGCACAAAAGTGCTCAAAACGGGATTTGGTAAATCACAAAAAGAGCATTGATGTGCTTTCAAAATCAAATCACCACTTCGAGTTTTGGTTTCAGTTAAAACAACATCTAGGCGTGGTCTTGTGGTAGCGCGTTCGATTCTCACCACGATGATCGGTGTTCGATCCCCAAGCAGGGCAAGTTTTTTTTCAATAAGTAATTTAGTAATTGAGTGACCATTCTGATGGGTAAATATAGGAAATGTGGAAAAGAAGCAATTGAGCAATTTGTCGAGTTTGGAATCGGCGCGTGGCATTATGGCGGCACCGGTACAGAACACAGTAAATAATCAAGAGAAGGTGATATGAACCGAAGCCAAGAGTTCAGTTGAGATAGAGAGAGATTTTTTGCTCATTTAGCGATTTTTTGGAAGCTGAATTGAGAGGCCGGTGGAAGCTGAATAGAAGATCATTAAGACTTGTTTTGGAGCTTGGAAGTATCAATAAGAACTTCAATTTTGAGCTGCATAGAACGTACTTCATATCAATGGTGGGGCTGAGTAAGCGTTTTTGTACCTGTTTTATAGGACTTTTGGTTGCTTGGGTTGGAATTAGAGCTTCAAAATTCCTTTCGAAGCCTTCCGAAGCAGGCAAATAGAGACAGAAAAACAAAATTGTTTTTATCACATGAAGATATCTAAGCCAAACACGAATATTTTGATATCAATGTTATACCTGAATAAGATAATAATATTAATAACTCGTTGAGATAAGTTTTAGTAATAATTTTGAAATGCTATCTTGATAGGGTAAGGTTTGAGTATCAAAGCTGTAACTGAATGAGATAGAATTTCCTCGCTGAGATATGTTCGAGTAACAATTTAATATGCTCTTCTGATCGGGTATACACAAATCGTGCATTGGCTGATACACAAAGTAAAACTGATAATCAGAGCCAACACGTGATGCCAAAATAAGCATCTGGATACAATACTTGTTAAAACTGCCGCTGTGATTTTCAGTTTGATACATGTGTTGCTGGCCTGAAGGTCCGCCCTTGGTGTTTGACCGAGAGAATAGATATAAACTAACAAGTAGTGGTAAGGGAGCAGCCAGAGAAGACATCATCGGGAAAGGAGAGTAGGAGAGATCCCCAGGCTGAGAGATCCCCAGTCCGTAAGATTCCCTCGAAGACACACACACAGACTCAACACAACAAGCGGGGTGCGAAAACGAATATCGAACGGCAGCTCGGGGAGTCGAACTTTTACACTCGTTGAAGCCAGTCGGGATTGTCGCCAACTGTGATCCCTCGGTGACTAATAAGGCTCATTTTGTCCGGCGGCCATTTTGTGTTCGGTCGAGTGGTAAAAGTGGTTTTTTTTGGAACGGCTCGAAATACCGGTTCCCGAGGGGAACCAAGTGGATACTCTAGGGTTGAGGGCAAAGGCCGGAAGTCAGGCCAAGGTGGTGGGACGGTTCGGGTCAGGAATGACTATCTTTGATCCATCAGAAGTGAACCACGTGTCATCCCCTCAGCTCCCGGAACCGTCAATTATTCCGGTCGAGCAGAAGTGTCCCCAGGTAAAATTGCCTTTAGCTCCCGGGTGCAGTATTCCGGTGGAGCTCAGTGAAATTCCTCCCTATTCCCAGCTGCCTTGTAAATCGGCACGCGGCCGAGAAGAAGGAAGAAGAAGTAGTCAGCGGAAAGAAACCGCGTGGCCGGGGTTGTTCGGGAGGAGGATAGAAGTGTAGTGCGAAGGAAGTGGCCCAGAAAGGAAGATAGAAAAAGGAAGAAAGAGGAAGGAAGAAAGAAGAAGGAAGAAAGAGGAAGGAAGAAAGACGAAGGAAGAAGGTTGGAAGAGGAAGGCGGAAGGAAGTAGGAAGAAAGACGAAGGAAGAAGGTCGGAAGAGGAAGGTGGAAGGAAGAAGCCGGAGGGAATTAAGCGGAATGAAGAGGTACCGGAAGGGGATCTCTCCAAGTTAGGCGGTGGTAGCAGGTGGCCCCAACTTGTGACGTCGGAAGTGTGCACAGACTAAAAAAATGACTAAAGAAGTGAAAATATAGGTTAAGAAAATGAAGATAATAAGTGTTGAAAATGGAAAGAAAGAAAATCCCACAATAAGGGGAAGAATCTAGGGGAAACTAAAAGGGGTTCTGTGCGTTTTACCAGGTAGGCGAGAGCGGCTGAGGTAAGTCTTCTAACCAATTTGTATTGTATCCCTGAGCTACTCAGCAATAGGTAACAAGTTATGTAAATACTGTAATGCACATTGCAGCAAATCAATGTCACCATGATAGGGTAGTTTTGAAACAGCGAAAATATACTCTTAAGGTGCAGAGAATACGAGCTATGGAGCTGTTTCAGAAAGGATTTTAGAGGTTTTGAGATATGGGGAATCCTGGATGGCAAGTAGGTGTAGCAGAAGGTGTATAGTTCACAAGAGAATTTTTGCAAATTTATTTTGTGAAAACCTCAGAAAAAATACTAAACGTTTGAAAACATCTTGTAGTTGCGGTGCATATGTGAGTTTTGTGATTGTGAATACAAAAAAGTTATTAAGGATAGTGATGTTGTTTTTTGACAAATATTCGATTTACCGTAAACATATCTTACTTAGCTCAGTCAGTTAAAAGTCCAAACTAAACTCTAGGGTAGTCTCCTGCACCATTTCGACCTATTTTCATTAAAATATTCAAAGGATGCTCTGAAAAGATATCGAGTCAAAAAAAGTCCTTTTTAAACCCAAGAACATAGGACCAAAAGATCACAAATGGTTTAATGTACAGTGTACAATGTAGATAAACAGATTGTATGCAAGTGTGTTGTATACAAGCTGTTGTCCAAGTAGTTCCAGTTTATTGATAATATGGATTATTTGTATTATTCCTCTCTCTTGATGTTTAAACTCCAAGTGATAAAAGAAGGATTTCAAATTTGTTTCGGCCATATTTTGCCTTACTACTTTTTAATATAAAGCTCCGATGGATAAAACTGTACATATCTTTTTTCTGTTTCGATTATAGTCGTTTTACCATCTTTATGGCATTTGCGACTTTATCAACGTTGCAGTTGGCGGATCGTTATTGAAGAACTTATCCGGTACAACTGTTTTCGATTTTTACTCTTGGGGTCGAACTCGCGGACATCGGCTCAGGAGACAACAGACTTGCTAACTGAGCTATATCACAATCCCATTGTACATATCTGTAAGCTCTTTGCAGTATTTCCTTCTAACCGATTGCCGATTTTTCTCCTGAAAAAAATATTTAATTTTGAACTCTTCTCTCATTGATAATTCACTTAGATAAATCTTAATTTTCTTAAACCGAAATGTTACAAATTGCTTATTTTTTGACATTTTATGAAAACGTTCTGGAGCTCTGAACCACCGAACGCAAAAAACGACATTTCCTCAAAGGTGGTCTAACGCGTGATTTATCAAGGTGTAGCCGCATGTGTGTGGTCACATTGCTTTCAAAACCAGCACCAGGTATTCCTCAAGGCGGTCTCAGAATTAGCTAAAGTTAACCACGTCGGAGGACCGGTGTAATGACAATTTATTATAACAGCAAATTAAGTCTCGGTGACAAATGTTTCCCGATTTCTGACTACACACACCAAACAGCCCATTTGCGCGATAAAAATTGGCACAGTTGCATCAAACGAAAGGCACGCTGCTGTTCCTACTGTCTTGCCAACGAGACAGCCAGCCGACCAGGCTTCTAAAGTAAGTAGATCAAGCCATCCCAGCGTATCCCCAAGAAACAGAAGCCGCTTTCCTTCCGCATAACTGGCTCAATCCCGACACCGCTTGTGTTGTAAGAAGGTGGCCTAAGAAGTGGCACTCCAAGCTGGTTGCTTCCATTTCGATTGAAATCCCGAATCCTTAACCACTTACCAGCTGCGCCGGCGAAGATCGAACTAGTTATGTCAGTAGGAAATGTGTGGAAATGAAGATGAAAAAAAAAATCAAAATAAGTGACTAAGTTGGTTCATGAGAAAACTTTGCTGTATACTTCACGCTTCTATTCGATCAAGGTATCCATATATGAAAATTAGCCCTAACGAGTTTATTGGATATTAACTTTCAAAAGTCACTACTGCAATACACAACTAAATAAATAAAGAAGATAATGGCGATATTTTTTTTCTGGAACATTTATATGAGATAATTTATTGCACATTCATAAAAAATATCAAATATTGTACGATCATATTTATCTTCATCATTGTCTCTGACAATGGCAACAACCGATTTGACATCATATAATAGACGTGGTTCTTCAAAAGAAGGAGCCTTCTTGATGTCCACAACAAAAAAAGTGAAGACATTGGATCTGACCATCACCTCGTCCTTGGCGAGGTACGACTGAGACACATCGCTGCAATTTTATTCAAACTGTGTGGAGCACATCTCTCAGATTTCCCGTTTTTTTTGACAGATTTCAGCTTTTTTCCTCAGATTTAAGCTTTCATCTCCTATGCTCTCAAGGCAAAAAAAGCTAAGATCTGAGGAAAAAAAGCTTAAAAACGAGATTCCCGAGCACATATTTAAAAGATGTTGGTCACACGATACATAGACAAATCGTGTAACGTTGCCGGGTACTGGACTGAGAGTTGCGCGCAGGCTTCCGAAAAGTACAGCTTTGCTATGACAGCCTTTTCCTTGTCGAACAAACTGTCTCGGTTTTCCTTACCACTCGGTTCGCTGCTGTATCGTCGGTAACGAATCGAAACGCTTCGGCTACATCGAACACGTGCGAGAACCCAGGCTGTATCTGAACAATCGGTTCAAAGCATGCGTTGCCGAAAATGTTGTGCTTTAAGCTGTAGCGAACCCAACCGACAGTTCGGTTTTCATCCCTTCATGCCTCCTGTTTCGAAAATAATTTCATCCAACTGTCGGCTGCAGGGCGTGACAGTTTTGGGCAGGACTGTCACGGGTGACTGTCGTGCCCATACCGTACCCATGCCCGATCGTATGCGCTGC
Organism: Uranotaenia lowii; assembly: GCF_029784155.1. Classification (NCBI taxonomy): domain Eukaryota; kingdom Metazoa; phylum Arthropoda; class Insecta; order Diptera; family Culicidae; genus Uranotaenia; species Uranotaenia lowii. The sequence goes on from NC_073691.1 coordinate 141,216,697, forward strand.
TGCTCGGGTCGAATAGACCTAACGAGCCATATATTCACACCGAGCAGCAGCATACGACCGAGGCTTAACGCGATGTGTGGTGCCGGTGCAGGTTAGGCGGAAAGGGGTGGGGAGGGTGATTGGGGTGATCACCACCCGCAGTAGCTTCAAGCAAAAGGAAAATACGTTCGTTCGAAATTAACTCGGCCCGAGCGAATCTCGGCTACAGTCGGACGGAGTAAGTAGTACTTTCATGCGAAGTTCAACGCATTAAAAACTGTCACGAAGATTTTCCCAAAACTGTCACGGAGCTTAAAAAACTTTCATACCCACGAAAAAAAATTTCGCATGAGGTAAAACAAGGCCTCGCTGTACATCGCACGATCGCTCCTTTTGAAACTGTCGGGGAAGAAATATTCGGCAAGCTTTCATCGAGACGCACGTGCGGCGTTCGCAAGAATACTGTCGTTCGGCAGTACTTTTCGGAAGCCTGGTGTTGCGCGTGTCCAACAGCGCGAGGAGAAAGCCCAGCGTCGATACGACGTCCGCCGGTTGGAGAATCCAGAGGTGAAAAGAGCATACGTTGAACACCTAGAGTCCCAAGCCTCGGAATTTCTGACCGACGAAGCAGCCGAAGAACAGTGGTGTGGAATCAAGAATGCCTTTATCACGACGAGCCATGGTACTCGGTAAAGTTTGAGCAAGAAGGAGTGAATGGATGTTGGATGAAACATGGAGGATGGTCGATGATCGGAGAGAGGCGAATGTCGGAATTGAGCAGGTATGTATTTACCGGGTCAGCAAAAGCAGAGATTCACGAGCACTTGTTTAAAAGTTGTTGGTGACACGATACATAGACAAATCGTGTAACGTTGCCGGGATCTGTGGAAAAGGCAGTTAAACGAGCTTGTAGACGACACAAGAGAGCCTGGACAAACTCCCTAGCCGAAGAGGGAGAAAGAGCCACCGCAGAAAATAAAGATATCCGATTACTTCATGATATTTCTCGTCGCCTTAGTGGTGCAACGACTAATGCTAGAATGCCGCTAAAAGACCGAGCAGGTGAGCCGCCGCCTTACTAACTGTATCCTATCTTCTGTGACGTTTCAAGGACGCACATCGGAAAGCATCAAAGAGTCAGCTGTCTTATTTGCAGATTTTTTTATTTACGTGTATAGCCCAGTCACTCCTGATTGTAACAATGTGTATTTTGATACACTTCCTAGCTATGACATCAGTCTACCGCAACCCATTTTCAGTGAACCAGAAGATCTAAAAGTGCTAAATTCTCTTGATCCCTTGAAAGGATCTTGGCCTGATGGGATTCCAACATCGCTTGTTGTCAAAATAGCTGCTTCGCTTGTCACCAAGGTTGCCGAAATCACAGAAAAATCTGTTTTATCACAGAATTTTGAGCAAAATTTCGTCACAGAATCTGTGTCACAGATCACAGAATTTTTAAAATTTTCACAGAATTCACAGAATTTCTAAATTTTGTAAAGATTTCCACAATTATATATTTTTTTGTCATTTTCGACATTTTATTTCTGACTGTAATTTATGAAAATATGAAAACAAGGTAATGCAAATTGATATTTTTCAGTTAAAACTGTAGGAAATTTCTATTTTGTTGATGTTTGACATGATTTCCCTATGAACTTCATAAAAAAGCGTCACAGAAAACCGTCACAGAATTTTAGGTTCAAATCACAGAATTCGAGAATTTTTTTATGTCAAAAACACAGAATTTTTTTCGGCAACCTTGCTTGTCACACCTCTGTGCATGATTTTCAATCGACCGATCTCGGAAGGTACTTTTCCTACTCCATGGAAAATCGCATCAATCTCACCGATCCATAAGTCCGGAAAATTACAGGCCATTATCGATTCTTTGCTGCTTTTCCAGAGTGCTAGAAGTCCTGATATACGAGAGAATCTATTCAGCAGCCACACCAATACTCACCGATGTCCAGCACGGGTTCATCAAGAATCGATCAACCTTGTCAAACCTAATGATCTATGCCAGCGATTTGTATTCTGTAACAGGTAAAAAACTGCAAGTGGATTCGATATACATAGATTTCGCCAAGGCTTTTGACAAAGTACCTCGAAGAATCGTTAGAGAAAAACTTGATCGATATGGATTTCCCGAGTGGGCAACTAATAGGCTGTATTCGTATCTGCTGAATCGTCAAGACATTATAAACATTCGTGGAACTCACTCCTCCGTATTCAACATACCGTCTGGTGTTCCGCAGGGTAGCCATCTTGGACCGCTCATCTACATGATTTTTATTAACGACCTGTCAACATTCCTTCAGTCGCCGAAACTGTTGTTTGCAGATGATCTTAAAATCTACCGGACCATTGATTCGATATTGGATTGTGTTGCGCTTCAGGAAGACGTCGATCGATTATTAGTGTGGTGTGGATTACACGGAAGTTAAAGCCGAAAAATGTGAATGTATAAGCTTTTTTTAGAACCAGAGCCTCTGTTGTCTACGACTACGGTTTGAGAGACACCTCTCTGGGAAGAGGAACCTTTATTAAAGACCTCGGAATAACGTTTGACCAAAAGCTCTCATTTGTCCTACACACCGCGACCACTGCAGCCAAAGCCTTTGCTTTGCTCGGCTTACTGCGTCGGAATAAACTCAGCTTAGAGGACCCGTATGCTCTGAAAACAGTTTTCTGTTCATTGGTACGCAATGTTTTGGAATATGCGGTACCAGTCTGCACACCCTACCACACTGTCCACAGCGAAAGACTCGAAAGGATTCAGAAAAAAATCCTCCGCTTCGCACTGTGACGAATGCCATGGCCATGGTGTACCTAGCTATCAATGACGTGTTTGAGCCAATGTAGAACTTCTCCACAGCGCACCTTCGTCTACGATATCTTGACAAATGCTGTTGACTGCCCGTAATTGGTCCAGAGATTGAACATATTCTTTTCAGCACGCCGACTGCGTAATCAAAGGCTGCCAAGAAGCAGGACAGTCTTAGGACAAAATCACCCCTTCTTTCGATGTTGTCAAGTTTTCAATACTGTTTCTCACTTGTTTGACTGTCATGCTATTTAATCTAAATTTAAATGTGCAATCCGTGACGTCACGTAACTTAATTGCTATGTAATTTAATTATAAGCAAATCTCAAACAATCAGTCTGTATGACGATAGTCAAAGACTTAAAAAATAAATAAATACTGTACTGTACGCACCATCACCTCGAAAGTAAAATATATTTTAAAAATAGAACACAGGCTTCAAACATCAGTTTCGATCCGGTTTTGACTAACTTGAACCACCTTGATCTCGAGAAAAAACTAGTACCGATTCCAGGTGTGCGTTCGAACAAAGACGGGGGCGCCTTTTTGCGTCCGATTATCGGCTTTCCTGTCTTCCCGTCGTAGGTGGTAGAATTGACACCTTTGTCGAGTGTTTTCCAAATGCCCGACGACAAACGGCTTTCCGGGAACAAGTCATCAGTAGTCGAGCCATCATGGTCGAAGAGATCATGATGAACCAAAGAGGAACGGAGGGATGCAGATTACGATAAAAAATGTACAGCCCTCTTCCAGGAGGTGCATCGCTTTTTTTCGCTTCATCCACCGTAGCATTCATCTGATAGATGAATAACAAATGTGGTTCCGATCATCAAAGCTATTAATGCTTATAAAGCTGCAAGCAGGGCAACTTTGGATGCGTCCCATCTTCTAGCATGACACCAACCAGATTGACCAATGACTTTCAGTGGCTTCAAAATCGAAGACCACTGTATAGCACCTCCTTTTCCCCCGGAACCTTTGCTAAGGAACCGCCCACAAGGCCAAGGTAATTACAGAAAAAAGAAGCGCCCATTTCACGCGACGTTTACGATGGGAAAAGAAAATACTCACTAGTGAAGTGAACGGGCTATTACTAATTTTAGCTATCCGTTGGCACAATCACAACCGGGGAAATCTTCAGAGCCCGGATCGGTTTGTTGCCTGCAGCTATCGCGACGCCATCTATCGTTGTCTTTGTCATGTTCGTCTTCGGCGTGTCGTCGTCACTTTCGGTGGCGATGAATTGTTGATGTTCGCGATTGATGATGTGTAATTTGATGAACACGTTTTTTTTTTCGCGAATCAATTCGCGCGGGAAAGGTGTTGATGGGCGTCATGATCTGCGCAATTATTGAAATGGGGTGTCAATTGATTTGTTTCGCGAAAACAGTGGGAAACGTTTGGTACACTGGTTAACAAGCTTGCAATTCGGTGGGTTAATAACATTAAGTACGATTATAATTAATCGGAATGCGGTGCCTGGCGTTGCCACACTAAGAAAAATACTCTTAAATATGCCAAAACACTATTTTATGAACTGGCGCCATAACAAAAATCATTGAAATTCATAAGATTGTCTTATGACGCGAATGAATTCTGAGTATCGAATCGATAAAAAACAACCCGCTTAATAATTATTCTACTAGGGCTACTAGAATTCTAGTAGCAGTTCTAGTAGAATTCAAGTAGAATTTCTGCCTGCAGGCAGGTAGAAAATGGCCCAACCAATTCTACTTGGAATGAATTTCGAGATCCAGAATGACAGTTTGAATGAACAACGACCACGTGTGCATGTGTGGGTGAACGGACGGCCACGTGTACATGTGTATGTGTGAACGCGAAACCTGTACTAGTGCCAATTCAATTTTCAGAAGAAAAAAATTGAAATCAAAATTTCTTAATTTAAAAGATATTCATTTTTTTTCATTTTATGAACTCATCAACAGTAATCACTTTTTAACTAATAATATATATATATAACATTCTACGAGCGTAGTCTCTCTCGAAAATTTCAATGGAATTTGCCGCCAGCACCGCTCCAATTTCAATTTTTTTAACCACTGTATGGGGGGCTCCTCAGATCCTTCGCCAGTCGGTCCAATATCCGACGGCATCCCGAGCATCTTGGAAAGTCGACGAATGTTTAATCCAGAGCATTGTGAGCCACGCATGCGGTCCTCACTGGTGACGATTTCGATCCGATGCTGAGGGCTTTTTACGGAATCCTGTGCATGATAAATAGATAAACAAAAAGGTTTTTTTTTTTAAATAAAAATGTGTTTTAATGCATGTGTTTTAAAGAAACCCAAGAGAGCTGTAGCTCAGCGGCCATAATCAGCGTTACCACATATACAGATTTTTCTGTAAGTATACAGATTTTTTGGAAATTTTCAACCACAGAATCTGTATATACAGATTAGAGATAATTGTAAATTTATACAGATTTGATACAGATTTTCAGAAAATCAAAGATTTTCTAAGATATTTTGATTATACTTCGAGTCAATCAATAATAATCTACTTTAACCTTCCAAAGCCGTTCGCTAAATATCCGTTTCGGGGAAATATGAGTTGTAATTTGATTTCGTTCTCCTGGCTGTAAATGTTAACCGATTTTAATGATATTATATTCATTGTGTAGGTAATTTATTCTAATTACTCAACATTTAAAAATAAAGTCGACATGTATTACCAGGTTATCAGAAACTGGCTCAGAAAGTAAAAAGTTCGAAAAATCAATTTTATTTTTAAAATACTCATAACTTCTGACAGCTTTTCTGTATTTAATTATTTCATTGATGTTTGAAATTGTCAAGAATCCATCTATCCGACAATGTATAGATATGTTGGGGTCCAATGAAAGTTTTTAACGCTATGACAGATCTTCCGGTAGAAAAAAGTCTTGCTTTAAAAAAACGTCATCCAGTTTTGGCTTTGCTTAGCTGTATTTAATTTCTCAATTAACCGATTTTAAAAACTCAAATTTTAATTTTTTGGCGTTAATTTGATCATTATTTTCATAGAACATACTTGGTCTATCAAAACTACCAGTACATCAGTATATTGGAATGATGATAAAGATGTTTGAAATGTGCGCTTCGGGTCATATTGACCCGAACGGCTTTGGAGGGTTAACGATTCAATCAGCCATCAATTATCATGCTTGCAAGTAAGGAAAAACTTCCAGATTAGAGTTCGAAATCGTTACAATGCAATACAACAAGCAAAGGGTTGAAGAAAGTTTTATAACCTCTGTTTAAGAACCATATAAGGTATACCGGAGCAAGTGCAAACGGATTTCTCCATAGTTCAACTTTCGTTCGTTGCATCACAAAAACAGTTCTCAACAAATTCCCGTTGAAAGTGAAAAATTAAAAAATGTTTGTAACGCAATGCTTTTTCCAAGCTAATTCACAGACGCGTCAGTGTATCGATCCCAAAATGAATTAAATACATGTTCCGGTACAGTTTTATCTACTTTATGGATATATTTGCTGTTTTCCTGCAATACAAATTACTTTTTGGGAATCCATTTTTGTTGAATGTTGTTTAAAGCAAAAGACCTTCATTTTCCAAGGCATTACGGAATTTTGAATATCCGCTTCAGATACAACACTTTGGATACCTCTTCTGACCATTCTAGTATGATGATGAACAGGACACGATTTTTTCTGAAATGGCTAATGTGTCATGACACTCATGACTTGAAGCTGTGTTTGCACTTGCCCCGCAGTATGGGTTGACAAGAGTGAATATTATTTAAACCGTGTATGAAACCGTGTGTTATCAAACAGTGCAGTGCTTTTAGTGAATAATTTAAAAAAAGTTTAGTTTATCTATGTCAGATTGTTTTTTTGGGCCTAAACAACAATTTCTAGAAGAAAAAATATTTTTTTAATTTTTTTTGTAACAGAGAAAAGATGAATGTTTGCACTTTCCTCAAAATTGGTCATTGCATTATAGGAAATGTAACTTTTAATGGTAAAGACTAATGACACAATGTTCAAACCCCAACTGATTGTTGAACCCTAGAAGGACATAGATCGTTATATTTAACGGAATGTATCGACCCAAAACTTTGTGTGATCTTATTTTTCACACGTAGCGGACATTTATTTTGTCCGTTACATTTAATCGAACAAAGTTAACCCAAAACCGGTTCACGTATAACAAAATATCAGGTTAAACACTGGTTTGACATGTCGCACAAATAGTAGCCTGCAGTAATGAGCAGCGTAGTCCAAATGAGTACGCTACGCATTACAAAAAGGACACCGTAGTTCAGCGTAAGTATTCGAAATGAAAATTTTTGATACAGATTTCAATACAGATTTTTGAGATTTGATGCAGATTAAAAAGATTTTTTGGCTCAAAAATACAGATTTATATGTGGCAACGCTGGCCATAATTGCAAAAGACTCAAATTTCCATGCGTTTACAGGAAAAACATGAACAAGATGAACAATCAGAAGCATGGTTCATCTTGTTTGAATAGCACACGCATGAACAACACTAAGTGTAGATGTATGTTTGACAGATTTCAATTTCAGAGTTAAAAACTCATAAATACTAAGAATTTCGACAGTTGAACTGTCAGTTAATTGCCATGTATACACGTTTAAAAAAAAGGTCATGTAGAATAATAATTGACTGGGTATCATTTATGGATTTACTGTTTACATCACAACATGTCAAAATGATCTCGAAGTCAGTACCGTTTATGAATTGCAACGGTACTGTCTAAGTGCGACAAACCCGAGGAAATAGATATCATAGCGTTACCCAAACCAAGCTGATCAGCGCTCTGTGGTTATGCGGGTAGATAATTGCTGGCTCATCAGAAGTCCGGGCTCGGAAATTTACGACAACAGCCCGTTCCCACTGATGGGGTTGAGCCACGCGCGGAAAAGCACCGTGATTTAAGCTGCCATAAAATAATAAATTAGTATTTTTCTACGGCTTTGATTTACTACCAGCTACCACTACTGGAGACCAACACTGATCTCGGTACTATAACACAGTGCCAACTGACGGATGCAGGTATTTTTCGCCAACTTCCCAGGGTCTTAAAACGGACCCAAGTCTGGTTGCTGGTACATTTATTATGATTGTGATATCCTTCAGCGAGTTACCAAAGAATCTGCGATTGCAAATAATGATAGGTTACAATTGGTTGGATCAATAAAAGCGGAGCGATCCATTTCCTAAGGATATTGTAAAGGGAACCAAAACGCTGAGCCAACATACAATAAAACAACAAATGAACAATCGCTCAAACGAATTGAATTGTTACAACACATTTATCATCAAATAGAATTAATGGATTTCTTATTAAAGTTTCAATATGTCTAAGCACGATTTGGATAGATCCCTGCTTATACCGGATGAGGTTTAAACAGCTGCTTTACGCTGTGCTCTGTTGTTAACAGTTTAACTTAATATTCTGTGTTTCGTGAGCTCCAGTTTAAATAGTTCTCGTGAAAATGAGAAGCATTTCCCGCATATCGTTAACAAATGTTGAACTATGCTCAATATTCAGAAGTATGGAAATGAAATCAGCTTCGTGGACAAAAAAAAATCTGGGCGAAACCCGGGTTCGGTGGCCAAAACTTTGGACCGGAAAGTCATACGTGCTTACGCCAGTAAGAAGACTGCCGCAGTTCGGGATGGCCAAAGTATTGACATAATTTCCTACCAAAAAATCTGTAAAAAGGCAATGATTTGACAAGCCATATGTGAGTGTGGTATGTTTTCCGAGCCGTTCGTGACCACTGACACAATGAATACAGCTGTTGAGTATTTGAAAAAACATGTTTAGCCTGCAGAATCTATCAATCACTTCGCAAAAGACTGAAAGAAGTGGTCAAAACATCCCAAATTAGCCTGTGCTGAAGCTAATAAGCAGTCTTCGATAAACAATCAAGACTGGCCGAAGATTTACTGGATTCAAATTTTGTATTGAAACATTGAACAAGTTGACTACCCAAGCAACCAAAAGTCCCATATCTACTTAAACTCTTGCTTCCAAAGTTTGCATTTCGCTGAACAAAGATTCTAAAGGGAATTGGTACCGAATTTTCTCGAATTCAGCTTGAAAGTTGAAAATGGTTCCTCAAATAGCCATTTAGTGACACAATAATCGCATCACTCAGTATTAAAGTGACAAATAGGGCCTCAAATAGCCTTCTATGGACTTGAAGTTCCAAAAACTTCCTTAAATAACCTTTTTTGTGACATGTCAATCGCATCCATCCAGTATAATAGTTAAAAATTGGGTCTCAAATAGCCTTCTATGGACTTGAAGTTACAAAAAAGTTCCTCAAATAGCCTTTTTTGTGACATATCAATCGCATCCATCCAGTATAAAAGTTACAAATTGGGTCTCAAATAGCCTTCTATGGACTCAAAGTTCCAAAATGTTCCTAAATAGCCTTTTTTGAGACATGTCCGCCATTTCATGAATATGAAATGTGAACGAACATCTTAAAAGGCATATAATAAATAAATCATTTTTTGGAGCATGGAAATTTTTGAAATGTGTAATTTATATCCAAACTTCAACTCAGAACAACTGAAAGCTAACTCGCAATGGATTGTTTTTGAAAAGAGTAAATATTTTGACTTTAATAAATTTCGTCCTACTCCCAAGTAGCAATTTAAGTTTCCAAACTTAACAGTTCGCTTAAGACTATTTCCCAAAGCTACTTTATAAGCCAAAGCGCATTCTACGCTATTAGCACAACTACTTTAAAGCTAACATGTGGCCAAAAAGGCCCTGTTTTGTTAACGTTTTTAAAGCTTATTCTATGCGCCATAATAAAACATCCAACAGAATAGTTTTATTCGACATTATATGTAGACATAGCCTTAAGAAACCTTTCAGAGCTCTCTTAAGACTATCCACAGTTCTTTTAAAACTACGTCAGGGAACCTGATAGGAATTTTACTGTGGGGGCTGTGAAATTTGATAGATACTCTACTGTGGGAGCTTTCTGTTCCGTTTTTTTCTCGTGTTATCACTTACTCTCCCAAGCATTTGATGATTGGTGAAGATTGCATTTAAATTATTTTGAAAATATTTTCATTTTCATTTTTAATATATTTTGGCACGAAACTTCCTGCAACCTTTCTCTAAATGGAATACGCGTTTAGGATGGATTCATCCATTTTTGAGTAAGATAAGTTTGTCGCAATGAATGAGAACATTTCGATTTGTTGCTTGGCAAAAGGCATTCATGAAAATTTTCGTTTTCTATGATTAGAGGATGGTCAATTATCTTTAAAAAACAAGGAGGTTTTAATATCAAATAATCTCAGACTGTTTAGGAATAGATCATTTTCTGTTATCAAAAGCCTGGCCTCAAAGCTTAATAATAACCCGTATAATTGAGGATTATAACTAAACGATTTCTTAAATCGCCAAACAACGATTTTATGAAGCATAATAACACGTTTAGCAAACGATTAAAGAAATTTGTATTTGGAATATGTAGTTAGGATATGTAACTGTTAAAAACTGTTAAAACAGTTGTATGGAAAAACTTTTCTGCAAATGGTATGCTAACGATTTAGGTACCTAACGATATTATTAATAGTATGCAACATATCAAACTATAATGGTTATTGTTGCAATTGGAGGCAATAAAAAGATTTTATAAAACGTGCTTCGGATGTTTTGCTTACGATAATCAGAACTACTGACTATTTATATCATCTGAAACTTGTTGAGGCTGATGAAAGTATAGAATGAGCATTTTCACTTGTAATGAAGCTCAATTTCTCCGTCTTTGCTGAGAAGAAGCCGATGGCTGCAGTCTTCTAGAATTTTCAAGAGCGGTTGATCCTGAAAGAATTTTTTTAACTCTTGATTGGATGACGTAAATATAGATTAACTTCGCATTGCGAGACAGGGATGGATAAATAAAACAAGTAGGGGAGAGTGGGGTATCGTGGGCCATGGGGAAACGTGGGCCACTTTTAATATCTCAGATGTGTGTTGAGATAAAAATCTCAAACCAACTGTCATCGTCGTCGCTTTGCGTGAGCATATATTTCTATATGCTGTTGACTGAAATACGCATCATCTGCTTCTTTTATTTTTCAAGCTAAGAAAAGTTAGAAAAATTTTCTTACATAATTAAAAAAAACACCCACTAATTTTATCGATGGGGAACCTAAAGTGCATAACAAAAATATGCTCATACGCTTATGTTCTTAGTTTTGTCATGATCTTTCACGTGAAAAAGGAATTTTTGATGAAACATCAATAAGTCCCACAAACGCAACTAATTTGCAAATCGTAGCTTGTGGGGAATCGTGGACCACACATCTTGAACCACCTATATTTTTTATGTTTTTATACACATTCTGAACTTTAAATACGTTTTTCCTATCTGTAAAGTTTTCTTATGCCAAATGAAGAACTATGAAAAATATTTTGTTCTTTCCAAATAAGAAATTTTGCCAAAACGTTCGCTAGCCAGGTTTTGGAATCTTTTCGAACATACACGGCTCTCTTATTTATTTCATCATCTAAAATTGCTTTAAAATAACGAAATGAATTATGAAATCAAAATTTTTGGTTAACTCAACTTTGTATGTTATTTGGTCAATTGGGATTTGATGGCCCACGATTCCCCACCATTTCTCAAAATCCAAAAAATATTACTTTTTTTCAAACAATCAGAATTTGGTGAAAATTTTAGAAAAATACCTTATGATACCTTAAAAATGAAGAAAACCATACCATTTTTTGGTTTCATTTTATCTTTTACGTAATAAAAATTAAACTGTGTTAATTTATATCATTTTGATAGCACGTTTTCTCAATTTTGAGTGAAAATCCTTTCAAAACAGTTTATGCTTTCTCAAAAAGAGGGAAAAAATTTAAGCGTGTATACGTTCTTCTCGATTGTCAAATCATCTGTCACTTAGTTTTATCGTTTTTTTATCGTTATAGTTGTAGATATAAATAACTTTTTGTAGATATAAATAACTTTTTTGTTAATGGTCCATTTAAAACGAACACACACATATAGGATCTCAGTGAAACTTCATGTTTCTTTGAAGAGATCTAATTCACTTAACTCTAAGGCGTACATCTTTCAAGGGTATTATGGCTAGCATCTTACAAATGCTAAAACCACCAGACCACAGAAAGTGTACTACACGCAGAGAAAACTTGGATTTTGAAACAAAACAAAACTGACTTTGATTCAAAAAATTCATTTTTTCGATTCAATCTCTTGTTTTCTTTGAATCAATGAATTATGGTTTTATTTCAAATAAATAATTTTTGAAAGAAAGAATTAATTTTTTGAATCGAATAATTTTGGACTTTGATTTTAAACAAATTCTTTGATTCAAAAGACATTTGTTCAATTGCATTTTTATTTGGAAACAAAGTAAATTTTCTTTCAACCAAAGAAAAATGTATTCAATGCAAAGGAATAATTTCTTAAAATAAAAACTTCAAACTTAGAAGGTTTTTTGCATTGAGTAAGATGAATTTAAAACGGTTTGACTGATCGAGTGAAAATGTGGATCAGAGTTAGCTTAGTTAGGAGGATTCAGGATAAAGTATGGTAAGTTTATGTTAATGAAAGAATTAATATTGAAGATTTTCAATAAGTGCTTGAAATTTTACAGGACCACGGCCGATAGATGGTTTCCCAGTCCCTGGATGCCTCAACCGAGGTGGCACCTCTCCAATCCAGCGATCAGGTCCACGAAAATTTAAACCGGATGATTTGATTGAAGTGAACCAGTGTGTGACCCAGTGTTTCATTTATTTGTGAATCAAAATAAATTTTTAATTTGAAATCCTTTCTTTTTATTATTTGAAATTCCTAATAGGAATTTCAAAACAACAGAAAATAATGCTTCCAATTGGAATAAATAGAAAATGGTTCATTGAATATATGCTTTTAAATCTAAATTAAATTACCTTGTGGCAAAAGAAAGCAACTTTGAATTAAAAGAAACTGTTATTTGTTTCAAAGTATCAATATTTTGAATCAAAGATTTTTCAAAAGAAAAATTCTTTGAAACAAACGAAAATGCATTTGAAACAAAGAAATTTTTATTTATCCCAAAATCAAAGGAAATTTTCCTTTGTTTTCGCTGCACTTTCCTTTGAAATAAAAAATCTTTTCGCTGCGTGTATGTGTGCCGTGATCGGGATTCGATCTCATGGACTCTGGCTTAGAAGACTGGAATGCTATCCTCTAGGCCACGGCCGGCGGCACATCCAGTGTTCCAATAAAACAGTTTTTCAACTTGGCTTGAACGCTAGTTTTAAAAGCGCATATAGCGCATTATTAATACTGGTACCAAAGCTCTAATAAAAACAGGAAAGTATGTGTTTTATTGAATGTTTAGCAATACTTTTGCAACTTTATTACATCACTCTTAAGATAGCGTTTTATTCAAGTTTTAGCAAAACTTTCAGGGCTCTTTTAAAACACACGATAAATGAAGCATTTCGTGTGTTACAATAAAGCCGTTTTAAAAATTGGATTCCATCGAAAAGTCTTCATGAAACAATATTAATAAAATTCAAAAAAGCCAAAAGGCTTGATCTGTGTTACTTGGTACTGTATTTACTTACCATGAATTTATCACACATTAACAGTCAGTTGATTCAATTCATCAATTGAATATCAAACTGAAATCAAGAATTTGTATACATTCATGCTTAACAGTTATAAACATGGAATTCCAATTTTTTAAACCGATATTATGCTAATGGATGTTTGATTTATATGCCGTTTCGTAACGTTTCTGAGTAAAAATCAACATGCATCATTGCTGATAGCCGCTGGCTGCCCTTACGGGTATTCTAGGAAAGCTTATTACCATTTGGAATTTTAGCTGCCGGAAAGGTAATATCTAGGCGGGGCGTCGTGGCAGCGTGTTTGGCTATCATCTCGAAGAGCCGCGGTTCAAATCTAATATCAGGAGTAATTTTTTTCATGAGGTTGTTTGATTGCTTGAGTAAGCGAATCAAACAAATGTATAGCAGAACTGGCGTGCGTGCCGACGTGTATCGAACAAAGTTAAAACAAAGCAATTAAGTAAAATGAATTAAGGTGATGGGAGGAATAAAGATGGATGCCGAGAAACTGGCAGCACCACATGGGCTGGTGGTGACCAAAGTAAGAGAGGAAGAGGATAATAACTTTTTTGTTTTTGATGATTAAACGTTTACTTGTAGGCTGAATAGAAGGCTGTTCAAATCTGTAATGGAACTTCAAAGTTTCAATAAGAACTTAAATTTTGGGCTGAATAAAACGAACTTCAGCACATTAATTATGCTGATTAAGCTGTGTTCGACCTTTTTAACGAGACTTTTGGTTGCTTGGGTATAGATAACATAAATGTGAAATAAAATTTGGACTTGCTCCTAAATTGGGTATAGAACGGGTGGCAACTAAAATTTTGGAATTTTTTCGAGGCCTCTATACTCAAACATTAACGAGCTCAGAGAAAAATTAGAGTGTGTATTCTATAAGCGGGCCATAGTCGGCTTTACTTATCCATTTTACTTTAAAAATATGTCCGAATAAAACCGTGGAACCTGGAATGCTTACACTACAATGAAAAAAATATCATTTTCTCTTAACAATTCAATAAAGAACATATTTAAGGATGTCTCAGTGAATCAAACGTCATGTTTTGAATACGATACACGGCATCCGTGTATATACCTGGCCAGCTGGCAACTGATTGAAAATCCTTATTGTATAGGCAATTATAAGAGGAAACACATCTTATTTACCTGTCCGCCACTTATGAGATTCGAACCCTAAAGTTTTCTCGCCGATACCGGGATTCGAGCCCAGTATGCCTGGCATACCAGACTCGCGCCAGTCTATCCGCTAGACCACATCGGCGCTCCATGTTTTGAATACGATAGTTTTATATAAAACTAGCTGACCCGTTGTGCTTTGCTACACCTTCCGGAAATAAATGTAATTTGTAAAAATTTATTCAAATTTAGATTTTAGAGAGCATTTTTTTAAATCAAACCTCATCATACTTCAGAACCAACAACTTTGAAATGAGTGCTGCAGCTGCAGTTCTGAATTGCAATTCAAAGATGGTATATATTATTTACTGAAACTTGATCTCTGAACTCGTTTTTCAAGATCTGAAATTTGTACTCTGTACCCAAAAAAACCTTTTTAAATATGGTCCCTTCTTTGAAAAGCTCTTTATCTTAAATTTACATGGGAGCTCTCCCATCTTTTTCAATTTTGTCCCTCACTGCTTGAAGAAGATAGGCAAATTTAACCGGCTCGATACCCAAAGAGCACTTATCATGGTAATGAAAAATATATTAAATTAGTTATGTATTAAATACAGTGCAAATTTCTTTTTTTCTAAATAAATTTACTACGGTAAACATATAAATATTTAAAAAAATATCAGTTGCATCACTAAATAAGCTCTCAGCGTTTTTTTTATTTTCTCTTTGAAAGTCAAATATTCAAAAATGTTGGCAAAAACAAATTTCTGAGTTTACATTTGTCCCGTATATTGGGGCAAGTGTCAATGCAAAGCTTATATACAGATGCGTCAGAGTAATGGCTTTAAAATGAATTTAATACGAATTCCTGTTTTTGTTCTATCAAGTTTCACTGATATATCTGCAGTACTCCTGCAATATAAATTTATGTTTGTTACTCCACTTTTAACGAATGCTGTTCAAAGGGAATGACCTTCATTTACAAAGACATTTAAGAATTTTCAATATCCGCTGCAGTTTCAACATTCGGAATACCCCTTCTGGTCTTTCCATCATATTGAATCATTTTGAAGATGAATTTCTTAAAAGTTCGACGTTTGCCCTTGCCCCACCGTGTAAGTTGACAGAAGGGAATATTGTTTTTAACACTTTAAGGGTAAACTAAAAAATTTTCTTAAAAATTTTGCGTCCAGTTGAATATCAGTTCTAAAGTCTCGCTTTTCAAAAACGAAGCGGATCAAAAGTCTCTTTTATGCAGCCATGTAACACAAAAACACTTTTCATGTTAAGTACGTACTTGAATTGGTATGTAAGCAAAAAGTACGATGGTTTTTCAGAATTATTTAGAATAAAAAGCTCCCATTTTCATTTCTTAATTCGTTTCAGTTGTGTATTTGGGCCGAAGTAACAATTTCTAGAAGAAAACATAATTTTTAATTTTTTTAACCGAAAAAGTTGAACGTTTGAACATTTTCTAATGTTCCTTGAATGAAAAATCGAATGCTACCTACATTAACACGAACTAAATATGGAAGTATTTTTGCAAATCTTTCAATTGGTTTTGATTCGATTGATAAAATACCAATCCGTGGTACATCTAGATGTCATTTATTACCACGTGCTGTGTACAAATCAAATAAGCAAGAAAAAACACATCTAGGTTGCATATCGCCCCACGTGTTTGAGAAACAGGCGCCTTATTGTTAAATTTTCCAGCTATCAATGAACAGAGTGCTTTGGTTACCATCCTCTTGCGACGACGTTTGCTCGCCCATGGAGACGAAAAACAAACCCCTCAAAGAAAATATGCTTGGTTGAGAAATACGCGCCAAAATATTCCTACTGATCAGTATGCTATGACTGGGTTACTTTCCTTTTGTGACGTTGGCTCGCGACGCCTCGACCATAGAGACGAAAAACAAACCGCCCAAAGGAAAAAAAAATCTCAAGAAAATGGATGTCATGACTTTAATTTGTTTCGAAAAACTACAAACTTTGTATGGAAGCCTCTCTTTCCTTAAGTCGGATGGAGTTTTGACTATTACAGAAACCATCCCCGGCCTCAAAAACCCTCAGATGCCAGTTTTGACGATGATCGGTTCAGTAGTTTCCGAGTCTATAGGGAACAGACAGACAGACAAACATTCATTTTTATATATATAGATGAAAAAAAAAGCAAATTACATTCCTATGAACTTTAACCCAATGAATCAAGGAAACGATTGGTATTAAAAATAGAAAAAAAAATTTTAATTGAAGATCGAAATGATGTTCTGATTTTAAAATTTTCTGAACATTGTTGGTGGAGATCTGCGGTTTGATTTAAGACTATGTAATATTTTCAAGATTCATTTTTAATTGAAAAGCAGATTAAAAAAAACTAAATAGTTCGAAAAGAAATAATCTGTTCTGGCTACGATGGTTTCATGAGTTCATATCATTTTCTGGAAAATTTCATGCTGAAATAACTCAAAACCTTAAAAAATAAATGTTTTTTTTTGTAAATCGAAACTCTCAATAAACCGGGTATGATAACAGTGAACCTGTAAACAGTTTTTCGGTTAATAATTTTAGAAAAAGTTGAGTTTGTTTAGTCAGATTGTTTATTTGGGTCCAACCATTTCTAAATGAAGAAATAATGTATACATTTTATGTAAACTTTGAACGTTTGCATTCGCTCTAGTGTACCTTTTAACTGGAAATTCTTTTTAGATTATTGATAACTTACACATATGGTTGCAAAAAATTCTTTGCATTCGGCCTTTAAATAAACATCAATCCTATTTAATCCTTCTTAAAGGACAGGCTCTTGTTCAGTACATGTGTCTGTTCATTTTCAACGGATTTTGTTGTTGTTCTGTAAATTTAAAGGTGCTTGATTTATCTTCAGTTAAGCACATTTATACGTGATCGAAAAATGTTTCTAGGCGTATTGGATTATTCAATCGCACGTAAATCTTCCCATTTTCATATGCATCAGTATCAAATTCATGTTTTTCAGACAACCATTGCTGATTCAATTAACATGAAATAAAATCAGTTTTAATATTTAAAACCGTTTAAATGGTTTTGATTTGATCGGTAAAATATCAATCTGGGTCATATCTAGGCTTCATTTATTCATATGTGCTGTACAAATTTAGGAATCAAGAACAAAAAAAACACATCTAGGCTTCATATCGCCGCCACGTGCGTTGAAAGTATGCTTGGTTGAGAAATAGGCGCCCAAATATTCCCACTAATCAGTATGCTATGTCCTGGTTACTATCCTCTCACGACGTTTGTTCGCGACGCCTCGTCCATAGAGACGAATAACAAACCGCCCGCCCGGCGCCCAAAGTAACGAAAATCTCGAAAAAAATGGATGTCATGACTTTTATTTGATTCAAAAAACTACAAATTTAATTTTTACGGACAATTGAGGTGACTTTTTGTTAATTTTATTCGATATAAACCGATTCGCATGCCTACAGAATATTCGAAAAATAATTTCATTCAAATCGTTTTGGTAATTTCGGAGGAGTAGTACTACAAACACCGTTACAAGAGAATTTTATATAATAGATAAAGTTAAAACGTAACGGAGTTTAACTGGTAAATGGAATTTCCTATTCTCAGCTTTGTAAAATTTCGAATAAATATAATTATAACTTTTTGGAATATCATTTGCAATACAGAATATGTCAAATAGAGAAAAATATCTCCCATTTTCATTAAGTACAAATTTCTCGCATTATGTACATTGGTATATGCTTAAGGTCTTAGTTCTGTCTATCTATTTTATTTTTTTTCCTAAACCCAAAAAACTACACACTACCAAAAAAACTGTAAAATTACATCACATATGATGTAAATAAAAAGAAGCATCATATATGACTGAATATTCAGTGCTAGTTGGAAATTACACGCCATTAAAATTTAGCAACGTGTAAAATAAAAATGATTTAAAATTTAGTAACGTGTAAAATAAAAATGATTTAAAATTTAGCAACGTGTAAAATAAAAATGATGTAAATTATAAAATCACTGAATGTTGGAAGAAAAACTTTCCAATTGGAATTTGTTTTGTTTTATTTATTGTTAATATGATTCAAAACTGGAATTTTCTTGACTCTTAATAAAAATAAATCTCATCTATAATTAATATGATTCATTTTATTAAGCGGCAAAATTTTCTTATCTTACACATTATATTATATTTCTTTTATTTTTTCCGCGAAGTATCGGATCCAAATTTAAGTACCGTGGAACCGCTTCCAGAACCGCACCCCTGCTTCTCGGATATCTCCGGAAACCATCAACACCGATTAACTTACTCGCGCGCGGGGAAAATACATTGGCGCACGACTTGACTTGACAGCTTTTGTCACATATGTCTGGCCTGTTCTTTACAGTTTATAATTTTACATGACGTTATCACGTTCAGTGTATTGTAATATTTCATGTCGTGTAATTTTAAGAAATTTCCAATTCAGTGTTGTTGAGAATTTCGTATGACCAAAAAAAAATGTAAAATTACATCACATATGATGTAACGAAAAAGAAGCATCACATATGATGTAATATTCAGTGCGAGTTGAATATTACACATCTGTAATCTTCAACAGACGTGTAAAACTTGAAAACATGTAAAATATTGAGACATGTAATATTTAATTCGCACTGAAAATTTCGTCGTATTTGATGCTTTGTTTTTATTTACATCATATGTGATGTAAACTCTGTGATGTAAATTTACATCAAATAATCGCGTTCCGTGTCAAGTAATATTTGTGTCATTAGAATTCAGTGCTATTAAGGATTCAACTTTTTTTATTTTGTAAATTTACACTAATAAATCGCGTATATATTCAATTTCAGTGTTGTTGAGGATTCAGATTTTTTTTTCTGTGTACATTTAAAAACAGTTTAAACTCGGGCAAATAAATTCATGGAATAATACATTGGATTGCCAATTGATACTTTGGATACGCAGAAATTCATAGCAATCATCCTTTTCATTTTATGTTGTATAATAAAGAAGTTATGGAGCAATGAAAAAATTGGCAAAGACACCCTACTCTCCCCTACATTTATTGTACTGTAGGATTAGATTGTTAGTACTTACAACAATGTTTTTCGTCAATGAATCCAAGCCAAAGTTAGGCTGGAACAAATATCAATTTCTTCTTTTGTCACCCCCCCCCCCCCCCCCCCCTTCGAAATTTCCAAAATCCCGAAGGGGGGAATAAATAAAGTTTGAAGTATTTTAGGTAAATTTCAAATAAAAATTCAAATATTCGAAAGATTACAAGACCAAGAACCAAATTTTGGAAGATGAAACTTACTCACATTCTGTATTCTTGATTTTATTGAATTTTTCGATAAAAAACACATGATTTATAAGTTTTATGTAATAATATACTATTCAATTTGGTTGCATACAAGCTTTCGTGCAATTTATTCCAATTTATTTGTTTTTCGCATTGTTTTTTATTGTCCCTCCCCACACGATGTTCCAACTCCAAGTGACAAAAGAAGGATTTGAAATTTGTTCCGGCCTTATTGAAATTGTCACAACTCATGTACTTGAGCTTTCTGAACCTTTCGACAGTATCGAAATTCCAATTCAAAATAGAAAATAATCGGTGTAGTGCCCATTACGAAGAGTAAGTAATAGTCGCGCGGTATGAATCGTTATTTAGTTTCACTTTTTGTAGGGCCGCATGACCATGTACCTTCTTACCTGTGTCCGTAGAAGTCCACTCGAAAAATTCGTTGTAGGAATTTTCAAGCGACCAGCTCTTAATTTGTTTTTAATGTTATCTCTGTTGGGAAAAATCAAATCTATCATTCCCGGTCAGAGATCCATCTGTCCATCCGAGAGTGTCCACGGCACTTTCGCTCCACCGATGCAGTGAACGGTCATCATCTTGGGGGAAGGCATCGGCATCGACATCAGTGTGTCGGCACGTGGAAAAAGAAAATAAAATCTCTAGTGGGTTTTCGTGAGATTGTCTCCACCATCTTTGGCCGATCGGTCACTAGGCTAAATAAACCACAGAGCAGTCAGTGTTGTTTGTGAACGTGATGAGCCAGAAAAAAATGGAACTTAAAATGGACCGCGACGCGCGAATTGCACCGTGTGAGGTGGATGTGAAAATGAGGAAAACATCATCTCATCCCACTCTCGACTCGATTCCACTCGATGCAGCTCTTGTAATGTAACCTGAAAAGACGAAGATGGAGATGATGATGTTTTGATATATGAGAACGATTCATAACTTCGCTCGTTGGCCCGGGCGGGAAGAGTTGAAAATTTCATTTTAACAAAATGGAGCAGTTACAGCCTACGATATGTAGTCAATTACTAATGTGTTGCACGATATGATCAACTGACTTTACCTGTTCCAACTTAGCCTCTATGCTGTTAACATGTCCGGCTTAGCATATTTCTCGAAACAGCCCAAGATGGACAGCAAGCAGGCAGACTAAAGGTCACTGGGCCGAATTGGTTTCTTCAGCTTGATGCTGCGAGAAATGTAACCCTTTTAAACCCCTTTAATAAGCGAATAATTTACATGCACATCCACAGTTGCTTGTACATTATGATCCATAGAATATGCGAAAATTTTTGGAAGTCTGGTTTTGGTGGTTTTCGACGATTTTTGAGGTTATGTTATATGTGTGTATTAGCTCTAACCTTCATCTGTCAAATGGCGTTAACAATGCTGTAGTACACGCTTAATCGGCAAGATGTTCACAAAGGAGACAGTGACCAATTTGCTTCTAGGCCAAAAATCTCCCAAGAAAATTGCGTCGGCTGAAGCATTGATGAACCATGTCCACTAAACTGAGTCGATTTGAAGTCATTATTGAATTTCTCAAACCCTGGGGTCTAATAAGCTTCGTTTTGGTTTAAAATTCATGCCTGACGTTTTGCAGAATTTTTAAGTAACCATTACATGAGAAGGGCTGGAAAACGGTGGATAATATGGAACACGAGGCCCCATTGTGGTCATATGTATGTATGTATGTATGTATTGTATCCACCTTGGGTTTACGGCAGCGCCGCGGTTGTGGCAAAAAAAAAATAACCCATACGTCCACCTTGGCTACCACGCAACACAATAATAACCACTCAATGAGACTTCTAAGGGAATGGAATCGTAAGCAGAGGCACTAACGGTATCCAGGGTGAAAAAGGGAAAAGTCTCGAGAAGCTATAACCATGTTGTTGACTAACCAAGATAGCATGTAA
Source organism: Uranotaenia lowii (assembly GCF_029784155.1). Lineage (NCBI taxonomy): Eukaryota > Metazoa > Arthropoda > Insecta > Diptera > Culicidae > Uranotaenia > Uranotaenia lowii. The sequence goes on from NC_073691.1 coordinate 141,238,492, forward strand.
ATTATAATCCCGCCGCCAAGGCTTCCGAAAAAAAAGAGTGCGTCCTTATTTTACAAAAAGTAATCGAACACTTTCTTTTTCTCAACCATGCCAAATTCCCTTGACATAAATTGAGGAACGTCTAGTATTCAATACGGTACTAGCATACACGGTAACCCGCTCTTTTTGTAAAACGAGGATACCCAGATGCCCCTGCCCTTGTTGTTCAAATATATAACGATAAAATGTAGTTAAACGAAATAATATAATATAATACAGTATAACATATAATAAAAAAAATATAATAAAACATAGTATTCTAAAATATATTTTATATAGAAGAATAAAACAATTGACATAAAAAAAAAAACGTTATATAGAAGATATGAAAAAAATATGTGTGAAAAGTTTGAACAGTTTTGATTAAGAGAGTTCAAATCACCTGTAAAATTAAAAACGCCAATAAAATAATGACGTTGTTCTTCAAGATGTTAGTCACACGTTCTGCAAAATCAGATTCGGTAGCTGTTGATGTTCAGGCACTTCTTTTTGCAGAAAACTGAAATTGATGTACATAAATGTTATAACATATCGCTGTCATAAATAAAATATATTGTAATGATCTAATTATTGTACTAATGATCAACATTTGAGAACCAAAGTTAGCAGTTATAAGAGAAATGAAAGTTGTTATGTAGATTCATCATTAGCTCACAATGCTGTAAAACCTAAGAATTTTATTAAATAATAGATAAATATTACGGGCACAACTATTTGGCTGAAATAAAAGATGAATAAATTGTGAGTTTAAAGAATTTTTTTCAGAATAGTATTATAAACAACTTAGAAAAATACAATGGGACCTATTTCAAATTTTGAAAGATATGTAATGTGATGATGTAACAGTGATGTAATATGAACACTGACAGGATAACCATGAAACCTGAAAAATGTGGCTATGGTTAGAAACATGCATTGAACACAAACAGCATGAGAATTGAAATTTATAACTGATGGCGAATCCTGCATATTTTATTAACATGATCTTGTTGTCGATAAATAAACTTTGAGAAAAAAAATTCTATGTTATTAAATGAATGGTTTTATTTGTATACTAAAATAAATGGTCTTATTTAAAATAGGACCTGATATTGTGCATAAAAAAATAAACTGAAAAAAGGAATCAGAAATATATTCAAAGGTATAAACCTAAAATAGACGATTAAGCTATTTAAATTAAAAAAAATTAAACAAAATGTAGCTGAAAATTTTTAACAGAACAATTGTATAAAAATATAAGCTTAAAAAAGTAGTATTTATATATTTTAAAATATTTGGTCTGGAGATAATTATTTGATATTCGACGATGAATTTCTAGAAATTAGATGAACGTGAATTTAAAAAAAAAATACAATTTGTTACAATATTGTTAAAGTGTCAAGGAAAAAGAACTACAGACTGCAGCAAAATATTGATTATACATAGAGTAGTGAATATTAATAAATGATTAATGGTTAATAAAACGATAATTTAATGCTCGTTCCGTCCAAGATGCTGAAAAATAATCGATTGAAATATGAAAAATACATCTTCGTTATAATTTTATCATGATTATGACATTTATTCAAATGAAATATACAACAGTGTAAAATTGGAATGTTGTTAAGCATATTCATCAGTGATTTTTATGATAAAAGGTCATGATTCCGCTGGTTATACATGGATTCACCAAACTACTTTTACCTAATGAAGCTGAAAAATGCTATAAAATCACAAAAAAATAAACATTTAATTCTTCTCCTTCTGAAAAATAATCATATGTTCCAATATAAATGTATGGCAATTCTATCGACGAATGCTGTAAAAATTGTATAAATGTGAGTTATGAATAATATGAAAAAATAGTAAAAATCTATGTACTTTAATACACATTTGCATAAATGGAATTATTTTTGAGAAACTGAAAACATGTTCTAAGCCGATAAATAACATCAAAATCTAAAAGCTTTTTTTTTAAATAATATTACACTAAGCGAGGTTAATCAAAAATATTCTATTTCATAAAACGATCTGAATTCAGTAGCTTTGCTAACTAGAATTGAATTTTCAGTTCTAGAAAAAGAACAGATATGATCGAGTGAAATCTTGTTTTTTTTGTTTTGCATTTGGCGTAGCTGAAATTTAAAAATTACTTAGTTAGGAAAAAGCCTTAAATGCAAAATGTTCATACAAAAGTATGTATCGTTGTTTAATCTGACGATATGGAGTTTCAATTAATATCAAAGATGGATTACCCCGTTTTTTCAGGAAGCCACGAGAAAAAGAAATATGAGAATTATGTTGAAGTTTTTTACTCTCCAAAATATGTATGCAGAAGAAAAGCAGTTCAATCAAATCTTTTTTGTTTTTGTTTTTGGCTGTTGTTATTTTTACATTTCATTCAGTATAATAGTAATGACATTAGTGTCAATTTTGTGTTCTTATAATGTTATTATTCACTCCTGGCCGTAATAGTATCTGCAATGCCTGTTCCATTTATCAGACACTATGTTGAAAAGAAAAATGAGGAACGCCAGTTTTTCATTTTCCAGGATGCATACGAGTTTTGGCCATGTTGGTGTAACAAGAAGAAAAAGATTATATCATATCAATGTGTGTTCATATGTGTATGTATTCCTCTTGGCGCTGAAATCTTTTAGAATGGAAAAATTCTAAGGATTTCAGTGCTGTATTAATAATTTCTCTGCTCTTTCAAATCTTTTCAAAAGCGAGCAATGGCGCTATAACCATGGTCGATGACCTGAGATGAAGGTACAGGGATCCAGAATTAAACAGTGTATGATGGTTAAAGAAAAATTTCTTTAATTATTGTATTGTTAAATTTTGGACTTTATGTAGAAAAACCTCATTTCCATCCCCTGAAGGAAGAATCGCAAGGCCTAACACCAAGGAGCATAGAAATATCTTAGCATCTATGCTCCCAACGAATTAATATTAAAAAAACATGGGAACGTATGGTACTGTTGTCCACGTTTCTTCCTCCCCTGGTTCCAGTCGTCTCTGCGTCCAATACTGCACAGTGGGCCCGGCCTTGATAAGATGAATAGTAAATGTATTTTTACTATTCACCGGGATGCTGACAAGATCTGGCTGTGTACGTATCATAAGCATAAGCATATCAAAGATGGATTACCCCGTAACTCAATTGATAAAATAATTTGAATAACGCCCATTGAGTAGGGGCTATTACATTTTGCTAAAATTTTGACGTCCATTTTACTTCACAAAATCATATGATAGAAAATATTTCGTAACTTTATTTACATTTTGGTTACATTTTCATTTTCACGGTTTATAGAATTATTGATTAGTTTACTCACCTGTTGCGCTCACTTGATAAACTAAGAAAATATTTATTTATATGACCCGGTTACCTGTCAGGTCATTAAATGACAAAATATGAAACAAATCGAGCCCTTCAAATTTGATCATCCAATAATTATCATCACAATGTTTTTTTATAGGCACCTAATAGAATATTTGAACTTTCTTGTCCATAATTACAATTGCGCCATCTCAATTAAATATATGTAAATACCAACAATAGAGCGCCATCTCGATTAAATTTATGTAATGACAAGGAATAAAGCGCCATCTCGATTAAATTTATGTAATGACAAGGAATAAAGCGCCATCTCGAATAAATTTATGTAATGACAAGGAATAAAGCGCCATCTAAATATGAGCTTCCAGAAGCACTCTAGCTTTTCGATTAGCGTTGTTCGAAAATCACTCGCCACTTTTCCGAAAGCTTTCGATCACGCCGCTTTGTACGCGTCATCAAATTTCCAAAAGAAAAATAATGTGCAAAGGTTGCACAATTAAATCAAAAATTACAGATCACTCTCTCACTAATAGCTTTGGATTTCATGCTTTTCATAACAACATGCACTTCACACAACGGATTAACACACAGAAACAAATAAAACATCACCGGGTAACTTTAAAAATAACTTTTTTTTCCTCTACAACAGCGATTTCACTCATGTAAGGCAGTGCAGCCAAACCGTTTTTTGACGAGGCCCCATTGTGGTCATATCACCTCTTATTCACAACTCCTATGTCAACATCCTCTCAGTACCGGCTGGGATGCGATTAAACTAACCGGATATCGGGTACCCAATCCCGGTGGATGGTTTGGTCGCATGCAGACTGAGAAGGTGGCCGCATGCGTCTGTTCCCCAGGTCAGGGGCGGCGTGCAACAAAAACCGAGCGTCTGTTCTCCAGGTCAGGGGTGGCTCAAACAGCGTCTGTCTTGCAGCGAGTGGCTGAATTTATGAAATGCGGCTCTCGCCAGCTAAGTCCAAGATGGCAGCCCCATCGCGGGATAGGGACCTTAGGCTAACAACCTACTGCTCCCGATTTATTAAATTGTTACGGAATCCGAAAGGAACCTCGGAACTGCCGACAGACGGAACAGACGAACAGTGGTGTGGAATCAAGAATGCCTTTATCACGACTAGCCATGGTACCATGGTAGTTTGTTGAAGAAGAAGTGAATGGCTGTCGGATGATTGAAGAAAGGCGAAAGTCGGAAATGATCAATCATGTACCGGGTCAGTAAAAGCAGCCGCCCGCTTACAATATGCGGAGCTGGAAAAAGCCTGGAGAGCCTGGGCAAACTCCCTAGCCGAAGAGGGAGAAAGAGCCGCCGCCAACGGAGATATCCGATTACTTTATGACATTTTTCGCCGGCTTAGTGGTGCAAGGACTATTGCTAGAATGCCGCTACAAGACCGAGCAGGTCAGTTATTGACCGATCGAACAGATCAGCTCAAACGATGGACTGAGCACTTCGAATAACTCTTCAGTCATGAACATAGATGGCCAACAGAAACCTCAGCTCGAAGCACCAACAGTAAGTCGCATTATTGACGTCAACTCGGAAGCTCCCTCACTCGCTGAAAAAGAAGCGGTAATCAAAGACATGGAATCCAACAAAGCACCTGGAATCAAAAGCACCTGGGATCTGAAATGCTGAAAGCCGACCCTGCCTTGTCAGCACAAATGATGCACCGTCTTTTCGCTGACATCTGGGATACTGCAACATTCCCGGCCGACTGGATGCAGGGTATCCTCGTAAAGGTCCCGAAGAAAGGAGACCTGACAGAGTGCGGTAACTGGCGAGGCATAACGTTGATCTGTACAACCCTCAAAGTACTCTGCAAAGTGATTCTGAACAGGATCCAGGAGAAAATAGACGCTACACTCCGACGGCAACAAGCTGGATTCCGATCCAGACGATCATGTGTGGACCACATCACAACGCTACGAATCATACTGGAACAAATCAACGAATTCCAGGACTCTCTTCTGCTGGTGTTCGTTGATTTCGAAAAAGCATTCGACCGACTTAACCATGAAAACATCTGGGCGGCTCTAAGGCGACGAGGGGTCCCAGAGAAACTAGTCCATCTCATCGAAGCACAGTATGAGGCATTTTCGTGCAAGGTCTTGCACGACGGTGTCTTGTCCGAACCAATCCCGGTAACTGCTGGAGTGAGACAAGGATGTATTCTATCACCGCTACTTTTTCTAATCGTAATGGATGAGATTCTGATTGGATCGATTGACTGTGCACCGAACCGAGGATTGCCGTGGAATCCTTCAACAATGGAGCAACTGAACGACCTTGACCTGGCTGACGATATTGTTTTGCTCGCCCAAACTCAACAAGATATGCAGAGGAAACTCGACGACCTCACCGAAAGTTCCAAGGCAGCAGGTCTCAAAGTCAATGTCGGAAAGACCAAGTTGATGGAGATCAACACAGGAAATCCCTCCAGTTTCATGGTAGCTGGGCAACAAGTTGAGAAAGTGGAGTGCTTCCAGTATCTTGGTAGCCAGATAACGCCTGATGGTGGTACCAGAAAAGACATCGAAACCCGGATAAGAAAGGCCAGATTTGCGTTTGCGAGTCTCCGAAACATCCGGCGGTCACGCCACATCTCTCTACGAACGAAAATCCGAATCTTCAACTCAAACGTCAAATCCGTATTGCTGTACGGGTGCGAAACTTGGTGCACATATGCGGTAACGACGAGAAAACTGCAAGTATTTGTAAACCGCTGCCTGCGGAATATCATCCGCGCTTGGTGGCCTGGCAATTGGATCTCGAATGAGGAACTACATCGCCGGTGTCATCAAAGGGCGCTAGAAATCGAGATTCGGGAACGTAAGTGGAGATGGATTGGGCACACGCTGCGAAAAGATGAAAACGAGATTTGCAGAGAGGCGCTAGATTGGAATCCAGAAGGTCATCGAAGAAGAGGCAGACCCAGAAATTCGTGGCAGCGAAGTCTAGCCGCTGAAATCCGAACTGTAGACGAGAATCTTGACTGGGACCAGGTGAAGACGCTGGCTCCGGATCGTCAACAGTGGAGGTCTTTTACCACGGCCCTATGCACCGGAGGATCGGCGCGGGATCATTAAGTAAGTAAGTAAGTAAGTGCATGAACCAGATAGAAAATAGAAACCAATTTGATGCTGTGTATACCGATATAAAAGCTGCGTTCGACACTATCGACCATGGGTAATGTTGCCAGAATTTTTTCCACTCCCATCCGGGCCTAGCAATTCCGGGCATTTTTTCAAAAAACCCGGCAAAATCCGGGCATGGATTTCAATTTTTCAAATCCAAAAACCAGGCAAAATTTAGGTGTTATTATATATAAAAGCAAAGAAAAAATGAAAAAAAAAATGAAATTAATATTTTATTAATGTAATTGCAGACTTCCAAAAACTTTTTGGAACACTTAAATATTTAGTGGTTTAAAAAAGTAAATCAGCGAAATTATTTGAAACAACCGTTGAAAATGTCCATACCGTCAATCGATTTTGCTGAAACTTACTCAAAAACTTTGATTTTTTTTGGTTTCTTTGTGAAAATTGTGAAAAAATCCGGGCAATATCCGGACTTTTTTCACGATATCCGGGCAACCGGGTCGGACCGGACTTTCTAGAAATTTCGCATCAAATATCCGGGCAAACCCGGATTAAACCGGGCAATCTGGCAAGCTTAACCATGGGGTTTTGTTGGCTACGCTTGCTAAGCGTGGTATTCATAACAACATGGTTGTTTGGCTCAAATCCTTCTTAACTAACCGCAGTATTAGAATCAAGCTCGGCAATAGCGTATCCTTTCCATTTACGAATCGGTCAGGCGTCCCTCAAGGAAGCAACTTGGGGCCCCTATTATTCGCTCTGTTCTTTAATGATCTGATTATCAGCTTAGAAAACGGAACCGAAATTGCTTGCAATCACTCTTGAATCACTTTGGCGAATGGTGCTCACTGAACAAATTATCAGTGTCGAAATGTTTCGTCATCACTTTTCATCGAAACAAAACACCACTCCTCTACGAATATAAAATCGGCTAACAGCTTTTAAACAGGGTATCAGAAGTCGATGACCTTGGAGTCATCCTTGATGCACAGCTCACGTTTAACAGTCAACGTTCTTCAGTCATCAATAAAGCGAATCGTCAACTAGGCTTCAACACCAAAGTGGCGCGTGATTTTACAGATCCGTTCTGACTAAAATCCCTGTACTGTGCGCTCGTCCGATCAATAATTGAACATGCTTCAATTGTTTGGGCCCCTTACCAGATAAGTTGGATTTTGAGGAATGAGCGCGTGCTAATGCGATTTGTCAGAGTCGTCTTAAGACACCTTCCCTGGCGCCACCCTGAAGATCTCCCCCCTTATTCTGAGCGATGTCAGCTTCTGGGTCTAGAAACTCTAGGATGCCGCCGAAAAATTCAACAGGCAGCATTTATCTCAAAAATTTTCAACGGAGAAGTGCAATCGCCAAATTTTCTAGGAACGATAAACTTCAGTGCCTCACCAAGAACCCTACTTTCTAGCTCGTTACTATTCAATCAAACTCATTGAACTTCGTATGGCTTCAATGAGCCACTAAGCGCGATGGTGCGTATGTTCCAGGATGCTGAACGCCTACACCACTTTGGAGAATCTACAAGTCGCTTTATTCGTCGAATACGTCAGTCTAGATTATTTAATATTGTTTGACCGTGTTTTTACTATTCATTTAAACATTCATTTTAACTTTTATGTTCGATGAATTAATAATAAAATAAATAAATAAAAAACTCGTAGAAACATGATTATTCACTTTTCCACAGTAAATTTCTAGAAATAATCTTATTTTTGTTAAAAAACACGAGTGGTACTATTCTTATTTCGCACCCTTTTTCATATTTTTGATCCTCAACGGCAATTGCAACGTCCAAAAAAAGTAAACTTATGCTTGATTGATCCATAAAACAATTCAAAACAAATTGTAGAAGAAAATTTTGGTGATTTTCAATCATTCATTTTTTAACAAGCAAAACACATGGTGGTACTATTCTTATTTCGCTCACTGTAGAAAAAAATTACTTACATACGATAAAAACACCCAAGTTTTGTTTTGAGCTTTTTAACGTATAATTTTCAAAAGTCAAAATATTACATGAAAAGGTATCGAAACCTTTAATTAGTTTTTAAATTTTATGTGTTTGTAAATTCTTGAAATCCTTTCATGTCTGATGTTCAAAGCGTATCACCCACAAAATGCATTGATTAGATATGTTGTCTTGTCAGCCATTTCGTTAAACGGCCGTAGGCGCATAAAGGAACACTGTTTTCTATATTTTTACATATTTTCAAGCAGCTGTCAAAACTGTCATTGCGCTTTGGAAGTTTATTTGGAGAACCTAGTAAAATCTGGAGCGGATAAAATATTACAGATCCCAAGTAGGGTAATCATCATCATTATTGTTGGTATAATTAGTGAAACAAACTCAATTTTTATCACTAAATGCCTAGCCCCGAGAGTCAATCACAATACTAGCGCTATGCTATCAAAAACTGGATCACCAGTCCCTGTTCTTCGCCTCACCTGATGTGCTTCAATCAACGCCTAATAGGTCCATCTCTTGATAAATCGCAGCATGTTTAATCGAGGGTAAATTGCAAACAACCCGTCTATCGGAGATCAATCCTGCAACCGCGAGTGGAAGCTTAGGAATCTTTTTACTTAGCCCTTAGGCCTTTTGGACAAGGTGTCGGCGTTCGGCCTTTTGATTCGATGATGATGGTTTATGCTTTCAGGAAGTCAAAACACGCATCCCAATTGCACACAATCTTCAAGAGGCTATCGATCGATCGACAGAACGGAACCTTGCACAAGTGTACAGATTGGCCCCTTGATGGCCGCTCTAATAGATCCATAAATTATTCCAGATTGACCCTCCAGCATTCGGATCGGCCCGTTGTGCAAGAAGAAGAATCGTCCTTGTCGTTCCAGGTTGCGATGAATGGCGTTTGAAATGTTCTCGGGGTGGGGGCCAAGTTGATTTTTCCTCTTCCGGCAGCCTTAGCCATTGAGCTGAGATTGCACACACTGATGAAGTTGCCATTCCGCTAATCTCTTTCTGTCCGTCTTCGAGACTCGTAAATGAATGAATGAACCAATAGCACTGGCCACAGCAAAAGCGTTCTGGTTTTGAAGTCCTAAAGGCTCCGTTCGCCATCAGCCAGCACCTTCTTCCAGAAGCATCTTTCAGAGAGATCTGGGATCGGTACCTAAATGGGCAGCTGTTACGAGCACTGATCTCGGGCAATTTAGATCTAACGACAGCTCCGACAAAAAGTGATCTCTTCTAAACATTGTAGATGGTTATGACATGTGTGGCTTGTGGATTGAGCTAGGAATTCTTTGCTTTTGTTTTGCTTATTTTGTTTTCTAGTTATTCCCGCTCAAGTCATCAGCCCGTGAGATGCTGCAGTCCCAATCATGTTCTGGGCGCTTGTAATGAAGATATTACGGTGGCTGAGCCCCGAGCCCCACAAGCCGAGCAAACGAATGGTCGAACGAACGGTTCCCTTTATGGGTTAGTGAGATCAGTGACTTCGGATCAAGGTTATTTGGGTAATTGGACAACGGGACCCGGGATTGATCACTTGTTTCAATTGCTGTTCATGGTTTCATGCGTTTCAGTTCTGTAAATCGCACGTGAAATCATCAGATGTTGGGCAAAAAAGTAACCGTTCGGGATGAGTGATGAATGCGGTTCCCTGATGACAGCTCATCCAACCCATTTTCGGCAATCATTACTTCTATGATTTTGACATATTTTACTGATAAGTTTTGAGTTGTCGCTCCTGTGAAAAATAATCCCTAAATTTAAACAATGTTAAATCAAAATTTCTAAAAGTTTTTTTTTTAAATTTTTTATTACATACATAACTAAAAGGATGAAAACTTATGTTTCATAATCTCATTAAATAAATGTACCAAAAAAGTACTAGGGGAACAGGGGGTAAAACGCCCACGCTAAGAAGAACCTTTTATTACTCGTAAATGAAGAATGCATTCCAGTAAATTCGACAGAAGCTTTGAAAAGAGGACTGTTCTTCACCATAAATATATAAACTGGAATATTTAAACCAAAAATATAAGTCCTTATAGTTAAATTAAAGGGTGATACGGTCAAAATTTGGTCAATATCAATTTGACGTATTTCTTTCAATTTTGCTTTTAAAAAACCTGAACACCTCTCATTTTGAAGGTGTGTCTGTGTGTAGAATTTTGCTCCTATTTTGATTTTGGAATTCACTCTTCAGTTGTCAAAATGCCGTCCAAGGAAAAAGAGCAGCGTATCAAAATTTTGCTCGCGCATCGCGAAAATCCAAGCTACTCGCACGCTAAGCTGGCAAAATCTCTAAAAGTTTGCCAAATCAACCGTTACAAATGTAATTATAGTGTTTGGGGAACGTTTGTCGACAGCCAGGAAGTCTGGATTGGGGGAAATCGAAAACCGGAAGTCGCTGAGACGACAAAGAGAGTTGCCGGTAGTTTCAAGCGAAACCCTAACCTCTCTCTCCGAGATGCCGCAAATAAGCTGGGTGTATCGTCTACAACCGTGCATCGAGACAAAAAACGAGCCGGACTATCGACTTACAAGAAGGTAGTGACTCCAAATCGCGATGATAAACAAAATACGACGGCCAAAGCGCGATCCCGGAGGCTGTACACGACGATGCTGACGAAGTTTGACTGCGTGGTAATGGACGACGAAACCTAAGTCAAAGCCGACTACAAGCAGCTTCCGGGACAGGAGTTTTAAACGCCGCCAACAACGTGCTGGTGGTTCCCAAGGACAAGAACCCTCCCAACACGCTAGAGCTCCGCCCAATTGAGAAATACTGGGCTATTGTCAAGCGGAACCTAAAGAAGACCAAAAAAACTGCTAAGGACGAGCAGCAGCTTAAAGCCAGTTTCTGCGGCGAAGAAGATGGACAAGGTGGCCCGGCAATTCGGATTTGGAAAAGCGGAAGCCTAACTGAATATTTTTCCTGAATTTTATACTAATTAAACTTGAAAAAGAAATTTAATTTGATTTTTTAAATAAACGATTTCACCGATTTACACGCGTTTTCCCTTGACCAAATTTTGACCGTATCACCCTTTAGTCGTTTTACCATCTGTATAGCCTTCCCCACCTATTTTCAACGTAGCAGTTGGCGAACATTAATTGAAATACTTATCCGGTACTGTGTTCTCTTGGGCTAGAATTCGCGGACATCGGCTTAGGAGGCAACTGAGCTTTATCAAAAGCCCACGTAAAATTTAGTGAGAATGTTCATTTGCATGCGAAAAATTTGCGGAATAATTATCGATTCGCGTTTTAATGTCAATCACTGCCTCCTAGAGTTTATCTATTGAGCTGAAATTTAGCAAGCTTCCTTCTTCTGGTAGATCTGGGAATTTGTTTATCAAGTTACCTTCCTTAAATTTCTTTCTTGCTGCGTATCCGCAGTATCATATCGTGGCACCATTAGGAGCGCTTCGATAGCTTCCATTCTAACGGAAGATAGGCTGTAAGTCTGGAATCCAGAATTGTTATATGGCTGCACTTACATCTCGCTCGCTAGTTTATGACTTTAGGGGATGCATATTCCAGGAAAGATTGTTTCCCTTCTTTTTCAATCGTTTGCTGTTACTCTCGCGATTCTCAATGAGAAATAACGGGACCCTGAAGGGGACATTTTTCACCGATAATTTAACTAAATAGCTATGATTGATTGTGTTCATCTTTGGGTATCTTGGGTACAACATTGAGCAAGGGTCTATTTACAATTAAAAAAAACTGTTTTTTTTAATTCTTTTTTTTGTATTTTGTTTCTATTAATAACTAACATTAATTTTTCCTCTTTTCCTCATCTTCGGTTTTGCATACCTTTTCGTCGAAATACTACCGGTAACTGAATATCGACTGGTTCAATGGGACAACAAGAAGTGACGATACTCTCTAGAGTTGTAGGGTGCCGACAAATGCTATCGACAGATAATTTATCAAAACCTCAGGGCTTGGGATAGGAGGATAAGGGGAAAAAGCGCTTGTGGGAGTTACTTATGGTTGTAAAATTTTTATTAATGGATCTGTAATCCATCCTGGTAGGGGACCCGTTAGAGTTCTAGTAGTATCAATACGACACTTCTGAGTAAAACCCCTATATTTCTCTTGTACCTCAACCGATTTTAGGTTTTGAAAACCTCGTAGAGTAAATCAAATGTTAGTAACTTGGAGCATTCATTCTAAAATCATTCATTTCTTTGTTATTCAAAGCTTATGAAAATAATATAGAAAAACATGAATGCGAGAAAGCTGCAGATTGGAGCAATGAGAATCTAAGAAAAAAAATTAAAAAAAAATGAAGTGGCAAAATTGAGAAAATATATGGGAAAAACAACCACAGAATAATACAGAAATTATTCTCCTTGGAAAAAAAAGTTCATTTTTTTGTAAAAGTGATTGCCCTGCCATCTGGCGTCGACATTGCTCGCAAGTAAAAAAAAGCGCCGAATAAACCATGGTACCCATGAAATTTTTACATTTAAAATTCAAGTGTGCCTAAAGAAAAAAATACGTAACATTTATTGGAATTTTGCAGAGTGGTTGTTGAAGTTTAAAGTTTACATGTGTGAAGTTTTTGAAAAGTTCTATCGACGAGATCAAAAGATACGCGAAGTACAATATTTCAGGCACGAACCTTAAAATGTGATTTCTATAGAATTTTTCAAAATCTTCCCACATGTCAACTTTATATTTCAACAATCACTCTACAAAATTTGAATAAAAACCGTCGAGTAGTTTTTGAGATATTGCAGTTTAAATGGTAAAAGTCCAAACAGTCCGATTCTCGTAGAATTGCTGTATCTCTGGCCACACAATCTTTAGAAACTCAAATTATGTGACATGATAGTGCGATAGTTGATCTATCTTACGCAAAAAAATTGATTAAAAAATATCATCAGAGTAAAATATAATGGAAGTTCAAAGTCAAAGTGACAGTGTGCGTGCTTCCAATTTCCATACAATTTTGAACGGTACTGTATATGTGTGTATTCGTTAAAAAAAACATTTAATGAAAACAAAATAGTAATTACAGTCCCCCCACAATCATTAGTCACTTAACGTATCCCTCCACCACAAAGTGTTCGTTTATTCGGGTTTTAGTAGACCAAATATCAAGCATTGCATGAATTTCAGTCATTAAATGCTTCCTCTTTGAGTTCAAATATGTTTTTCATTGAAATCTTGTTTAAAAATAACATAATTTACCGAAACAGTCAACGTTTTTCAAAACCACAATTATGGGTCAATATTGAAGACCGTAACAATTATTAGTCAAATTGCTCACAATTATTAGTCACATAGAAGTCCATGGCAACACCCGAAAATCAACATGGAAATCATCATGTTTCTGGCAAACATTCAGGGGCATTCTTTGATAGTATAAATTCCAGGGGCATTTGGGTAGAGCTATAGCAACCAAGAAATGTTTTGCTTTGCTAGCAAAACAGTGACCCATGATTGTGTGAAATTTGGTAGATTCTGTAACAATTATGGGTCAATTTTATTTTGCAAATATTATTTAAATTTCGCATTTTATTCTCTCTGTTTCATTTGTAAAATGTTAACTCGTCCTTTGTGCTTATATGAGACCTATTTATTTTGTTGGAAATTTTTAAATACCCGCATAAGGGGCTTAACGGTTCAAGATGTCAACCTTATAACATTGGAAATTTGTGCGATAGTTCAACAGGTAATAGTTAACGTATGAAAAAAACTATTCAAACAGCAATTTTATGTTATCAAGCGCACACACAATATTTTTAATGCATTTTGATGATACTATCGATAAATTAAAAAAATATGATATGAAATAATTTCATTCAGTTCAGCAGCAATCAGCTGTTCAAATGCTCGGTGACTAATGATTGTGTGTGACCCATGATTGTGGGGGGACTGTATATAGTTTCTCATAAGGTGACATAGTATTTTAAAGTTTTTGATAGAAAATTTAAAAAAAAACGAGCAATAGATGTACAATTTTTACACATTTCATTGCTGTAAAAAACTTTACTCACCCAAGCAACCAGAAGTCTCGTTAAAAAGGTCGAACACAGCTTAATTAGCATAATCAATGTGGTAAAGTTCGTTTTATTCAGCCCAAAATTTAAGTTCTTGTTGAAATTTTGAGTTCCATTTCAGATTTGAGCAGCCTTCTGTTCAGCCCACAAGTAAACGTTTAATCAGCAAAAACAAAAAAAATAATTCTCCTCGCCTCTCTTACATTGGTCACCACCAGCCCATGTGGTGCTGCAGGTTTATCAGCATCCATCTTTAATCCTCCCATCACCTCAATTTATCTTACTTAATTGCTTTGTTTTAACTTTGTTCGATACACGCCGGCACGCACGCCAGTTCTGTCACACAATTGTTTGATTCGCTTATTCAAGCAATCACACATCCTAATGAAAAAAATTAATCCTGATACCAGATTTGAACCGCGACCCTCCGAGATGATAGCCAAACACGCTGCCATGACGCCACGCCTAGATGTTGCCTCACCGGCCTTAATTAATTAATTGTAAATTCATAACAAGTTAAAATATGAAAGTATGTTAATAATTTGAATAAAAGAAGTTATTAAAAGAAAGCATTATACAGTACTTATCATCAAAGATCAAAATGGCGACCGGTTGGTATTTACATTTTCAAAACAAAAACAAAAAGTTACCCTACCACAATCTGTCTCAGGAAATACTTTATACCCGCAAGGGCAGCCAGCGGCCAGCAGCAAAGACGCATGTTGATTATAACTCAAAAACATTACGAAACGGCATACAAATCAAACATCCGTTAAAATACTAACGGTTAAAAAAAAAATGAAATTCCATGTTTATACAAATCCTTGAGTTTTTCTTGATATTGAATTAATGAATTGCTTCAATTGACTTTTAATGTGTGAAAAATTCGTGGTAAGTAAATACAGTTGAACGAATTTTTTAAAAGTCAAAATATTTATTTTTTTTTTCAAAAACAATCCATTGCGAATTAGCTTTACATATATATATATATATATATATATATATATATATATATATATATATATATATATATATATATATATATATATATATGGGTCATTCCATGTCAAGTGTGCACAGCGAAAAAAAAAATTCTTATCGAAATTTCGCTAAACTTGGCCGAAAGACTTTCTGAGGCCTACAAAACAAATCCTCAATTTTTGAGAATGAACCGCCCACCCCCCGTTACAGGACCCTCCCTTCTTTTTTTCAAGATTTTGAAAAACTCATCATTTTTCAAATACAATATCTCCGGACTGGAAAATCATACCAAAATGATAAAATATGCGTTGTGTAGATTTTATTAAAATCTATCATTTGATATTATTCATTTTCTGAAATAGTGACGTTTTTAACGTCAAAACATAGCTCTAAAAATAAAACGTTAGTTTTCGGAAAGAAAAGTATATTTTTTTCTTGAATTTTATGATTTCATTGTTTTTTTGAGAAAATTTTACGTTAGAACCAACCAAAATCCCAATATAATATTTCTTGTTTTCGAGATATGAAAGATTTAATTTGAATTGTTAAACAATTTTACACTTGCAGCACTCAGTGGTTTTACTCGAGTGCATTAATCGTCGAAATTTTTAGTCACATCTTCCATGCTTAACAGATTTTTTGTTTTCATGATTTGTTTTTTAAATAAGGAAAATTAGAAATAACATTTTGAATGAAAGAAAAATAATATTTTCGGCTTATGAAATATTTTTATTCGAAATATAACTATTTTTTTCGTTCCAACACTGCAAGTTAAATTATCTTTAGATTGTCCTTCAAACCTTCCAGTCAATGTTATATTGATTTGAAAGCATTCATCTTAAGCAACATTTTGCGAAACAGGATACAATTTTCCGAAGTTGTAAGAAAGGTTTTTGCAGATAGGCTTTAGATTATGCACTTCTGATCGCATTTTGAACAAATTCCACCCCCTTGCGGTAAAAAGTCGTGTGTTCTTGAAAAATGTATCCACTGAACATCGCTTATGAAGTTCTTTTCCAATTGAACACGTTGCTTTTGCCATGCTAAGAAAACTGTTCCCGACTATTCAGAAGCTTAACAATAAAAGTCACTAAGACAACTCCATTCTAATGCAGTAACAGAAGGCAACTGGATATTTCAACAGCAATCTTCGATTTAAGAAGTTGTATTCAAAACTACTAGCAAGTAAGAGCAAGCGAGCAGTTGCGGCAGCAATTCGTTCGCAATGATCAGTGAATTAGTTAAAAAAAATGTTATTGTTCAGTACTCCATTCGGTGTCAACAAAAAAATTCTGCTGTGATTGCTTTGAATAAATAAAGGCGATATACAATAAACAAATGCTGTGCGTCACTACTCAGTATTATTAGATCAGTATCGCCATAATTCATGTAAGTTCAGTAGGTAATCAACAGACCAGCAGATTCTTGACATTTATACATCTTCTGTGAATAAGTTTAACAGTTTTTTGGAATAATGAACCAAATCCTCACATTTATTCATCCGCAGCATCCGCTAAGGAAGCACTTACTTAATGATTTAAAACAGTGTGATAATAAATAAAATTATCATTCAATAGCAAAACGAAATGAAACTTAAAGTGTTATTTTATTTTTAAGCATCTTATTTTTACAAAAAATTGCTGTTCACTAGAAGTAAACTTCAATCTGCATGCTGATTTTAAATGAAATTTGTCAAGAAAATCGTGAATGGAATTACCAAAAGTTTAAGGGGATACTGTAAGAAAATATTAGATGGACAGTAAAACTTAATTCTTTCATAACTCGAAATCAAGAAATATTATATTGGGATTTTGGTTGGTTCTTACGTAAAATTTTCTCAAAAAAACAATGAAATCATAAAATTCAAGAAAAAAATATACTTTCCTTGCGAAAACTAACGTTTTATTTTTAGAGCTGTTGCGGATTAGCCTCGCGACAGAGTTTCGAACGCAATATAAACACCCTTTCTAGCTTGATTTTGATCAGCTTAAAAGCTACAAACAAATTTTATTTTTAATTATTTTTCCAGCAAAGTTAATATGAAAAGGACTTACATTTTAGTGTTTTAACTGAATTCTTAATTGCAATAGATATCGGGTTGTAATTCCACGGTTTTACTCTAATGATTCGACCACGTTTGGCTCTTCCTCACTTTGATTATTTCCGTTCGATGACAGCTCTTCGTTGTGCACCCTCACCAATTCTGCTTGGTTTTGCCTGGTTGCCAGTTCCGTTTTTAGCTGAGCCGTTGCTCGAATCGGAGGGTCGACGGATGTACAGTTGGCCTCAACAATCTCCCCCCCGTAAGACGATGTTGTTCCTCCACCAATCTCGTCCTTACACTCGTCCACGACGTCGATCACGGCAAGATTCCCCACAGCTCGACGCATTTTTCCTGAATTGGTTTGAACCACCGCTTGTCTGGCAACCTTGTCTTTTCCAAGAGTGACCTCGATAATCTTTCCTCGGACCCAACTGTTGCGTTGTTTTCCGTCAGCAACGAAGACAAGATCACCTACCTCGATGGGTTTCGTGTTGTTAAACCACTTGGTGCGTCTGGCGATGGTTGGAAGGTACTCCCTTAACCATCTTCTCCAGAACCCGTCTAAAATATGTTGTGCTAGATTCCAGCTGCTCCGTAGACACTCAAGGGCACTGGTGGAATCCTTCGGTGTTTGTTTGACTCCGGTTGAGCTACCAAGAAGGAAATGGTTTGGTGTTAAGGCCTCATCTGTCGCACCGTTCAGTGGTATGTAGGTCAACGGCCGGCTATTTATCATGCTCTCGGCTTCCAAGATGATTGTTTCAAACGTCTCGTCATCAGGGACTCTAGGAATGTCATGAAAGGCTTCTAGTGCAGTTTTCACGGATCGCACTAGGCGCTCCCAGACTTCACCTGTATGAGGTGCCGCTGGTGGGTTGAAGTACCATTTGGTGTTGGTGTTGGTAAATGTCTCCGCGCATCTTTGGTTGATGTTGTTAAGTTGACGTTGCAGCTCATTAGCGGCTCCTCTAAAGTTTGTGCCATTATCGGTGTATATTTCGGCTGGAGCACCACGTCGAGCTATAAAGCGGCGTATGCAGAATTTACAGGAGACAGTGGAGAGGCTGTGGGCGACTTCGAGATGGATAGCCCTGGTTGTAAAGCATGTGAAGAGCGCTACCCAGCGCTTCACATGCGATCGACCAACCCTAACCAGGATTGGTCCAAAGTAATCCAGACCAACGTAGGTGAAAGGTCGCTGGAACGCTACGAGCCGAGCCTTCGGTAAAGGAGCCATCATCGGTTGCATCGGGGAACTGCCGTAGACCTTGCACCATTGACAACGGGAACCTACAGTGCGTATCAGCTTCCGAAGTCCCGTTATGTAGAAAAGCTGGCGAATCTCGTTGAAAACAGTTTCGGCATTTCGATGCAAGTAGCGGCGGTGATAGTAATCTACAAGAAGGAACGTTATAGGATGGTTTTTGGCTAGGATTATAGGACACTTAGCTTCGATCGGCAAGTTGGGGGCGGCGCCGATACGACCGTCCATTCTGACCAATCCCTCTTCATCGATGTAAGCTGATAATTTGTATAGCGGACTGGTGATCGGCACCACCCCCGCAGGCTTTTTATTTTGGACTCTCCGTAATGCGACCATTTCCTCTGGAAACGATTCTCGTTGGATAATCTGCAGTAATACCGTTTCAGCTTGGCGTAGATACTTTTGGTCGAGGAGTTCTAGAGACTTCGGTTCGTTTGATGTTTCGCTGCGACTTCGCGGGGTGCCAAATCGAAATGCATACGCGATTGTTCGTTGCATTCTCTCCCACTTGTGGAATCGGTGAACGTCAATTAGTTTCTCATCGGTTTTCTTTGCATGAAAGTGACTTGAGCGCAATTCTTCATTCCCGTTTGCTGGATTCCATTTTTGTTCAGGCCACGAATCTTCGCTGCCCCAGAGGAAATCTGGTCCACGCAACCATCTGCTCTCAGCTTCAAAGCATGGTCCCCGACCCCATTTGGTGGCTTCGTCGGCTACGTTGCTGCGAGAAGGAACCCATTTCCATTCCATGATGTTTGTTGATGTTAAAATTTCTCCAATCCTACACGCCACGTATGAATGATACTTGCGTGTATCAGAATGAATCCAGTGGAGCACTGTCGCTGAGTCGGTCCAGAAAAACCGTTCAGTTATTGGTATTTGATGGTTTTTTTGTATGAAATCTGCTAGGCGTGTTCCCAACACTGCTGACTGTAGTTCGAGCCTTGGTATGGACAGCGTTTTAACAGGGGCGACCTTAGACTTCCCACCCACTAGGGAACACCGAATTACGCCTCCGTCGGTGTAGCGAAAATAGGCGACACAAGCATATGCCTCTTCGCTGGCGTCGACAAGCACATGGAGTTGGATTGGTTTGCAAAGCTCGGGGACAGCCGCCCCGAAGTAGGATCTTGGAATATGAATGTTACCCAATCCAGAGAACAAATTTGTCCATCGTTTCCAGTTAGAGAATATTTCATCATTTACTTCGTCGTCCCAGTTACATCCAGTTTTCCACAGTTTTTGTATGATTATTTTTCCTTGAATTATGAATGCGGCCAGCAATCCGAGTGGGTCATAGATGGTCATTATTATTCTTAGTATTTGGCGTTTTGTAGGGCGAATTGAACCATCAACCAGCTTGCAGTCAAAGTTCGGAAGATTCAGGGAAAAGGTAAAGACATCGTTTACTGGCAACCATTGAATGCCCAGTACGGATTCTATTTCTTTCGGAAATACGCCCAACTCTTTAGGCGGAAGGGGGATCTCGTCGATGGCTTTAAGAACGTATGAAGAATTAGACCTGAAATTTCGGATTTCAAACCCACCTTGGCGATGTACGAATCGAATATCGTTGGTCAGACTGATTATTTGCTCTTCTGTATCTTTGCTGTCTAAATAGTCGTCGACATAATGACCATTGATTATGGCCTCTGCTGCATCTGGGTATTTATCTTCATAGTCCTTGGCGTTGAGGTTTTTAATGTATTGTGCTGAACAGGGTGAACAGGCAGAACCGAAAGTTGCAACGTCCATGGTGTAGACTTCCGGTTTGGCGGATGGATCATCTCTCCACAAGAATCTCTGAGCAGACCGATCTTCACTTCGAATTTTTATCTGGTGGAACATTTCTTTCAAGTCGCCACATATTGCCACCCTTCTAGATCGAAATCGGAAGAGAATTGCAGGAAGTGACGTGAGTAGATCCGGCCCCTTTAGTACCAATGAGTTGAATGAGGTGTTCCGAACTTTCGACGATGCATCCCAAATAAGTCGCAGTTTTTCTGGTTTTTTGGGACTAATAACGACGCCCAATGGTAAATACCAGACTCGTTTCGGATCCGCAGAATTCAGTTCCTCGTAAGTGGCTTTATGAGCGTATCCCTTCTCAAGGTATTCGTTAATGTGTTCCTTCACGCGATTGGCCAAATCCGGATGTTTATAAATTTTCTTTTCTAAACTGTTTAACCGACTAAGAGCCATAGAAAACCCATCCGGAAAGACAACATTGTCGCTTTTCCACAGAATTCCGGTTTCGAACCCTCCAGGAATTCGGCGTGTGGTGGATTCTAATGTTTCTCGAGCACGTTTATCTTCATTGGACTCGAGTGCTATTCCCGTACTACGTACACCTAAGTTGTCTATGATAATATGTTGCTTTATAATTTCATTTAATTTCTCATCTTCAGTCTGTTCGCTTCCATGAAACAGCTGCTGATAGGATTTGCGTGTTTTTAAGTACGGAATTGCTCCGTAGATACACCACCCTAGGCGTGTCTTTGTGGCTATCGGTTGCCCATGTGCTCCTTCACAGATTTTCAGAGGCGTGGCAAGGTGAATATTTTCGAGACCTATTAGCAGTTGTGGTCGGGCGAATTCATAGTCCGTTAGAGGGAGTCCTCGCAGATGCGGATACTCTTCAATAAGTTCTTGGTGGCAAATGGACTGAATCGGGAGCTCTAAGACCTCGACTGTTCTGGCGTTTTTCAAGCAGTATCGTTTTCTCTTATCCTTCCCGGAAATCTGTAGGTCAATTGAACGAGAATTTTCTTCGAAGCGAGTCACGTTAGCGGTCCATTGCAAATGTAATGGTTCTAGGGTACCTTTGAGATTAAGATTATCGGCAAGACCTTGCTCGATCATCGTGACTTCGGAGGCTTCGTCAAGGAGGGCAAAAGTAGGGATGGATTGTGATCCGTTGTGTATAGTGACGGGGACGATTCGATAGATAGCAGTACTATCAGTTCGATGGAAATTATTGGGGCTAGGATTCGGTCGTTCTTCTGAAGGGAGTGAGTGGAGTAAAGGGTGGTGACGGTAGCGACAACCTTCATACGGGCAATCCTTAGGACGGCGACAAGGCCAAGGGACATGACTTTTAAGGCAACTCCAACAAAGGTTATGTAGTCGGACGACCTTTCGACGTTCATCAATAGAAAAGTTTTCGAACTTACCGCAATTCTCCAATCTATGACCTGGCTTTTCGCAAGCTACACAAACCTTCTTGATATGGTTCTGGTTCTGATCATCTTTGCCTTCTGCAGGTGCTTGAGCTTCGCTGTGATGATTGAGGTACCCTTTATACTTCACACTACCTTTAGGTCTTGGCTCCTCTCCTCTCACTGGCTTGTTCACTGTATGAGAGTGGTAGGGGGTTACCGTGATCGCCTTTCGCAAAACCTCATGCATGAATCTCCCAAAACCACCCAAGCTTCTTTCACCTGTAAGTTCCATATAGTCCGCCCATTTCATTTTTGTTTCCATCGGAAGCTTTTCTACCAACTCCTGAAGCAACGTAGGGTTGTTGAAGTGGTCTTCTAGTTTTGCTGCAAGAATGTGATTGCAAAAGTTTTTGATGGCCAGCCCATAAGCTATCAAGGTCTCTAATCGACCCTCCTTGGGAGCGGGAGTGTTTCGGATCTTGACTAGAACTGTGTTTACTAGTACGTCTGGTCTTCCGAAGCACATCTCCAGTGTTTCCATAGCACAAGGAACCGTTTCAGGAATCAGTAAGCAACTTCGTACGGCTTCTAAAGCTTCGCCTTTGAGGCAACGCTGAAGACGAATAAGATTTTCCGCGTTAGTAAGCCCGCACTCTTTCGTTCCAGTCAGGTAGCTACTGTAAAATAACGGCCACTCTTCCGGGTTACCAGTGAACGTTGGCAGTTCTTTGGAAAAAACTGAACGTGCCGCGAGCTGGCCACTGGTTAGCGTGTTGCAACCTGATGAGCTGTTTTGTTGATTCGGAAATTCGCTTTCTCTCTGAACGTGATCTTGGGTGCCGTCTACTTTGGGAACCGTGGGCTGATTATGATCACTTCGAATTGGGGATTCGATGGGAAATTCACGAGTTCTGTCACCGTACTCACGTCTTCCTAGGTTTCGTGCATTTCCATTAGGGTTCACTATTTCGGTCGAGTTGAGTGGTTGTTTCGGTTCCTCCTGTGGATCTCTGATTCGATTTGGGCCCGCTTCACTCGGTCTCTCATCATGACAAATAACTTCATGGTTTTTCAACAGGTCATCTACCCATTGCTTTGTTCTTCTTCCGCTGAAATCACTGCAACCGCTTTTGCTGCTACTGTCCTCGTCAAGCTGAGCATTGAGGATACGATATTTCTCTGCTAGGAATTTTTCCTCTAGCTTCCTCAAGGCTTCCTGGCGGATTGTCTCCTTTTTGAGCTGTAACCGCTCAAATTCCTGTTCAGCTTCCTGGCGTTTTCGCTCATCCTCGAGGCGCTTCTTCTCGAGAGCTGCTTCTTTTTCGCGTTGTTTTTTCTCGCTCTCCAGGCGATTCTTCGCCAGAGCAACTTCCTTCTCGGCTTGAATTGTTTCCTCCTGAATGCGTTGTAGTTCGAGTTGTTTCTGCTCTTGGAGCTGCTGCAAATCTAGAGCCGCTTTTGCGGCCTTAACAGATGTCGACGTACTTGCCTTAGACCTCTGTGATTTGGATCCATTTTTTCTCAACGTTTCAGGGGCCACAGTGGTACTATGCTTGTCACAATTTGGACAGAGCCAGCTCCGGTCCGCCACAGAGTCACCAACGCCCACGCATTGATAATGGTACCAGGATTGGCACCGGTCGCACTGCACCATGTGGCTATTGTCTGGATCCTTACAGAGGCTACAGCTGAATGTTCTTACGACTTTCGGTGGCATCCTTCCGATATCAGATTCGACTTCTCTTAAATAAAATCTTTTAAGATTGTTGCGGATTAGCCTCGCGACAGAGTTTCGAACGCAATATAAACACCCTTTCTAGCTTGATTTTGATCAGCTTAAAAGCTACAAACAAATTTTATTTTTAATTATTTTTCCAGCAAAGTTAATATGAAAAGGACTTACATTTTAGTGTTTTAACTGAATTCTTAATTGCAATAGATATCGGGTTGTAATTCCACGGTTTTACTCCAATGATTCGACCACGTTTGGCTCTTCCTCACTTTGATTATTTCCGTTCGATGACAGCTCTTCGTTGTGCACCCTCACAAATTCTGCTTGGTTTTGCCTGGTTGCCAGTTCCGTTTTTAGCTGAGCCGTTGCTCGAATCGGAGGGTCGACGGGTGTACAGTTGGCCTCAACAAGAGCTTTGTTTTGACGTTAAAAACGTCACTATTTCAGAAAATAAATAATATCAAATGATAGATTTTAATAAAATCTACACAACGCATATTTTATCATTTTGGTATGATTTTCCAGTCCGGAGATATTGTATTTGAAAAATGATGAATTTGTCAAAATCTTGAAAAAAGGAAGGGAGGGTCCTGTAACGGGGGGTGGGCGGTTCATTCTCAAAAATTGAGGATTTGTTTTGTAGGCCTCAGAAAGTCTTTCGGCCAAGTTTGGCGAAATTTCGATAAGATTTTTTTTTTCGCTGTGCACACTTGGCATGGAATGACCCATATATATATATATACTAGCTGACCCGGTGTGCTTTGCTACACCTTCCAAAAATTATTGAAATTCGTGGTCCCTAGTTATTTAACTTTTCATTTATTTGCACAAAATTCTGAATTCAATTTCAATATCATTTAAATGTTTTTTCAAAATAAAATTGCAACGTTTTTTATTTTGAACTCTTTATAATTTTTTTGTAAAACCCATGTTTTAATACTTTTTATGACTCTGGATTTTTTTGCTTCTTAAGTTTATAGCTTATGCCAATTTTTTTTTAAATGGAATCTTCGCTGACCCTTTATTTGTAGAGAGGGTCTCAAACAACCCTAGCAAAATTTTCTGTAACAAAATAACATCACGGGACGCTCATTTTACCTATTCGTTCTTGAATTATTGATTTTAATTTATGATTTTAATTTAATGATTAATGGCATTTCGGTGAATTATACATTCTAATAGGTGAATTATACATTCTTGAATTATTATAAAAATTGTGAGAGTGACCCCATCCATCATTCCTTTAACCCTAATGGAAGAAATGGGTTTTCTTAAAAAATCAGAAAAACACTTCTTGTTCCATTCCATATCATATGTGCCGTAATTCTCGATAAGCTCTCGAGCTATTCAAAAAATGGGTGACCCTCTCCCCACTTTATATCTCCCCTCTGGCAGAAGAAGGGGGTCTCAAACTAACCATTGAAGCAACATTACCCGTACACAAATATGCTTCAATGCAAATTTGGTTCCATTTACTCGATTAGTTTTCAAAATATTGAAAAAATGTATGAGTGACCCTCTTCTCATTATATCGTTCCACTGAATGGAGAGAGGGGTGCTAAACCACCGAAAATCATTTCTTGTACTCGAATTATTAGTTGTCGAGTTGTGTCATAAAATTTGTATCGGAGCCCCTCTTACTGCCTATCTTCCCTTACCTGGAAGGTGGGAATCAAGATCAAACATTCCGTGTATTATATATAATACATTCCCATGCCCAATCCATTTGCTCGATTGTTAGATTGTTCCTATGTCATATTTGGTTCAATTTGTTAGATAAATGCTTGGTTTATGCAACATAATCGTATATGAACTCCCGTCTTCTCTAACTGTATCCCCAATTAAAGGAGAAAGAAGTCTCAAATAAGCTAATATCCTTTTTACGTATCCAAATGCTTTCTCATGCCAAAGTTGTTTCCATTTGCTCAAGTTATGCGAAAAATTGTAAAGGAGCCCCCTCTCTCCTCCCTTTCACGCAACTGGAAGGAGGCAGTAGTACCAAATATTCACAGAAATATTCCATGTGCTCAAATACCCTTACAAAACAAATTTCGTTTCATTTGCTGGGTAAGTTCCTGAGTAATGTAAAAATTGTATGGAAGCACCCTCCTCCCTTACCACTTGAAGAACGGAAAGTTCTCAAAATATAGAAACATTTCTCGTAATCAAATACCTTCCTACACCAAATTTGGTTCCATTTGCTTGATTTGCTATCCAATAATGCTGAAAATTGTAAAGGAGCCTACCTCCCCCCCCCCCCCCCACTTTCTCTCTTCTCACTGGAAGGAGGAAAAGGTAGCAAATATTCAAAGAACTATTTATCGTACCCAAATAAACTTCCAAGCCAAATTTGGTTTCATTTGATCGAATAATTTTCAAGTTATGAAATTAAGAAGATATGAAAGCCCCCTCCTTCCTTCCTGTTTCTTCACAGGAAGGAGAGAGGGGTCGGAAATAATCATAGAGCCCTTCCTCGTATTCCCCTACCATCCCATGCCAAATTTGGTTCCATTAGCTTGATTAGTTCTTCAGTTATGTAAAAAATTGTAAGGTAGGCCCCATCCCTCCTTCTTATCTTCTCACTGGAAGGAGGGAGGGGTACCAAATATTTTTAGAAACATGCCTCGTACTCAAGTACCCTTCCATGCCAAGTTTCGTTTGATTTGCTTGATCAGTTCTCGAGTTATGAAGACTTATTAATTTTATATGAAAGACCCCCTCCCCCCTTCCTGTTAGAGGGAGGGGTACCAAACCATAATAGGAACCTTCCCCGGCCTCCAACACCCACACCTGCCAAGTTTCACGTGAATCGGTTCAGTAGTTTTCGAGTCTATAGGGAACAGACAGACAGGCAGACAGACAGACAGACAGACAGAAATTCATTTTTATATATATAGACTAGCTGACCCGGTGTGCTTTGCTACACCTTCCAGAAATTGTTGAAATTTGTGGTACCTAGTTATTTAACTTTTCATGCACAAAATTCTTAATTCAATTTCAATATCATTAAAATGTTTTTTCAAAATAAAATTGCAACGTTTTTTTTTTTTTTATATTTTGAAATCTTAATTATTTTTTTTAAATCCGTGTTTTAATCCTTTTTATGACTCTGGATTTCTTTGTTTCATAAGTTTATAGCTTATGCCAAATTTTATTTTATATATGGAATCTTCGCTGTCCCTTTATTTGTAGAGAGGGTCTCAAATTATCCTTGAAAATTTTTCTGTAACAAAATAACACTCATTTTACCTTTTCGTTTTCGAATTATTATACAAATTGTGAGAGTGACCCTCCTCCATCATTCCTTTAACCCTAATGGAAGGAATGAAGTCTCATAACATCAGGAATACACTTATTGTATACAGATACGATTCCATATCATATATGGCGTCATTCTCGATAAGCTCTCGAACTATTAAAAAAATGGGTGACCCTCTCCCCACTTTATATCTCCCCTCTCGCAGGAGAAGGGGGTCTCAAACCATCGAAGCAACATTACCATTATACAAATATGCTTTCATGCAAATTTGGTTCCATTTTCTCGATAAGATATCAAAATATTTTTAAAAAAATGTATGAGTGACCCACTTCCCATTATATCGGTCCACTTAATGGAGAGAAGGGTGCTAAACCACCGATAAAATATTTCTTGTACTTGAATACCCTTCCATGCCTAATTTGGTTTCGTTTGCTTTATTAGTTGTCGAGTTGTGCCATAACATTTGTATCGGAGCCCCTCTTGCTGCCTATCATCCCCTACCTGGAAGGAGGGGATCAAGATCAAACATTCAGAGTATTCAAATACATTCCCATGCCCAATTCTGATCCATTTGCTCGATTGTTTGATTGTTCCCATGTCATATTTAGATCCATTTGTTAGATACGTTCTTGGTTTATGCAAAATAATCGTATATGAGCTCCCCTCTTCTCTAACTGTATCCTTAGTTGAAGGAGAAAGAAGTGTCAAATAAGCTAATAACCTTTTTACGTATCCAAATGATTTCCCATGTAGAAGTTGTTTCCATTTGCTCAAGTTATGCGAAAAATTGTAAAGAAGCCCCCTCTCTCCTCCCTATCACGCAACTGGAAGGAGGCAGTAGTACCAAATATTCACAGAAGCATTCCATGTGCTCAAATACCCTTTTAAACCAAATTTCGTTTCATTTGCTGGATAAGTTCTCGAGTGATGTAAAAATTGTATGGAAGCATCCTCCTCCCTTAAGATTTTACAACTTGAAGAACGGAGGGTTCTCAAAATATCATATAAACATTTCTCGTAATCAAATACATACCTTCCCTGATTAAAACGTCTCTAATAAAAAAATAAAAAAAACCTTCCCACACCAAATTTGGTTCCATTTGCTTGATTAGCTATTCAATTATGCTGAAAATAGTAAAGGAGCCCCCCCCCCCCCCTTCCTATCTCCTCACTGGAAGAAGGAAAGGGTAGCAAATATTTAAAGAACTATTTATCGTTCATGAATAAACTTCCAAGCCAAATTTGGTTTCATTCGATCGAATAGTTTTCAAGTTATGCAATTAAAAAAAAATGAAACCCCCTCCTGTATCTTCACTGGAAAGAGGAAGGGGTCTGAAATAATCAGAGAACCATTCCTTGTATTTCCCTACCCTCCCATGCCAAATTTGGTTTCATTAGCTTGATTAGTTCTAAGGTTATGTAAAAAATTGTAAGGTAGGCCCCCTCCCTCCTTCCTATCTCCTCAATGAAAGGAGGGAGGGGTACCAAAGATTCTTAGAAACATTCCTCGTACCCAAATACCCTCCCATGCCAAGTTTGGTTTGATTTGCTTGATCAGTTCTCGAGTTATGAAGAATCATTACTTTTATATGCAAGACCCCCTCCCTCCTTCCTGTTAGAGGGAGGGGTCTCAAACCATAATAGGAACCTTCCCCGGCCTCCAATACCCCCACCTGCCAAGTTTCACGTAAATCGGTTCAGTAGTTTCTGAGTCTATAGGGAACAGACAGACAGACAGACAGACAGACAGACAGACAGACAGACAGACAGACAGAAATTCATTTTTATATATATAGATTAAATATACATTTCAACAATTTCCAAGCCCAAAAAAATGATTTATTGAATAATGCTCTTTTGTGATTCTCGTTCACATTTCATATTCATAAAATGGCGGACAAGTCTCAAAAAAGACTACTTGAGGGACTTCTTGGAACTTCGAGTCCATAGAAGGCTGTTTGAGACCCAATTTGTAACTTTTGTTCTGAATGTCATGTCACAAAAAATGCTTTTTGAGGAACTTCTTGGAACTTGAAGTTCACAGAAGGCTATTTGAGGATTTTCTTGGAACGTGAAGTTCACAAAAGGCCATTTAAGACTTAATTTGTAACTTTTATACTGTGTGGATGCGATTGACATGTCACGAAAAAGGCTATCTGAGGAACTTTTCGGAACTTTCATGCTCACATTAGAAAAAAATTCAGTAGCAATTCCCTTTGGAACCTTTGTTCAGCGAAATTCGAACTTTGGAGGCATGAGTTTAAGTAGATATGGGATTTTTGGTTGCTTGGGCAGTTTGATGGATTGACTTAATTATATCACCTACCCTGTTGGTGTAAAAATATATTTCGGACAATCACCATTTATTTTAAATAAATATTTTTATAACTCAGTTATCAGTCTGGCCTAAAATGCATTAAAATGCAAATTGAAGATTCGCCATTTAATTCTCGTTTTCATATGCTGGAATCTGATTGTTTTGCGTTACGTGTTTGTTAACTTCAAAACTTCATCCATCCAAAAACTATTTTTTATCATTTCAGCGAGTTAAAATTTTTGTAAAATTTTTGACCCCTTAATTTATTCAGCATCTTTTTTGACAGAATAAAATGTAACATTTAATTCGAAAAAAAAATAACTGCAATTCGTGCTTCATCCGTTATTTTATCACAAATACATCAAAAACTATAAATTTTCAAACGTTTTCACTTGATTTCTCAATAAAAACAAAGTTTGCTGCAACTTACTCCTTTTTCTTAGTAGGGTGAAAACCGTATGTTTGAAACCAATAATTTGTATGAATTTATCAATTTGATGTCCCGTCAACTTCAAAACTTTATATCACAGTAAACGAAAATTACCGAGTTCGGTAATTTTTTTACTGAAATCCTAACATGTGTAAATCGTTAAACTGTTCGGTAATTTTTTCGGTAAAAAATAAACGAACATCGGTAAATGTAGAATCGATTTACCGATGTTCGTTTATTTTTTACCGAAAAAATTACCGAACAGTTTAACGATTTACACATGTTAGGATTTCGGTAAAAAAAATTACCGAACTCGGTAATTTTCGTTTACTGTGTGTACAAGCGGTATGATTATCTGTGGAAATTGAGTTTTAAGAAGCCATTGAAGTTGAAAAGTGTTACATGATTGACGGTATGCGCTATAATTGTAGGTACACGGCTTGATTTCTTGCTTTACACCTTACGACGTTTCGGCCTTCGGTCTTGGCCTTCTTCTAAGGAGAATCTACAATTTTATTATATTTTTGTGAAAATTAATTAATATCTAATAAACTACTTTTATAAATATGGTGTTGCACTTACTAGGTATTGTACTGTAGATCTGGCTACGTGTGTGGGACTAGATGGGAGCTTTTTCTACGGTGGTTCTGCTGTCGGTAAACTATGTGTTATGATTTTTAGGAGCGGAGAGATGAATATTGTAACTTACGGTTTTTTTTTTGCGAAACGGGGTTTTACTCATTTTAATTAGTGTTTCACTTGTAATAGCTGTCTACTATTTTTGTAAGCCTACTCTTAACTGTTTTGTTGTTTTAATTTTTGGAATTGTTTACATTTGGCATGTTTTGGTATTGGTGAAATATATGGTTGGAAATGGAGTACAGATATTGATTTGTGTTTTGGATGGTAAGATTATACTGTGTGTGTTGAATATGAGTTTACAATTGTTGGAGTTTATCAGTTTGATTACTTAAACTTATAGGTGATTTTTCATGATGATATGATGATGACTGACTGGTAGGAAGGTTTCGTTGGTTTATTTTGGTCGGAGCTTTCTTGTTCTTAGAAGAAGGCCAAGACCAAAGGCCGAAACGTCGGATGATATGTAAACGTGCTGTTTATTGATCAATATTATTTTTGACTGAAATTGCCAATCGGAAAATCTACAAAAATCCTTTTTTACACACCTTTTCTCATTTTTTTTGAGGTCATGTTCTCAAAAAATTCCAAAAAATCATATCCTTATGTGCAACTTAAAGCTTTTCACTCATTTTAGTGGGTTGTGCCAACGTAAGAACTTTTAACTACACAAATAACACACGACGTATTACAGGACACGACACTTAACGTTCTTACTAACGGAAAAAAGGAACTAAAATTACCTTTTTGTCGACCGGTTTCGGGCTCGATGTTGCCCATCTACAGGACGATGTCCGACTGGTTACGTAGAAGAAAAACACTAACGCAGCATCATACTGTCACGCAGTATTTGTCGAAGAGGGGTTGGTTTTTATAAATTTTTGTTTGCCAGGTTGAAAAGCGGCGAAATGATAGGCGCGTCATCCTCGTTCATTAAAGGCCTCTCTGAAGTCGTGATGTACATCGATTCCCAGGCGTTTAAATGTGACGCTTTTCGAACACATTTTTTGAATTTCACCTTTTTCCAATCTATGGAATGGTTGAATTCTGATGCATGGGCGGCTACACTAGATTCGTTGGATCTGTTGTTTTCTACGGCGTTTTTATGCTCCTTTATCCATGTTTTAAATTTGCGCCTTGTTTGGCCAATATAGACCGCCGGGCAGGCCTCGCAAGGTATCTCGTAGATACCAGATCTTTCCTCCGGAGGCACCTTATCCTTTAGTGAAACCAAACAATCTTTTAGGGTGTTGGAACTTTTGTAAGCCACTTTCAAACCGTGGTTGGAGAGGATCTTCCGAATACCATTGGTCAGTGGTGGGTGGAACGGCAAACTGACCCTTTGGGATTCTTCCTTTTCTGGTTTGAAAGTGGTGGCATTACTTCGGAACCTTTTTCTTTCGTGTTTGCGTAGGATTTTATACACAAATTCTTCATCGTAACCGTTCAGATTGGCCGCCAATAAAATCCTTTCTTTTTCGCTTTCAAACTCGCTGTTTTCCATCGGTATGTTGAACAAACGGTGTGCCATTGAATGAAACGCAGCTTGTTTTTGTGCACCAAAATGATTTGAATCTACCGTTATGTAGCGATCGGTTGATGTCGGTTTTCGGTAGATTCCAAATTTCACCGTGCTATCATCTTTTCTGGAGATGAGCAGGTCGAGAAAAGGGAGTTTTCCATCCACTTCTTTTTCGACGGTGAATTTGATCGAGCTGTGTTGGCTATTCAAGAGCTCAAGAGTTTGTGGGAGATATCTTTCTTTAACTGCGGCGAAGATATCGTCGACGTAGCGCCACCAAACTCGGGGGAAAAGTTTTTCCCTTTTTTCGAGATCGCCTTCAAAATCGCTCATGAACAGCTCAGCGAGCAAAGGGGAGAGTTTGCTTCCCATACTGAGGCCAAAGGTTTGTTTGAAAAATCTTCCCCGGAATATGAAATAATTCTGGTTCATACATACCTCAGCTATGGTCACGTACGCTTCTATACAATTTGGTGGTGCTCTGCGTTTTTCCAAATGTCTCCGAAGACTGCGTAAGGCGTCAGGAATGGGGACGCTAGGAAAAAGTGCGGAGACGTCAAATGAAACCAAAATCTCACCTCGACGCACTTTGAAATTTTCCAATTTTTCAACTAGCTCCACCGAATTTTTGACACTTTTTCCGTGCTTGATCGGGTATTTTCTCATTTCCTCGACCAGCCATGCTGCCATTTTTTCAGTTGGAGTGCAAATATTCGAAGAAATAGGCCTCATCGCAATCGGGTTTTTGTGTATTTTTGGAAGGCAATACAGGGAGGCTACTTTTGGGTTCGGAACTAGAAATTTTCTTTCTAATTTTTGTTCACCCATTAAATGGGCTACTTTTTGCCTTGCGTTGTTAGCCTCCTCGATCAACGAATTGAGAGGATCTTTTGGCTTGCCATTTTTGTACATGCATTCTTCGTACGGCCCTGTAGAAATCATGTCCCGAACCTTATTGTCGTAATCTTGTCGATCCAAAATTACTACGGCATTACCTTTATCCGCCCGCGTAAAAACAACTTCATGTTTTTTAAGCTGAGCAATAACTTTTTCAGGACTGCCTATCCCCCGTTTTGAGCGACACTTTTTCCTTTTTGCGGCTTTGAGAATAGAATTCTCAATATCGTGGCGCAGAGCAGCTTTGGAAGGAAAATTCCTAAACTGTATAGCGCTTTCGATATTGTTCACTATCTCGGCAACTGGGGCACTTTCTTGGGCCACGGCAAAATTCAACCCTTTATTTAGCATGGCATTCTCATCTTCCGTCAATTGAATTGACGACAGATTCACTACAAATTTCTCAATAGTTTTTGGTACCCCCGTATTCTTCTTTGTTGGCTGGCCGTTTGCAAGAGAAGCCAATTTTTTGCGGTGCTTTTGTTTTGTAGCAATTATACGTTTGCACAGATTGCCGTTTAAACCACTAGGCGCCGTCTGCCAACACATCTTTTTCTTCGCGGCGCACTGCAGCACTATGCACTCGGCAGCTGTGTGGAATTCTTCTTTTCTCAATAGCTTCAAGCTTTTCACTTCGGCTTTCTTGGGCATTAAGAGAAATGTTTTGAACACTCCGTAGCTGATTTACAGTTTGTTTTTCTGAAACATGTTTTTTTCAGATTTTTTTTATTAGACTATGAAAAACGAAACAACCCTTCAGTGCAGGTGAATAATGTCTAAGAAACTTTTTTGAGTTTTATTACAATGATTCCAAAACTATAAATTTGGCAAAGATCGGTTGAGAAACAAGAGGAATATTTTAATTTTAGTGGTTCGAGTCAGGAGTAACAAATTGCCAGTCCAGGGACTGGAACGGGTAAAAATTTCAGATGAGGGTTAAAATGAGATTAGGGTATCATAAAACGGGGTAATTTTGACCATCAATAAATTTTTCCCCATTATCATCAATAACTTAGTTTAAAGTTTGAATTTTTAACACTGTTTTCTACGTTTGAAAACCTATTAATTGTATGTATGTATGTATGGTTCCCCCATCGGTAGCAAGGTCCAGCCTATAGGTCTGTGTGGCTTGGCATTCGAATTGCTTCTCAGGCTTCCACGGCCGATGGTTCGTCGAGGGAAGGCATCCAACCTACAGAGACCTACAATGGTTGGCAATCCACTCCGTTTGCAATAGTCTCTTCAGATTAACCCCAGATGCATTCCCTCTGAAATATAGTATAATTATTTATTCAATGAAACACATCTTACCTATCGGCAACTTATGGGATTCGAACCCAAAAGTTTTTCTTGCCGATACCGGGAATCGAACCTAGTACGCCTGGGTTACCAGACTCGCCAGCCTATCCACTAGACCACATCAGCGCTCTTACGTTTGAAAACCTATTAATTGAGTATAAAATAGACAAAATTATGTTTGTATTTGATATTGTTTTCTGTTTGAAAAAATGTAATTTCAAAATCTTATAATATCTACTATTTCCGAGGCTCGCAAACAAACAGCCCTCCTGATGATACCAAAAAGTATTTAGAAGCAAACGGGTGGTTGGATGTGAAAGAACTACTTCAATTCTTTGTATAAGTATAGTTATAGTGCTATTCTTATAGTCATTTAATGATAAATTTTTGATATTTAAAAAGTATGGACATTTTCCAAGAGAAAGCCCTTATTAGACAAATGGATAGGAATCCTTATTTATTTTATTTACATAGTATACCGAAGTATACCGTCTCACGACATAACTTGACGAACATAATTCCTATAATTCACTCGGTCCATGGCAACCGTTCTCCAATTTCTCGGGCACCCCACGTTCGCCAGATCACGCTCCACTTGGTCTAACCACCTCGCTCGTTGCGCCCCCGCTCGTCTTGTTCCTAACCGGATTCGTGGCGAACACCTGTTTTGCAGGACAGTCGTCCGGCATTCTCGCAACATGTCCTGCCCAGCGTATCCGGCCAGCTTTCACCACCTTCTGGACAGAGATGTTAAAATCGCGAGTCTACATACTCGCACTTTGCACTTCTTTGCAGAACGATTTTATTTCGTTAAACTCAAACTGCAATGATGCTATCGAAAGTTCAATTCGGAAAGCATCAGGAAGGAAGCTTCGGGTAAACTCGGCAGGAGTAAACAGCAATCGGGGGAAACATCAGCGAAACGAACGTACAGTTCTGAAAAAATCGTTTTCGTTCGGCAGCCGAACACATCAATCGGACAACGCATGGGGGCGTGGCTAAAAGTGATAGATACAAGGGAACGGAAAACGAGCGAGAGAAGGGTGCGAGGAATGTTAACTCGGTCCGTCGGGCAACGATCGCTCGTGTGCATTCGTGTACGGTCAGCTTCGTTCTGTTGTTTCGTTGTTGTGATTTTATTCCTGCGAGGCATGGAAAACATCAATGCAAAACTGTTTTCTTCGTTTTGTGCACATTGATGTGATGATTGGAACGAAGATAAAATCAATCTGCAAATAGCAAGTTAAACTCGGAAGAAATCAGCCGAATGATTCTTTCCGAGGCGAGTTTAAGCATCTCTGCTTCTGGATACTGGGTTCGCCGTAGAGTCGCGCGGTCTCGTGGTTCATCTTTCGCCTCCACACTCCGTTCTCCTGTACGCCGCCAAAGATGGTTCTTAAAACTCGTCGCTCGAATACCCCGAGTGTACGCAGGTCCTCCTCGAGCAATATCCATGTCTCGTGCCCGTAGAGAACAACCGGTCTAATAAGCGTCATATACAGGTTACACTTCGTGCGAGGGCTAAGTCTTCTCGACCGCAGTTGCTTGTGGAGTCCATAGTAGGCACGACTTCCGCTGATAATTCGCCTCCGGATCTCACGGCTGGTGTCATTGTCTGCGGTCACCAGTGAGCCGAGATAGACGTCGGCGTCGATCGTGACCTTGTTATTACTGGACAAGCGGGTTCGGTCGGTCTCGAATCCGCACGCCAGCATGTACTTCGTTTTGGGCGTATTAATCATCAACCCAATCCTTCCTGCTTCGCGTTTCAGTTTGCGGTAGATCTCCTCCACCGCCACAGATGATCTGCCGACTATATCAATGTCATCGGCAAAGCAGATAAGTTGACTGGATCTGTTGAAAATCGTGCCCCGCATTTCGCCCACCGCTCGTCGAATTACACCTTCTAGCGCCACGTTGAACATCATGCAAGATAGACCATCACCTTGTCGAAGCCCCCTGCGCGATTCGAATGAACTCGACAATTCACCCGAGATCCGCACACAGCACTGCGTTCCATCCATCGTCGCCTTGATCAGTCTGATCAGCTTCCCGGAAAAGCCGTTCTCGTCCATGATTTTCATAGCTCGTTACGGTCGATCGTGTCGTATGCGGCTATAAAGTCGATGAATAGATGGTGCGTAGGGACTTGGGGTTCCCGGCATTTTTGGAGGATTTGCCATGATGTGAATATCTGGTCCGTCGTTGACCGTCCCTCCATGAAGCCGGCCTGATGACTTCCCACGAATCTGTTGGCTTGTGGCGTTAGGCGGCGGAGTAGGATTCGGGACAACACTTTATAGGCGGCATTGAGGACAGTGATCGCTCGGTAGTTCTCACAGTCCAATTTGTCGCCCTTCTTGTAGATGGGGCATATTACCCCCTCCTTCCTATCAAATGATTAACTTTGAAGAAAAAATGAAATTGGAAATAGTGGGAGGGCCTAGGGGAATGTTTGAAGGTAAAACTTCATTTGTATTTTGAAGCTAAAACTATTTAGAAATTATTATAATTTTTGCCCCTAGATGTATGCAGCTTCATTTTTTTTTTCGATTAAAAATGTGTTCAGAAGAAAACGTTAAACAGCAAGTTTCAATTGATGAACTAGAATTTGTAAACAATTATGAAGGTGTTTGGTATCCTCTATGATCCAGAAACTCGTTAAAACCGTCAAAATGGAGAATGATCAATGTAACCTCAAAGCATCATTTCCTGAGCAGCGACGAAATCGATTTTTAAATCAAATTAAAAGTAGTTCAAATAATTTTTGCAACCATATTTTACGTTCATAGGAGTCCAGTACTGGTTTTAAAAATATGAAACATGCCACATTCCCCTTAACAGAAAAAATAATCGAAAAATATTGAAAAAAGTGATCAATATTACCCTGGATTACTGTACCTGATCCAGGCGTGATTTATCTGATTTGGACCCAATTTTTTTCCAGCTTTCCGATTGGAAAATGTATACCAAGTTGCAAATATGACCGTTCCATTACCCAAATAATTGGCCCAGAATCTCCGGTGAGCAAGTGCCCCAGAAAAGTAGGAGGTGATGACGCTGTATGATTGTTGAGAAGTAGGCTTACACGTTTGATTGACTAAATCCCCCGGATTAAAATCTGCTTTACTTATAAACTGGCCAGCAGCAACGGAAGTTGTGGGTTTTTTTGTTTTCATTTTCAAAACCCCGATCCCAGACATCAGTTGTTCATTCCTCCTCCGATGGCATTCATTGACGGCTAATACCTACTGTGAGATACAGTATTGCTCGAAATTTTAAAATCAATTGTTTTTTATGCGTTAAATAATATTCATTTTTTTAACGAGAAAGTTGGACACAATCAGTTTGAACCTTTTAGAACTTCATCATTAAAAGTAAATTAAAATAAATTCAAAGGTGTAAACTAATGGAAGTGAGTAGTAAAATTATTTAACGCACTTGTTTGAGCTGAGCGATTGCCATACCATAAACCGACCGCATCGTTGATGTACTGAATTCGGAGCATGGTTTATGATATTTGCCATCTTAATTGCTATTATTGACGGTAGCAAAAACAAAAATCATCACTGACGCCCGGTTTTCGGGTTTTTTTTTTTTTGGATGGCCGGACGGATGAGCACTCGAGGTGTTAAGTTCAATTGGGATCAGAGAAAATGAAATGATCATTATTAGTTCGTCCGGTAGCTTCCTCTTCGCTCCCATTTGGCGCATTCTACATGTTGAAAGTTCAATGCCGAAGATCACGAGAAATGTATTTATTAACTTCTAGTCCAAGATACTTTTTTGAGCGTGCAGTCAAAACAATGAATGGTACATGAAATTGGGTTCATGTAAGAGCCACCACGAAAAAAAATCTAAAGATTCTTTCAAGCAGAAAAGAAAATATTATAACAAAGTGTTTGGGACATGAAATTCTTGTCTATACAATAGATTATAAAAGACCACATTTCCGATTTTTAAAGAGAGTAAGGGGTGGTTTAATGACTTTATGTAAAAAAAAACGATTTTTTTATTGTAAAACTCAAGAATATATCAAGAAAATGTAACCTTATTAATGGGAGGATGTTTGAATTCGAAATATTTTAGTTTCAGTTTCTCATTTCCAAATTCATGAAAAAAGGTTAAAGCTTTTCCAGTTATGAACGTTAAAAATTTATTTAGGATACAAGCTAGAAAAGTTCAAACTTCAAATAATTTTTAGGGGTTTGAAATACAAATTTGACTTAACATTGAATTTCCATAGAACGATCAAATTCAAAATTTTGCATCTTTTGTTCGTGTATAGAAACAAATGTCTGAATATTATAATTTTTTTTATGACTTCAAGCTCGTTTTTTTTTTTAATCCAGTTTAATTTGGAATTTCATGAAAATGTAAATGAATATAAATGTGAAAAATATGTTTTTTTTTTCAAATTGTACAAGGAGATTTTTATTACATTTTTTTTAATGGAATTCAGAATGAAAAATCGTTCTAACAGAATTTAAAAATGAAAAAAAATCGTGATTGAAGATAAATCAGTTTTTCAGTCAAAACAAATATTCAACTCAGATTCCAGAAAACGAAGATTGACTAATTTGATAATGAATTCAAATCAGACTTAACAAATAATTATCTTATGTTCTTATATAAAACACCGACATTTTTCAATTTTTCAATTTTTTGCATTCTTCTTGTTAAAATTCCTATTATTGTTCATAGTTCATTCTAGATGATTCCACTCAAAACATCTACTACTTATTTATGTTATAAAAATTAATTGTTATTAACGGATTGCGGACAAAATACGGGATGTCTCGTATTTTCGCTTGCCACGAATGTGCTACTCTTAGAAGTATTACTCAAATCTAGTGCATATAATAACGAAACACTTTCTTACAAAACTGAACACAACACTTTCAGTAAATCAATGGTACTAAATTTATAAATTTGGTCCAGAGAGTTTTGAGATATGGAATACCGAATTTTTGCGTTTCCCGACTCGGATTTCTTTGCGGGCCTTAATGTGTTAATAGCACAAGGGAACCAAAATTACACTTTTCTGAGGTGCAAACAATGATTTCAAATTCGCAGGATTTTTTCTGCTCCAGTTTTCAAGATAACTTTTGAGAAATTGTATTTAAACATTTTGCACTTTTTTGGAAAAAGTAGAAACAGTATAAATTGAAAATAAAGGTTTTCACCCTAATCCGCTCTTGAGTGTCAATATGATACTATTGGAAGTTTGGCGGCTTGTAACTTTATTGGGTGCATTCAAATAAAAAAAACTTCTGCGACCCTCAATGAATTCACGAAATCTTGAATTTTGCCTCATTACTTTTTATATGGACGCACTCTGAAAACCCAGGGAAAAACTCCCTTATCGTTTAAAATCACTATATCTCTCTTCATAACCGATTTTTACAAAATTTGTAGTTTTTGAAGGCCCCATAATGTAATTCAAATCTGTTTTATTTTTTCAAATAATATTCAGCTACAACACTTCAGTTTTCCGTTATTCAAAGTCAAAGAAAAAAAATCCGAATAAAACATATTTCGAAAGTAAGACAGTATATCAGCAACGGAATGCAAAAAAAAAATTTCACATAGTGTCCAAGAAAGCTAAAGTTAGAAGCTATACGTTGCACATAATGATATATTTTTTGGAATTTTTTAAGATCAAGACCACAAGTCAGAAGCATCCGCCTTAAAAATCTGCGCTTCCTAAACCAATTCTGTCTTTTTCCACCAGAAGGCTTAAACAGAACAAACAATCAGTAACAATAGCCTTAAAAATCTGTACTTTCTTAGCCAATTCCATTTTTTTTTTACCCGAAGGCCAAATTGAAGCAGACAATTGGCAACAGCAGCCTTAAAAATCGGTCTTCCTAAGCTAATTCCGTCTTTTTGCACCGGTAGGCCAGATCAAAGCAAACAATCAACAAAAGCAGCCTTAAAAATCTGCACTTTCTAAGCCTATTCCGTCTTTTTCCACCGGAAGGCCAAATCAAAGCAAACAATCAGCAACGGCAGCCTTAAAAATCGGTACTTCCTAAGCTAATTCCGTCTTTTTGCACCGGTAGGCCAAATTAAAGTAAACAATCAGCAGAAGCTGCCTGAAAATCTGGGCATCCAAATCTATTAGGTCTTTTTCCACCGGGAAGCCAAACCAAAACAAACAAACAGCAACAAAAGTCTTGAAAATCTGCGCTTCCAAAGCTATTCCGTCTTTATCCACCGGAAGGCCAAATCATAACAAACAATCAGCAGCAGCAGCCTTTAAAATCTGAACTTATTTAGCTAATTCCGTGTTTTCCCACCGGAAAGCGAAACCAAAACAATCAACCGGCAGCAGCCACTTTAAAAATTAGCGCTTCCTTAGCCAATTCCGTCTTTTTCCACCGGTAGGCCAATTCAAAGTAAACAATCAGCAGAAGCTGCTTGAAAATCTGCGCTTCCAAATCCATTCCGTCTATTTCCACCGAGAACCAAACAAAACAAACAAACAGCAGCAACAGTCTTAAAAATCTTCGCTTCAAATCCATACCGTCTTTTTCCGCCGGAAAGCACAATCATAACAAAGAATCAGCAGCAGCGACCTTAAAAATCTGCTCATCCTAAGCCAATTCCATCTTTTTCCACCGGGTGGCCAAATCATAGCAACAATCAGCCGCAACAGTCTTGAAAATCTGCGCTTCTAAAGCCATTCCGTCTTTATCCACCGGAAGGCCATTTCATAACATAGGCCCTTATTCTGCGCCACACGTGACGTGACGATTGTCGATTGTCACCCCGCCGTCACTCGACTCTTGTCACATTATTTCGACAGTCGGTGTAAGTGATGTGATAGCAAGTGACAGATGTTCATTCCCAGCTGAGTGACTGGAAGAACCCGGACTGTCTAACTTAAGGGGGGGGGGGGGGGGGGTAGGGTCTAACGGATAAAAAAACACCATTTTCACGATTTTTTTAGAGCTATCGTTCAAACAAATGTATTCAAATTTTTTGCATTATTCAAAGCATTGTTAAAAGAACATTTAGTAATTTTTTCGTAGAAAAATATTGAAAAATGAGCCGGTGACGGAGCACTTTCGAGGATGCCTTTTAGAAAACAGGATTTGCGATGGACACTGTATCTCAGCACAGAATCATCTGAAGTAAAAAAATCAGAGCAAAATATTTTTAATAGATGTTTTTCTGGACCCCAACGTTTTTATTTAACTTAAAAAATTTTTTAATGAAATTTTTGTGGCTGTTTGAAGTAAAAACTACGATTTTTCACGAAAAAACCCGCCATTTTTTCTCTGTAAAATCTTCCCAAAGTAAAAAAAATAAAAAAGAAAAACGTTGGGGTCTGGTATTTTATATGTAGAAAATATGTTCCAAATTTGAAAAGAATCGGATAAGTAGTTTTCAAATGACGATGTCCACGGACTTTAAAAATGTGCTTTCGAGAAAAACGCGTTTGAAGTTTCTGCTCTTGCTTTCTTGCAGTATTAGATAGGAGGAGATAAAGGCCTATAATTTCTACAGTTTTGCTTCAATTGACTTGAAAATTTGACACAAATGTTGACATGAAATGTTTTACAATAAGAAAATAAAAAAATAAAAAAATCGATTTTCTGAAAGTGTTAGACCCTACCCCCCCCCCTTAAGT
Source organism: Uranotaenia lowii (assembly GCF_029784155.1). NCBI lineage: Eukaryota > Metazoa > Arthropoda > Insecta > Diptera > Culicidae > Uranotaenia > Uranotaenia lowii. The sequence continues at coordinate 141,280,158 of NC_073691.1, forward strand.
TTTTTTTTCTGTGGAAAACGAGGAAACTGGGCGAATTTTTCTCTCGACGCACTGTGGTTCAAAATCAAAAAAAGTGGGAAAAAATTATCAAAAAGCTATTTTTTTAAAGATTATAGACGAAAAGTTGGAAAAAATAATAACTTAGATTTTTTTCAAAATTTGTTATTTTTTTCAATAATTGCTAAAACGGCGTTTGAGCTTTATACTGAGAAATTGAATATTTATCAATTAATAATGAATATTTTTGATAAAATTAAGTATGGGCTCCTAAATTCCTGTAGGTTGGTTGGACAAATATTAAAACTGATGTTTTAAGGTGAATTTGCATATGTATCGAAGCAAACAATGCTTGGTTTACTCTGTATAAATATTTTAAAATTTGCATTTTTAAACCAAACAGCGTTCCACTCAATGATATCATATCCAAAATATATCAAAAACTAGCAGCTGATTTTAAGTTATGTTTTCGATGAGACTTCCACCTATCCAACGGTGTGTAATTTACCACGGCGATCGGCAGCGCAAGCTTTATTTTTGCTTCCGAAAAATAAATAGGGTAAATCGAAAATTTTTATCATCTAATTTTGGGTTTTCAATTAAGCGAAACTTTATTAGCTCATGATTTTAAGGATTTTTTTTATCTCCAAACTGTGAATAAGATTATAATACATCACTTCGGTATAAACATTTATAAATTTTTAAAGATTTATATGCTTTTTTAAGTTGTTTTGGGTTAAGAATAAAAAATCCTATTTTTAATTCTTGTGTTAAAGTTGTCGTTCATGTTTGTTTCATAGAAGGTGTATAAAAGGTCCTAAAAAATATCTGAATACATCACAAGGTTCCTAGAATATTGGAGATTCGATTCCAATATAAAAAATTTGGTTGTTGCTGACTTGAAAAATGGGCTTTTTCCGGTTTTTTGGGGATTTGAACCACTGTGCGACGCCGAGAGGATGGCCAAGTTTTGGCACCTGACCGATAGATAGGATTCGAAGATTTCAAAATTCTAACATTTTAAATTTTCAAACATGTTCATATGATTTTGATCTTTAAAAACAAAGTTTGTTGCAACTTACCCCTTTTCTTAGAGCAAGTTCACTGGTGTTGTGAGGAATTGGTAGAAATTTTGACACTTTTAGCACATTTTGAAAACTTTACCATGCGAAAACATTTCAAGATCTGTGGCCTTCAAGAGTTTTTACAACAAGTGTTGAATTCTCGCAAGCTGTGATGCAAAAATAGCAATATTTCTATCACATACTGCTGGAATAGAAACAGTGCTGTAAAAAAATACAACGCCCAAAGATCTTAAAAACATTTTTGCATGGTGAAATATTCAAAATGTGCTAAAGTTTCTGTCAAAATTTCTACCACTTTCCCCCAACACCAGAGAATCTGCTCTTAGTAGGGTGGAAATCGCATGTTTTTGTAAATTAAAAAAATAACTGGTGAAAGCAATCATTAATCTGATATTATTTGAAACCATCGAAGTTGAAAAGTGTTGCATGATGCCCCAGTTGACGGTAAAGTTGATGTGTGATTTTATATTTACATTCTTCGAAATCCGCTCTTTGTTGATCATAATCTAAGATTTACAGCGTTCGAATTGCACCAACGATAAACTAGAACTTGTGCGGTATCTACTTGGCCAATATGGTGTCGATCTGAATCCTGTTTACCAGCTCACAGCTGGCACTTCCCTGTTTCACAGCCGTAACTTTAATTAGCCTAGTTTCCGAGATCTTCCGGGGAATCTGCCGAACAACGTTTCGGTATGATAATCAAGACAAAATTTGTATCACCTTCACTTGCGCCTAACTAGCTTGGACAGGAAATTCATGTAGAGTGCAAATTACATTGCAGGCTTCACCAAGTGTCACGTTCACTTGCCGTTTTGCTGTACCTTCCATGAGGAACCATTCAAATCGCTATAGTAGGTATATCTAGTAGCAAGAGCGAGGGCCTGGAATCCGACTGAACCCCATTCCAGAGCCAACCAGTTCCAGCCGTGGGGCAAGCAGGTTTGACTTAGTTTGGAGTTTTTTCGAGGCTCATATCATAGTGGATCGAGGGTCCGTAATGTTCGTAGTAAGATTCTCCGCGTAAGCCCCCGTAAGTCGTAAAGCTGGGACTGATAAATGTAGACTCCGTTTTTGCGGTCATTCTGTAAACATTACACTCACACACGATGGATCGGTTACACCGAAGCGTGCCCCAGTAGGAACGGCTAAAGCTCACGCATCAACCGGCTGCTGGGCTAAGCATCACTCAACAGAAGAGATCTGTGGCCACATACTTCAGGGGTATATTTTCACAAAGGTTTCTCGCGCCATTCCAGGGGAAAACTGGATTCCGATGGAACTATTTTTCCAACTTGTCCAGTCAAGTTGTGGCGCATTTATGAACCGCCGCCTGGCCGTGTGGCCGATAATGTAAACGAACGAAACGATGCAGTGAATTGTGGTTTTTGCTTAATTTTTCTCTGGTTAAGGAATGCCCGGTTTTGTGATTAATATTACCCGTCAAACATTTGAAAAATTCCTAAACATCTCACTTACGTTGTTTTTCATAAAAAGTTAACAGTACAAATATGAAGGAATGATAGTGTGTTTTTGTCAAAAATGACTATAGAAAAAGCCTAAGGGTACTGCATACATTTAGGGGTAAAAATACAACAAAAAGCTACTAGCTGAAATCATAAAAAAATAATGTTTGGATGGATGGAATTATCAAATTAACAAAAGCGTGATGCTAAAAATTCATATTCCAGCTTATGAACACAAAACTCAAAAGGGGAATCTTTGATTTGCATTTGATTAAGGCCAAACTGATAACTGAATTATAAAGATATTTATTTATAAACATTTGATGACTGTCCGTATCATAGTTCTACACCAATAATTTTGGTAAAGAATAACAAAAGCAATATAAAATTTATGGGTGATATCATTATTCCAATACTGGGTAAAATCTTTTAAAGCATCGAGAATGTAATAATTTGAACATCTATTTCTAGATTTAAAAAAAAAACTATCTAACAGAAACTATGTCATCATCATTTTGTTATCGTTAAATGATTACATTAGGGGAGATAAGGGCATAATGAGCATCCAGGGCATAATGAGAACTCGTTTTTTCTACATAAGTACGTATTTTCTTAAGCAAATTTTCATAAGGACTTGATTCGTACTAACTATAGCATTAATTTTTCCCCAAAAAAGAAATATCCTTTTTATATTTACAGAAATATTAAATAATAACCAGCTAGGTTCTCAAGTGACGAAAATATTATAATTTTTGAGCACCACCAAATAAGCTATTATGACCTTTAAATCATCTTGATCTGAAATGTACGCACCGCAACATGATCTACACATTGTTTCTCAATTTTCAACATCATAAAATTTTTGATTTTTCACTTTAATCAATTTTAAAACGCTTTTTTACTTTAATTTGTTCACTAGAGGCGAACAGAGCACTATCAATGAAGGCATAATGAGCATTTTCTGCCCGGGAATCTAGAAGCGAATTCAACTCGATGAAGTCAACTGAATAATAGAGCTACAGCTTGACTTGTTTCGTCTGTCGATTCGGCCTATTGGTAAGGTGTCGGAGAGGTAATCAGTAGACTCAAGTTCGATTCCTGTTCGAGGGGATTTTTTTTTGCACATACCATTCATGATCGATTTTTTTTTATTGTTACATTATACGGCTAATAGCATCAAAGCATCATCCGTCAAACAAAACACCAAAAACATAATGTAGGAGCATGTGTTCATTCTTTGAATTCTACAATCAGACCTAGATTATTTTGTTATTGCTTTGTTTGATGAATCTACGCCTCACCGTTTAGTGCAATCATGATCATGAATGATAAATGAAAAAAAAAAAAAAAACCTCGACCAGGAATCGAACTCGAGCCTACTGATTACCTCTCCGACATCTTACCAATAGGCCAAATCGTCAGACGATACCAATTAAGCTGTAGCTTTATTACTCAGTTGAATTCATCGAGTCGAATTCACTGCTAGATTCCCCGGCAGAAAACGCTCATTATGCCTTCATTAATGGTGCTCATACTGCCTCGGGGGGTTTCTCATTATGCCTCCACAGTGACTGGTTTTCAGCTTTCGGCAAAAATTTTTAAAATGCATTTTTAAACGTTTTTATCTACTTTTTCAAGTTTCATCCAATTAGGCCATAGACTATTTGAGTGTCTGAACACGAAACGATGATGTAATTCAATATTACAGCCGTCTCTATGGTTAAATAAGTGTTTTCCTTAAGGTGGCCATTATGCCATCATCTCCCCTACATAATAATAAAATAAAAATTGAATAAGTGTAGTGGTTTACAAATGTTCCATCTAACCCTGCTGTTGCGAGTCGGAGTAGGATGTCGTCACCGTCGGGAAACATCCGAGTCATAGCGTTCAAAGTCCCGAACGGTTACCGTGACAGGCGCGAGTCCAGGACAAGCTGCTCTCGATCTGGCACACAACGGGTAGAAAAATCTGCGGGCCAAAAATCCTAGGGTTGCCAGCCAAGGGGGATAAAGAAGACCGGACAACGGTCGGAGACGACTGCCCCCATCGACGGGGAGCTGTCGAGTAGAGTGCGTCCGACCTTACAGTTTGAAGCTACAAAGATGAAGCAGCATCTTCTGCCTAACGGATGCCGTTTGTGCGCCGCGTTCGTGCGTAGGATGCTCCACCTTCTGAGAGTATCCGAGTTGAGCGGTTTCTAACGACAGAAGCTTATCCCCACAGCCTTGACTTGACCTTCTTCGCAGTGGAAATAGTTGGGAAAGGGTTATTCCACGATCGGGGAATACCCACGGGTAGAATGGCTTTCGACGCCGGGTGAGTCGTTGTGTTAAGTCCCGCGCGTTTGCCGTGACAGGCGCGAGTCTAGGATAAGCTGCTCTCGATCTGACACAAGACGGGCAAGGTGGCGACCCTCGAGTTCTGAAGATAAGAGGTCGGACTTCGAGTCGCTAGAGGAGAGGTCATACCTCGAACCTCCAGGCGGAGAAGTTTGTGTGGGAATCTCGAGACATTGCTAGGAGATGTCGGTTCTCAAGTCGTTAGAGAAGAGTTCAGGCGTCGAGTCGTAAGGATGAGAGGTTTTGCTGAAAGTGGTCTCGTTAATAAGTATTGCCTTGGAGCGCACTAGCGCGAATAGACCTCCCACTATTGAAGTATAGTGTGCTAAACTGTTCGAGTTGGGAACCAGGTCTGCCGCCCCAGGTGGAGTTTAGAGAGTAGGGGGTATAGACGGAGTATATCACGAGTCTTCCCATTGTACTCATGGATCCAGAGTAGCAAACTGGAGAGACGCGGTGGCACACCGTGCCTTGGAATACAATCCGTAATCCGGGGTTTACCACCTGTGGTTACCAACTAAAGAAAAACCCTGTTGTTGCATGATGCCCCGTCATCAAAAGTTATAAGATTGATGGGACATCACATTTAAATTTCCCAAAAACATGCGTTTTTCACCATTTTAGAAAAAGGGGATTCTGGGCCTGCTTCTTCTTCGATGCCCATCTGGATTCCAGTCAAGCGCCTCTCTGCAAATCTCGTTTTCATCTACTAACAGCGTGTGCGCAATCCATCTTCAGTTACGCTCCCAAATCTCGATTTATAGCGCTTTTTGATGATACCGGCGATGTTATAGTTCCACGTTTGAGATCCAGTTATTAGGCCACCAAGCGCGGATATTATTCCGCAGGCAGTGATTCACAAATACTTGCAGTTTTCGCGTTGTCACCGCCTTTGTGTACCAAGTTTCACACCCGTACAACAAAACGGATTTGACGTTTGAGTTAAAGATTCGGATTTTCGTTCGTAGAGAGATCTGGCGTGAGCGCCAGATGTTTCGGAGACACGAAACTGGATGAATTTTTTGTGTTGACTTCCATCGACTTGGTCTTTCCGACATTGATTTCGAGACCTGCTGCCTTGGAGCTTTCGGTGAGGTCATCGAGTTTGCTCTGCATATCCGGTTGTCTTTGGGCGAGCAAAACAATATTGTCTTCCAGGTCAAGGTCGTCTAGCTGCTTCATAGTCGAAGGATTCCACGGCAACCCTCGGTTTGGAGCACAGTCAATCGATTCAGTCAAGACCTCATCCATTACGATGAGAAAAAGTAGCAGTGATAAGATACATCCTTGTCTCACTTCAGCAGTTACCGGGATTGGATCAGACAACATACCGTCGTGCAAGAAAATGCCTCGTACTGTGCTTCGATGAGGTGGACTAGTTTCTCTTGAACTCATCGTCGCCTTAGAGCCGCCCAGATGTTTTCACGGTCGGTCATATGCTTTTTCGAAAACAGCGAACACCAGTAGAAGAGAGTCCTGGAATTCGTTGATTTGTTCCAGTATTATTTGTAGCGTTGTGATAAGGTCCACACATGATCGTCCGGATCGGAATCCAGCTTGTTGCCATCGAAGTGAAGCGTCAATCTTCTTCCTTTGAAATGTCAGCGAAAGACGGTGCAACATTTGTGCTGACAAGGCAGGGTCGGCTTTGAGCATTTCAGCAGAAATGCAATCGATTCCAAGCGCTTTGTTAAATTTCATGTCTTGGATTTCATGTGCCGCTTCTATTTCAGCGAAGGCATTTTCTTTTTACTGTTGGCGCTGTATGTATATTTTGTGTAAAAAAATGAGTATGCTCGTTGAAGAAAAGTGTTTTCTTCAAATGCCTATGGTATTTGATCACTCAAACTTAATTAGTTGCTTCAAATCTTGATTTATACAAACCACATAAAACATAGCTTCTGAGAATTTGTCAGCGAAAATAAAACTTGGCCTCTAGAGGATTAAATCGTAATTTAAGAAAATTTGGGAAATAAGGCCATAACGAGCACCCAGGGCACAATAAGCACTCCTTTTTTCTACAAAAGTACGTATTTTCTTAAGCAAATTTTCATGAGGATTTGTTTCCTACTATCTATAAATAGTTCAAACTTTTTACCAAAAAAGAAATATCCTGTTCATCTTTACAGAAATATTAAATAATAACCAGCTAGGTTCTCAAGTGACGAAAATATTATAATTTTTGGGCACCACCAAATAAGCTTTTGTGACCTTTAAATTGTCTGGTTCTGAATTGTACGCCCTGCAACATGATTTAAACATTGTTTCTCAATTTTCACCACCATAAATTTTTTGATATTTCACTAGAATCAATTTTAAAACACGTTTTTACTTAAATTTGTTGACCTGGGGCGAACAGACCACTATCAATCAGGGCAAGATGAGCGTTTTCTTGCGCATAATCTAGCAGCGAATTCAACTCGATGAAGTCAACTGAATAATAGAGCTACAGCTTGACTAGTTTTATCTGTCGATTTGGCCTATTGGTAAGGTGTCGGAGACTCGAGTTCGATTCCTGTTCGAGGTTTTTTTCACATACCAATCATGTTTGATTTTTTTTTATTGTTACATTATACGGCTAGTAGCATCATCCGTCAAACAAAACACCAGAAACATAATGTATGAGCATTAGACTGCCCCAAATTTGTATGGGAAATTCAAAACCTGTGAAATGTTATGCGCTGCAGGCTAAAATTGATCCTAGGCCTAGTACAAGATCTCATGCCAAATTTGGGCCAGATCGGATCACGGGAAGGGGTCGCTCAACGAGCCTGAAGTTTGTATGGGATTTTGAGACATTTTGTTCGGGTGAAACATGAAAAACCAGTTCATTCATCAATAACTTTGGTTCCCGTCGGCCGATTTCTTTCAAAAACGGGTTTTCTTAAAGCCTAAATTATGAAAAACATTTCATCCGAAGACTGCATATCGATAAGAGTTAAGACAAAAAAGTTATTAGGCTTCCAAAATGGGTTAACTTTTTTAAGGATGGTATTCAGCACAGTAAATGAGTCGGGGCGGTCGAACTTATTGACGCATATATTAGCAGTGATGAATACCACCGTAAAAAAAGTTAGCCCATTTTGGAAGTCCAATAACTTTTTTGTCTTAACTCTTATCGATATGCAGTCTTCGGATGAAATGTTTTTCATAATTTAGGCTTTAAGAAAACCCGTTTTTGAAAGAAATCGGCCGACGGGAACCAAAGTTATTGATGAAAAACTGGTTTTTCATGTTTCTCCCGAACAAAATGTCTCAAAATCCCATACAAACTTCAGGCTCGTTGAGCGACCCCTTCCCGTGATCCGATCTGGCCCAAATTTGGCATGAGATCTTGTACTAGGCCTAGGATCAATTTTAGCCTGCAGCGCATAACTTTTTCAAAAGTCGGGTCATTTGGGGCACTCTAATGAGCATGTTTTAATTGTTTGAATTCTACAAATAGAATATATTATTTTGCTATTGCTTTACTTACCGTTTAGTGCAAAATGTATCGATCATGAATGATAAATGAAAAAAAAATCACCTCGACCAGGAATCGAACTCAAGTCTACTGATTACCTCTTCGACACCTTACTAATAGGCCAAATCGTCTGATGAAACAAGTCAAGCTGTAGCTCTTTTATTCAGTTGACTTCATCGAGTCGAATTTGCTGCTAGATTCCCCGGCAGAAAACGCTCATCATGCCCCGATTAATGGTGCTTATACTGCCCAAGGGGGGATTCTCATTATGCCCCTACAGTAACTGGATTTCAGCTTTCGGCAAAAAAATTTAAATTGCCTTTTTAAACGTTTTTATCTACTTTTTAATGTTTCATCCAATTAGACAATAGACAATGAGTATCTGAACACGAAACAATGATGTAGTTCACATATTATAGTTGTTCTCTATGGTTCAATGCGTTTCCCTTAAGGTGGCCATTATGCACTTATCTCCCCTTCGTCCTATTATCTTTAAAATGGTGACCTAAATTTGTATAATAAAACTTTAAGTAAAAACAAATATGTAATTCACTTTCATCGAGCTATAAAATCTTTAAATTTGTTGTGAGTCTATTAGATTAGCACAAACTTTATTTTCCAAACTTCAGTACTAATTCAAAGATTATCTCCATATTGATGAAAAAAAAATCAAATTTTCAAAAATAAAAGTAAGATATTGAAATTTTTCGGTTCAGGTCTGGTTCTTGCGAACTTGATTCGAATTTATGATTATAGGTTGAAATTTGGTTATTGATAAACTGCAATATTAATTATGTTAGAAATACACCGAAAAAATATAGAATTTTGTGCAGACGTTTAACGTGAAGATGAGCTACATGTTTCTCTGTCAGCAAATAATTTTCATTAAAAAGCAATTCCATAATGATAATCCTACGGAAGACATTTTCAATCAACAATCTTTAGATTTAAAAAATTAACTCAAATTCTGCTATTCATTTTTGATTTTCAGCTGATCTGTGTACAAACGACACGAAAATTTGATATCCGAATCTTAATTCCAGATCAGAATTTTAAAAGCTAAGTTTCGGATCCCTCATTCACGAATCTATAATTAAAATTCTTAAGTTGTGGATTTAGATCTGAATTTGTTTTTTTAATTATTTATTTTAGGTCTGACCAGTAAATCTGAATTAAAATATGAATTTCGAATGAAGAATCTGATTATGAGTTTTTAATTTTAGATCGCCATTTAAAGCTTTGTTGTATTATAAATTTTCTTAAGAAATACACAGAAAATTTTTTTGACTTTTACGTGTCACTGAAAACTGCAACCTTTAAAATAAATCACCTGTAATTAACAAAACCTGTAATTTTAAATTGTTTTCCTTGAAAGTTAACGAAGATTCATTTATTATAACAGCAAATGTCCTGTAAAAAAGCTGTACACTAAAAATTAAACGTCCCGCTCCTTTTTGTTAAAAGACATTTGCGTAATTTTACAGGAAATTATTTTTGCTGTGTAAGTTTAAGGACTTTGCTGCTGAATATGAAACAAAAAATTTCTTTTTTTATGTTCGGAAAATTATTATTCTACTGAAAAACTTGAGACTGAAAGTCGTAAATCAACCCATGAAAAGAAAATTATTATCAAAACATTGAAAATACATATAACTTTTGTAAATCTAAATCAAATTTGATATGAAATGTAAAAAAAATAGAAATAATTTTATATTTTAGTTACTTGCCTGGAATATGATTGTTTTGCAGCACGCAATTGTCAACATTAAAATTTCATTCATCCAAACATTGTTTATTATGATTTCAGCTAGTAGATTTTTTGTAGCATTTCTTTAACGCCTAAATGTATGCAATATCCTCATGTTCAGAAAAATGACTAGTTTCAACAGAACCAGAAATTATTCCAATTGGGGGTTTTATGCGTAATGGCTTTTATGGCATCAAAAATTCATAGAAAAAAAAAACTATACATTTACGAACGTTTTCATTAGACTTTTTCATTAAAATCAAAGTTTGTTGCAACTTACCCCTTTTTCTTAATATAGTGAAAATCGCATGTTTTTGTTTTTAAATAAAAAAAAATAACTGCAGAAACCAATAATTTTTCTGACTACGTCAATTTGATGTCGCACTAACCTTTAAACTTTTGAAGCATTAACGGTATGATTATCTGTGGACGTGAGTTTTTTAAAAGCATTAAAGTTGAAAAGTGTTACATGTTGCCCCAGTTGAGGGTAAGTTAAGAAACTGAATAATTCAAATGATATTTCATCATGGGTGCCTGGAATGGCTGCAAATTCTCCGTAGTAGATTATAAAGGCTGAAATAGTTCTCAACTTGCATCAGAATACAAAACATTTTTGAGCCAGTTGTTGGGAAACGAGAATATTCAAATAAATTTAAATGTCACTTGATATACATGGAAATTAACAGTACCAAAAAAAAATAAAACTTAAAAACATGTTTCTAATATGCTGAAGAAAAGTATTTTTTGTATGATTCTTGGTCAATGATTGTAATCAAGGGTTCTCGTACAGTCCTGAATCTAATTTGCTTACAAATCAGATACATATCATAGGTGTTTGATATGCAATATTGGCCAACTGAAAAACTTCTTAGGATATACAAAAATCAAAATAAGAATTCAACAATGTTCATTATTATTATTTTCACAGTTTTCCGTCGCATGACATAATTTGATACACATAATTCCTAAAATTCACTCGGTCCATGGCAACCGTTCTCCAATTTCATGGATGCTGATTCAAATACCATCTTGTCAGATAAATATACGATTGGAAATACCTGTATTTTAATATTGAATAAGTTAAAAAATTATTTAAAGATATAATTGAAACTCTTTTTCCAACATTGAAAAAACGGAACAATCTGAACTATACCAATTTCAAATTTGGTATAGTTCAGATTTTTCAAATTACTTTTTTAAATATATGCAAAAACCCAATATTTAATTAAAATGCAATGAATCCGTGCACCAATAGTGAAGAACCAAGTATATAACAAAAATTATCTATCGAATCTATAAAAGCCGTTATTTTTACCTTTTGCATGCAAATAGTTGATTTTGGAAGAATGGCGGTGAATCTGTGCACCCATGGTAAATTGCTCTATTTTTAGAAAATCTATGCTTTAAAACCTAGAACATCAGGAATATTAAAGGAACATGTTGAAAAACTTCAGAACGATGTGTGCTACAATATATCTACTACGACAAAAATTCAAATTTTTTGATAACTATTTGAAATATTCAATTTAAGACATACACGCAATCGTTAACTACGCCAAAATGAGGTGATTCTGTGTACCCATGGTAAACAAAAATTTTCATTTTATAACAAAAGTGTTAACGAATGAGAAACAAAATAATATAAAAAGAAAAAACTCAAAAATGTTGAGTTATAAAAAATTCCCCCTTTACCAGTCATTTTGACTGGTCACGGTCCAAATAGGTATATTTAATTTGCCGGTTTTTCTAGTTTTAAAATAAATTGGTAATATTTTGCAGGCTTAAAATGTTACAGATTCTTCAAAACACGAATGACGTGTATAAGCCTCATGAAGCGTTATAAAAACTTTCCCCCTACTACTACAAATTTTTATTCTTCCATGTTGTAATTTTAAATAAATTTTATTACTCAGATAATATTGAACTTCGGAAACCTGCATTTCATTAAATGCGGAACTTGGAATTGCTGTTCAGTTCAAGTACATTTTCTACGACCATGCCACGGGAAAAACTTGTTCGGCTAGATCATGACTTCAAAAACGAATTGATGTCCCAACTTTTCCAGTAATCCAACCACCTACAATTCGCAGCAGATGCCGTCCATGTAAGCACCATCAGTTTACTTACAAAAACTTTCGCTTTCGCAAACAACGGTGATCGTCACACATTTCCCGCTCCGAAAACTTGCAAGCGAATACCGGGAGGAATTCTACAAATGTTCCTGCAACTGCCTACCCTGCTCTTGGCCCCGAAAACCTGAAGAGTCGTTTTCCCACATACTTACTTCTGCTTGAACCTGGCAAATGGCCGTGTGGCCGCAAGTGGAAAACCAACTTGAGACACACGCCGACCGGTGAGAGTGAAACCCCACGAGAAGTGAAAACTACGCACTTCATAAAATCGGAAGAAAAAAAACCAACTAAACTGGTAGGAACTGATCCCGAGGGTCGTGACTGTGTAGCTGAGTCTACTTACACTTTTGTCCCATTATTCCGGGATTCGACTGACTGGCATGGCGGCGCGTTTTGCCATCCTCGATTTTGGCCGGTCGGTTGTTCACTTTTGGGCACCAGGGGGCTCCACTTTGTGGCGGTTTAGTTACTGTTAAGGCCAAAAAGGCGAACAGCTGCTACCTTGCTGGGTTGATAATCGGAAAGTAAGAGTTTGGTACAGACCGGGCAACTATTAGGTGTACCGGGTGTTTTTCGTGGGCCAGTACTTGAGCCAAGTTTCAATTTTTATGCTCGCCTCTGAAATTTAAACTATTTTTGTCTCATTATATCCAAATAATGCCTGTACTCAAATATACTTAAGTATATTTGCTGTACTACTAGACCGAGTTGATTTTGGGTCAATTTTTAATTTCTTAAACCCTGGAGTCTTGAAAGCTTCGTTTTGGTTATATACATATCCATGATTTTTTGTAGAATTTTTAAGTAATATAACAGTGAACAGACGTACAAGCTCTAACAAAAAAAAAATCAACAAAGTATGTAAAATTTCAAATGAAAATTTTCAGCTGCAAAACTTTTTCGATGACCATAATTTTCGAACTTCAATAGTCTATCTATTTATGTACTGTGTATATCAAAATGGATTTCTGTCTGTCTGTCTGTCTGTTCCCCATAGACTCGAAAACTACTGAACCAATTTGCATGAAACTTGGCAGATGGGGGTATTGGAGGCGAAGGTTTCTATTATAGTTTGAGACCCTTTCCTATCCCTGGAAGGGAGGAGGAGGTCTCTTAAATAAATGTAATAAGTTTTCATAACTCGAGAACTGATCATGCAAATGAGACCAAATTGGAGTGTATTCAGTACAAAGAATATACATATGATGGGGTTTGGTATCCCTCCCTCCTTCCAATGGGAAAATAGGAAGCGGGGAGGGAGGCTTCCATACAATTTTTCGCTCAATTCGAGAAACAATCAAGCAAACGGAACCAAATTTGGCATGCGAGAGTATATGGGTAGGAAAAATGTTTTAAAGATGGTTTGAGGCTCCTCTCTCTTTCCAGTGTTGAGATAGAAAAGGAGGAGGGGCCTCTTATACAATGTTTTTCAAAATTCTAGAACAAATCAAGAAAATGGAAGCAAATTTAACATGGGTGGTTATTTGGGTACGAGAATGGTTTCTATGATTATTTGGGTCTCCACCCTCTTCGATAGGGAGATACAAAGGGGGGAGGGGGTCTTCCATATAATTTGATGCATTATTCGATAATTGATCATGCAAATGAATCCAAATTTCACATAGGAAGGTATAAGGTAACGAATCAAGTTTCTACGATGTTTGAGACCCATCTGTCCTTTCAATGGGGGAATAAGAAGAGGAGAGAAGTCTCCCTTTTTTGCATTACTTGAGAACTCATCGAATAAAAAAAACAAATTTGTCATGAAAGTATATTCGAGTACGAGAAATGTTTTTTTTTATGTTTCGAAACCCTCCTCTCTCCAACGAGAAGAGGGGAAGAAGGAGGGATGTTTACATACAATGTTTTTTGATCACTCGGAATGGGGAAGGTTTTTTCGCATAGTTTCTAACACTTTTCATGCTGAAGAAACCATATTTGATAAGACAGGTTAGTTTTTATGATTCAAGACCATTCTATCTTCCAGAGGAGAAACGGGAAGAAGGAAAGTAAGTATAGCTCGAAAACTGATCAAGCAAATGGAGCTATATGTCAAATTTTATGTTGTTTGGTTACAAAGAATGTTGTTAAAGTAGTTCGTGGACCCTCCCTCCAACAGCAGTTCTGCAGAGGAGAGAGGAAAATAAAAATGAGTTCTTAATATCAAAATTAAAACTATTATTGGAACAAAAAAAATTCAGATCCAGTTAAAAAAAAATTATTCAGAGAATCTAATCTTCTTTGTATTTCAATAATAATTTGAAGTGAAAGTTCTCACTGTTCAATATCAAAAATTCATTTATAATAAAATTATTTTAAATAATAATAAATAATTTATCGATTTCTGGAAGGTGTAGAAAAGCACACCGGCCCAGCTAGTTTTATATAAAAATCCAACTCTTTTTTTTGTACCGATCTTGAAGAGCATCCATGCAGTCATGTTCCTAAGCCCCTGTGGTTATGCAATTTTTTTTAAATTGTCAAGCATTTTACGCCCTTATTTCTTTCCGAACTATCAAGTGAATATCATCCAAACTCAAATATTAGAAAAACATGAAAAATTGCAATCGAGCGCAACAACAATGGTTAAAATCGGTCATTATTTGACGAAACGGCATGCAATTCACATTGAGTTTCCTGGTCGGACTTTTAGTAGCCTCATTAGAACAGTGATGAATGTCACCCTTAAAAAAGTTAGCCAATTTTGAAGCTTAATAACTTTTTTATCTTAACTTTAATTGAAATGCAACCTTCTTATGACATATTTGTCATAATTTAGACTTCAAGAAAATCCGTTTTTGAAAGAAATCGGTCGAAGGATACAAAAGTTATTGACGAAAAACTGATTTTTCATGTTCCTATCGAACAAAATGTCTCAAAATCCCATACAAACTTCAGGCTCGTTGAGCGAACCCTTCCCGTGGTCCGATCTGGCCCAAATTTGGCATGAGATCTTGTACCAGGCCTAGGATCTATTTTAGTCTGCAGCGTATAACTTTTTCAAAAGTCGGGTCATTTGGGGCAGTCTAATACACGTTCTATACCAATACTAGACTGCCTAGGTACTATCTTCTTTAAATATTCCTTGCTTATAAAACATGTTTAATACCACATGTTTCACATCACTGAAAAGAATTAAAATGTCATTTTATACGTTTTTTAGATAGACATCCCAACATAAAGAATAAGGGAATTTCGTTTACATTTTTGGATATTACTCAGAATTGATAAAAAATCTCTTATTTATAAAGATTCATGAAAATAATATGAGCTGGTTCTTGAATCGCTTTGATGTTAAACTAACTTGTTCCAGCTTCAAAGCAGTTATTTAAGGGATAACTGTACAAGACGCGCCAGTTAAGCATACTCGCTATTTACAGCGATACCAATCATCTAAAAACAAAATTGAAAGTTTACGACGTTTCAGGGATTAGATTAACGTATTATTAAAAAAAATGATAAAACACGATTTTGATTATATTTCTGTAAGAAACTTAAACAGCCAGAAAACAAATCACGGGAAAGAACGCAAAAACTAGTGGACAGAATGCACCATACGAAATGAAACAATAATTTTAAGGAATGTAATGATTGAAAAATTAAATGTTTAGTTACATCTTCATCGTATGTTTGTAAACGAACCATACTTTTGCAAAAATCATTTACTATTTCTAAATTTATCGGAAATATCGCTTTTCAAAATACACTTTTTAATAGCCTTATAGGTAAAACACCTGCAGGTAGGCAAGAAAAATTAATGACTTTACTGATAATTTTTCCGAGTCGAATATTGAAATTTGTTAGAATTATGCATTTATACCGAAATTTGGGAGTAAGCAATTAAAAATGATGGCATTTTGTTTTGATATTTGGGTTTTTTCAAAAGTCAACAGCATTCAAAATTTGAGCCTAAAACACGTGGTCTTGTGGGCATTCTGCCCCAATTTTGATATGATTGATTTTAGTTAAAACTTGTATGAAGTTAGTAAAATACAACAAAATATTTATAGTCTTCCGAAAGTGCATGTGAGTGGAAAAACGATAAGCTGTAGTTTCATCTGATTGAACAGGCCAGTTTACCATAAAACCGTACATGTTACTTATTAAAAATAACAGGTTTCACGCTTATTCCATTAATCTTTCTGTTTCTAAGAACTGAAGTTTTGTGAACTTTTCATCTAATAAATGATGAAAAAGCTTGTATGCTACAATATAATTGAAGAAAAACATCATTCGAAGCCATAGGTTGGTGTATTTTCGAGCAAGAATGACATGGTTATCTTATCCCGGTGGTGCGTCTTACACAGTTTTCCCCTAGTATTAATCTCAATTCACTTGATTAGAGGCAAGAGTAAGGTAGAATAAATGAATACCCCCATTTTGAGAGATTTTCAGCAAGATCGAATGTAAAATCAAAACAAACGTGAACCAGCGACTCGACGCGTTCACTAACAGATTGAAATGCTTAGCCCTCAAATAAAGCACTTTCGAGAGCATGAGATCCAAGTTCATTTTTAAAGCTGGTGAGTGCTTTTTCCCCTCCAAATGAAAACTGATCGTTGAGAGAATCTCCGTGTTGCCTTTCTTCAAACTCAAGTTTGCCTTCGAACCAGATATGTGAATGGTTTGAGTAAGATTTTTTTTCATTTCACAGCCCCCCAGTAGGGGAAAACTGTACAAGACGCACCAGCGGGGTAAGATAACCATGTCATTCTTTCTCGAAAATACACTAACCTATGGCTTCGAATGATGTTTTTCTTCATTTCAGCAAACAAGCGTTTTCATCATTTTTTAGATGAAAAGTTCACAAAAACGACTTTAGTTCTTAGAAACAAAGAATCAATGGAATCAGCGTTAAACCTGTTATTTATCATGGTTGACATTTAAGGTTTTATGGCAAACGTGCCTAGGCAATCTGATGAAACTACAGCTTATCGTTTTTCCACTCACATGCACTTTCGAAAGACTATAAATATTTTGTTATATTTTACTAACTTCATACAAATTTTAACTAAAATCAATCATATCAAAATTGGGACAGAAAGCCCAAAAGACCACGTGTTTTGGGCGTAAATTTTGAATGCTTTTAACTTTTGAAAAAAAAAAACACAAATATCAAAACAAACTGCCATCCTTTTTAATTGCAGACTCCCAAGTTTTTAAATAAATGCAAAATTATAATAAATTTCGTCCTTGTTCGAGTTGAAAAGTTGCACCAATATTCGACTCGGAAAAATTATCAGTAAAGATATTAAATTTCATTGCCTACCTGCAGGCGTTTTACCCATAAGGCTTTAAAAACGTGTATTTTGAAAAGCGAAATTTTCGATAAGTTTAGCAAGAGTGAATGATTTTTTCACTCTATTGAGTTGTGAGCCTACTTGCTTGAATGATTCAATGAGTTTTGCCAAAGTATGGTTGGTTTACAAAAAACCAATGAACATGTAATTAAACATTTTATGTTTCAATCATTACATTCCTTATAATCCTGCTTCATTTGGTATAATCCATTCTGTCCACTAGTTTTTGCGTTCTTTCCCACGGTTTGTTTTCTGGCTGTTTAAGTTTCTAACAAAAATGTAATCAAAATCGTTTTTTATATTTTTTTTTTTTTTTGATAATACGTAAATCTGATCCCTGAACCGTCGTAAACTTTCAATTTGGTTCTTAGATGATTGGTATCGCTGTAAATATCGATTATGCTTAATTGGTGCGTCTTGAACAGTTTTCCCCTATATGATATTTGTACATCAGTACATACATATAGATGAATAAGTCAGAGGTTAAAACAATATGTTCAGAAAAAGGTTCAACAGCAAAGTTACGAATGCGAATTATAGATTAAGACTAGCAGGCCCGGTAAACTTCGTCTTACCATGTTCAACTTGGCGTCCATTTTCCATTTTTATAGTTTTCTTTACATTTCCCTTCTTTCCCTTTACTCGAATCGTCCCGTTTCAAAATTAAACCTAAAAATTTTAACGGGTCTTTTGAAATCCAATTTTTGTAATTTGTTCCATAAATAACTGTATGTTGATAATATGTATGTTTCATTTGCTGTATTCCATTTAGTAGATTTATTCCGTTTTGTTCGAGTTCACATTATGGTTTAAACCAAAATAAAAAGTTTCTCATTTATTAGAAAATATTGCTTATGAATCTTTTTAAAAATAGAATTCTGAGTATCGGGACGATTTTTGGAGTATTTGCCGAATATTTTGTCTAACGCAGCGCTTTCAGCTCCCAATTAGCTTTGGATGGTGTATTTTCTAGACCTGAAGAAATGAAACACATAAGAAAAGATTTTTTACTAACCATTTTCAAACAGCTTTTTATTCACCATCCTCATGCTTCAAAGCAGTTTGAATTAAAACCCATATTTTCACCAAAATCATTTCCAAAAAGTTTCGCCTGATACTCAAGTTATAGACTTTACACATTTCAACTTAAAATGTTCCCAAACAACACTTGTCATGGCATTAAATCTGACGATTTTGTAAAGTGCAAATTCCCTTTTTTTTATTCAAGCAAAAAATGCAAATTAATTCCTTTGAACTTTAACCCAATGAATCAAAGAAACGATTGATTTTAAAAAGAGGAACATATGTTTAGATATATTCACCCTTTATTTTAAAGATTCTAATTGAAGCATTGGGATGTTCTGATTTCAAAATTTCCTGAACATTGTTGGTGGTGATCTGCGATTTCATTTAGGATTATGTAATATTTTTAAGATTTAATAACTTCGACGGTTTCGTGAGTTCATTTCAAAACTGAAACACCGGGGCAAATGCAAACGAATATCACCACAGTTCAACTTTCATATTTTCTGAAAAGAAAAAAAAATATTTTCAAAAAAAATATTAGTTATGTTGACAAAAAGAAATATCGAAGTATACATTTGTGCCATTTATGGGGGCAAGTGAAAACACATAGGTCTTTTTCAAATGCGTCAATGAAAAGACTTAAAAATTTATTTAATACTTGTTCTTGTATGTCTGTTTTATCAACTTTCATTGATATATCCTAAGTTTTTCTCCGTTATAAATTAATGCTTGGTACTTCCATTTCACTGAATGCTGTTCAACCAAAAGACCTTGATTTACAAAGACCTTTATAATTATTTTGAATATCCGCTTCAGATTCAACACTCGGGATATCCTTTCTGGCCATTTTGAAGATAAAATTCTTGAATTGTAGATGTTTCATTGCTAAATGGCGCGAAATTACAGGAATTAATATTACTTTTAACACTTTCAGGTCATATTACAAGTTAATCATAAAAATCTGCTGCCCTTGGAATATCAATCACAAAAAAAAATTTCATCAAAAAAGTGAATCGAAAGTCTCTTCTATGAAGCCAAAATATGTAAAACAAAAACATACTTTTCATGTTAAGTTCGTACTTGAATTGTGTGTAAACAAAGTGTAGACGTATAAATGATGAATGATTAAAAAAAAGAGTTGAGTTTATTTAATCAGATTGTTTTTTTGGGCCCAACAATTTTAAGATGATGAAATAATGTATAAATTTTTTGTAAAAGTTGAAAGTTTGCACTTGCTCTAGTTTAATTTCTTAATTTAAAATTCTTCCGGAAAATGCATATACCTACTCACTTTTTGTTATTGAAAAGTAGATTATTTTATTGATAGCTTCAACTTACGTTTGCAAAAATTCAAAAAGTTCATTCGGACTTTAAAAACTTCAATCCTATCTAATCTATTTCAAAGAACAGACTCTTGATCAGTTAATGTGTCTAGCGTTCTAGGCGTATTGGATTATACGAAATTGAATGTAAAGCTTCCCAATTTCTTATTTTCAAACGACTGCAAAGTGCCATTATTTCATATTTATCATTACCAAATTCATATTTTTTGGACAACAATTTACTACTTAAATTAACACGAATTGAAAATGGTTTTAATATTTGAAATCGTTTATATGGTTTTGATTCGATCGATAAAACATCAATCTGTGTCACATCTAGGCGTCATTTGTTACCATGTGCTGAGTTCAAATAAGCAAGGAAAAAACACATCTAGGTTGCATATCGCCCACACGTGCATAAGAAATATAGCTACTTGGTTGAGAAACAGGCGCCTATTTTTTTAATTTTGCCAGCGACCAATGAACGGTATGCTTTGGTAACTATTATGTGTATAGCACCAAACCGAATAGCGACAGTTTTACTAGCGACACTTTTTACTAGCGAGATTCCTGTCACTCGAAGGCTTGTTATCCTTTTTTTCAGTCCAGTAGGCGATTTTCATGCAGTGCATAAACTTTGTTTATATTATTTACTGTTGATTTTCCTTAGGCCATCAATCGCATACTCCAAGTCTCCTTGGAAACTCACTATACGTCGTTATGATTTTCAACGTCGCGACGTATGCGCCGGGTCGCTAGTAGGCAAAGCTTATATGATTATTAGCGCTCATATTTTGGTTTATATCTGCATACAGGGTTGCCACCTATTTTCAAAAAAATGTCTGGAACAATTGGGCCGAAATGCCTGGAAATGGGTATAAATGTCTGGAACACTGTAGTGTTGAGCTAGTCGGGGAGAATAGAATCGAAAAACAAAAAAAACGCCCGAACATCAAATTTTTCTGATCATTTCACCGACCAATGCAGACATTGATTCTTTTATTTTCTTTGGGTTATTGTATTAAGCTTTATCATTCCTTTTAGAAAATTTGAAAAATGATATCACGTTGAGCTTTTGTCGGTTCCAAAATGCAAAGTTTCAACAGCTCTATCCAGTTATTGGGTTAATTTCTGCCAAAATAAGTGATTTTTCAAAAATAAGAATGCATTTGGTTGGTAATGCACATCACAAATCCTTGAAATCGAAACACAGCAACCACTATCTCAATGTTTGGCTATGAAAAATGATGCAGCGAATTTCTATCCTCCCTACCCAGGTGTTGAGAAGCTTATTTCAATACTAAAATTTTAAAATAATACGTTATATCAAAAATTAAAAGTTCAGAATATAAACCATCTGTTTATCAATTTATATTCCGGAATCCAGGTTCATTTAGAAATTGTTATTTCAAATCGCAGGTTCATTGTTATAAATTATTGTTATTGTTATTATAAATTAAAAGTTATCGGGATCCAAATTGGAAAAAAAATAAAGTTAAAGATTTTGTTCCTTTCTTATTGCATACAGTCATATCTAGATTGGTAATATTGAAAAACCTTTTTTCATTGTTAAAACCTTTCTATCAAGTAATGCAAAAAATTCAGGTTAAAAAATGGATTTCGAATTTTTCCTCGGAGGAGAAATTGTAAAAGTAGAAAATATTTTAAGTACGACTTTTGAAGTATATTTTCACAGCGTGAATTAATTTGTTTATAAAATAACTTGAATGCGAACCAAATTATTTAAACTTTCGTGTCGAGCATTTGTCCAATTTTTGTAACATTAAATAACATAACTTGAGTACATACGATTTTAAACAAGACATCGTAGGTTTCAATGTTTATGTATTCAGAATATCAATACTCTGATTTCACTTTTAGATAACTATTCAGATTAAAGTTTTCGTTAAAGACAACTAACACCATTTTGAGAAATCTCAGCCAAGTTTAGCAGAGCCTAGATTGAAACGTTGTATTAGTCAATGTCTACTTTTTCAGTGGCTATGAAACATCTAAAACTGTTTTTCAATTTCTTTTGCAATTTCACAATATATGTATAACCAATATATGTATAACAACATAGCTGCTGAATTTTAACAAAAATAGTATTGATTTGATTTGGAAAGTTTGTAGCGTTTGTGTCTGGCGTAAAATTTGATAAGTCGTGATGTATGTAGATGATCCAGTTTGGAATGTTACGTAGGCACATTATTATGAATTTTGTATAACTACTTGTGATGTTTATACTAGAAAAAAATGTAAATTGATTACAGAGTTTTCGTTTCTAGTAACTGATTTGAGTTGGGGAATATGCCCATTAAACAATTTTTCCTGAGTTTTTCGGATTCTGACTTAGAAATCATATCAGTCTTTTCATTTCAGTCTCAGATTTCAGATTGAAATAATAAATAGACTCGGGCATATTAAAAAAATTCTAGCAAACCTGACCATTTCGAAACCGCACTTTCTCTGTCTCAAACTTCTCAAAAATTTCCGAAAAACCAGTCACTTTCCGCGGACGGGACGCAAGAACGCGTGTTTTCATGCCACGGAAACACCAAGAAAAGAATGACACATGGCCGCCGGCTGGTCGCATTGTATTTGAATATGCCTTTTCACACAGCCCAGTGATGAAATAAGTTCGGGACGAAATGATTCCAAATTCACCCAGTATGCACGTTTGGACCAAGTAATGTCAAATTCTAGACAGTTTTCGTCCGAATTCAGACGATTAAGATTAAAACTTGGTCAGAGTCATGCGGTGGGAACAAAACCCACCGGGCTGTTGATAAGAGCGAAGTGAGCTCGAACAACTCTACTCCACCTCAGTCAGTTAAAGTAGTCAATAATGCCAAAATAGATCAAAATTTTGAAAAAAAAAACTTTGTCAATCAAAAAATGTCTGGAATTGTCTGGAAGAAATACTTAAAACCGGAGGTCAAAAAGTCTGGAAGATCCAGACAAAATCTGGAAGGTTGACATCCCTGTGTATATCCCGCATGTGATCTTTCCTGCTATTGATCTCTCTTGTTTCTCTAATCCCACCCATCGACTCGGGATTTAAGCCGAGCGAGCACATGGTCGATTGCTTCGGGTTTGCCGCAACTTACGGTCAGATGACAGATGTAGAAGCAATCAGTGCTGCTCAAGGTTCCGAGCAGACCAGTTACATAGGGAGGTGTTACTCCTACTAAATTCATGATACTACTACTAAATTCATGATATTTACGGCTTATGTTCTTTCGTTCTTTGATAGCTTATGTTTCTTTAATTCTTTCCGTCATCTACGAAAATTTTCAGGTACAAAGATGTACCAAACGAATTCATACATCAGTATTGATTTCAACAAGAGTAACACCTCCCTGTGTAACTGGTCTGCTCGGAACCTTGAGCAGCACTGATTACTTCTACACAGCCTTGCCAGATCTACGGATTTCTCCGTAGTTCTACGGATTTTCAGCATTTCTGCGGAGCTACGGATCGATGCTCGAAATCTACGGATTTTTAGCATTTCTTACGGATTTTCTACGGATTATCGAGAAAATTCAAGGGATTCTGCGGATAACTGAAAATTCTACCTGACGACCAAAAAAAAAAAAAAAGGTCATCAAGCTTTATTTTGCCGAAATCAGTACATTTTTCGATTTTCCTAAAATCTACGGACTTGAGCGGTTTTCAATCTGGCAACGCTGCTTCTACATCTGACCGTAAGTTGCGGCAAACCCGAAGCAATCGACCATGTGCTCGCTCGGCTTAAATCCCGAGTCGATGGGTGGGGTCACGGTTGCCAACATGTTTTTTTCAAAAATCAGGGAACAGGCGAAATAAAAATCAGGCAGCGTTAAAGTAACGGACATTTCGCTCAAAGTAATGACTTTTTTTTATCATCGCTCCACATTTTCACTCTAATATGTGTTTTGAGCCTACTTGGTTGAATAATTCTACTGCATCAAGCAATCGAAAGATTCCATTTAAATCCCTTTTTTAAATAAGAACTAACGGGAATCTTTCGATTGCTTTGATTCAGTCACATTTTCACTTTTTCACTTCAGCTATGGCTGTGGCTATGGTACCTACTCAAGTTCCTTACTACCCACTTTTCATGACATTCGCAAAAATCAGGCAAAATCAGGCATATTTTCAAAAATCAGGGAAATTCAATGGCTTATCAGGTTATCAGGCAGAGCCTCGAAAAATCAGGCAATGTCTGAAAAATCAGGCACATTGGCATCTCTGGGTGGGGTTAGAGAAACAAGAGAGATCAATAGCGGGAATGATCACTTGCGGGCAGTGATGCCACATTTCTATCGGTATTTTGAAACCCAAAAAATCTTTTATCGGTATGTAAATCCTAAAAATCGGTATGAAAATCGGTATTTGAGGTGGATATTCAAAAATGCTTACATTTTCAACTTCCTTACGTATTTTTCTGTAAATAGAAGCTTGCAATAAACAGCAAGTATAAGAATGTTCATTTTAAGTTCAAAACTAGCTAACTTAATGTGTTTTAGCTTATATTATTGCATTTTCTCCGTAACTTGGTTCTAGGTAACACTAGTTTACACAAAATGACGGTTTTGAAATTTTAACAGAACTTTATTTTTGTCATGACTTGTACATTTTTTTTTAAATTTTAAAACTATCTGCTTTTGCTGACGAAAGCAAAAATCACAAATAAAAATTCAGCAGAAAATCCGAAATAAGTGTTTCTTTCCAGTACTCATAACTGAATGGAAATTTATTTTAGGAGTTACCGTTTGATAAGAAAAATGGGGGCATGGAAAGCAACTTCAGGTTACACGTTGGTTAGGCATATAAATCAAGTAAAAACTTGAAACTTTGATGTTTGACTAAAGTGGGATGTAAATTTGATAAGGCTATAAAAGAACTAGGTCAACCTAAAGGAAATTTTAATTTAGTAAGCACTTACAAATCCAATCGCTTTTTTACGTTCGAGGTCAATATGGGCCCAAGTTGATGTTCTTCATTTTATTGATGGATTTTCGCCGATCTGGCCAATTCAGCTTATAGTATTAGATATGAGTTCTAGCGATTGGAAAAAGAAATGATTGCGGAAAGTTGAGAGAGTTGTTAGTTGAATTTTTTTTATAGCCAATAAAAAATTTATTTTATTTTTATGAAAAACCACGCATTAGTCATATGAAAATCCAAGAATTTTATGCGAAAATAAATAAGAGATATGCTCTAAAAGAAGGTGTTCTTCCGAAAAAGATTAAAAAACACATAGTTTTACTATAACTGAAACCCATTTTGCCTGGCATGGTCTTTAATTCTGCGATCTCTGCAGTTTAGGAATTTATGATATAATTTATTTGGCTAACAAGATGCAGAAGGATTGAAGATTATGCCGATGATATTGCATACCGTGTATCACTTCAAATCTCAACATACCCCATCTGGCGACGAGTTGAACAAGTATTATGGTTATATTCAAACGGTGTATTATTTCCTTGAAAAGTTAGCATCTCACGAGACAAGAGCTTTAACACGTTCGTCGCCACGTCACCCATATTCGGGTGACGGGTGTATTTCCTGGGAGGCCCCGTCACATCAAAAAGCATGTGACGCTCTCTTACTCAAGTTAGCCGCTCAGTTTAGCCACACGTTACAAATAGTGGAGATCTCCCTGGTTGCTTTCTTGCTCTGAGATTTTCTTTGAGATTGACCTTAAGGAACTTCTATTGGCAGTCGCAGAAGGTCAAATATCAGCCTTGAGCTTAGTCCATTGGCTTTGAGGTTGAGTACCATAATAGTGCATCATTTGACAGAACAAAGGAACAAAACAGCGCGAACAACTGAACGAATTATGAGAGTGAGCCGTGAGATCCTTGCAGAATACTTTAAAAGTTGTACAAATCAAAGTTACGCCACGCCAGCTACCGTACTTTGTCTTCTTTCTACGGGACCTTTACAAGGATAGCTTGAATGAAGTGGAAATTTTGAAGTAGGGTAAATGTACCCGAACTTGGCCCCTAAGGCATGGTTGACTATATTTCCCATGATTGTAGTCTTCCTGTAATATGTACCTTCAAAAGTCCTTAGACAAATATGATTGCTTACTAGCCTGAAATGTAGTAAAAATATATCCTAGCTTTAAAGCGGCGGATAATTTGAGATAAACCTGATCAAACTATTGATTAAAATGCTCCTTATTGTGGCCCCCGTTCCGAATTGTGGCCCTTTATGAGTTCCTTAAATTGGCCGCCTCTAGAAGAAATTTGCCTCACTAATACAACAACAGCCCCCACGAATTCGTTGATAATATCCTGGAAGGAAGCACAACAATGTTCTGTGTTGTTTTCAAAAAGTCGAAAATACGAAATGTCAACCAATTTTTAGAATTGATATTTGCGTGCAGAATTATAATCTTACGTAAAAAAGTTTCACTTGTTTGTTTCAGTTTTTGGTGTGATTAAAATTTCTATTATCATAATGACAATCTAGAACAAATAGGTTCCACAATATTGCATTGGTTAACATAAATATGTTTGTTAACCGAGCAAACAAATCGTTTGTTCAATTTTTTAAAATGAAATCATGATAGATCTGTTTCCATTGAAATTAACATACGATAGTGAATGTTCATGTTTTTTTTATTCCACTGCCATAAAAGGAGGAGAGACATTTTAAAAACCATTATGACCGAGGCAAGGAGCAAGCTAAAACTAAAACTCAAGTAAGCGAACGATTCTTTGAATCATACCTACATATTTAAAATGTCGCCCTTAGGAATTTTCTAGCAATCGTTTGAGTACACCCGAATAGCAAAACAAGACAAACTATCGCTCACTCCAGTCAGCCTGATAGAAATAGATTGCATCTCACTCGTTCGTTTGGGGACTATAGCCAATGGAAGCGAACAACAAATTTACAAGCTGGGTGAAATTCAAGCTGCATCCCACTCGCACTCATGCAAAATCATCATCCAAACCCAAACTCGGCAGCGCTTCCTTCGCATATTCCTTTCCTAAGGAAAACAAACGTCGTCACCTCTGCTGGTGCACAGTGATCCATAATATAAAACAAACTTGGTCAAAATATTATTTTTGATTCACATGAAATTGAAAACAATAAAATTTAGCTCTTATTAACATAATTTTACAACATTGTAATGCAATTACTTTTTTTTAATCAACACAATATTTAGAATGTCATAATTTGAACTTTGTAACCATTCCTTTCAAAGCGACACATATACAGCAAATGTTTATCTCCAGCACAAATAAAATGAAATCAAAATACGTTGAACCTTATTTCCAATTGAAGATGTTTTTTTGGGTATGGATAAAGTTACTTCAACGTTGAGATCCAAGATATCGATTCGGATCCGAATCCTGTTGATTTCGTGCTCAGAAGTTGAGAGGAAAAGTTCTCGAAATTTACCAAAAAAAGACAGCTAAACTTTTAGTATTATAATTCCAAGTAAGATGCCAAATACGCTTGAGAGATAAATAAATTGATTATAGTCCAAAATACATTTATGGTATTTTTAAGTTATTTCAATAATTTTTTTTACTTTCGACCGGTTTTAAATTTCCAGACCACTGTGCACTAACGGCCGACGATTTGGCTGCCGGCTGCCGGCTACCGTCTGCCTGCTGATTTCGTTCTCACACATACATACCTACAAACCTCAATTAGTGGAATTTCATGCCAAGATTAGGCGAAAAAAATGTTTATATTTTCTTCAATTTAAGATCAAATATGTACGTTGTTTGGAGTAGGTTATAATTTTATATTTTTTGCCCCGTTTTGCTGTAACCAACGGTATTTTTTAGTGAATTTTTCATAGGGAAGTGTGTTTTTAAAATCGATCCGAAGGTGGCAGATGCACTAGCAAGGTAGGTTCATTTCAGATTTTTTCCGAAAATCGTAATTTTACTTCCAGTTCGTCATGTGAAAAAAAATTATTACGCAGTAATTTGGATTCAATTGCGGACAAATGCTATGCAGAATGTAGACAAATGCGATTTTCTTTTATGTTTGATTTATTTTATATTTTTAGGCATATGTTTGACATATAAATTACCAAAATGCATTTTGGCATGCCAAGATAAGGAGCATGCCAAGTTAAGGCTCACTTTCCCTAGAATGAATTTTTAGTTAAAATCTTAAAAATCGGTATGAAATCGGTATGTTTTGCCAAAAATCTGTAATCGGTATATACCGATTTTTGGTCAAAATTTTGCTCAAAAATCGGTATAAATACCGGAAAATCGGTATGTGTGGCATCGCTGCTTGCGGGATATACATTATGTTTTCGATAGAAGGTCCAGCAGTTGATACGTCGGGATGAATAAGCCATTGTTGCTTAAAATCCCTTGAGAGAAAAAAAAAAAAGTCCAGCAGTTGATCGGCAGAGCTCGATTGCTCGGGTTCGCCGGTTTCATCACGTTCACCGTGGTGAAATTGGCTAACGCGCCGTTGTACTGAAGCGGAGATTGCAGGTTCGAGTCCTGCCGGTGAGCCGTTGTAACTTTTTCGAAAAATTCATGATATTTACGGCTTATGTTCTTTCGTTCTTTGATAGCTTATGTTTCTTTAATTCTTTCCGTCATCTACGAAAATGTGATTATTTTCAGGTACAAAGATGTACCAAACGAATTCATAACATCAGTATTGAATATTAGGGCTTATGATATAGCTCAGTTGGCAAGTCTGTTGTCTCCTGAGCCGATGTCCGCGAGTTCGAGCCCAAGAGTAAACATCGAACACAGTTGTACCGGATAGTTTTTCAATAACGATCCGCCAACTGTAACGTTGATAAAGCCGCGAATGCCATAAAGATGGTAAAACGACTATAATCGCAAAAAAAAAAAAAAAAAAAGTATTGAATATTATATTACTTTTATCATCCAATAAGAAAACTGTTGGCGTAAAAACATTTTTTCGAACAATCAACAGTTTTTATTTAAATTAATATGTTCATAATTAAGTTACTAGTCTGGGCTGCAATGCATCAAAATGCAAATCAAAGATTCGCCTTTTAAATCTCGTCTCTAAATACTGGAATATGAATGTTTTGCGTAACGCGTTTGTTAATTTAAATTTTTTTTTTCCATCCAAACATGAATTTTAATGATTTAAACTAGTAGAATTTTGTGTCATGTTTTTGACTTCTAAATGTATGCAGCGCCATTTTGCTTTTTCTTTATACACATTTTTAACAGACAAAAAATTTCATTTGAACAAAACCAAAAATTACTGCAATTGGAGCTTAATGCTTTATGACATCACAAATATATCAAAAACTATAAATTTTTAAACGTTTTCCTAGGATTTTTCATTAAAAACAAAGTTTGTTGTTACCTTCTTACCTTTTTTTCCTTTGTAGGGTAAAAATCGCATGTTTTTGTAAATTTAAAAAACTACTGGTGGAACCAATAATTTTTCTGATTACTCAATTTGATGTCCCATCAACCTTAAAACTTTTGACGTAAAATCAGTATGATTATTTGTGGACATTAAGTTTTCAAAAGCCATTGAAGTTGAAAAGTGTTGCATGTTGTCCCAGTTGACTGTTTAAACTAAATTGACTAAGATAATCAATTGAACCTCAATTCAACCTTCCAAAGTCGCAAAGTAACGACTCATAAAAGAAAACGATCCGAATAACATACTCTTCTGAAGGTGTCCGTCCAGCTTCTGGTTCTTGTGGCTCGAAATAGTTGCAACACCCGTTGTTGAACCTACTAAGTCTCCACCCACGATCGGGTGCAATTTGACCGGGATTGTTTGAAATTAAAATCACCTCCAAATAGGTTCATTAGCATCCATTAGTCGAACCGTGTACAAGCTGCTTTCCGAAGCTTCCCTCTCACTTAAGACGGGCCGTCTCCTGGAACCTTCGGTGAAAAAAGAAGGTGAAGAGAAAAGTCGATGGGCCAATGATGATGATGACGATGTGCTGCCATAACCTCAAAGTGTGACTACTGGTTCCAGCCTTCCGGATGTATAGGTATCAGTCTGGTGTTGCGGATGCTCCCGTGGCGATAAGCTTACAAACTTTCGGGTGAACTGCTGTAATAAGTACCTACCGATATGAGTAGAGAATGTCCGAGATCTCTCGTCCAGAGGGTCATAGACATTTATTTTGTATCGTTTGCCGCGCGCGCTTTTCAATTACACGGGTTCAGCAGAGTTTTCGACCGGGTTGGCCTTTCCGTTGCCAGCAGCGAATACTTCGAACGATTCACTCTTCAAACTATGATCCGAAAAGGGGCATCCGAGGGGTGTGTCGGATTGTGGGAGCCATGAAACGAGCAAGCGATGTGTCTTTCTTGGAAAGTGTTTTGCTCCAACTCCAATTTCTTGCAAATAACCATTATTTTGCCGAGGAACAGCCATGAATGCTTGCTGCTAATTAACATAGGATGGAAGTAGCTCGCTCTACTGTAATGCAAGATGTAGTCCGGCTCCGTTTTTTGCCTCGTTCTAACTGACATTCTTCAGGGGTACTCACAGCCAAACTCACATGCGAAAGTGATGGATCGTAGCTGGTTTTGCTCTAAAAAACTAAAAATGAAATCTTGGAAAAAAATGGTAAACATTGGTTCTGACTCACTTGGAGCGAATGATTTTACCTTGGAGCCACATCGACTGTCATAACATTAATTTTCAAGTATAGGAAGTGTATTGAAGCAATCTAAAGGATTCCGACAACGCTAGGGAAGGCTCTGAGATCGTCGAGTCAGCGATGAAAACTTAGATTCCCAGACCCCTGCGATGATATAAGATTTGTCTATCTCTCATGTGACCAACATCTATTTGCTAAGTGTTAGTGAATCTCGTTTTAAAGCTTTTTTTTTCCTCAATGAATTAATAGGAGTTTTATACGGCAAAAGGAAGGGGAAAGGTAGCAGATATTTTCGAGCACATGAAACTGTCAAAGTTCGCGAAGAAATATCTGGTTTGGCAAGCCATCTGTACCTGTGCCTTGAAAAGCAGCATTTTCATAGCTTCCGGGACTGTTAACAAAGAAAACGTATGCTGCCTTTCCTTAAGAAACACGGTTGTTCCGTACTGTTTTGGCCGGATTTGAAATCTTGCCATTACGGTAAAAAGGCCATGGAGTGGTACGCCGCCAACATGGTGCAGGTGGTTCCCAAGGACAAGAAAACCCTCCCAACACGCCAGAGCTCCGCCCAACTGAGAAATACTGGGCTTTTGTCAAGCGGAACCTAAAGAAGACCAAAACAACTGGTAAGGACGAGCAGCAGTTCAAGGCAAACTGGCTTTCTGCGGCGAAGAAGGTGGACAAGGTAAGGTGGCTGTACAAAATGATGGCAGGGGTTAAGCGTAAGGCCCGACAATTCGGATTTGGAAAAGCGGAAGCCTTACTGAATATTTTTTCCTGAGTTTTATACTAATTATACTTGAAAAAAAAATTAATTTGATTTTTAAATAAACGATTTCATCGATTTACACGCGTTTGTCCTTGACCAAATTTTGACCGTATCACCCTTTAAATGAACTTGAAAGTTGCGAAAGTGATTTATACGTACGTTGTAGAGGACTTAAGTCGCATAAAGGGCCAAAAAGAGCCCAAAAGTGCTCAAAACGGGATTAACTAAGTCACAAAAAGAGCATCGAGGTGCATTCTTGCTGGCTGGCTGGCTGGCTGTCTTGTTTTAGTGGGTGTCCCTGCAGGTATGCTACAAAATCATATCAGTACTTCGAGTTTCAGTGTCAGTTAGAACAGCATCTAGGTGTGGTCTTGTGGTAGCGTGTTCGATTCTCACCACGAAGGTTGGGGTTCGATCCCCAAGCCGGTCAAGTTCTTTTTCAATGAGTAATTTGATACTTGAGTGACCATTCTGATGCGATATATGAAGGAAATGTAGGAAAGAAGCATTTGAGCAGCAAATTGAACAAACTTTGGAATCCAACGCGTGGCATCATGGCGGCACCATGTACTGAGCACACTAAATAATCAAGAGAAGGTGATAAAGCATGGATCACTACAAATCTGGACGCACTATTTATTTTACCATAGTGCTCCTAGTTGTCGGATCTGGAATGTTTTGGCAGCACTTTGTAGAGGAATGTTTCTTCTACCAGTGCTAAAAATTTCATTACGATTCGTTTTGTTTCAAAAAAGTTACACGTGATGGAAGCCGCGAGATGAAAATAAATTTTGAACACCCACGACAAAAACCCAACGTGGTCGGGTTCAAAAATTGCGAAAGCGTTAAAAATGGTCAAATCAACCGTGTGTAGCGTTCTCAAACGTTTCCGTGATGCGTACTATAGATCGGCAGGTTCATACCAAGCGTTATAGTGGACCTAAGAATCAGAAACTGCATTTGAAGGTGTTGAGAACGATCAAGGAAAACACAGGGTAGTCGGACTATGACATTGCCAAGAAATTCAACGCCGACCGGTGCACCGTCAGCAGAATTCGTCTACGCGAAGGAATACGATCCTATCGGACCAGTAAGCAACCAAACCGGACATTGAAGCAGAATTTAGTAGCCAAAGGACGTGCCCGCAAGTTATACAAGAAGATTCCAACGAAGTTCGACGGATGCATCCTCATGGATGACGAAACGTACGTGAAGATGGATTTTGGGCAGCTTTATGGCCAAAAATTATGTATTGCCACTGCAGTGGTGCACTGCACTGGTCATGGTGATGTCCCCGGCAACTTCAAATTCGTTTTTGCTGATAAGTGTGCAAGAAAGTGTTTGATCTGGCAAGGTTTTTGCAGCTGCGGACGAAAAATTCCGGTTTTTGTAAAAACAAGACCATGGACTCCGAAATTTACAAGGAGGAATGCCTGAAAAACT
The DNA here is from genome assembly GCF_029784155.1 of Uranotaenia lowii. Taxonomy (NCBI): domain Eukaryota; kingdom Metazoa; phylum Arthropoda; class Insecta; order Diptera; family Culicidae; genus Uranotaenia; species Uranotaenia lowii. The sequence continues at coordinate 141,312,844 of NC_073691.1, forward strand.
TTTTTTTTTCGTACATTAGATCTCACAAAGGACTAGCTAAGTTTTCGCCAGATTTGGCAAGCTGCAACTACAGTTAGGAGGTTCTACAGTGGTATTGGGCCAACGGGTGGATTTTGTCGAAAAAGACATCAACCCACCCAACTGCCCTCAATTCCGCCCTATCGAAAAATTTTGGGCAATTGTCAAGCAGAAGATGAAGAAGAATGGTATGACGACTCGGGAAGCAACAGAGATGAAGAGATTGTGGAACAAAATGGCCGCTGAGGTCAGCGAATAGGGTGTTCAAACTATAATGAGTGATACTCAACCAAAAGTTCGAAAATTCATCAAAACAACATCGGAATAATTTTTTTATTATTTTTCCTTTAAAGTGCAATAAAAACCATACATTTCAAGTACAAAACATTTTTATTTCGTTTACATAGCTCCGAGATAGACCCGTTTTAATGCGTCCAGATTTGTAGTGATCCATGATTTATGAACCGATGCCAAGGGTGCAATTTAAATAGAGAGAGATTTTTTGCTCATTTTACGATTATTTGGAAGCTGAATTGAAACGCCGTTGGAAGCTGAATCGATAGTTATTAAGCCTTGTTTTGGAACTTGAAAGTATCAATAAGAACTTTTGAGCTACAAAGAACTTACTTCATATCAATGATGGGGCTCAGTAAACTTTTTCGTACCTTGGTTGCTTGGGAAGTTTATTGCCTTTGCTGTTAAATTCCGGATCGATTACGAAGACTAGTGAAAAGTTGATTTTTAGTGAAAGAGAAGTAAAAATAAATAAAAAGGCATACACCTGATTTAATTTGTGTACATTCTTCAAAATTCATTTTTGATCCAATTCGTTGATATCCATTCATTTAAATATTTACCAAGCAAATATCTGCATACGTAATTTCACAAAAACCAGTTTTATTTACTTAGAAAATGTCCTGTAAAAAATAAGTGAGAACATTATGCTGAATTACGCAAAAACAAGAAAACAACAATATCACTATCGAAAAAGAGTACATTTACTCTTGAAACGTACGCATGGTATCCCTACCCTATCATTGATTAAACTAAAAATCACGCACTATTTTGCACTGTTCAGGAAAAGAGGCCCAATCAAACAACATAATTGCGACCTTCTTACTACAAATGTACGAACACAGTTATCGTTCGATTGAGGTTTCGCGCAATAAGTGCAATAAATAAATGATGATAAGTCATTCAGAATGCACATTCAGCAAATAGCGACGAAATATCTCTATTTTTACGACTTAAAAATATAATTTTTATTACGATTACGATACTTATTATGGTTACCTGAGAGTTTAATCTAACCGCTTTGGGACGGTTTAAGAAACGTTAAAGAACCATTCAAATATTAGGTAACGCGTTTAGGGGGCTGCTTTATCCTTCTGGAGGCAATTTATTTTCAAATTTAAAATTTGATAAAATGTAAGAACTAAGACTGTCTACACAACTCGATTAGTTGACATAAAGGTTTTCTCGCTTTGAGTGTCTATCACCCAGCATAAGGAACTACGTGGATATGAAAATGCATAATTATAAACATGTGAGTGTACCCGTTTTAAGTCAAAGAACTTCAATAATTTGGGAAGCAAATGCAGCACCGGGAATCGTAATTATATTCGCCAAGTTTCAATGAACCCATTTGACTCCGTTCTTGGCAAGTGGGGATTATCATATGACAATCTGTTTCGCAAGTTATCCACAAAAATTGATCTTTTCATTGCCACTTTTCGCTCGCATGAAGCATGGATGTATGTATGTATAATAGACTGAGAACTTACACTTACGGCACCAAATGGGTATGATTATGATTTGCATAGGGGTCATATACCCAACAAACCTCGAGGTTGTTTCCGTTCTAAGCCTTCGGGCGGACGATTTTACTAACTTGCTTTCTGCTGCTGAAAAGTGAAGCACAAGCAATTGCGTGTTTGCAGAACATGAAAGGCGGTAGCGGTTTCAACCCATAAGAGTCTACGGGGTTAAAGGCTCGAAGCGGTGTGAAAGGTGTACCGCAGATTTGCTAGATAGATGAAAAATTACCAGCTATAAACACGTTGATTAACACTTAACTCTAATTCGAGAGCAAAACTAACGGACGGCATGAGCTATTCAATTTTACTGAATTGATACATCTAGAACAGACACGACGAAGTACAACAATCTTTCATCCATGAACAAGAGCATGAAATGTAGTAAGGAACAATTTGGCTTGAACTGGTAAAAGGTCTCCAAATTACTAAAAATGAGATCCAAGTTATTTTGAACTATGGTTTGATTATATATCTCTCATATAGGTTTTGACCGTTCAAATATTACACCTTTTCTACATCTTTTACATAACTATCATCCATTTTTCAATCCGTCTGTATATTTATCTTTCTGTCTTTCTGTCTTTCTATCTCTCTGTCTTTCTGTTTTTCTGTCTTTCTGTCTTTCTGTCTTTCTGTTTTTCTGTCTTTCTGTCTTTCTGTCTTTCTGTCTTTCTGTCTTTCTGTCTTTCTGTCTTTCTGTCTTTCTGTCTTTCTGTCTTTCTGTCTTTCTGTCTTTCTGTCTCTCTGTCTTTCTGTCTTTCTGTCTTTCTGTCTTTCTGTCTTTCTGTCTTTCTGTCTTTCTGTCTTTCTGTCTTTCTGTCTTTCTGTCTTTCTGTCTTTCTGTCTTTCTGTCTTTCTGTCTTTCTGTCTTTCTGTCTTTCTGTCTTTCTGTCTTTCTGTCTTTCTGTCTTTCTGTCTTTCTGTCTTTCTGTCTTTCTGTCTTTCTGTCTTTCTGTCTTTCTGTCTTTCTGTCTTTCTGTCTTTCTGTCTTTCTGTCTTTCTGTCTTTCTGTCTTTCTGTCTTTCTGTCTTTCTGTCTTTCTGTCTTTCTGTCTTTCTGTCTTTCTGTCTTTCTGTCTTTCTGTCTTTCTGTCTTTCTGTCTTTCTGTCTTTCTGTCTTTCTGTCTTTCTGTCTTTCTGTCTTTCTGTCTTTCTGTCTTTCTGTCTTTCTGTCTTTCTGTCTTTCTGTCTTTCTGTCTTTCTGTCTTTCTGTCTTTCTGTCTTTCTGTCTTTCTGTCTTTCTGTCTTTCTGTCTTTCTGTCTTTCTGTCTTTCTGTCTTTCTGTCTTTCTGTCTTTCTGTCTTTCTGTCTTTCTGTCTTTCTGTCTTTCTGTCTTTCTGTCTTTCTGTCTTTCTGTCTTTCTGTCTTTCTGTCTTTCTGTCTTTCTGTCTTTCTGTCTTTCTGTCTTTCTGTCTTTCTGTCTTTCTGTCTTTCTGTCTTTCTGTCTTTCTGTCTTTCTGTCTTTCTGTCCTTTCTGTCCTTCTGTCTTTCTGTCTTTCTGTCTTTCTGTCTTTCTGTCTTTCTGTCTTTCTGTCTTTCTGTCTTTCTGTCTTTCTGTCTTTCTGTCTTTCTGTCTTTCTGTCTTTCTGTCTTTCTGTCTTTCTGTCTTTCTGTCTTTCTGTCTTTCTGTCTTTCTGTCTTTCTGTCTTTCTGTCTTTCTGTCTTTCTGTCTTTCTGTCTTTCTGTCTTTCTGTCTTTCTGTCTTTCTGTCTTTCTGTCTTTCTGTCTTTCTGTCTTTCTGTCTTTCTGTCTTTCTGTCTTTCTGTCTTTCTGTCTTTCTGTCTTTCTGTCTTTCTGTCTTTCTGTCTTTCTGTCTTTCTGTCTTTCTGTCTTTCTGTCTTTCTGTCTTTCTGTCTTTCTGTCTTTCTGTCTTTCTGTCTTTCTGTCTTTCTGTCTTTCTGTCTTTCTGTCTTTCTGTCTTTCTGTCTTTCTGTCTTTCTGTCTTTCTGTCTTTCTGTCTTTCTGTCTTTCTGTCTTTCTGTCTTTCTGTCTTTCTGTCTTTCTGTCTTTCTGTCTTTCTGTCTTTCTGTCTTTCTGTCTTTCTGTCTTTCTGTCTTTCTGTCTTTCTGTCTTTCTGTCTTTCTGTCTTTCTGTCTTTCTGTCTTTCTGTCTTTCTGTCTTTCTGTCTTTCTGTCTTTCTGTCTTTCCTGTCTTTCTGTCTTTCTGTCTTTCTGTCTTCCTGTCTTTCTGTCTTTCTGTCTTTCTGTCTTTCTGTCTTTCTGTCTTTCTGTCTTTCTGTCTTTCTGTCTTTCTGTCTTTCTGTCTTTCTGTCTTTCTGTCTTTCTGTCTTTCTGTCTTTCTGTCTTTCTGTCTTTCTGTCTTTCTGTCTTTCTGTCTTTCTGTCTTTCTGTCTTTCTGTCTTTCTGTCTTCTGTCTTTCTGTCTTTCTGTCTTTCTGTCTTTCTGTCTTTCTGTCTTTCTGTCTTTCTGTCTTTCTGTCTTTCTGTCTTTCTGTCTTTCTGTCTTTCTGTCTTTCTGTCTTTCTGTCTTTCTGTCTTTCTGTCTTTCTGTCTTTCTGTCTTTCTGTCTTTCTGTCTTTCTGTCTTTCTGTCTTTCTGTCTTTCTGTCTTTCTGTCTTTCTGTCTTTCTGTCTTTCTGTCTTTCTGTCTTTCTGTCTTCTGTCTTTCTGTCTTTCTGTCTTTCTGTCTTTCTGTCTTTCTGTCTTTCTGTCTTTCTGTCTTTCTGTCTTTCTGTCTTTCTGTCTTTCTGTCTTTCTGTCTTTCTGTCTTTCTGTCTTTCTGTCTTTCTGTCTTTCTGTCTTTCTGTCTTTCTGTCTTTCTGTCTTCTGTCTTTCTGTCTTTCTGTCTTTCTGTCTTTCTGTCTTTCTGTCTTTCTGTCTTTCTGTCTTTCTGTCTTTCTGTCTTTCTGTCTTTCTGTCTTTCTGTCTTTCTGTCTTTCTGTCTTTCTGTCTTTCTGTCTTTCTGTCTTTCTGTCTTTCTGTCTTTCTGTCTTTCTGTCTTTCTGTCTTTCTGTCTTTCTGTCTTTCTGTCTTTCTGTCTTTCTGTCTTTCTGTCTTTCTGTCTTTCTGTCTTTCTGTCTTTCTGTCTTTCTGTCTTTCTGTCTTTCTGTCTTTCTGTCTTTCTGTCTTTCTGTCTTTCTGTCTTTCTGTCTTTCTGTCTTTCTGTCTTTCTGTCTTTCTGTCTTTCTGTCTTTCTGTCTTTCTGTCTTTCTGTCTTTCTGTCTTTCTGTCCTTTCTGTCTTTCTGTCTTTCTGTCTTTCTGTCTTTCTGTCTTTCTGTCTTTCTGTCTTTCTGTCTTTCTGTCTTTCTGTCTTTCTGTCTTTCT